>NC_073228.2:172733863-173373409 GCF_029281585.2 Gorilla gorilla gorilla
AGTCACTTTTTCATTGATTAAAAAGTGAGAACACATAAAAAAGGAAACTTCTTTGATGCCAGGTTTTGATGTACACTCAATTTGATATTATTCAATATGCTTTCTTCTATTCATAGTACCTTCCTCTGAGAAGAGTTAATGTCAATATTCAGTAGATATAGTACTAAGTTATTTAGAGGTGTTAAAATCAAGCGAGGTTTTGGGTTTCTACTACGTGGAAGTGAGTGTTTATTTTTTTCTAGAAGGGATCTCTAGCACCTTGCATTGCTGAAACATCAGGCTCTCTGCAACAATGACCTTCTTTTTGGGATATAAAGGCTTTTTGGGTATCTGGTCCTCATTTGGGCAGAATTCTAGAAGAGGACAATAAATAGCTACAAAATGAGGAAGTCAGCCCTGTCTCTGGGTAAGCTATGCACACTTAACCTGATTCACCTGGTTTTTATTTTGGGAGTCAAGATTTTTAGCGAGCTGGAGCCTCTGACCCCTTCCGGGCAGCCCCCATGTACAGAGGCCCCTTATCTACAGACTTCACCGGGTGGCTAACTCCCTTCTCCAGGATGCCTAACTCCCTTCTCCAGGATGCCTCACACGTTAGGAATCACAATAGCCATACACACCTGGGCTAATTTTGCTGAGAGCAGGGGCAACAACTTAACTAGAGGCAGGGAGGATAATCTCAGAATGAATTATTCACCAGCCAGACCATCACGGTGGCACGGAGGGAATACAGATGCCTGCTGTTGGGCTACAGCTCCCCGACTTCCTTATTCAGTTTTAATGCGTCTTTCCAGCCGGTGTGAAGCAAGTGTGTTCGCATTCAGGCAGCTTGTGCCCTGGTTCCAGAACTGCTGCTTCTCTCTGCTTCTGGTTCAGGCTTACTTCTCTTGGTGTGGGTGAACTTCTCTTTTGACTTTTAAGTTCTCTTTTGTACAAGTCAGTCTGTCAGTCTGTCTCTGCTTCTTTCTTTTTCTAGCTTATTTAAACTCCAAGTCTCTCTCTCCCTATTTTTTTAAAAAACAGGAATCAGAAATACCACCCATTAAGCTTTTCCATGCTGTACTCACTGATAGATTAGGTAAAAGCCATTGCATAAATACCCACCACACATCGCTCATTCCTTCATTTATATCCTATGGGATAACTGCTTGCAGCCTTACTATCATGACACATTGCTCTGCTCCTTGAGCTGTCAAGAGGTTTAGCTTCTTGGTAATCTGGCTCTGGAGTCAGATTGCTGGAGTTTAAATTGTGGGTCTCAGATTTAAAACCCTGATTTTTCCCCTCAAAATCGGTATTTGGACATCATCTGTCATCTGACATGTGGAAAGGAAAATGATAGAAAACTTCTGTCCACCAGGACACTTCTCCACACATGATCCTGCACAGAAAATAGCTCTCCTTTCCTTGCTCTGTTCTCCCCAGCCTTCCAAAAAAATGCTTATAATCCCGCACCCTACATTCCTGAATACTTTACTTCTCTCAAGCTTCCACTCCGAGGCTCATACCCAGGCTCATCCATTCACCTCACGTGCAAAATGAAGAAGGCAATTTTCTGTAGTAAAGATATATGGGAGAAGCCAACCTCAAGTTCACATCTGTTAAAGCATTTCTCTGTTGGCAACATTTTTACAAGCCTCTCAAAGCTATATGCTTAATTAAAATAAAAGGGTGATATACATCATTGCACTAAGTCTTTGCTGATATAGAGGAAGGAAGGGGAAAAATGAGTGCATTAGTTCTCTTTTATTAAAAGAGTTATTTCAGCATGACATCTCAAATAAAGACTAGCCATTAGCAAAATTAAAAATTAGGTGAACTTGATTTTGGGAAATGTACACATTTAATGCCTTCCTCTTTCCTCCGGCTGCATCTCCTGTCCCGGCTCCAAGCTGCTTACTTTCCTCCCTTCCCCTCAGGGAGCATCCTTGATCTCTGAGTACCCAGAACTGATTATCATAATGATGGAATGACAAGGAGAAGGAGAACACTTTGTTTATAAATGCTATCCTTCTTCAAATTAAATTAGAACAAAAAGGCTAACCTTTACTGAGCACATACTACATGTGCAACACTGGTCTAAGCTCATTTAATTATGAGCTCATTTAATTATGTAAATCACTCTTAGGAAGTATAGGGGAAGAAAAGCAATATTTATGGAACACCTGCCATATCCTAAATGCATTATGGGAGTTTTCTATATTAATCCATATACCAACCATGCAAGGTTAATGAAATGAACTCCATTTTACAGATGAGCAAACTGAGGCTCTGAGAAGTAACTGGCCCCATGCTACAGTGTTAGTAAGTCAAGGAGCAAGGTTTCAAACTGCAAATAATTAGTTTCAATTCTGTATAGAACACAAGAAGTGAGGCCAGGTGCGGTGGCTCACGCCTGTAATCCCAGCACTTTGGGAAGCTGAGGCAGGTGGATCATGAGGTCAGGAGATTGAGACCATCCTGGCTAACATGGTGAAACCCTGTCTCTCCTAAAAATACAAAAAATTAGCCGGGCGTGGTGGCGGGCGCCTGTAGTCCCAGCTACTCGGGAGGCTGAGGCAGGAGAATGGCGTGAACCCGGGAGGCGGAGCTTGCTGTGAGCCGAGATTGTGCCACTGCACTCCAGCCTGGGCAACAGAGCGAGACTCTGTCTCAAAAAAAAAAAAAAAAAAAGAAGAAGAAGAAGTGGAAGGTGGGAACCATAGCAAGTAAAAATCCATAGAGGTGGGAACGTGCATGATGCATTTGAGAACAGGCTGACCAAGATTAAGGAGTCTGCAAGGGGAAGAGAGAGAGAAAAAGGGCACAGATCAGAGCTGGTCTTCAACTGCAGATGCTGGAGTGCCAGGGTAAGGGCAAGGAGCTTCAGTTTGGAGGCAATGGGCAACCATCAGAAGTGTTTCCAGCAGGTACACAGGAACAGAGCTTCATGAAGCTTGATCAGGCAGTGATGTATCAACTGATGATAAGGGAGATAAATACACAGGTAAGAGGTCTGGGCTTAAGACGAAGAGGGCTCAGCTAGGGCCAGGCGCTTGTGTTGAATATGAAACTATGAGTGCTGCATGCTAGGTGAACTCTCACTATCCTAAATGCGGGAACTGAAGTGATTTCAACAAACATTTTGGGATTCCCTTAATACCTGAACATATGTAGCGAAAGTCTTAGCATCTGAACTTAGAACTGAGTAGATATGGAAAGCGAGGATACTTTCATTAAGAGGTTGAGTAGCGGAGTTACCAGATCATGTGCTTGACTAGATGGGAGCAGTGGGGACTCGTAGGAAATAAAGAGTCAAGAATTATTCCAGCTCAGAACCTTTAGGTCTGGGGCAATGACAGGTGAATCCATACACCGAAGAGAAATGCCTTGATTGAGAATGTTTTTGGGGAAACAGTTTAACAAACCACAGGATGGGAGATAAACAGCAGGGTGAGCAAGCTAAGCCCCAGAACATCCTACGAGCCACAGTTCTAGGCGTCAGTCTTGAAGCTCCCCCTCCCTAATCCTTATATCTGACCAACCACCAAATTCCAGCATTTCTACTCCCAAATATCTGTTCAGTCCACTTCTCACCTCCACTGGCAGCATCCTCCCCCAAGCTACCATCCTTTCAACTGGGCTACTCAAATCCCTCTGCTTCCTGACAATCACCTTCCACCCTTAAGTCACAGGGCTCTTCACAAACATAAATATGATTAGGTAACCCCCTTCCTAAATATCTTTTTTTTTTTTTTGAGATGGAGTCTCACTCTGTTGCCCAGGCTGGAGTGCAGTGGCACAGTCTCGGCTCACTGCAACCTCTGCCTCCTGGGTTCAAGCAATTCTCCTGCCTCGGCCTCCCAGTTAGCTGGGATTACAGGCACCTGCCACCATGCCCAGCTAACTTTTTATATTTTTAGTACAGACTGGGTTTCACCATGTTGGGCAGGCTGGTCTCGAACTCCTGACCTCATGGTCCACCCACCTCAGCCTCCCAAAGTGCTGGGATTACAAGCATGAGCCATCACGTCCTGCCAATATCTTTTAAAGGCTTCTCAGTGTCCTTAGACTAAGCCAGGCATTGGCAAACTATGGCCTGTGGGCCAAATCCAGCCTGCTGCCTGAAATAAAGGTTACCGGAACACAGCCACGCTCAATCATTTACATGTTGTCTACGGCTGCTTTTGCACCAAAACAGCAGAACGGAATAGGGTCACAGAGACTGTCTGGCCTGCAAAGCCTAAAATAATATCTGGTCCTTTACAGAACGCGTTTGCCAGCCACTGGACTAGACAGAAGTCTGTACCCTGGTCCACGAGGCCCTGCATGATCTGACCCCTGTCTGCTTCTCCAGTCTCTCTTCACACCTCTGACCCTTCTGCTCTGTCATTTCAGTCATGGTGGCAGACTTTTGGCCACTCACAGGAGCCATAGACATGGAGCTAAGTGGTCATGTATCGGCCTGGACTGGACCACGTGTTTCTGGGGCACAGACTTTTGGGATCCAGGGCACTCCTAGCCCCCAGTCTTTGCCTGGCTTCCTCTTCCCATGTCCTGCTTCTCTCCCTCCTGCGGGTTGGGACCCAGTACCCTCCATCTCTCTCACTCCTCCCCTCTCAAACCCTTCTTTTAGGAAAGGAGTCCAAATCGACCACTTACACCTCAGTTCAGTGCAAGCCAGTATAATGAATAAGGAACATTTAAGGGTGTGTAAGGGTGTGTGTGTGTGTGTGTAGCTCACTCTGCCTCTGCCACCCAGGCTGGAGTGCAGCAGCACAATCACAATTCACTGCAATCTTAAACTCCCAGGCTCAAGCAATCCTCCCACCTCAAAATCCCGAGTAGCTGGGATTACAGATACATGCCACCACACCCTACTAATTTTTTTTGTACTTTTTGTAGAGACGGGGTTTTGCCATGTTGCCCAGGCTGGTCTTGAACTTCTGAGCTCAAGCAATCTGCTCGCTTTGGCATCTCAAAGTATTAGGATTACAGGCGTGAGCCACCGCACCCAGCTGCATTTGAGTTCTGAGCCTTGTTTCTAATTGGCAAAGTTGTTTTCTTCAAGAAACCAATGAGCAGGTAGGAGGACTCTGCAGAGCAGAGCGGAGAAAGAAAGAACGCATCCCTGAGATCCCATCATAAGGTAAGCAGTTGCCTCCTCCACTAAGATGAAATCAGCCCTGATTTCAGTTTCAGAGTCAACCAATATTTATCGAGCACCTTCTAAGAGCCAGGAACTGTGCTAGGAGCGTTAGCTTGTCATTTTCTGTTAACCTCCTAAATTCTGTAAACCAGTCTGGGTTTGGCTACAAGTAACAGAAGCCATTACAGACAGTTTAAGCAGGAAGTCCAACAATTTGGTAAGCATCTGTCAATTCTGTAGCAAAAGACAAACTTGTACATGCTGACAAACTTGTTGAATGGGCTCGGGGAAGCAGGTTCCAGTGAGCACCTCTGGAAGTAACTTGCAGGAATAGCACTGCAGAACTGACGCACCAAGGGAGCTGCTACTATGCACAAGCTGGGGAAGTGGGAAGCAGCCACCCCAGCTGCCAGATCTGGAGTTAGACCATCTGAGCTGCCATGTGGAGATTCTAAATCTATATCCAGAGCTGTAGCTCCAGAGCGACACCATGACTTGCACCAGCAAGAGGGTTCCCTGGCAGGTCTCCTCTCTTCCCACCTAACTCATTTCTCCATTCCAGTCGTCTGCCATCACAGGCAGATACTGAATCACAACCACAGCCCTGGATGCAGAGGAGTCTGGGGACTGTCATTTCTAGCATTCCCATCTCTGCAGGACCAGAAGGTAGATGAGAAAGATGCCACAGTGGATATTGAGTAAGGCAATCTGTAGTCTCTGCCCTGTTAAAAAAAAAAAAAAAAAAAAGAGGGGGAGGTGTTGTTTCCTTGACTTTATAGAAATGGAAGCTGAGCTTCTGAGGGTGAGGTGCTCTAGGTTTGCCAACTCTAAGCTCCATTGCTTTTTCCAATAAAAGGAAAGAGAATGTCATTTGTTATATTTAAAGGCAGTAACAAGTGAGGTCTTAGTCCCCTAACTACCAAAACAACACATTTCAGAGCTCAGCCGGTTGCTGAGAAACTGATGAGAGTCAACGGACAAGGGACAGCCCAGGAACCCAGTCAGGTAGAATCCTGGAATCTCCACTGTTTGTTTCAGCATCTCACCACTCAGAAAGTGATCTACGGAAGGCATGTTTTCATCCAGCAGGGTTCTCAGTGACAACACTGCTTTTCTCTTGGGAGCGGTGCCTCGGAATTCAGGATAGCCAAAAAACTACAAGCTATGGTTCCCAGAGCAGGATGGATGTGTCTATCTATCCAACTGTGGGGAAAGGTGTGCACTACTCAGAAAGCGATCTACTGAGGGCATGTTTTCATCCAACAGGGTTCTCAGTGATAACACTGCTTTTCTCTTGGGAGTGGTGACTCGGAATTCAGGATAGCCAAAAAACTATAAGCTATGGTTCCCAGCAGAGCAGGACGGATGCGTCTGTCTATCCAACTGTGGGGAAAGGTGTGGGTATGAGGTCCTGAGAAGGGGCTCATTTCTCTAAGAGAGAACGTATATCTTCAATTAGAGGAACTGCAGTTTTCGGGAGTGAGTAGACAGTAATTATTAATTATTCAGATAACCATCACCACTGCCTTAGTTCCCGCTCTCACCATTTCTCAGCTGGACCATCACAAAGCCAACTCCCTGGGAGCCCTACTTTGTATTTCTACCAGTCAATTCATCTTTCCTACCGGCAGACCTATATTTCTACAATCTGGATCTAACCGTGTTAAAGCCCCGCTTAAAAACCTTTTAGCTTGTCATTGCTTAAAAGATAAATCCCACTCAACAGCAACAACAAAACAACATGATTAAAAAATGGGTAAAGGACTTGGATAGACTTTTCTACGAAGAAGACATACAAATGGTCAATAAGTGTATGAAAAGATGTCAACATCATTAATCACTAGGGAGATACAAATCACAATCACAATGAGACATCAACTCACACCTATTAAGATGGCTACTATCAAAAAAAACAAGTGTTGTTAAGGATGCAGAGAAATTAAAATCTTTATGCACTGTGGGTAGGAATGGAAGACAAGTACAATTGCTTTGGAAAACAGAATGGTGGTTCTTCAAAACATTAAAAAACAATTACCATACGATCCAGCAGTTCCACCTTTATGTATATACCCCCCTAAATTGAATGCAGAGTCTTGAAGAGACATTTGCATACCGAAAACAGCATTATTCACAACAGCCAAAAAGTGGAAGCAATGCAAGTGTCCACTGATGGATGAATGGATAAACATTTGGTATATACATATAATGAGATATTACTCAGCCTTAAAAAACAGAAGGAAATTTGGACTCATGCTAAAACATGGGTAGAACCTTGAGAACATTATGCCAAGTGAAATCAGCCAGTCACAAAAAGACAAATACTGCATGATTCCACTTACATGAGTACCTAGAGTAGCCAAATTCACAGAGACAGAGAGTAGTAGTTTCCAGGGTTTGGGGGTAGGAGGGGATAGGGAGTTTTTGTTTAATGGGCATAGAGGTTCAGTTTTGCAAGATGAAAAGGGTTCTGAAGATTGGTGGTACAACAATGTGAATAGACTTGACACTACTTAATTACATACTTAAAGATGATTAAGATAGTAAATTTTATGTTACTTGCATTTTATCACAATAAAAAAAGAGATAAAAGTCCAAAGTACCTGGTGTGGCATTGGAGACCCCTGGGATCCAATCTGCTCTTAGACTTCACCCACTGCTTCTTCCTAAAATCAGCCATACAGCCATTCCTGGCACTCACCATGCCCGTTCATGTCTCTGTCTCCCTGAGCTGCTCTACATCGCAGGGCCCCCGCCCTTACCATGTAGCTTGTCAAAACTCACAATTACATCACATATGTCCTTGACCATTAAGATTTTGCCTGCAAGAATGTCAGGGCCATGACATAGGGACATTAAATATTATTACATACTGCAGGACTGGGTGCCTATGATGAATTGGATAACTGAGACATGTTTAACATCCAGTTCAAATGTCATTTTCTTTCTTCAGCTTTTCTCAGCTGCCCTAGCAGGATGGATCTCTGCTTTATCTGGCTTAGTTTGTCCCTTTTTGAGCTGCCAGCACATCACCTACCCCACTGCATTCCAGTTAGCGTGGATGTAGCTATTCCTCACATCAGATGAAGACCTTCAAGTCAGAGATCATACATTATTAAGTGTTACCTTCCCAGTACCCAGGAGAGTGCTTGACAAATAACAGGTACTCTTTGTTTAATGTGGCATGTTCCAAACTTTTGCAGTTTTTTTCACCTTCAGGATTTGCGTCATATTTACAAATACTCTTCCCTTTAAAATTGGCTCATATGTTAAAAATTGCTTTAAGAAGAAAATAATTTAAGAAGGAAATACCAGTAAAAATAAAGATTTTAATATGCTAGTTATATTTTTCTCTATTATGCATTAAATGAGTAATGATTAAATTTTAGAATGTTCTTCTGTATAGCACTAAAATTATGACTGTCATTATTTGAAAAATAGTTGTTTAAACAAGAACCACCGTGAGAGTTCACACTCCTCGGGTGTCCCTTGAGGATCTCTGGCAAGGACCAGGTCTGGGGCCAAGTCCCAGGTCAGGCAACAAAGGCTGCCGTGTATGTCATCTCTGCCCACCTTCCCTCCTTCTGCCTGGAAAAGTGGCTCAATAGGTCACTGCCTGCCTCTTTGTGTATGTGCAAGTCTTTCTAGAAGGAGGAAATGCCAAAAACCTTTAAAAATATATCTCCAGTGTTTAACATTCTACAGTCTTTTTTGGAGGACTGAAATTTTTTAAAAAAGCATTTAAACAGGAATGGCTGTAGTTAATAGTGTAGGTACTACTTTACTTAAAATAGCACTTTTAGAGCCAAAGCACTTTCACACCTATTTCTCCCATTTTCATGATATTTCTGGAAGGAAGCTGAGAAGCGGGCAGAATTTTATGGATAGAGAAAGTAACCCAGGCTGAGATAATCCAAGCACCTCTGCTCAAAGTCCCTGGGCTAGTCTGCCTCTGCCTCTTGGCGTAAGACTCTTCCCATTAGGTTATATATGACTGGCCCAGACTCAACAATGAATAATTATTCATAAAAATATTAAGTAATAACGATGATAATATAATAGCCAGTACTTGGTGGATACTTATTCCTAGGCATTATTCTAGGAACCTGTTCAATCCTCACAACAACCCTGAATTAGGCACTCTAATTGTGTCCATTTCACAGATGGGGAAACCAAGGCTAGTAGAGCTTGGGTCACCTGCTCAAGGTTACAACAACAAGTGCTTCCCAACTCTACCTTAAACCATTGGATAAACCATTTTACCCCCCAGTGTGGAAATGTTATTATTAATGTTCCGTAATAATATTAAGAACAGTTATTATTGTTGCTGTTATAATGGAGATAGCTAACATTTACTGAGGACTTAACATGAGCAAAATACTGTGTTAAACTTTTTATTTTATGTGATTTAAATCATTTAATCACCTTGACAATCCAATGAGTAGTTGCTATCATGACCTTCCTTTTACTGATGAGGAAACTGAGGTACAGTGCAGTTAACCAGCCTAGCAAAAGCTGTTCATAATTACACAGAGGTAGAGACAAAATTCAAACCCAGGTATGCTCTGGAATCAAGGTCAGCATGGGCCAGAGAAGAGCAGAAAGAGAGGGTCAATTCTGCACAACTGGAAATGAGACTTCTTGGAATTAAAACTTTCCTTGGCTAATCTGGAGGGATAGCTGTCTCTGTTGAGTGGCAGGTTATTTATCTGAAGTCTACCTGAGAAGTCTATTTGTACATGAGCAGATAGTAAAACCTAGCACCTGTGGGGAAAAAGAAATGAATGGGAAACTGCAAATAGTTCATACTGGCTCGTGGGCTGTAGCTGAAAGAAGGTGCTATGGAATGCATATGGGCCACGGGGACATGGCGTGGGCCGGCCTCCACAGCAGAGGAGGTGGGTGTTTCCCCAAAGTCAGGCTCCAGCTGGCCTGCCTTATTCTGTGGGGAGTCCTTCCTCGGGGACCACACCTGCCTTTGAGCTCAGTGTCTTAGGACTCAGAGCTTAAGGAAGGCAGACTTAGAAGAGACTCAGTGAGTCCACGGACTTGCAGCATAAGTCACTCCCATGAGACAGAGGTGAGGTCCTAGTCAGTGTCACACAGGCCAGGGAGGTCTCACCTGCATTCCTGGGGAGAAGTGACAGTTCAGATTCCTGGCCATTTCTCTAGGTGAAACAGCACCTCGGGGAGTGAGGACTGGGAATTTAAGTGTCTTCAAGTGATTCTTATCCCTCCTACCTTTGACACCCCATGGCCCGCATTTTTGCCAAAAGAAAATTTGGCTGGAAAGTGGGGAGAGCCATATGCTGTAAGGAGGGCTATCAGTGAGGAGGAGAGTAAACCCTTGTTAATTTTCTCTACACAAGCATGCCGGAGAAAAAGGTGTACATTCAAGCAAACAATAAAAATAGGCAGACACATTTGGATGCTGAATGGTTTGCTGTTTGAGGCTCTGAAGTCAGGCAATCTGGTTTCCAATCCGGAGTCTGCCATTTCTAGCTGTGTGACTTTGAACAAGTGATGTAAACCCCTCCCAGCCTTAGTTTCCTCATCGGGGCAGTAGAGATAGTAATTGCTCCTACTGTATGTGGGGAGGCTCTGAAGAGATAAAACACGCAGAGGGCCGAGTTTAGTGTCTGGCACATAATAGGTACTCAATGAATACAGACCCTTAGCACAGTACTGCTGTTATTATGATTAGGAAGGAAGTCTGTGGCCTGGAACCCCTCTCCATCATGTCTAGAAATAAGCCTGGAGAGGGCTTGGCAGCTGACACCTGTGGCTCAGTTGACATGAGAAGCTAAGGTCTGGTTCTGGAAACTCTCAAACCAGCAGCCCCCCCCAGAGGCCTGATCCACCCAGGACACTGAGTCCCTTGGCCACTTTCTTGGTGCCACATGCCATGAGTGATGTGCCTCCTAGACAATAACTTGTGGGCTTTTGGACCCAGTGAAGATGAAACATCCTATTTCAGAGGATAAATACCACAAATCCACAGAGAGCCTGCAAAGCCTCCTGGAATGTCACAGGTCTGGCAATGCCACTGCCTTCGTCTCCCCCTCTCCTGATAACCTGCTGACAGCCAGCCCGGCCCAACACCCTCCTGGTCCCTGTCAGGGAAAACTCGGGGGACTCTCTCTAATTGTCTTATTGGTATAGCCCATGATTTGGGAGGAAGTAAACAAAGGCATAGATCAAACTCCCTAGGGAAGTCAGGGAAGTTGCTGTAAAGGTGCTTGAAAAAGAGAAAGAACGCATTTAATTTCATTTTCCCCTTTATATTATGTATGGACTACCTTTTACCTGGCAATTGCCTTTTCAGAAAAAAACAAAACAAACAAAACCAAAATCTGCAAGATGAGGGAGTTGGAATAACAAATAGTTGACTGACTGATCTTTCTATCCATCCGTCATGCAAATGTTATTGTACATCTTTATGTGCAAGACACTGTGGGAGTATCTGGGGATTCAGGGGTGAGCAAAAGAGAGACATGGCCCCTGGTGTCACTGAGCCTAAGGTTGAAGGGGGGGAGTGACCTTTACTCCACTTGCCCCCTCTGCAAAAATCTCAAGTCACAATTTTAGAGATCTGATCAAAGCTCTCTTGGAGAAGGAAAGGGAAAGTGTGTACTGAGTATACGATGAGGGGATAGGACCTAGGCTGGGTGCCGCAGGGTGGGTCAGGCAATCTCACGGCTGCAGGCCTAGCCTCCCAGCTTTCACAGCTCTGTCCCTACATTGTGCTAAGTAAGTGTCAGTGAATAACACAGTGACTCATAGCAAGTAGGTGTATGATGAGGGTGTCTACTAGCACACACCACTGCACAGGAAGAACTGCCCGTGATATTCTGTCCTGAGTTGACTCCCGGAGGTTCCTTTTGCTATAACCACTTTAGTAGCTCCCTAGAGATGTCTGTGTCACGTACCCAAGAGCTGAAGTCAGACTTTAGAAAATGCTCCTTGACGCTCTACCCTTCTGAGTAACAGAACTGTGGGGAAGGGAATCCTAGCTCCCTCTGTAGTGAACCCTGACTCTGCCAAGTCTGTAGCCATCACAATGTCCCGGATGGGATGGTGGTTTCAAACATGGTTGGATTAAGACCATGCTTTATCACTAAGAACCACAGGCTCTTCATAAGATGGAGGCTGCCCACTGCAGAGATTGTGGCTGCCATATGCCAGGTGCTCTCTGGTAAGCAGCCAGGACCTGTTTGGATGATTTCTCCTAATTCAGCCCCAAATGCCAACTCCCTACCCATTCCTGACACAGTTTTTTTTGTTGTTGTTGTTTTTTTTTTTTTTTTTTTTTTTTTTTTGGTACAAGGCACTATATATTTCAAATCATTCTTCTGGACCAGATAAAAAGAGGAAAGGGAAGAGGGGAAAAAGACACACACACACACACACACACACACTACACACACACTACACACACACAGAGATTTCTTCTTTGTAATTTTTTTCTTTCCCTAGGAGACAGAAAGACTAGGAGGTAGGAGGAACAGAAGTCCCTTTCTTTCTTGGTTTGTAAAATTTTCCAGTCAAGTCCTAGTGTACTCACCTCAGCCAGCCAATCAACGTATGTAAAGGTAGATAGTATAGATAAGCGACTGCTCGGGGACACCCCATGGGGCAGCCTGGTGGGCAGCCAATGGATTAGGAAGGAAACAGGACTGCGGTCAGATCCCAGCAACTCCATATCCTAGCTGTGAAACCCTGGCCAAATTCTTACCCTCATAGTTTGTTTCCACATCTGTAAAACGGGAATGCCTGCCCCACAGGGCTTCTGTGAGAATTAAGCACACATCTAAACCACACTGTGCATGTAAAGACTAGCAGCCTAGGCTACGATTTGAGTATCGCCCCTCCTAGAGCTGAACATTGCACAACATGCATAACCTTGTGTGGTAGTCCGGCCCATAGAAAGAGCTCAGTCAGTAGCCACTATTATAAGATACAGTCCTTGTCTTTGGAAGCTTACACCGTAACTGAGCTTTCCACATGAATAATACTGGCAAGCATACCAGGGAAAGAGAAAGCACTGCCACCTTACAGAGGTGAACAATATTCACTATCAATGGATCAAGAGAAGCTTGTGGGATTGAACAGAACACAGCATTAACAAAGACGCAAGGCAGAGATGGGCAGGGGGTGGTGAAATAGGGAAATGGGGCCGAGGGTGAGGGTATTTAATAACATTAGCATATGAGAAAGGACTTTAAGACCTTAGCCCACTAGGGATTTCTGATCAGCATCTCTGCTAATTCTTAAAACAGCCAGAGGAGGCTGGGCGCGGTGGCTCAAGCCTATAATCCTGGCACTTTGGGAGGCCAAGGCGGGTGGATCACGAGCTCAGGAGATCGAGACCATCCTAGCCAACATGGTGAAACCCCATCTCTACTAAAATACAAAACATTAGTGGGGCATGGTGGTATGCACCTGTAGTCCCAGCTACTCAGGCGGCTGAGACAGGGGGATTGCTTGAACCCGGGAGGCAGAGGTTGCAGTGAGCTAAGATGGCACCACTGCACTCCACCTGGGTGACAGAACAAGACTCCATCTCAAAGCAAACAAACAAAAAACAGCCAGAGGAGGTAAGAACTGTGATTCCCTTTTTAAGTATGAGGAAATTGAGGCTCCAAAGAGCTGGGTACCTTCTCCTAAAAGCGTGGTTAGTAAGTGCTGGAGCCAGAACTTGAGTCTAGGGTCTCTAGCTCCGAAGCATTGATGTGAGTAAAGGGTTGGAGAGAAAACAAGGATAATCTTGGTTGAGACCCTGGAGGTCGTCAAAGGCCAATGGGAGAGTTTGGATTTTTATTGAATAAGCAATAAAGGAAAAGAAGATCTTCAGCACAAGAGTGATGTGGTAACAGATGATTTAAGAGGAGGAGCCTGGCTAGGAAGGGCTGAGTGGCCTGTGGAATACAGAGGGGCAAGAAGGAGTTCATCCTTCATTTATTATTCAACCAATACTTACTTCTTGAGCAGGGTACTAAGCTGGTGCTGCTTGCCCAATTCCTCCCTTTCTGACTGAGAGCCTGCACTCTGCTCTAACAGGCCGTGGTGGCTCTGGAGTTGTGGCAAATACACAAACTGCCATGTTCCTTAGGGAGTGATGGGCTCCACCTGCTTCCCGGAAGCCCACCAGGATTTCAGCTTCATTGTCCTCTAAAGAGATCCATTTGCCAAAGAGGGAGAACCCTCCTCGTAGATGGCACAGTAGTAATCACCTGCCAACAACTCCCCAAAGGAATAATTAACCTATGGGAAGCTTCTGCCTGAGGGAAGAGACTGGAGAGCTCAACAGCCTGATGATTTTGAGCCACCCAAGTCTGGCTTTCCTCTTTGCTGGTTGAGATTCTACTTAAATAGCCAGTCTTTAAATGATCCAGTCAATGATTCACATTTTCTCTGCAGGGGGTGGAACTATGGGAGAGAAATTGCTAATTCATTTACTCATCCATTAATTCTACTGATAATTATTGACTGTATTGTGGGAAGAAACAGAGGACAATCTTACAGTGTCTGCCTTCTGTGGATGTCAGGCTGGTGGAAGAGACAGGCTGATATCACAAGATGATGGGAAAGGCACGCGGCTGTGGGAGCACACAGGATCACAGAAGCCTTCCCACTAGAACCGACATGCAAGTTCAATCCCAAAGAAGAGCAGAGGCAGCCTTTGAGACTGGGGAGGAGTGTTGTAGGAAAGGGGAGCACTTCTGCAAAGGTCTGGAGGCAAGAGAGGGTCTATTTTGGGAATTAGAACAACAACAATACTTGCTGCCTATTCCTGAACACTTCTTGTGGGTCAGGCATTATGTTAAATGCTTTATGTATGTTACCTCATATATCTTCAAAAATGAAACAAGAAGGCTGGGCGCGGTGGCTCACGCCTGTAATTCCAGCACTTTGGAGGCCGAGATGGGCGGATCACAAGGTCAGGAGCTTGAGACCAGCCTGGCCAACACGGTGAAACCCCATCTCTACTAAAAAAAAAAAAAACAAAAATTAGCCAGGCATGGTGGCGTGCACCTGTAATCCCAGCTACTTGGGAGGCTGAGGCAGGAGAATTGTTTGAACCCGGGAGGTGGAGGTTGTAGGGAGCTGACATCGCACCACTGCACTCCAGCCTGGGTGACAGAGCAAGACTCCGTCTCAAAAAAAAAAACAAACCAACAACAAAAAAGAATAATAACCCTATTAAAGAGGTATTGCCCTCATTTTTCAGATGAGAAGTTGAGACTCAGAGAGGGTAACTAACTTGTCTAAGGGCACATTCTAAAATGTGGTGAAGTTGGGATTCATTTTCTCTCTCCACGTCCTAAAGTCTGAACCACTACACTGTGCATTGAGGGCCTCTGGCCACACCCCCTCCAGGAAGCCTTCCCTGACTTCATCAGCCTGCAGGGATGATTTGTTCCTATTGTGGTCAGCTCTGGATTCCATCTTATCTCTACAACCAGAGAGTACCTTCCTCAAAGTCAGGGAATGCAGCCTCCATTCTTTGTTTCAGTGTGTTCATTCATTCCGTTAATTATACCATAGCACCTCAATAAGTATTAATGGATTGACCATTCTTCGGTCATGACGCCACACTGATGAAATGATCCTTTTAAGTGGAAAACTCTGTTGGATCTACACATGCCTCTAACTCCTGGTCAAAAGGGAAGTTTGAGTGCATTTCAGCTTTCATGGTGTTTTCATAAATAGGGATATATAGGATTACAATGAGTAGGAAGAAAAGAAAGCTTCAGCACAAATCATGACATTCTGTTCTAAGCTCTTAGGGCTCTGGAGAAATTCAGAGCAATCCCATCACTGTGCTCACAGACAACTGTGGTACGGTTTCTTTGAGCAACATCCTTTGTATTTGTGTCTGATTTTTGTTTAAAGAATATTCTTTCCAAGATGGCAAACATTAAAGAAGCAAATCTGTTTATATTTGTCTGGCAACTGAAAAAATGCATCAGGCTGAAAGCAAATTTCAAACAATGCAATGAACCTGGCATACCAAACAAAGGCTCTGAAATCCCATAGTTGTAATTAGTTTCCCCCACACAATTAGGGCTGCTAGCCTAGGGAGAACCACGTGGATGTGAAATTAGTGAAACAGAGCAAAGAGATTCTAACCAAAGCTGCCTCATGGCATTAAGGTACTTGGGTCCCATTACTTGTAGACAGGAAATCAACATCCATTGGGCCAAGACCAAATGCTGCACCAGCTCATTCACATGCCTTCCTGGGCCACGGTTTTTCTTCTTTTTGAGGCGGAGTCTCTCTCTGTCACCTGGCTGGAGTTCAGTGGCGCAATCTCGGCTCACTGCAACCTTTGCCTCCTGGGTTCAAGTGATTCTCCTGCCTCAGCCTCCTGAGTAGCTGGGATTACATGCGCACACCACCAAGCACGGCTAATTTTTGTATTTTTAGTAGAGACGGGGTTTCACCATGTTGGTCAGTCTTGTCTCGAACTCCTGACCTCATGATCCACCTGCCTAGGCCTCCCAAAGTGCTGGGATTACAGGCGTGAGCCACCGCGCCTGGTAGCTTTTCCTCTTAGAGCAAGTGGCCAGTGAAAGACCTCCCAAGCAACAGTGACCACTGAGAAAGAATGAATCTCCCCAGAAGGGAGAAAATGAATGATTAAAGCAGCTGACATTATACTGGAATAACAAGCAGGGCAGCTTTCCATATCCGGTGACTTCCTGTACTGGCCTGTTCCCAGACTGGGTGACATGCTAACACTGACCCTTAATGAATACAGGGTGGTTGGTGTTCAGTGAAGGGAGGGGCACTGGAATCATTCAGTCATTTTATCAACCAATATATACTTATTGAGCACCTACTAGGTGCTTGTCTCATCCTAGGAACTGGGGCTACTGTGGTAAAAATTTAAGCATAATCCATGCTGTCCTGGAGCTTCTACTTTGGGGGATGTACTTAGAGATTAAACAACTATACAAATAACTTGTTAACTATAGCTGGGCTTAGTGCAATAAAAGTGAGTTTATCACACAAGGCAGTATATATGGGGGCAAGGATGCAATCAGAGAAGGCTTCCTGAAGGAAGTGACACCTGAGCTGGCATTGGAAGAATTCGCTGGTTGAGGACTCAACCAGGTGAAGTTGGGGGGAAAAGCTCATATGAAGCCTTGGAGTAGGAAGGAGTCCAGCATACTGGAGGGGTAGGGAGAAGGTCAGTGCACCCAGAGCACAGAGGCCAAGGGATGAGTGCTGGGGTCAAATCACCCAGGTCCCTATAAGGCCATGTGGGAGGATTTTCATTATCGTTTCTACCCTAAGAGAAGGTAAAACCATTAAAGTGTTGTGAGCAGGAGAGTGAGGGATCGAACATGCATTTTGGAAGACAGACATTCACTCTGTGGGAAATGAATTGAACGAGGAGAAGACTGAGTGAGTGAGGAGAGAACATTGAGGAGGGAGCAGACCAGGCAAAAGGTGGTGGCAGCCTGGCCTTGGAGGGTGGCAGAGGGGCAGAGGTGAAGTGGACTGAGTATACACCTAGCAGGTCCAGTCAACTAGGCAGATCAGATAAGGGGTTGGGGTAAGGGGGAGTTGGATCTAGATGGCATTGGCCTTGTGCGGCGGAACGGGAGGCCCGGCATTCTCTGAGCCTGTGAACCTGGAAGCAACTAGGATGGTGGTAGGTGGGGATCACAGACCTGGGTGAGGATCCCAGGTCGGTCATTCATTCGCTGCATGACTTCAGGTGAGCCACATAGCTCTTCATGCACCTCAGTTTTCTTTTCTGAATAATGGGAATCTTACAGCTACCGTGTATATTTTTAAGGACTAGAATAAAGAATGGTGCCTAGCACAGCACGTGGCAAAGAAAAGACTCTAATAAATGATAGCAATTATAATCATTATGAATTTTTTTTCCCAAAGCAAACCCTCAGATTCACACTAAAGCTTCTGATCAGAAATACCTTAGGTGCAACTTCTGACTTCCAGAATGCAAGTAAACAATGCAGTCATAAATCCAGGGGCTCCATCCACATGGTAGATACTGCGGATCTGTATATTTATTACATTCCTTTTTCCTCAGAATATGGCAATAAATCTTGTTCTAACGTACCAATATATCACAACAATTTTCTGACAGTTGGGAGTAAACTACTTGGAGGAAGGGTGAACTTCTTCTGATACATACATTTGCTGTGTTTTGCCCATGATGGCAGAATATGAGGCAAAGAACATATTCTGGCTAAATACTAGGCAAATAAGCATCCATCCCCACCAAAAAAATCCTGCCGGCATTTAGGTGCTATTCTATGGATAGATTTTAATGATATGGATAAATCTCTAACTTTCACAGAGAATGTTTGATTCTAATAGCAGACATCAGTATGTGAGAGAAAGTGGCATTTAAACAGGAAATAGGAAAGAAATATATAGAAAGTGCCTAGCCTATTGCCTGGTACTGAGAAAGTGACAAATACATCCTTGCCTGATTGTACTGTTACAGCAGTGGCCAATGATGATACTGTTGTTTTCTAGAACAAATACTGATACATGGGTATTGTGATTTTTAAGAGTATAAATTCAGGGTATTTAGATACAGTGATTTTATTTTGAATCTCCTTCCCCTTCTGCCTTATCCTTTTCTCTACACAATGATTATTATTATTTTCTTTGAGACGGAGTCTCACTCTGTCACCCAGGCTGGAGTGCAGTGGCCTGATCTCAGCTCACTGCAACCTCCTCCTCCCGGGTTCAAGCGATTCTCCCGCCTCAGCCTCCCTAGTAGGTGGGACTACAGGTGTGCACCACCATGCCTGGCTAATTTTTGTATTTTTAGTAGAGACGGGGTTTCACCATGCTGACCAGGCAGGTCTCAAACTCCTGATCTCGTGATCTGCCCACCTCAGCCTCCCAAAGTGCTAGGATTACAGGTGTGAGCCACTGTGCCCAGCCTATACAATGATTATATAGAGATCTACCCTGATTTGGAAGGCAGAGATACTTGTTCACAGTGGAAGGCATGATAGAGCTACAGATCCACTGCAGGACAATGATATGGAAAAATCTCATCACCGGGTACATAAAACCCTGTAGGCAGCAAAGGAATGGGCGCCTCGGGAGAAGCATGCGAGGAACTGGAAACACAGACTAAAAGAACCCAATGCAGACAAAGCAGCACCAGGTCAAATACAACCCCCCTGGGCAACTTACGTAGCCGGGCTGTGGGTCAGCGCTATGATTGATGAGGAAGGGCCTTCAGGTATCACTGCTGGGCTTGGGCACATTTTACCAAAGGAAGCCAGCATCATCAGGCCTCTGAATCACTACATTATAACACGTAATAGGGAAGAGCATGGATGTATACTGGACAAGGAATTCTGGCTGGAACTGCTGTCTGGTGAGCATAATAGATCCCACAAATACAGCAAAACTTACACTGCAGAAGTTTGGAATTTTTGCTAACTCAGAAAGGCTTAAGATGATCTAAGTAGATTCTATAAAGGAAGGCTTAGCTAAGCAACTTAATAATGCAAACAAGATAGAGGAAGACAAGTTTCTAGAAAAACCAAGCATTGTAAACACATTCAGCAACTTTAAGAGTTCTCCTATAAAATAAGCTTCCTTAAGCACCTCGATGGGTCACAAGTTCACTTTCAGATGTACATAATCTTAAAATGCAAACAAATGGCTCTTTTTCATAGATGCTCTATAATCAAGACTTTCCACAGATGCACATTATCTACTTTTATGCAAGAGACTTTGGTACATGAAATGGAAAGCAACATTTAAGACCACATTTTATGCTATCAGTGTTATTATCCTTGTCTTAATCATAATGCCAGTGGCTATCATGTTATTGAACACTTTCCACGTGCCTGGCACTGTGTTAAAGATTTTGTATATATTACTTAATTTAATCCTATTATCCTATTTTTATGCCTGTTTTAAAAATGAGCCAACTGAGATTAGCAGTTAAGTTCTACAGCTGTGGTTACCTAGGTAGTAAGTAGCAGAGATGGGATTGAATTGAACTGGGCTAACTCTAGGGCCCAGGCTTTCAGCAGATGGTAATACAGTGGGGGAGGATAAAATAAAAGATAAATAAAACTGTCAGGCAATAAATGATAAGTGTCAAATGAGATGTGGGTGATAAATGCTAACAGAGGGTAATAGCCCTTGGTAAGTGCCATTAGCTGGTTTGGTAATAACAGGTTTGCTCTGCTCAAGTCTTCATCTTGAAAAAGTATGATAGCAGCCCAGGGCTTAAGAACAAGTATACTGAAATGATGGACTGTTTCTGGATGGTGCTTCTATAGTTTGTCATATTGATTGCCAGATGTCACTAGTTCTTTGTGCAGAGTGGTGGTTCCAGAGAAAGAAGGTGATTCCCCATAGCTGCAAATCAACAGTTAAGAAGAACCACATCTCTGAACATACTTCCTATTATTTCTATTTAAATGACATCACTGAGAGCAAAGAAGAAAAAAACCTAAATCTCCTAGACACATAAAATTATAAAGTATCTTTATCTTTTTTTTTTTTTTTAAGTAAAAAACATTTAGAGCAACTAGAGTCTTCAGATTCTTTTATAGCCTGGTCTGTTTTGCAAATACCAACCATTGTATTATGGGTATCAACAAGACAAGGATGATTTAGTCCCAACTTGGAGATGTGAAATAAACCACTACGCAGGTTGCATTAAATCAGTCCTGAAATGAATCTTCCAGATATCAAATCTGGGCTTTTCGGGACAGTTTTATTTGCTAATATGCCTAATAAATTGAAAGCTGCCAGTGTTGTCATGAGATGTATACCCTGAAAATCATAACCAATGTGAAAATGCCAATCTGCAGCAACCAGACGTGGCAAGGGACAGGGTTTCCAGGAGGAGGGTGCGTGCTGTGTTTAAGTGAAGCTCTGGCTGGCATGCCCGTTTCTCCAGATGCAACCACTCAGGATCCCCCAGGACTGTTGTCATTCCTGAGTTATAGAAGCAAGGGAACCACAAGGCTCTTGGATAAAAGCAAACCAGGCCACAGGACTTGGACAATGAAAACCTAGTCAATTTTAACTTTTGAAACTTTTGAAAGACAATATTCCTGTTGTAACCTGTAGCTTATTTGTTCCTCCTTATTTTGAGGCCTCTTAAATCACCACCAATTTGTCTAAAATTTAATTTTCTTCCACTTTTTGGGGGGCTTCCACAAAGTTTGGGATTGATGACTTTCTTGTCTCCTGTCTACCCAGCGTCCTATTGAATTCTAATTGGTCTGTGGCTGAAATCAAAGATATTAGGGCCATCAATCTCTCAGCAGGAAGAACAGCAGAATCGAAGTCAGAGCTGAGTTCAAACTCTGGCTCTATATACTCCCTAGGTTAGGTCATTTCATCCTTCCCACACCTCCTTTTCTCAGCATCTAATGGGGTAAAACATGCTATTTCATAGGGTTGTTTTTAGTATGAAATGGGACATTCTTTGTAAAGTGCTTAGTGCAGTGCCTGGTACATAGCACGTGTTCAAGGACCTATAGCTGATATTATTTCTGCACCGTACCTAAGTATTGAAGAACAGTAGGGGATACAATTCTCCTTATCATACATTTGGGGTTCAAGACTTCTTCCCAAGTGGAGAAATGGAAATCCAGTCTCCAACTTGCCCTTTCAGGTGACTGAATGAGGAAATTAAACTCTGCACCTTAAAATTCTCACGGATCATGATAAAAGGCTCATCGAAAGGGTGCAGAATCTGGAGTTGGACCAAAGGAAGGTTAAGCACCAGGTCTATTTGAGAGAATTTCAGAGCCCCTCTGAACATAACTTTCCTGGTCTGTATAATCATCATAATAAAATACCTACCTCATGGTGTTTGTCAGGGTCAAATAAGATTATTTACATGAAAGAGATCTACAGACTGTTAAGCTTTGGACCCGTCTGTAACATCTCCTTTTAGCACCCAGCACTGGGTCTGGGACATAGCAAGCAGCCAATTGAGAGGCTGTCACCTTTCCTCCAGCCACCACATCTGCATCTTTTTCAGTATTGCTGTTCAGGATGAAAGGGAGGAGTGGGGCCAGGCTAGTCTCCAGGGAGGTCACATGACCCAGGCCTGGCCAATCTGAACAGTACATCCCCCAGAAGCAGTGACTTGTTCAGGGATGGGCACATGACCAAGCTGGGCCAATGAGAATAAGCTCCAGAACCTTTACAGGAACTATTAGAAAAAGAAGCTCCTTTATCTGCCAAACTCCATGCCGAAGAGGGTAAATGAAAACGCTGGGAGCCACCATGTAAAAACAGTCTCAATGACATTATTGAGCCACTAGATCCAGCCTTGCCTGGACTCTTTGAATTTTTAGTTTTATGAGCAAGTTTCCTTTCTTTATTAAAAAAGCCATTTTGAATTAGCATTCTATTATTTGCAAATGAGAATCTCGACTATACTTCAACAGTAGATATTGTCTTTAACCTTGTTCTATAAGCTAGATATTCTTTAAGAAGTAAAAATTTGTACAAAATGTATCTATGCACATTTCTTTCTGGGGAAGAGGGGTAGACAGAATCATTAGTCTACAGCATTCTAGATTTCTGCTTACACAGAAACCTCTCTGTTTTAGCAAATTGGCTTCTGCCCTAAACTTTACTGTAACTATCCTACGAATATATGTACTTATTCATTCCACATTCCCCTTGGCCTTTCCTGGTATCTTGAATTGCTGATCACCAAATGGGCCATAAAGATGGCATTAGACATTGGCTGGTCTGGTTTTGCCTTTCATGGCCTCTGGAGTTTGTGGGGGGTGACCAGAGCCTAGGATCAGAATGATAAATAGAGACCATCTTACTAGCCAATTTCTGACTCCTGATGATTTGCTTGGTGATTTGTTTTGAGATTTGTGGAAGTCCAAGCCTAGGCTAAGTAGAAAAGTGTGTGATGATCCATTAACAATGCCTGCAGTGGGCTAGGGGGAGGAAGCTGAGGCACTGCTGATCCTAACAAACATTTAGAGCTCAGATTTATCAGTTTAGAGTTTTAATTCTTACCAGTTCACCTAGGGGGAGTTTGAGGTCCAAGAAAGTAAGGTGCTAAGATAAATTATTAATATAAAAGACTGATTGGTAATTTACATCTTTCCACTGACACCAATATCCATGTCCCAGGATCCTAAAAGGAGCTGGGGCACTTATTCTTGGAAGATGAAATGATGATCAGTTTTCCTAAAGCAGGACAAACTGTAGTGAATACACCAGAAGAAGGGTTTGGGATAACTTCCAAAGAATAGCTCCATGGTGTTGTCTGCATGTAAAATTTTCCTGAGCTCAAGAAGAAGGAGAAAAAAGTACTTAGCAACTAAATTAGTTGTTCAAAACTGATATCTGATACAATTCTCATAGGGAATAGAGAAAGAAAACTGATCTCAACCAGCTGGTGAATCCAAATAGTCAACTGCCATGAACTGAACGTACTTTGTGTTTAAAATATATGTGTAAACTGAATTCATGCTAGGCTAAGAACAGCAAATCTGAGTAGTAATCTCAGTTCTGGGACAATCTAGCTGGGTGACTCTAGATTAGCTTCTCTAAGTCTCAGTTTCATTATCTGTAAAATCAGTATAATAATGCCTATTTATCCCAAAGCATTGCTGTGTAGGTCAAATGAGAAATATGAAAGTGCTTTGTAAAGCTAGGAAGCATTATGCAAATGCAAGGTATTATATGAGTGAACGCACACTCTCTCTATATGTGCACATATACACAGTTTATGAATAATATATGAGCTCCCTGTGTCTCAGATCCATTTTGATCAATAATCTCACCTCCATGCTCACACAGAACATTAGGGACAAACACCTTGAATTAGTGCTTTGACAGTAACTACAATGACATTGAAGAATAGTGTTGAAAAAAGGAAAACAAACAGGAAACTGCTGACAGTTGCTTTAAGTCACAAACTCTATCTGAACAAAACTCCTTGGCGAATCCCTAAGCAGTAATTCAATAAACAAAGCCATTCACTCGGTTTTACCCCCACAGTCCTTGGTGGCCCAGCAGCGCACATTCTGAAGGTTCACTTTGTTATGCACAGTCCCCATCCTAGGACTAATCTTTTTATAATGAACTTAATCCAGTTAGAACTCCCTAGAATGGCCACATGTCAAAGTAATTGGATAACGGCCCGAGATTTTGTAATTATTCTTACTCTTCAAGCAGAGCTGGTTTGAGTCTGCCCACCCCTCCTATCGCTGACAACCCTTCCCAGTGATAAAGCTAATACCAATGGGGTGGGGAGAGTCAGATAGCTCTGTCTTGTGGGGCAGGGTGTTAGCAGGAGAGAAGTGAGAGAGAGAAAGGGAAGAGAGGTGGAGAGTCAGCCACTCCTGGTAGACAATCTGTCTCTCTTAATAGGCTGCTCCTTGCAATAAAGAAATGCAGACTTCTGAAGGCGTAGGTATCTCTGCACCATGGGGAAGAACAATTAACCCAGTTGAGAAAATGGTTTTGAACAATTTTGCAGCTGCTTGGGCACTGCTTCCCTTCTCATTTTTCAATTTACCTTTCCCCCACCGAAGCATGCCATACTTGCCTCTGCTGTCCCTGTTACCCTACAGCAAAGACATAACACCTCTTTTGGGGTAGTAGGCCCAAAAAATGACCTGAAAGAGGAAGTATGGGTTGAGTCAGTGAATATGGAGTTAAGATGCCAAAAGTGTCCCCTAAAAACAGAAAATTCAACTGTATAACAAAACTAAAAGGGTACCTTCCACCTCCCAGTTTGTCCATTGTCTATGGGTGAAAGTCATGAGCAACTGTGGGCTTGCCATCCCCTAAGCTACTTTGTATGGTGACTTGATGGCTCTTTAATATCAAATGGGCCTCTCAGTTGTATCCCTAACTTACTCTGAGGTGAGAACAGTGGCTCCATTCAATAAACCCATGCCAACCTCGTGAAGGGTCTGTACCTCCAGTTGTCCACAGGTTGCTGATGAAATAGAGATGCGTATCAGGACCCCAACTGGGACTGACCTGTGACACCCGAGGAAAGGAAGAGGAAGGAGGGAAGGAGAGGCCCCAGGGTGGTACCTGTTCAGCTCAGAAGATTGGCAACACTGACACTCAACTTCTGGAAAGGGAATGGGATCCTGCTAGCTCATGCCCCACAAAGTCACATCACACTGATAACGTATCAGGGAGTTGCTTTAATGACTGACCATGCAAAACTGCATTCCAGAAAAGAAAACCAAAGGAAGATCAAAAGCTTCGTGATTGGTATCCACTTTTTTTTTTTTTTTTTGAGACAAAGTCTCACTCTGTTACCCAAGCTGATGTGCAGTGGCGCAATGCTCACTGCAACCTCCACCTCCCAGGTTCAAGTGATTCTCCTGCCTCAGCTTCCCAAGTAGCTGGGACTACAGGCATGTGCCACCATGCCTGGCTAATTTTTGTATTTTTAGTAGAGACAGGGTTTCACCATGTTGGCCAGGCTGGTCTTGAACTCCTGACCTTATGATCTGCCTACCTCAGCCTCCCAAAGTGCCGGGATTACAGGCATGAGCCACCACGCCCGGCCCAGTATCCGGTCTTAGGCAAGAGAGATGATCACACATTCTGGCCTGGCCTCTCCACAGAGGTTCTGTGTCTCCGCCTGGAACCCTCTCCACATGCTATACTTTTAATATGTTCTAAGTCTGCTTTCAGTTATTCCAAATATATCAACACTGAGAGAGAGAAAACAATCCCGACTGCTTTAGGGCTAAACTTGGGTGTTTCCTCCTCCCAACACGTGCAACAAAACGCATGCATATGTGGCTCTGTGAAGAGGCAGCCAGCGTCTTAGGGAAACCCAAAACCACGTACAAAGAAAAGAGGGCAGTGGTTCCACTAGGCCTGGGCCAAATATCTCTTGATTTGTTCTAATCTTTGGGCTTGTGCTTAATGTCATGATTGGATTAGAAACAAGATTTTCCTCCCAGGCTATGAACTTGGAAAGTTTCTCGTGTACTGTTTCTAAATTCCTTGTTACAGTAATAGCCGCACTCTATGTACTAAGTTTTATGTGCTGTATTCTTATTTAACTCTTACGACAATGCTAGGGGGGAGTCACATCAAATGTAGGTGGTAGCAGTGAGGCTCTGAGATGAAACAATTTCCCTGAGTTTACCTGGCTGGTTTTCAATGAGGCTGGGATTGGGACTTGTGTCTGTGCTTGCAATCACTATACACGTTGACCCTTTAGCTCTTTCTTATGGCTGCTGATTTGAGAACCTATCCAAGGGCCTGAGAGACCAAGGGAGGGGACTCAGTTGATGCCAGTCCTTTCAGCCTCCCCAGCCTCTTTGTAATAGAGAATCAGTCTTGCTGCAGGACCTACAGGACCAGACAGCCTTAGTATCACCCACAGATGCTACCATGGGGCAGCAGCAATGGGCTGGAGACATTGGGCCCCAACCTCCCAAATGCCTGCAGATAGCCTGGGCCCTGCCTTTTCCTACTGTGCCTCCCCCAGCCCCAAGGGGCAGCGGCTGTTAGGGAGGGATTCTCATGGTCCCATAGTGTTCCCCAGCCTTGTTCACACAGCACAACAGTGACATCCAGGGGAGAGGCTTGGTGATGGCAGGGACCACCTGGCTCCAGCATCTTCTGCAGGTTTCTGGGCTGATTTGCAAGCACAGGCCCTGAATCATCAGAGGACAGGCATCTGGGGGCTTGTGGGTCCACAATCCCCTCTGCGGCCTGCCTGTGGTCTTTCGACACCGGACACACGCTCACCCCCTAGCCCAGCCTTCATCCCTCATTCTCACCCCTTCCCTACTCTTTGCTCAGTTACTCCAGGGTTTAGAAAGGGTGTCTTCAACTTGACCTACTGGAACACATAGCCGCTCCCCTCCCCTTCGAACACCTCTCCATTTGCAAAGCCTTTTATCAGCTCCATCTGATGATAGAGAACAGGTTTCTGGAACTAAAAATTAGCTCAGTCTTTTTTTCAAAGAGAAAAGATTTCACAATTAAATGGTGAATGTATGGGGGTGTATTGTTATTATTACTATTATGTCTCACACTAGCATTTTCTAGTTTCTGTATATTGTGGTGTCCCCTTTGTTTTGATCTGCATGAGAGAGTCAGTATTGTCTATGGAAGTAAGAAACATACACTGCACATAAGGAATTAGATCCTACACACACACACACACACACACACACACACACACACACACACACACACACAAATATGCAAGTATTTAAACATTTAAACAGAAACCAAGAGCAATATAAACTAAAAGGTTGAAAGAGAAATGCAACGAGAGAAAAAACAGATGCTTGCCTCTGCTGGGGACTTTTCTGGGGGAACATTTGGGCTGATGCTGCCCATCACCTTTCCCTGGCCTGTGGGTGTCATCTCTGCAGACTGCACTCTGGGATGTTCCCTGGGTCCCTCGGGAGCTGCAGGGAGAGCCGCCGTCCGCAGCCCTGGTGCCTGGACTCCACTCCCACAGGCCCCTGCTCACTGCTCTCTTTGGCCAGGAGGTGGCAGTGCAGAGATGTTGCATGGTACTGTGGCCCAAAAAGGAGGCATAGGAAGAAAAAAGACAGGCTGGGGTGGTGGGCCTTGAGCATTTCTGCCCCACAGCTGTGCCCAGGTCAGGGGCAGGGCCACCTGGGTCCTGGCTGACAGAGGCACCAGGGCTGCCAGTGTGAAAAGTGGGGGCCTGGTTCTTCATACACTGAGCTGGCTTGGTGGAGTCCTCCTGGAAGAATGTGCCCCACATGCAGGGCCTGAGGCTGGATGCAGACCCAAGGGCTGGGGCTGGGCAATAATGGGGAAAGAGAGCCTGAAAGGTAGTTTTTGTTTTTTTTTTTTGTTTTTTTTTGTTTTTTCTTTTTTGAGATGGAGTCTTGCTATGTTGCTCAGGCTGGAGTGCAGTGGTACAATCTCGATCCTGGCTCACTGCAACCTCTGTCTCCTGGGTTCAAGATTCTCCTGCCTCAGCCTCCTGAGAAGCTGGGATGACAGGCATGCGCCACCACACCCAGCTAATTTTTGTATTTTTAGTAGAGATGGGGGGTCTTGCCATGTTGGCCAGGCTGGTCTCGAACCCCTGACCTCAAGTGATCCGCCCACCTCAGCCTCCCAAAGTGCTGGGATTACAGGCGTGAGCCACCATGCCTGGCCAAGTTGTTTTTATTATTATTATCCTGAAAACTGCCACCCACAGGAAGGGCAGTGAATGACTGTGTGCCACACTTTCCCTTGTCTGCCGGACCTGACGCGCCACCCCAGCAACACCCCTGCCTTGTCCGGGGCCTGATGCACTGCCTGGCACACAGTGGGTGCTTGCCCACTATTAATAGTCATGGCAACAGAAGGGCATTGACACTGCAAACAGGGGCTGTGGATTTTTGGGTTCAGAGGAGACTCAGCGAAGGAAGAGGCTCCATTGGAACAGGCAGGGTTTAGGTGTCATGTGATTTAGGTGCATGCAGAGAACAGAGCCGGAGCCTGAGGGGGCTGCAGACGGATGTGAGGCTGCAGGTAGAAACTCCCTCTCAGCACCTGAGAGAAACGATCGTGAGGTCGGGAGACACTTTGCAGGTCCTTCTGAGGCAGGTGTAAGTCGTAGAATTTTCCCTTTCTGGAGATTTTTAAGAAAAGGAAGCTTTGGTGGATTGATTTCATTGCAAGATGCAGGGCTGAGAATTTCAATTGTATTTTTTCCCCCATTAGCAGATGTTTGTCTCAGCAGCTCTTGCTCTAGGAACAAAGTCTAATGTGACCCTAATATTTAAAGCATATACATGGATTCTGATTAACCATGAAGAAGGCCAGAACTCTGTTATTAGGGCTGCCCCCGGGTTATTCTCTTACCCAGGATAGTGTCAAAGACATCTGTGAGCACCGCAGGGCTCTGCTAAAGTGGGTTTGGAAATCATTGGTGGGGACTAATTGTCGGGGCCTGGGATTTGGTCCTTTCTGGTCATCTGCTGAGTCAACTTTGGGTCTGTCTTCCTGAGCTATGAAGGGAGGAGTGTGGACTAGCTTAGCAGTTCCCACACCTGGCTGCCCTTCAGGCTCTTCTGCAGAGGTCGTTAAAAACACAGATGCCTATGCCCACCCCACCTCTCCAGGATCAGAACTTCCTGGGGCATATGAGCATCTGTATTTTTCATGAGTGTGTCTGGGGACTCTAACAGTCAGGACAGCTCACCCCTGAACAAGCTGACCTGTGGGGTGAACGGAGTTTCACCTGCGAGTGTTCTGAGGCTCTTATCTCCAGGCAAACCTGACTGGATTTGGTTAAGCTAAGCTTCTCTTCCAGTAAGTGTCACTGAGCATGGGCCACAGAGAATCCTGCAGTCATGGGGACCGTTCAGCATCTTTGCAGACAGTCCAGGAGGAATGAGACCATGAGAAATTCAAAGCAACTGGGGTCTCCACGAAGTTCATATCTGTGGTATGTCATACACATGTGGTTCCATGAAATCTCAGTCCTGAGAACGTATCACAGAGATGGTTTCGCTCTTATTATAGCCAGCCTATCCTCCAGAGAAAGATTCCTTACAGAAATCTTTCAAAAGCATGTGCTGTGACTAGATACACAAGGCCAAAAACAGCTGACCCATGTAGACAAAAGACCCAAAGAACAGCAGTCAAATATACAACAGTAAAAATGAATTTTTTGTCTTGTTTTTTTTGAGGCAGGGGCTCGCTCTGTCACCCAGGCTAGAGTGCATGGTGCGAGATTACGGCTCACTGCAACCTCAACTTCCTGGGCTCAGGTGATTCTCCCACCTCATCCTCCCTAGTACCTAGGACAACAGACACACGCCACCACACCCAGCTAATTTTTTGTAGAAATGGGCTCTCACTATGTTACTCAGGATGGTCTCAAAGTCCTGGACTCAAGTGATCCGCCAGCCTCAGCCTCCCAAAGTGCTGGGATTACAGGTGTGAGCCACCGTGCCTGGCCAAGATGAATCTTTTCTAGGTTTAGATTCAGAAACCAGTGTGTAAGGTGAGGTCACAGCTAGTTAAAATTACCCTTGAAAGTTCCTTAAACCACTGAAAAAATACAGCATTGGATGGCTTTGAATATACATACAGTCTGCTGTGGTCTAAATATTTATATCCCACCCCGCCCCGCCCAAATTCATCTGTAGAGGCCTAATCACTAATGTGATGCTATTTAGAGGTGGGGAGTTTGGGAGGTGATTAGGTCATGAGGGAGGAACGCTCATGAATCAAATTGTGCCCTTATAAAAGGGACCCCAGAGAGCTGCCTTGTCCCTTCCTCTATGTGAGGAAGTAGCTGGAAGGCACCTTCTATGATCCAGGAAACACCTTCAACAGACACCAAATCCGCTGGAGCTTTGATCTTACACTTCTAACCTCCAGAGCTGTGAAGAGTAAGTTTCTGAAGTTCTAAGTCACCCAGTCTATGGTATTTTATTATAAGAGCCCCAGTGGACTAAAACAAGCTCTGCATAGTCTATGTGCATGTTAATATATAGAGCAGAGGAAGAGAAACGTTTTCTTAGAAGGCCAGTCAATACTTTAGCCTTTGTGGGCTACATACACAGTCTCTGTTGCCACTCAATTCTGTTTGTAGGAAAAAAGCAGCCATTGATAGTACCAAATGAATGAACTCTGTTTCAATAAAACTTTATTTACAGAAACATTCTGTGGGCCAGACTTGGCCTAGGGGCCAGTTTCCCAGGCCATAGTTTGCTGAACTTCTGTTACAAAACATAATAAAGAGGGGGAAAACCCATTTTACAAAAAAATACCTGCCTCAAAACATTACCACATAAGGATGTGAAAGTAGGTCTGAAGAGCAGATTCATGTTTTTACCTCAGACTCACCCTGCACATATGCTGACCAAAATGGCAGTTGCAATTGCCCAGTATATAAATGATTTGTCTGCCTCTCATGGCTCAGCACAGTGTCGGATTCCATAAGTTGCATACTAGCCCTTCACAATTCGATATATAAATATGAAAACAAACACCAAACCTGAGCCAGGCACAGTGGCTCACGCCTGTAGTCCCAGCACTTTGGGAGGCCAAGGCTGGTGGATTACTTGAGGTCAGGAGTTGGAGACCAGCCTGGCAACATGGTGAAATCCCATCTCTACTAAAAATATGAAAATTAGCCAGGCATGGTGACAGGTGCCTGTAATCCCGGCTACTCAGGAGGATGAGGCAGGAGAATTGCTTGAACCTGGGAGGTGGAGGTTGCAGTGAGCCAAGATTGCACCACTGCACTCCAGCCTGGGCGACAGAGCAAGACTGTCTCAAAAAACGAAACAAAACAAAACCCATCAAATCTATTTAATTTCAGTGAGTTATAGTGCATCTTCTAGATTCAGCATACAGCACATCTAAGCCATGGGGGGCAGGGAAAGGGAATATTATACATAAGGTTCTGTCCCTTTATCTCAGGAGATAACAGTCACAAGGAGAAAAATTGGCCCCAGGTAGAAGATCAGGCAAGGACAGCCACTGGTGCGGGGGAAGTGGGTTCAGGCTATGTTTTTCTGCCAGCATTCTGCAAGAGACTAGCACCAGTGTTTTCTTTCAAATGGTCAAAGCACGAAGGTTCTTGTGAAACCCTTACAAATACTTGGCCTAGTATTTAAGGCATAGTGAGTTAATGTCAACACTGGTTACAGCAACAACTGATTCCCAGCTATAAACAATTTTTATTAGTAAGAAAAATGTTGCTTTTGACAATAGGAAGGAGTTGCAGCATTTGATGGGAAAATCCAAGAAATGAGCTCCTGCCCTACTCCTTCCAGAAGGGAACCCTCTTCATAATGAGGAGGTTCCTGCTGACCAAAGCCTGATCCAGGCCTAGCCTCATCTGTTCCTGTCTCTGTCTATCCCTATAAAACTGTCTCATGAAGAGAGACCTCTGCCAAAGAAAGATGCAGAGTAAAGACACCCATGATTTAAGGTCTTTGATGCACAGGGCTGTTAGGGATGTAAGAAATATATGGTGCCACCCCAGAGAAACCAAGTGGGAAGGTCACTCTGACTTCCCTCATCCCTAGCATCCATGCTTACCACCCTGGATCCCCACCTCGCCTGGCTGCTCAAGCCTGTCTTGAATCTTCTAGAGTTTCCTGGGGAAGTAGGAGGCAGCTACAAAGAGTTAGGAAATAGATTTAATGAGAAATATTCCCCCAAAGATCGCAAGTGCTGTGGGTTATAAACGAAGCCATGCATCATGGGGCCGCCTGTAATATTTTAAAAGTGGTGTTGGAAAACCGCCTCTAATAAACTTGGGAGAAGATGGATCACCTTTCTGAAAACGCAAAATAGGATGCTGTGGGCATAAATATATGCAAAGACCAGATTTTGATCCATCCTGAGTTAAGAAGCAAGGCCTCGTTCCTCTTTTCTGGCATTTCTGGTGCTCCAGCTGTAAGAGGTTTATTACTGGAGCTCAGCTCACGTTTACATTTCAGGCTGATTGTTGGCACCAGCGTCACATCTGGTATTACTTCCCCCAAGTGGCTGCATTCTGCACCAGGCACCCGGCCCTGTCACCCTCAGAAGTCCCCTCCAACATTTCCCCACAATCTCAGAGAAGAAGGGAAAATGCCAAAAAAAAAAAAAAAAAAGGGGTGCGGGGGAGAAGGCAAAGGGATTTAAAAAAAAAAAAAGAGAGAGGGAGAGAACAAAAGGCAAAAGGAAATACCATGAAGAAGAAAGAAAGGGCAAGGGTAGTGAGAAAAGGAAAAGTGAGAGGAAACAGAGAGTGGACAAACCCATGAATGGGCTGTCCCAATTGGAGGCTGTCTGCTCTTGTACTTTTTCCAGAGATTAGGCCTTGTTAAAGATAAAAGTTATTCATGACCCTTTTATTCAGGACCATTGCGATGGGTGTGGGACCACAGCAATGAGGTTTCGCAGTGGGGGAGAGAGATTGGGCTCAACTCTGAATACAGTGTGGGCAGGTGGGGGTTTATAGCCAAAGAGCAGGGAGGGCGTCAGCAGATGGAAAATGACCAAAATCACACATCAGGGGTGAAGGGGGGCTCTGGCTAAAGCCACCTAACAAGGTTTTTGCTGAGGACGGGTCAGGGAGACCAGACATCACCTGGGGGATTGTGGAGGATGAGGACCTTGACCAGATACAAGGGTGGAGGATTCCGGCTAAACAGGCTTAGTAGGATTCTTGCAAAAATTATACATGAGAGTCCCAAAGTCAAGGCCTAGTTGGGAACAGGACTCAAAGGATCCTGACTAGAGTTTGGTCATGGAGAGAGATTCTTGGTCAGTATAACCCAAATGGATGCTTCTTCCACACCCATGGCTGCAAGCAAATCAGTGCGACCTTCATGCATTGACTTAGCAGCTATTTCTGAGCAATTTACTATGCCCATCTCATCAGTGCCGTTGTGAGGATTCAAAGAAATGGCAAGTACTTAGTAAAGGGCCTGCCACCCAGGAAGTACTTAACAGCATCTTAGCTACTATGATCATCCATTACTCCTCAATGAGCCTACAGTTTAGTGGGGAAAGGGAGAATATGTCAGAATATTACATTCTTGGCCCATGTCTTTATACAACAGATCACTTAGAAATAGGAACACACAGCTGGTTCTCCTCCGTAACGTGAAGCTAATGATAACTATCTCACAAGGCTGTGGCAATTAAGTAAGATAATTGGTGCAAAGCACTATACAGGTCTCCAGGCACAGAGAAGCACTTTATAGCCTGTTACCACTGCTGCAGAGCCCAGTGCCTGGCAGAGCCCAGTGCCTGGCACATCCGTGGCAGATGCTTGATATAGCCTTGCTGGATGAAGGTAGGTGCTGAATGCTTATTCACACCCACACTCTCTTTTGGGCTCCATAATTTACTCTCGGCCCAGGGAATTGGGGCAACAGAATCAAACATTTACTGTGCACAAAGAGCTCTCATACATAAATATTTATTTGCCCTTCAAAATGTTTTCACTGCTGCTGGCGGCTGAGCACTGAAGAAATGCTATATTTAAGCATCTGAGTTGACGGCTTCTAGAATACAGTCATAATGGGCCCCCAAATAGGCTTTTCATGTGGAGCTGGGAACTGAGAACATTTTACTTCAAAGGTGTCATTTCTGCTGGGGGGAAACAAGTGTCACTCCAGAGCCCAGCAATTCATGGAAAATGGTCTTATTCTAGATGATCAAGCGTCGGGAGGAAGGAGGCAAGAAGGGGGGCAGAATGCTTTGGCACTGGCTTCTTCAGAGTATTTGACCTTGGGCAGGTTACTTACCCTCCTGAACCCTAACCACTTAGCAACAAACTGGGAATAATTACCCCAAATGATATCGGGCTGGAGGAGGGGAGCACGGATAATGGACACAATGTGAGAGGACTGTATCTGGCACATATGAGGCTCTCCAAAATGGTTAGCTATTATAATCATTAATATATAATTATGTATATAATGAATAGCAATTATTTGTTAGAAACACTGGCTTAGTTTTGGGTGGGGCCTGGGGAGCATAAACACTAGGACTCTCCGAAAGTAAAGGAAGAACACTCACTCCTAACACCTGTCAGATTCCCAGCTCACAGCTTTAAGCTGGTTAGCTCCTGCAAAGCAGGTTCCTGGAGATAATCTATCCATTAATCAACAAAGTACTTCAAGGTTACAAAAATATTTCCATTTTACAGATGAGACAAGTAAAACGTGAAGAAAGGATGTAGCCTTTCCAACGTCATTTGAAGCCAAGGTTTTCTGTCTCCAAAGCCTAAGACCCTAGCACTGAGGGAGCTCAAACTCAGGCTAATTGGGGCCAGGCAGGTAAGGCAGGAGGGGGAAGTGGCTGGCAGGAAAGGAATTGTTTGGTAAACTGATGAGTAAAGAGATTGTTTAAAGGGGACAGTTCTAGCTGATTGTTGCCTTGAGAGAATGCAGGTCACGGTGGCCAGATCTTCTGAGTTTTCAAGCAAAATGAAAGCTCTGGAGTTTTAATGGTGAAAACTTTAAGAAACGTGTCTATGTGTCAGATTTAGCCTTACGTCCAAAGGCTTCCAGGTTCCGGCCTCATCCCTTGACCTTTTCTTCCAGAGACTTCAGAATGTCTTTGGGCATTCTGGAGGAAGGCCTGTTCCCTGGCTACACAGCCCAGGCCACCTAGAGGCACTCCTGGCCTTCCTGATGTTGGGAGGTGGTGGGGGTGGGGGGGTGGGGGTGAGGCCCAGCTTACCGGGTGTTGCCTATTTAATTTTGATGTACAGATTTCAACAAGAGCAATTTATAAGTTTGACATTGTCAATGGTGGTCTGAATGGCTGCTTAGACTAATACAAAGGCTGCCAGAACCCATTAGCAAATCAATTGGGTAGTGTGGCATTTTTAAAAAGAAAATTATTTTTCTATTTTTGCAGGTTAGACAGCAGTGCTCCCTAGAGGCTCTCCCAAGGGGGACTGTGTGGCTGCCTTCTCTAGGTTGCGAATATTAATGGTCAGGACTCAACTGCTCCCCACTCTCCCTCCCCACAGCTCTGCTTCTCCTCTCTTCCTCACCACCAACAGGCTCAGCCTGTTCACTCGTTCAGGCTGCAGGTGTTTGCTGAGTCTCTTCTATGGGTTAGGCTGGTCTAGGAACCTAAGCCATGGGGAAGGAATGAGCTCAAACCCCATGGCCCTGGTGGACACACTCCAGTACCCACCCAATGGCAGGTGAACTGGTGCCTGCAAGGGGGCAGGCTTGGGAGACCTGTCACTGTGGAACCAACTTCCAAGTCTTTGTTGAGCCCAGAAAGCACAGTGGCCTTAGGCCCACTGCCAAAAGGCCCAGGGTAAGAGCTGGGAATTGAAAGACTGTGTTGAGGCCAAGGAGGGAGATGAGGCCCCACAGAGTACTCACAGGGAGGAGATCTCTAATGGCGAGTCTGTTTAAATTTTGCATTGTGACATGTGATGGAATCTCCCTTCCTGCCCCCACCAGAGCATCTCCCTTAGGAGCTATGACTTCAGGCTCAGGGACGCCATGCCTGCTGAATATGGCCTTCCAGTGCTAAAAGATGGAGACCAGCCAACAAGCATCTGGGCTGTGTCCATAGCGGCAAAATGAAGGGCAGTGATTGGCTGGTCTGGTCCAGTCCAAACTCTGGATGCAGCCACACCACCAACAAGCAAAACTCATTTTGAGTTTTAAAGGGGAAAATATAGACAAATAGCACTTGTAAAGCTAGAAAATAAGCAATAAACTTTCCCAGAGAGAAATCAATTCCTTCCCACCTTATCTTGAAGGTAAAGGTTGTCTATCTCCCACTTCACATATATCCAATGTTGAAAGTAACATTAGAACAAAAGTCATCTTCAAAACCAGCCCGTTATTCTAAAGGGCATAAAAGGCCAGTAGCATCTCTGAGAAATCGGAGGACTAGAAAGTTAAGGTAAAGATGTTCTCCGTATGTGAGAAAAGGACAGCTTGGAGAAAACTGTCTACATTTATGTAGGCAATAGTAAGTAAGACTGACACAAAGTACATATGATGAAATATTTAGGTTTATTAAAAAAAATCAAATTACCTTTTACCTACAATGAGAAGGCTCAACCAGCTGATTCATAAAGAATCACAGAGGGGGCCAGGCATGGTGGCTCACATCTGTAATCCCAGCACACTGGGAGGCCAAGGCGGGCAGATCAGGAGGTCAAGAGACAGAGACCAGCCTGGCCAACGTGGTGAAACCCCATCTCTACTAAAAACACAAAAATTAGCTGGCCGTGGTGGCGGGCGCCTGTAGTCCAGCTGCTTGGGAGGCTGAGGCAGAAGAATCACTTGAACCCAGGAGGCGGAGGTTGCAGTGAGCCGAGATAGCGCCACTGCACTCCAGCCTGGTGACAGAGTGACACTCCATCAAAACAAACAACAACAAAAAGAATCAGAAGGTAGCAAGATTTTGAAATACTGCTGAGATACCCACAAGATCAAGGCCTAATTTTACCTCATCCCAGGTCTGCATATTCTCTTCACCTCAAGGCATTATTAATCTCAGCCTCCACATCCACTTTAAAAAAAAAAAAGGCAGTGGCTCACACCTGTAATCCCAGCACTTTGGGAGGCCGAGGCAGGTGGATCACCTGAGGTCAGGAGTTCGAGAGCAGCCTGACCAACATGGTGAAACCCCATCTCTACTCAAAATACAAAAATTAGCTGGGCGTGGTGGCGGGTGCCTATAATCCCAGCTACTCCGGAGGCTGCAGCAGGAGAATCGCTGGAACCCGGGAGGCAGAGGTTGCAGTGACCCGAGATGGTGCCACTGCACTCCAGCCTGGGCAACAAGAGCAAAAGTCTGTCTCAAAAAAAAAAAAAAAAATAGAGGTGGGGTCTGGCTATGTTGGCCAGGGTGGTCTTGAACTCCTGACCTCAAGTGATCTTCTGCTTTGGCCTTCCAAAGTGCTGGGATTACAGGCAAGAGCCACTGTGCCCAGCCCCTTCAGCCCATTTTAATGTGTTGACCTTGGAACTGGCTGTGAAAGGCTTCGTGTTTGTGTGTCTTGTAGACCAAAGTGACTCAGACATCACTTTGCACATACATCCCCCAGGGGATCCTGTGAACATGTAGATTCTGGTATAGGAGGTCTAGGGTGAGGCCCAGGACCCTGCATTTCTGGCAAGCTCAGGTGACGCTGATGCTGCTGGTTCCCAGGCCCGCTTTGAATAGCCAGGGCCTAGCAATGGTTGCCAAGCCTGGTTGTGTCTCAGAATCACTTGTGGAGCTGGTCAAAGCAGACAGCTTCCAGGCCCCACCCCTACAAGAGGTTCTGCTGACAGGGTCCTGGGTGTGTGTTTTTAACAAGCTCCTCCGGTGATTCTGTTGCACCCTCCACTGTGTATGTGTAGGGGCGGGAGGGCCACAGGTGCCACCGCTGCTAGATCTGCTTCAGCTACTTACTCAACTGCATGACCTTATCCAAGCCACTTAACCACTCTGAGTCCCGAGTCGTTCAACTCATGCATTGGGGTGGGGGTTCTATAAAACAACCCAGTTTGGTTAATGAAACATCATTAACCAAATATTAAAACATAGGAATCATCATCAAACTATTTCATTTTCTCTCTCCACTACCCAAATGTCTTTCTGAAATGTTTTTGAGGGACTGTTAAGAATTGTTGCCTTCATACCTGCCACTAAGATAACTCCAGTATATTGAGTGGATAGAGTAGTGTGATAAATGAAGCATTCTTATTAACCATATATGGTGACCCTATAAACCATTTACTCATCATATATTTCAAAGGATTAGGATGTAAGAAAATCCACTTAGCACTGAAAGTTTTTTAAAGCTGTCACTGATTCAGAAAACCTTCTAGTGGTGAATAGGGCTTCAAGGACCTCATTATACATGCACATCAGTATCTAACTGGAAGGATAGTTTATGAATGGTCAACTGCTTGAGGAAACTGCATGGCATTTTGTATTTTAAAGATATATTCATGTCCAGCTGCCAGTTTTTTGAGAATTTATTATATGTCAGCCACTGTCCTCCAGGTTTTATATGCATTCTCTCTTAATCCTCACAGAAACCTGTGAAAGAGGTATTGTCATCCCCACTTTACAGATAGAAAGCTGAGCCCCAAAGAGATTAAATGATAATGTAAGCCAACTATCAAGTGAAAACCTGGTGTTCGAACCCAGAACTCTCTGCCTGCACAGACTATGCCCTTAATCACCATACGACACTTTCACCTTTCACATCTACCACAATCTTTGACACAATCCATGACAGTTCTTTGATATAGATTGGGAAGACTTTTCCCCCTAGAGAGAGAAGAGGGTTTCGGGAAGAGATCAGAAGGTCACCTGCAAGGGGCAATTCAATGGTTTGTGTGTGCTGTGGTGGAAGAAGGTGTCATGTGTACCGACATTCTTTTCTCCAAACTCCATCCTTCTCCCTCCCAATACATAATCTAACCTAACCCCTTGGATCTCCTTCCTATCCATGGCTTATGAATGAACCTCCACCATGAGTGGTATGGTACCCCTTTTACTTCCACCTGGCCAAGGGTAATGAATGTGTGCTACAGGGGGCTCCCCCATCTCCTATCCATGGCAGGCATTGCTAATCGATGACAGCTCTTTCCTTCAGGAGCTGAATGTGGCCATGCCACCCTTCCTGGCAGACGACTCCAGTCAGTCAATCTGGGCTGGGATTTGAAAAGAATGTGGTTGCTTTTCAGCCTTAAGCCTTATACACAGTAATGGAAATAGCATGTAGAAATGGCGAATTAGAAATACCACATATCTGAGAACTTCGAAGCCTGGGTTTTAATCCTGGCTCTGATGCCAACTTGTGACTTTGTGCAAGTTATGTCTCACTCTGGGCCTCAGTTTATCCATCTGTAAGTGAGGGGGTATGCCTGTGCTATAGAGAACTTAAAGTCTCTTCCAAGAATAACATCCTAGGTTCTGACAGGTGTTCAAAGCCAGATGGAGCTCATCAGGGGAAAGAAAGGCCCTGTCTGTGTTGACAGGACTGTGTGATCAAACCTGTGTAAGAAAATATCCCCACACGTGAAAACCACCCTGGAGAGCCCATTGTGCCTCACTGTCTGCGTCTGTGCAGGATAAAGCATCTATAAGTGGAAGAAAAAGCAAACACAGTGTCAGTTGTTCACATTATGAGAAACCACCTGTCACAGGCCCCACCTCCAGGCTGCCTGGAGTAGGTGGTCTCTCCAGAACAGAACTTCAGGTGTGGGGGCCAGGAATCCATCCTAAGTGATGTGGGAAGAGGGCGTCTGGAGCTTGAGGACACAGCTGCTCAGTTCTTCTGTAGCTCCCAGGCCCCAACTCTTTGTCTTCCCTCCCAAGCTGGGAGTCAGCTTGGAGTTGCTTCTCCTTTGCTGAATTGAGACATTCAGGACCCTGGCTGTGGCATTTCGTGCCATCCCAGATGATAATGGCCAACATTTACTGAGTTCTCACAGGGTGCCAGGCACTGTGAGGTGCCTGGACCCTTCTAACAGTCCTGTGAGGTAGGAACTACTATCATCCTCACTTTAGAGCTAAGGGAACGAAGGCTCAGGGAGGTTAACTTGCCCAAGGAGGCACAGCAGTAAGAGGCAGAGCCAGGAATCAGTCATGGGCAGGCAGGCTCCAGAGTCCGGAATGTTAGCCATATAACATGGCTGGTGGCTCCAGAGAGTCTCAGGTATTCTGTTGTATATTGTCTGTGTAGCATGGTCAAATGACTGTCTTGCCTTTTGGATTTAAACTGTAGGAGGGCAGGGGCCATGTCTTACTCATTCCCCTCTGTACCTATGGTACCTGGCGTACTGCATGGCAGGTAATAGTCGGTGCTTAGTGATTCTCTGGTTAATGTATGCACACATAGATGAGTGCGTAGAATCCAGAAGGCAGAAGTTAAGGAGCCATGCCTCTTCTCTGAATTACAAAGTTTTTGAAAAGAAAGAATTTAAACTATGTATTAAATGCCTACTATATGCCAGGAATTGTTCTAAGTGTTTGGTGTGATTGGTTTCATTAATCATCATAACAACCAAACGAGGTACAATCCCATATCTCCTTTACGTGCAGAGGAAGCTCAGGCTCTAGGATTATAGTAAATTGTTTAAGATCACACAGATTTAAGTGGCAGAGCTGGGATTCAAACTCAGGCCTATCTGACTCCAAAGTGCCATGATCATTCATGTCATTCCATGACAGGAGGCATGTTCTTATTAGTGTGAGTCCAAAATGAAACCACCCTGGCCGAAGTTACCTTCTTGGGTTGGATGACAGCTCAATGACAGGAAGTGGTGGCTGCTTCCTCAGTGTCCCAGATAATGTTAAGATTCTAAGGCAGGGCCAGCAACACAAACCCCAGTTATGATTGGTGAAAGGAAGCTATCTGGGGCTCCAGCAGGGTTTTGCAGTCATAGAACCTAAAGCTGGAGCTTTAATTAGTTTGCCAACGCTAATCTTACTTAAGGAATAAAAGTGGGGGCACTGTACTCAGGAAAGATCTTGGACTGAGGCTAGGGGCCAGGAAGCAAGGCTTTTGGCAAGAGCCTGTGTCCTAAGAACTGACAATTTGGACTGTAAAGATGGCTAGTAATCTAACCAGCCATTGACCTTTAAAAAGCTCCATCTCCTCACCTGTGTAATGAGGAGTCCACGGATAATCTCTAACATCCCCTCCAGCTCAGAAAATCTTCATTCCCAGAAGGCATTGCCATTCCTTACCTCCCCTTTCCCCCTTCACTGCTAAAATATCCAGTGAGAGACCACTGCGTCTTTGACTGGATCAAAACCCTGGTAGAGAGGAAACCCCTAGGTAACAGGACATAATTACTAAAGACTACACAGGTGCCCACTGCAGGAGGAAATAGCCAGCACATTCACTCATTCATTCAAAAGACATGTATTTCATTTCAGCCATGTACCAGACATGGTCTGAGTGCACTGATGAACAAACATAACAAAATGAAAATAAAATTAACAAAACTAAAAGCTGTAGACAGACTCTATGCTGTTTCTTGCACCAAGACTGATGAGCAGGGTGAGAGTGGGAGGTGAGAGCCCATCCATATTAATCAAAGATTAATCAACATTAATAATACAAGCAAATAATATAAAACTATAATAGCAATAAGTACGTTGAAGACAAAATGTGAGTGTTATAGGAGTTTAGAGAAAATTGACCTAATGAGGAGGCCAGATGCTTGATCTGAGAACAAGGTGAACAGGTACCAGGGAACAGAACCTTCTGCGCAGAGAGAATAGTATGTGCAAAGGCTCTGTGGCGCAGAAAGCAGCATGGGTTAGTAGAATTGGTAAAAAGCTCTGTGTGGTTGCAGAAAAGGGTAAGATGAGTCTGGAAAAGAAAGTGCCACGGGGCCTAACTACATATATTTTCTGTGCCATGGTAGGAACTTTAATGTTTATCTTAAGAGCAATACTATACTATTTCAGGCATGCATGCACGCATGTGTGTGTGTGTGTGTATGTGTGAAAGACAGAGAGTTGGTCAAAGCTGTGCTTTGAAAAGACCACTCTGGGTATGATATGGAGAATGGACAGGGGCAGGTCAGGGTGTTGTGACTGAGTCACAGAGCCTGGTGATTCTGTTGGCTCCTCCACGGCACAGAATTGCAGCATTCTTGCAGGGCAGAACTATGGATTCCATCTAGATTCCCTGGTGATCTACCTGCTGGAATCCTGCCTCCACCAGCATCTCTGGGCAGCTTCTGTACCCATGGGCAGGGGTGGGAGTGGGCTTCAATGTCCCATAGGCTCAGGGCATCTCCCAAGTGGCTGGTCACACTGGAGATGCAGCTTCCAGATGTGGAGAGCACAAGCATTCTGCCCTCCAGACAGGATCAGACAGTGAAATTCTGCCTTGGAAATCAAACCACACCCCCCACCCCACAACACACACACACACACACACACACACACACACAGTGGTACCCCACATATCTGTCAGAGACTTTTTCCCCAGACAAATGATGATTTATGGGAGGCTGTTCTGTTTCCCGCCTTTCTCTTGCTCTATTTTAGGAGAATATAACCAGACCATGTGTTTTTGCTTAGCCTGACACATTCCGAGCAAGCTTTCTGTATTCCGTGCGCTGATGAAAGGTCTTTGCTTAAGAAGTAGAAGAAAGAAAAGAAAAGAAAAAAAAAACGTGAGCCCAACCCCCATCTCCCCTGGTTGGCCAAAGGAAAGGTCATTATCCATACCCGGGAGTCCCATTGAGGCCCCCTAGGGCAGCCTGAGCTGGCGCTTTTATGACCAGACTCTGGGGTAGACCAACACTCCCACACATCCCACTTCATGGATGAAGAAAGCTGGGAGGGATGAAAGGTGGGCACAGTGGCTGCCTTTTAGCTTCTTAGACTCACTAAGCACTTTCCCTCCTTGGGGCCTTTGAACCTGTGGTTCTCATTGCCTAAAATCCTCTCCTTCCCACTCTTCACACTGCTGATTGCTCCCCTCCCTCAGGGCTCAGCTGAAATCACATCTCTTCACAGCAGCTGTTCCTTCCCCATCCCTCCATCCAAAGCAAGTCTCCCCGAAACTGTCCATCTCAGCACCCCATTTGTTTCTTTTATGGCAATGATCATACGTGGTCATTATTACATTTAGTTTCTTACTTACTTTTGCTTTTTGCTTCTTTATTTCATTTGGCGAGGGGTTGGCGAACTATGGCCTATGGGGCCAATCTGATCCCACTCCCTGTTTTTGTAAATAAAGTTTTACTGGAATGCAGTCACTCATGCTTATTTCTTTTCTTTTCGAAATGGAGTCTCACTCACTGTTTGGCCAGGCTGGAGTGCAATGGCGCAATCCTGGCCTACTGCAACCTCCATTTCCTGGGTTGAAGTGATTCTCCTGCCTCAGCCTCCTGAGTAGCTGGGATTACACGCACGCACCATCACACCCAGCTGATTTTTGTATTTTTAGTAGAGACAAGGTTTCTCCATGTTGGCCAGGCTGGTCTTGAACTCCTGACTTCAAGTATTCCGCCTGCCTTGGCCTCCCAAAGTGCTGGGATTACAGGCATGAGGCACTGTGCCTAGCCTCATGCTCATTTCTTTACAGAGTGTCTATGGCTGCTTTCACCACACAAGGCAAAGGTGAGTGGTTGTGACAGGGACTATTCTAAGCCTAAAATATTTACTATCTGCTGTGTTACAGAAAAAGTTCAGTGACCCCTGGATTAGACTGTCAACTCTACGAGGGCAGAGACTAAGCCTTGCTTGTCTAGCAGTGTGTTAGGTACTTGACTCAGAGTCTGGACCATCATAGGTGTCTGATAGGCAGTTGCTGCGAGACAAACCCTTGCAAATGCCAGGTTGGAACTTGTCGAGTCAATGACCAAGAGGCTGACCTTCATCTTCAAACCTCAGGCTCTCTTTTGTTGGCTTTATTTAAGGCTTGCCTTACATTTAGTTTAAGTTAAAACCAGGAAAATATGTTTCAGTTTCCTAACATAGTGCCTTAAGCAAAATAAAAGGCAGAGTTTTAAGGGAGGAGGGAACCCCTCCAACTGGATTTTAAAAGACCTACTGAGCAATAAATATCAACAATTCTGATTTATGAGGCCACGAGGAGTTGTCCCTAGTTATAATAGCAAGCTCAAAGAAGGCAGCCCAAATGGACAGAAATGCAGGGGGCTACATAAAAGCAAATAAAATAAAATAATTTACTAGTTTGATTTTCCTCCAAGCAGGCAAACACTTCCTGCTGATAAATGGTGAGCATTTGTGCAAGTCTTAATAAAGCATTTGGGAAAACACTTCTGTAGCACAATCAAGATTTTTTAAAAAGTCACCCAGTCATGGGAAAATATTAGGAACGATTTAACTGGACATAGTGATGGAATACTTTGAAAATTATAATTTGATCAGAGACATCCAATGTGGATTTATGTGAGGGAGAGTTTAATACCTAACCTGTTGGAAGTAAGTTTCCTGGATGAATTACTACCATGGGAGATAAGAGAGAGGCAGATATTTACATGCACTTCCAGAAAGCCTGGGGCATAGTTTTACGTATTATTGGCCAACAAAACATATAAAGAGAGATTAGGAGCCTATGAAACACATAGTGCCGGAGCCCAAACTCATTTCATTTTTCAAGCTGGACAAAAGGTAAGAAGCCAGGTGGATTGAGTGAAACTTACTGTGTATAAATAAAGCACAAACTGAGAAAATGCAAAATAATCCAGTTAAACACAGTCAACCTTTCAGCCTTCGGGTCACCTAATAGTATTTGTTTTGAATCTTTCGGCCCAAATGTTATAACTGAGGCAAAGATATAACATAAGCCAGGATAAGCATCAAAGAAATTGCAGTCAATCTCAGTTGTTAGTAGCTGAACCCTCTGGAGATAAGCAAAGGGACCCCTTTGCCATAAGGCATGCCTGCTCTGTATCATCTGCACACATTGCAAAATACATTTCCTGATGCCCACTAGGGCCCTTAATACATTTCCAGTGAAGAAGGCTCTAAAAGATAGTAGGTATGGTTGATGTGTCCAAAACCAGTCTGCAGGTCATAACCAGGACCAGAACCAAGACTAGGGAGATGTGTGTGAGACTCACCCAGGGCACATCTCTAAGGAAGCACTCACATCCCTGAAAGAGAGAGGGCCTCCTTAAATGGTACACCCTAGGCACCTTGCTTGTCTCAGCATAGTCTGTGCTGTATGTGGGACTTTGTTCATCTCAGAACAATTGAGCTCACCTGGGTCACTCTCAAAGGGTAGAAATGATCTCCTTCATTTAGGGTACTGTACTATGAAAGAGAAAACTCCTATGATTATAAATATCTATTGGAAGAAAAAATGGTTAGAACTTAAGATATAAGCCTATTCTCCTAGCATTTGAGAGATAAACATGTTGTTAAGGCGACTTTGCTCACTTCAACAAGGAAAGATACTCACTTTAAGTGGATCTAAAACAGAAAGATGGGTTTTGAAATCATAATAGCTAAGGAGCAAACGTTCAGGCTTTGATGGGACCTTTGCTCTTGTTACTCTCAAATATGAACTTGAGAAAGTTATAAAATACTAAATTACTTTGCCCATATAGCCCCAAAATACATCTTTGTGGTTTTCATTGCATTTTGACCAATATTAAGTTAGTTTAGGAAAATATGAGTTCTGCCTACTCACACATGGGTCTCTTCTGGTGTATCTTTTGCTCACCCAAAATGAACTTCATGCCAAGAGCACTTTGACATACCAGTGTAGCAAACTGCTATTATGCACCTACCCTAAGTACAGCCAGAATTCTTCTCTATCGCTTATCAGCAATGACACCTAAAAGTTTACTGTCTCTCTGAGGGCAAACTTTCCACTTGATTCTGAGTTGGTGCTTCTGGTTTCTAGGTAAATAGCTCAACAATTCCAGTTAGAATGTACTGTGAGGTGTCAACCTCTCCAACTGTGAACTCATGCCAGCGCACACTCTCTCTCTCTGTACTTCATCCTACCCTGTTTAGTGGGAGAAACAAGATCTGCTTTCTAAGCCACAAGATGGCAAGACCTCAGAGCCGAGTATCTCAACAAGGAAAAATAAGCAACAGCGTGTGGTTCTCTTATCTGAGGCAGGCCAAAGCTTAGGCAGTCATAATGTGCAGAAGTGCCTGAAGAGATGCTATATTGATTATGAGATACGATTGTGAATTTTATTACCTTCTGGGAAAAAATAGGAAACATAAAAGCAAGAGTTTTGTGCCAGATGTAAGAATTAAACTCTACAGTTATCTGATTAGCATTAGAGACATGTGCTTTGAATGTGAAACACTTGTAAGTCTCCCCAGGTGAGCTCTCGATCTTATCTGTGCCATGTATGTAGATTTTTATATGCCTGCTCTTCTCAAATGGGACCCAGATGAAGTTCAATCATTTGCCTAGAAGAGTCTGAGAGGTTCGCTGGATTTTTTTTTTTTTATTTTTAGAAGCCAGCATGATTTTTTATAAGAGAAAGGCAAAGCTTTGGGACTTTGCTTGGAATTGAAGGGGCAGCCTGGGTCAGGGCACCAGGCGGTATGAGACTGAAAGAGAACTAAAGGGATCCATCCCAGTGCTGCCTCTTGGTATGCTACCATGGGACTGCCCTCCTTGTCTTTACAATGTCAGCTCTGGGGTCAAAAGCTTCCTCTTGAGTCTACATATTACACCTGGTGGTGAGAGAATCTCCTAGTCACTGCCCTCACGCATATCTTAAATGCATCCTCCAAAATGTTGCTTGATTCTGCAAAACCTATTTCTGGGCACTCTAAATATCCCCCATGCCTACTCCTTTTCTGTCTGGAGAGTTCCAAAAGAGATGCAAGTCAGAGTTAGGTCATGGTGTTCCTTCTAGCCTCTCCAACTTTAACAGCATCTACCATTTTGTTAAATGATGATCCCCCATGAACGTGAGGACAGAAAGAGACAGGTGCTCTCGTGCATTTCTGGAAGGAATATAAACCGGTAATGTCTTTCAGTTGAGCAATTTGGCAATATATTTCAAAAGCTCTTAACGTGCACATAACTTTTTATTTAAGAGCTTTACTCCTAAGGAAATAATATGACAAAGCCCCCCAAAAATATATGTACAAGGATGTTCCCTGGAGCACTTTGGATGATGGAAAAAATTGAAAACCACCTAAATTTGCCAACTGTAGGAGCTAGTTGTCATGGCCCACCTACTACAATGGAAGAACAATAGCCATTAAAAAGGATGTTATTTATGAATTTGGAAAAATGCTCTGTATATATTTTTAAAGTGAGAAGGTAGGTTTCCAAAGAGTACATATAGTATAATCCAATGCTATAAATGTGTGTGTGCATGTGTATATAAGAGAGACACACACTGGGGTAAAATTGCACCAAAATATTGCTAGTGATTATTTATAGGCGAACAATCATGAGTTTAAATTATTTTTCTTTTTTGGCTTCTCTGTCTCATGTAACTTCTCTACAGTAAATATATAACACTTGCGTCATAATTTTTCTAAGCTGCCTTGCATTCCTCTGGCACTGCCATCTCAAATCTTTGAGGGATTTTTCATTCCTTTCATTGCACCTGTCCCTCTACAATCACAATATCTGGTGTGGTCAGCCTTCATCTGCAGGAAGAATAAAGCCTCGGGTTCCCACTCTACTTCCCACCATGCAAGACTGGCAGAAAAGATGATGTCTGCACTCTCCAGTAGAGATTTCAGACACTCTCGTACCTCCTGCTAGCACTTCCGTGCCTGCACCAGATTCTCTTCCCAAGCTTTGCTCACCTGCTCTGGCAGACGTTCAAATTCCTTCCTCATGGCTCTCCCCAGGCCTTGGAAAGGAGAGTGGGTTTTTAAGATTCCTCACCATTCTCCTCCCTGAACATAAAGATTAAGAATGATTTATCTCTCCCCTCCCATTAACTATGCCATTCCTTCTCTCCAGTCATCTCCCCCTCTGCTTTCCCGGGTCAGCAAGGCTAAGGAAACTGCTCAGCACCATCCTTATCAGCAAGCTTAGCACCCCCCTCTCCCCCCATGCCCTTGCTTAATCATTACTCTTCTTGGGTCTCCCAACACAACGTGTAAATCTTCTCATTGCCTCTCCCTGTTACCCTGGAATTCAAGCTCATTCTCTTCCCAAATATGGCAGGCATAGGAGCTCCAGACTTCACACTTGGACAGCAGCAGAGAGAGGAATCCCATCCCTGTTGTCACCTTGGCAGACACCACTCTTCACTGCCATCCTTGTCAGCAGTCTCACTGCCAACTTTGGAAGGTGTCTTTGTATCTGGCCCTGTTGGGTTCATTACAAAGGGAATCCTCCTATGAACCTGTGTATACCCTTTGAAAGCACCTGTCTTCAAGGAGCTTAAAATCTCACTGGGGAGACATGACACAAAACTTAACATGCTCATCCAGTAGCAATCTGCCTCCCACCCCACCTGTCAACCAAAACCGGTCTTCTGAAGCTAAGAGTATCCTCTCTTGTTTACCAAATTCATCTCCTAACTTCACACTGTCTTGGCTACACACCTCTGTAGGTCTTTGCCCTACTGAGCATGATCTACATGAAACTCAGGAAAATTTAAAGGTTTTGACTCAGACAGACTTAGGTCTGTCTTAGCTCTGACTCTTTCTAGCTGTGTGACCTTGAGCAAGTTACTGTACCTCTCTGATCTTCATCTATAAAATGTTGAAAATGTCTACTGTGCACTGATGATTTCAGAAGCAGAAGGAAACCCAGGTGGAGTCTACGAATAGGGCAAAGCCTATTTGTTGGTGATAGGTGCAGTTTCCTCCAACTTGGTCTGGAGGAGTTTTGCTCAGAAAAAATTCCAGATTATTTTCCCCCGCAAGATACACCAAACTTGAAGTAATAATAATAATTAATCATTTTGATGTAGAGTCATTCTCATCTTAACCAGCAGAGAGGAACAAAGTCATGTGAGGAGTAAAATGAAAGAACTGTTGGGCGTTTTTGTGTTTGGTTTATCTTACCCCACTGAGCCGATTCCTCTATTTTCTCTTTAAACAGACACAGTGGAGGCAGTTAAATGAGCCTCAACCTGAATGCAGACAAGCAGGGAGTCAATTTTAGGTTGTGATGAATAAATTATGCAGAGGTTTTTGGCTTTAATTTTCTCCTCAGTTGACATGTTGTACTTCGAGCTGCCTACTGCCCGGGAGTCAGCGTTTAACTGGACGAAAATAGACAGAGCTAACCTGTGCAATCCTTGGCCATAGGCGGTTCTGTTGTTGACATCTACATTACCCCAAATTGCAGGGCTTTGTTTTTGTTTTTCTCCTGTTGAGGGAAAGAGCAGCAGGAAGAGAATCCCTCCCTTGCAGGTCATCCTGAAAACAGCCATAAAGCTATCAACAAGAAAAGCAACCGGATGGGGATGCTCCGCTCAATCTGGCGGATAAACTCAAACACATCTAGATGGTTTTCTGACAGGTTAGGAGCTGACAGCTTGATAAATGGGAACGAGACACCCTGAATTTGTTGGTGACAGGTGCAGTTTCCATGAACTTGCTTTCTTCCCCTATAGCAGCCCCAGCTCCTGGAGAGCGGGAAGGGAACACTTGGCTCAGGTTCACTTTGGGGCTCTCAAAACTAACATTCTCATGGGGATGGAAGATTCATTAACAGCAAGCTTAGCTAATTTCTTCCTCATCATCCTTTAAGAAGCAAAGACAAGGCTGGGCGCAGTGGCTCCCGCCTGTAACGCCAGCACTTTGGGAGGCCGAGGTGGGTGGATCATGAGGTCAGGAGATCGAGACCATCTTGGCTAACACGGTGAAACCCCTTCTCTACTGAAAATACAAAAAATTAGCCGGGTGTGGTGGCAGGCGCCTGTAGTCCCAGCTATTCGGGAGGCTGAGGCAGGAGAATAGTGTGAACCCAGGAGGCGGAGTTTGCAGTGAGCTGAGATCGTGCCACTGCACTCCAGCCTGGGCAACAGAGAGAGACTCTGTCTAAACGAACAAACAAACAAAGAAAAAACAGCAAAGACAAGGCCAGGTGTGGTGGCTCACACCTGTAATCCTAGCACTTTGGGAGGCTGAGGCAGGCGGATCACCTGAAGTCAGGAGATCAAGACCAGCCTGGCCAACATGGTGAAACCCCATCTCTACTAAAAATACAAAAATAGCCAAGTGTAGTGGCACATGCCTGTAGTCCCAGCTACGCGGGAGGCTGGGGCAAGATAATTGCTTGAACCCCGCAGGCGGAGGTTGCAGTGAGCTGAGATAGCGCCACTGCACTCCAGCCTGGGCGACAAAAGTGAAACTCTGTCTCAAATAAAAAAAAAAAACAAAAAACAAACAGCTCCTCTGAACTAAAACAGTGTATGACAGTCCCGAGGCAGATTTGTGCAGGAGTCCAGCACTGGGCTGCTTTATGGCCACAGATTATATTGATTACAGCTGTCATAGCAAGTTATGGCATTTGTTGTGGGGTATCTCAAACTCACTCCTGCCCCTGCCCTATTCTATGTAGTTTCCTATTCCCACCCTGAAACCAGAAAGATCCTCTTTTTCTTACTATAAAGAGCCCAGATCATCACCATTTCATCACTTCCTGGCTATGTTACCTTGGGCAGGGTATGTAATATCTTTGGACCTCAGTTTCTTTATCTGTGAAATGGAGAGTCATTTATTCAGCAAATATTTATGGAGGACTTATTTTATGCCAGGCATTTTGCAGGCATCAGCTTTGTGGTGGTAAATCAGACAAGTCCCCTCCATGAAGAGCTTGCATGCTGGTGGACCCATCTTCTTTATCCACCTGCCCAACAATTCATTCCTAAACATCATCCACAGGCCAGATGTTACTCTAGATGTTGGTGATTCATAGTAAAGAAGGCAAGTTTCCCATCTTGTGGAGTGTATGTGTGTGGAGAAATTGTACAAATGAGGCTAAATGAGATGTATGCAAGGAAAGTATGCTATTAGCATATTTCAAGTGTGCACCATCTAGTGACCATTGCCCTATTATCATCACCTTCAGCGTCACCATGCATGAATCACCTGAGATCACTGTGACAGACCAGTTGTCCCAACTGTGGACACGTGGTTTTCATGCTTTATGCCTGCATTACACATGTGAGAGGTTGGGTGGATCTAGTCTGAGGACAACATGGCCAGGTGGTGGGAGCTTCCACTGCACCATGCAGGGACCAGAGGTTCCACTGTACCCCATTGCAGGAATCATTTCCTTCATTTCGCTGTCTTTCTACATGGTTGTACCTAGTATAAACTGAAATACATCTGATTTTTTTCTTTTCCTAGTTGATCTGCCCCTTCCCACTCTCAATCCCGAAACAGACTTCATATAACTGCACCTCATGGTCAAACGTAAACTTTAGCATACATATTTCCTGAGTCCCAGGATATCTGTCTTCAATCATTGAGAAGTGGATTTTGTTTTTAATAAAAAACATTCAATAAATATTTGTAGAAACAAATGCATAAGAAAGATATGCAGATGTCCACAGCAAGTAAGCCGAAAACCAGAGCATCCCAGAGCCCTCTGCTCCATAGAAATGTCTGCTTTGATTCTCTTTCCTCTGAGGGAAAACCTTTCCACCTTCTCTCTCACCCTCCCGCCCTTGAGCATATTCCATGAGCAAGGCTCTGGAGCTACCACCTTCTAGGTTCCAGGGCTACCTTCTAGGTTCTGAGGCTACCTCGGGGAGCGAGAGAGTTCAATGGACTTAGGTTATAGTTAGGGAGATAGGGAACACATAAGACTACATGTAGATAAACTGCAAAAAATAATTTCTGTAAAAAAGTTGTTACGTAGTCATGGTGATGGGAAGTATTTGGAGGAGGCCATATTAGACAGGGCTGCGAGGAAGGTCCCTCTGGGGAGGTGATGACTCTTGAGCTGAGACCTGAAGGGGAGGGCTCCAGTGAGAAGACCTGGAGAGGCATCCAGGCAGAGGCAGAGCAAGCACAGTTGTCCTCCCAGTGGATTGGGGAAAGAGGAAGCACCAGGCAGAGAATGGTGCAGGATGAGGTTGGGCAGGGTAGGTGAAGCCAGGTAGAAGCATGACCTTGAGGAATCAGGTAAGGAGTTGGATTCAACCTGGCTTGTTGATGGCTGGCTGCAGGACAACGTGTGTGTGTGTGTGTGTGTGTGTCAGGGAAGAGAGAAATCAGAAAAGAAAGAGTCTTAGGTTTTTGGCTGGAACAACTGGGTGGATTATGGCAGACCCTTTTCCTAGGATTGCTTTAGGGCCACCTTGGTGAGGACTCCCTAGACCTTATGCTTGAATCTCAGTTTCCCTACTTGTCAACTGAGTGGCTCTGAAAAGTTACATCACACCTCTGAGCCTTGGTTTTCTTATCTGTGAAAATGGCATATTACCTTTGAGGTAGGGCCGAGGCAGGGATGACACGCGATGGCCACTGGCAAGCACTCAGTGTGGAATGAAATCCTGATGAAGGTTCCATGCCTGTCAGATTCCTTTCCTTCCTTCCTCTTGCTGTCTTCTCTAGACTCATACCTGTCTTTGCCTGTTTTAACTCAGAGTTTGCTTGTTGCCTCACATTGGGTGTGAGAAGCATGTAACATTTCATCCACACTTCAAGGCAGCTGTTGTCACTCTACTCTCTCCTTCTGTTCGCAGGTCAAATGCATTCTTTCCCCAGTCCTTCCGTCCCCCCAGGCCGTGCCACAGATATCCCCCACATGGATTCTTCTCCTCTTTAGGTGTAAGTTCCTGGTAAAAGCAGAGATGAAGTGTTTGGCTAAGCAAAATGCTGAGAGTAGCTGGCACAGTCTTTCCTTAGATGACCTCTGAAATTCTTTCCAGCTTCAGGATGTTAAGCTCCAGCTTGTCCTTGAAGAGCCCAAAGGCAATAATGGGACAAAGACAAGTCCCCCATGCCTTGTTTCCATGACGGCCATGAATATAACTACAGTTTTCTAACTGCTGGCTTCTGACCCATGCACAGAAGCAAACCCATCTAGAAATAACTTTTTTTCCCTTTTTCATTGAAAATTTTTATTTAATTATTATTATTTTGGAGACAGAGTTTCACTCTTTTTGCCCAGGCTGGAGTGCAGTGGTGCTATCTCGGCTCACTGCAACCTCCGCCTCCCGGGTTCAAGCGATTCTCCTACCTCAGCCTCCTGAGTAGCTGGGATTACAGGTGCTCACTGCCACACCCAGCTCATTTTTCTATTTTTAGTTGAGACGGGGTTTTGCCATGTTGGCCAGGCTGGTCTTGAACTCCGATCTCAGGTGATTCACCTGCCTCAGCCTCCAAAGTGCTAGGATTACAGGCATGAGCCACCATGCCTGGCCTTCACTGAAAAATTTTAAACTGCATTATTGAGATAAAATTTACACAGCTTGTAATTCATCCATTTAAAGGACAGAATTCAGTGGTTTTAGTATATACACAGATGTGTGCAACCATCACTGTCATCAATATTAGACAGTTTTCATTACTTCAAAAAGAAGCCCCATATCCCTTAGCCACAAACTCCTATACCCTGTTCCTCCTACCCAGCCCTGAGCAACCACTAATCAGGACTCACGCCATGCCTACCTCACTGTTAGGAAGAATTGTTCTTAATTGACAAGGAAGACATCTTAAATATTAGCTAATTTCAATCCTGAAATGGGATATGCTTAACACTTTGTATATAAATTCTGGACATTTATAATGCAATTCAACAATGTCAAGGGGGAAAAGTTGGATTCCTTGCTAATGGAGCTCTCATGAAAAATACGGGTAACTAGAAAACCATAATTATAAAAGCGTCTCATTCTCGTGTTGTTTGGAACACTAAATTACACATTTCTTAAAAAGCTGGCATCTCTCTCTCCACCTACCTATCTACCTACCCATCTAAATATTTTCAGAGTTTGTTCTGAAGTTTGAAAAATTATATCCAGAGAGGTGCAGCGTCTTGTTCAAGGTCACACAACTACTTTGCAGAGTTGTTGGACCACCCAGTAAGTTCTCTTGCCTCTTGGTTCACTGCCTTCTCCTGCTTCACACTCTACTGAAGTCACATCACTAAGGGCATCTGACTCATGAAACTCAACTATATTGCTCAGCAAGAAGGTAAACATTCTTTGTTGACCCCATTATCTTTCCAGTTCAAACTAGATCTTGGCCTCTACCACTCCAGGAAAGGCCAGATCCCAGAAGAAAACAGACTTTTAAAAAGTAAGTTCCTGTTTGGCTTCTGAATTTTGAAGAGACCAGTTTCTAGAGATTTAAGGGTGACTGAAGGGGTTTTCAAGGGTACATTTGACTGCACAGATTTTCATATCACTGTGGCTTTAGATCCAAAGGCCTGCATTTAATAGACTATTGTATTCCTTCCAAAAGTTCTAAGATCCGTAGAACTTTTCCTCTTAGAAGAGGCTTTTGGGCTCTGGAATCATCTTGAGAGAAGAGGAGGGGTGGCCCTTTAAAGACACCAGTTCAGAATATGGTCACTTCTCTCTTTAGGGAGGGGCTGTCACCCACCAACTCTGCCCCAGGTCCTCTGCCGAAAAGCTCTCAGCCATGCCAACCTCTCCTCCAAAATACCCTGACTGTCTAACTCCCATGCATCTGATCCCAACTGCTGCAGGGGGTTCAGGAAATCCCCAGAGGAGGTAGCCCTGGCCTTCCACATATTAGCACACCCCGGAGAATGGGGAAAGGACTGCAAGTGGTCCTTCTAGAAACCCTGTTCATTTGCTGGACTTCCTCCCTAAGCTCAGGGGGCTGGTCTATCACCATTCTCGCTCCCAAGATCGACCACACATAACCACAGCATCCTCAGACTGGTGCTCCAGGCAGGTAGAAAAGTTACCACAAGGGGCACACAGACCCCCCTACTGAGCAAAAATGCAGCTGAATGTAGAAAGGGACTTCCTGGACATAGTGCCTTCCTATACCTGGCAGATGATGTCCCCAGCCAGTCCCTCCACAGCCTACACAGGTGTAGGTGGAGGAGCAAGTAAAGTGGATGCAAGACTCACCTCACCTGCCCAGGAAGCCCTGCAGCCACCGGGCTCTCCAGAGCATGTGGTAGGGCAAGGACTGGGGCTTTTCCTAGTGAACTCTGCTTCTGAAATCCTACTTCTGCTGAAATACATCAGTTCATACATCATCAGGGCCAGTCTCACGTATGCTGTCCTGTTCTGGACCATGTCAGTCCAGCCAGGAAATCCAACCCCTTTTCCTTCATTTGTGAACATCACACCCCCACACACAGACACCCCCACACACAGACATCCACATAGACACACCTACACAGAGACATCTGCACAGACACAGCCACACATGGGCACGTATCTATATACCTACACAGACACCCACACTGACACACAGGCACACACCCACAGGATGCAGGCTCATGTGAAGGTTGTATAGAAGGAAGGAGATTTAAAAATAAATTTTAAGCATCTTTGTTCTAAAAAAATTCAGCCACTTTTTTCTGTAGGATTCTGTTTCTTACATTCTTCCCTGGATTTTCCCCTTTGCTTCCCTCCCAAGAAGTCCTCTAGAAACCTGTTCCTCACTCCACCTCCTTCCATTTCATTAGGCAGAACAATTTAACTGTGCCCAATCCCTACCTCCAAATGGAGTTACTACTTTTGCCATGCATCCAGAGCTACGGGCGGGTGCCCTGATCTCACTCCCACCCCATCTCCTGCAAGAGGAAGGGAGCAGTACAGAGATTAACTTCGACAATCAACTCTATCCCTGTAAAAGCCAAAGCAGGGAGTGTCGATTTTAAACAACACTAAATCTCTCTCCATAAACCACCAACTTCACCCTTACCCTGGCCCAGTAGCTCCATGACCTCTGAGAGTAATGCAGGCACCGCTGGATACCAGGAGCCAGCTGTGATTCTCAATGCTTTCATTCATGATCTCACTCCGCCCTCAAGCACTCTTATGAGGTAGGTGCTGTCATTACCTACTTTTATAGGGAGGGAAACTGAGGCTCAGAGAGACTATGTAACTTGCCCAAGGTTGTTCCACTGGGGAGCTCCCTGAGTCCACTTTCTTGACTCTTCTGATACACTCTTTTGCAAACTACAGGTCACTGATTCAATCGTTCTCAATGTGGCTGCAGAGCCAAACTTCCTGGGAAACTGAGTACCCACAATTTTCAGGTGGGTGTGTAGGAGCTAATGGGGCCACAGATGCTATGCATACCACTGCCTAGTTGTTGCTAGAGAGCCTTTTCAACCTCAGAGAACATAGCATTCCATGCTAACCATCATTTAAAATTCCTGCAATAAATGAAAAAAATAAACACAGAGCTGAGAGTATAATTCAACTAGCCTCACTCCCAAATGAAGCTGATTCCAGATAGAAAGCAGATTTTCATATTTACTGTATGTGACAGCTGCAGGAATTAAATGAATCATCTGTCTATCTCTATTGCCTTGTTCCTCCTGTGCTGTGTGCATCTATCCCTGGGGTTGTCTGTCTTCCCATTCCGGGAAGACAGATCAGTGTAGTTTCAATTATTAATTCCATGTTTGGATCACAGTAACACCAGTTCCAGTTCAGTGACCTGCAGTTCCTATTGATTTAAGTGATGAATTATCTACACTGCAATGTATTATTAACTTTATTTTGTCTCTTATTCCTTCTGCATTCATGCATCAAAATAATAAAGCACCATTCACAGGCTAAAAGGACCCGTTTCCCTTCTCACATTTCCCATAAGGGCGAAGCCAACACACACCAGGGAGGTAATTACACAGAGCTGGGGTGGGGGCCGGACATTTATTTTACCTCTGAATTATTTATCTCAGCTGTGAATTTGGGGGAGGGGTTGGGGGAGGTCCTCAGTGGGGAACAAAGGGGCCCAGGAGGGGAGTTAATGAAGACAAGTGACGATTAGAACCTGGGAGATTCATAAGAAATGAAATAACCTCAACTCAAAAGTTTAACTTCTGGGAGTCAATCTGCCCATTCTGATAATGATGGGGGGACGGGTGTAGGAGTGGTAACGACAGTGGCACAGTGTGAAGGGAAGGAGGCAAGAGAAGAGAGCACCATCAGTTTCTCCTGCCATCCCTTTTGGATTGCTCTGCCTGCCCCATCGCAAGACCTACTCAGCAAGGTCAGACTCCAGTGAGACACGGATTTGTGGATGTTTGGCAGAAATGTGCTGGCCTTATGGCTAACCTACCATTGTCTTCATCTTCTTTGGGTAAAAGCACATCCTCCTATTACCTTTTGAGGAACTTCCTTTCCCTGGGTACAATCTGGTAGGACTATCAATCCAGATGCCCTACCTTGCTCTGACCAAATGCATGACCCAAGCTGGGTCAGTGAGGTTCTCCCTCCATGACATTTGAATTACAGACAAAGGGCACAAAAGACCGAGGGTAAGTGGCATCTGTTCACTAGCGCTGATGCCTGGGTCTGACTGTTGAGCAATTGCTGCTCTCAATACCTTCTGAAGATGATCTGCAAGCCTTGTTTTTCAACCTTCCCTTTGATTCTAGATGCCCCACCCATAGTCTTTCAATAAATGCTTTTTTTTTTTTAAGTTAACTAAATTTGAGTGTGTTTTGTTGCTTTCAACTTAGAGAACTCTGGCTAAGCAGCCAAAAGACATGGCTGCATCTAAAGTGTCTCTGAGCCCTCAGAGATGGAAAAGGTGAAGAGGGAGGGGCTACAGATCTTGTCTACACCTCTTCTGCCAATCAAGCAACAATTACATCAATAGGGAGACGGGCAGGAGGTGAAGTGAAGGCATTCCTCTGTCCTCTCGCTCCCATTTCTAGTTAGAACTGAATCCAACCTCCTAGCCTGCAGGACTCCTGTTGGGGCAACTCCCAAAGTCAAGGAGTCTGAAGAGACACCTCATCTGACAATCCCACACAGAGGGAAGACTTCAGGAGGGGTTGCCTAGGGTCAGGCACCCCAGGCATCCCGTCTATGAGCCAAACCCAAGAGGAAGGAGAGACACCCAGGACCTCCCAGTTTGAAAGTGAAGATAAAGCTGCTAAGTGCATAGAAGTTTCCATGTGCAGACAATTGGAGGATTACCTAAGGTCTCATTCCTAGTGCTATTACACTCAGAAATTGCCTCACCTATGACTGCTCCCATTTTGTGACTCACAGCTCTCTACGCTGCACTGGTATGAAACAGATGTTGTGAATGTTTTATTGTAGTTTCCAATTGCCACCCTTCATTCATCTGATTCAGACCCAAGAGCCTTGGGCTTTCCTTTCTTTTCTTTCTCCTGCTCCACTCTTTGATTTTAAGGGCCTAGAGGTGAACATCTAACAGGCAGAACCTGATTCTACCTGTCAACTCAGCCCCTTATAGCAATGGAGAATAGCCCAGCAATGCCTGAGAAATGAGTTCTTTTTCTTTCCAGAACTTCACCACATAAGGAGAGAAGGATCAGAAAACCACTGTGATTAGATTATATGGAAGAAGGTCAAAGATTAAAAATCCACTGCCTCTCATTATTAGAGGAGGGATGACAGATTCAGACCAGAGCACAAAAGAAAATACATTATTTCAAAACAGGATATGAAACCCAGTCCCAGGTGATTAGTCTCTGTTAAGTAAATTTACTATCTAATCTTTTAACTGTCTTCCGAAATTGCTGGTCCAACATTCTCTCCCTCCTCCATTGGAAGCTTACCCTGGGCGGGTGCTGTCATCCACCTTAATGGAATGGGGAGCTCATTTCAGGGGGGTGTGGGTGGGGGTGGGGTGGCAGGGATGGAAGGGTCTGTAAGCGAAATGCACCCTGTAATAAAAGCAGGATGTGTGCACTGCAGACCAGCCCGACTGGAGGTAGGATGGGGATGGAGGTTGGGGCAATTGTCCTTGCTTTGGTTTCAGAGCCAGGCCCATAAATGAGGAGACTATCCTTCAACCTCACTCCAGGCTCATCCTGGGAAAACTTGACTCTCCTCTTTCCGCACAGCCCCAAGGGGCCCACATGTCAAAGAATCTCATGCTTCGGGGTTGTTCTCAAACCAGATCAACCTTCAAAGTTTTGATTTTAAATGAATGCTGCTCTGCAGGCTAAATATCACATGCCTGTGTTGGGGCCCGAAGAGGACAAGATGTGCACTTGGAGGCCAGACAGGCTTGCAACACCATCCAAGCAATGAGAAAACAAGACATAGTGGAAAAGAGGATCTGTTTCTCAGTATCTGTCTTGGCTGGGGTACCACTGTGAACATGGTATGCAACAATCAGAGAGGCAGAGGATACCAAACCCAAAGCAACTCTTCCCCTGTTTACCAGGAGGAACTCCTTTTTTTCTGTACTTCACCATTTTCTCGTCTGTTTAGTCTAAAAGGCTGAACTATTACACAAAGAAAGTTCTCTCCAAGAATGAGTTTTCCAGAGAAAGCTCTTCAGACAAGGGCAGTGTGTGAACCACTCTCCACAGCCTGGAGAATGGGGTGTGTGTTTAACAGAAGGGGGCTGGGGCCAAACAGGACTCCCTGAAGGATTCCCAAGGTGCTCTGTTTGTGTGATTTATCCCTTCTGGCAAATCCAAACATACAAATGTGCCTGCTGCAAAAGTCAGGGCAGTCTCCAGGACTCAGGTTCCCACACAAAGCTAACCACATATAGCTTGCCTGCCCTGAAGGTTTTCTCTATTTTAACCTTTGTAAGTTTTCAACCAAAACAGATGAAACGGAGGTGCATGTAGTTTTGCTGGGGATCAGCAGACCTCATTTCTCTCTCTCTTCTTAGCTCCTAGGCTCACTTCACAAAAAACTCTGGGAGAACAGGAACTGGGCGAACAGGAACTGTTCAAACAGGGGCTTCCCTCAGCTCCTGGGATTTCAGAACCAGACATTGTCATCCTGTTCACCAAGCAGCAAAAACACACAACTCCGAGGCCCCACACTTTAGAGCAGGGGACACAGCCCTCAAAAGCCTCCAATCCCAAACGCTTTTTATCTAGTAACAATTTGTTTGTGGAAATTTTGTTCACATTATAAGAGAGCTAGACCAGTCCTACATGCCTTTGAAATTCCAGCCCCCACGCCCTCTCCTCCCTGGCTAAAATGTTCTATGGAGTGGTGCCCAGGTTCTGAGATGCGTGTAAAAGTTGATGGAGAAGGCAGACTGAATTAAAAATGCATCCTTGCTTGTACACCATTCCAAAATGACCAAGGGGAAGGCTGCTTCCCACAGAAGGCTCAAAATGCATGATTTTATCTGAGTCCCAAAACCGTCCTACGAAGTAAATGCTTTTACTTTCATCCTTTTGCTATACAAGGAAATTGAGGCTCAGAGAATATCAGTTTTTGGCAAAGGTCACCCAGCTTGGTAAGTGGCAGAGCAAAGATTAGGATCAAGGCCTGCCTTTCTCCACACTTCAAGCTCTTTCCACCTTCCACATGATCTTTCAACTTGGGCAATACGGCAAGGCTTCAGGAAGGCCCCAGAACATTGCATGCCCTTTGATCCAGGGCTACAAGGCTAAGAACTTAACCCAAGAAATACTTATGAAGGCAGACAAAGATAGATTTACAACGGTATCAGCAGTAACACTATTGATAACAGCAGACGTTTGGGAGAAAAGTAATTATATGGTACTGATTGAATTTAGCATTATATCCATACAATAGAATACCATGCAAGTATTCAGTCATTAAAGACACTAGGGTAGAAGAATATTTAGTGATGTGGGAAAATGTTTATGATGTAAAGTGAAAAAAATTTGAATATGTAACCAAATGTCCATCAAAAGCAATGGTTACCATCATTTTGGTAAATCTATACAATGGAATACTATGAAGCTATGGAAAAGAATGATTTAGTTCTATACAAGTACTGACTTAGATGAATTTCTTCTTTTTGCTAATTTATATTTTTCCCAAAAAGATATTTTTTTAAATAAGAATAAAAGCATTGAAAATATTCAACATTCACATGCAAGGCGCTATTTAGAAACTATCTCAATGTATGATTTTGTCATTATGTGCGCAATGCTGATATTAGACACAAGCAAAGTTGCTACAATTTATGTAGCATGTAATTTGGACCACGCGTCAGTTTATTCATTAATATGCATTTGGCTCATTGTGGGGTGCATGCCAATAGGGATTGACTATGCAACAGTTCAGATTTTGGTAAATGGGGGTAGGGGACAAAGAGGGTGGGAATTGGATCTGAACAGACAGGTGAAAATGACAGATTCCCGGGATTGCAATGAGGCTTGGGGGCCTCAAGGACTGAGGCAGGAGGATCACTCCCTCCTCCTAAGCAGTAGCACCAATGCATGTGGTGGAGGTTCCACGCGCAGACCCTCCCTTACGCCCATCAAAATAAAACAAATCCTCACCAGAGGAGCCTAGAGTAGACCTAATCAGCAGACACTGATCCTGCCAACACTCCCTGACTTTCATTATTGTAGATAGAGCTGAATGGGTTATCCAGGACTCCAAGCACTGCTGCCCCCATCCCTCCTGCCCTTTACTATAATAACCATAAGTCTTAATTTCTTCTTTGATCAATAACTCCATGTCTGAATTCTAAAATACAGCATCTGCTCTCATATTCCTCTGATAAATGGTTTGAATTAATGTAAAGCACATTATTCTTAGAGTCTTGGCTTATTGTATCAAAGACATCTGGTTTCCCAAGAAACTTCTAGGAGCCTGGATGTTTAAGGGCACTGAAGGCTAAGAATGGAGTCCCATTAACTCTTAGGTGATCGTTGCCAGTCCGTGAACTGTTGATTACCGGTCCCTGAAGACATAAACACTGAAGTTGAGAGTATCTAAAAATGATGATAACAATGTGACGTTGCTGCATTTGTGTACATGATATTAACCACCTATACATGATATTAACCACCTATACATGATATTAACCACCACACTTTCCATGACCCACACGCACAGATTTGTAATTCTTTCCTTTCTTCTAATTATGTGCATTCTGATATTTTTTGAAATGTAATTTTATGCCTGTGTAATCTAATAATTAAATATTTGTGCTTCTATTCTGTATATCTGCTATGGTTTGAATATTTGTCCTGTCCACAACTCATGTTGAAATTCCCAATGTGGCAGTATGGAGAGATGGGGCCTTTGAGAGATGATTCATGGATTAATACATTAACAGGTTATCATAGGAGTGGGAATGGTGGCTTTATAAGAAGACGAAGAGAGACTTGAGCTAGCACACTCAGCTCTCTCTCCATGTGATACCCTGTGCCACCTAAGGACCCTTCAGAGAGTCTTGAACAGCAAGAAGGTTCTCACCAGATGCACCCCCTTGACCTTGGACTTCCCAGCCTCCAGAACTGAAGGAAATACATTTAATGTCTCACAAATTAACCAACTTCAGGTATTTTGTTATAAGCAATAGAAAACAGACTAAAACAATATCTTTATTTCATTTTTCTAGTAAGTTATTTTTATAGTATTTTACAAATGTATGAGTCTATAGGTTGCAGTCTTTTAAGAAAAAAATCCATCTCCACAGATAATTGGAGAAGCACTAAGTAGGTTTGGGCCTGTGACTCACGGGCTTAGTCCTCACAAAGTTTTTATTGATTAAGACAATCAAGAGTGTACTAGAGCTGACATTTGGGGTACAGCCTTGTCTCTGAACTAAAACTCTAGCTGAGTGGTGCTTCGAAGGATCATCAGGGCCTTGTAAGAATCTCTTTGGACTAAACTGATGGAGGGTTAATGGATTGAGATATTTCTGGAGTATAATCTTTTTATTTTATGCCGAGGGACTCCTGTTGTACTGGCTTTGAGACCTTATTTCAAACACAATCATTATCCCCATGGTCCCTTGTTGCCTTGTAATTTCACTGAAACTTTTTTAGTTTCTTTTGAGAAAGAATAATCATGCATTTTTCCATGTTATTGAAGTCATGGAATAGTTAAAACTGAAAGGCAAGAAGGGGTCATACTGCTGACCTGAAGACCTGGATGAATTGATGCTCCTGTCTCAAGCCACATTGCCATTCTCATTCAAGATGGATTTGAACGTCAAAAGGCTAAGTCAGATTTCCTGATATCTACTGGCTCCAGAAAACTTAGGGATCAAAACATCACTCTCTATACAATAAAATGCATCTCACTTTGTAGAGATCTCACAAGCTTTATCCCCCAGGTAAACTCCCCAAGATCACCTAAAGCCAGGGATTTCCCTGTCTGGTGCCAATTTATCTTTTCACATAAATCAGTAGCAGGTTAGTGCTACAGTTTTCTTCACCTAAGCCCTGCAATCCCTTCCCCTAGGATGGGAGAAAATATCTTCTTCATCAGAAATATCACAAATCCTCAGTGGGACTTTGATGTCTGGTTTCTCCGCAGCTAAGATTCTTTTGGGGTGGTAGCACACAGTGGTGGAGAAGGGCAGAGGCTGATGTTCATTCTTTGCTCTGTTCTAAGCTGTGAGCCCCGAGCAAAATCACATAACTTGCTCTGTGCCTCAATTTCCTCATCTGCAAAATGGGGGAGCCTAACTCCTGGTATTATGGTAAATAAAAATTAAATTATAAAGTATTTAGAACAGTGCTCGGAGCACAGTAAACATTAGCTGTTATAATTATGTACCTATTTAAAACAGTATAATCTATTTCCAAAAGGTTTTTGGAGGTATGATATGAGCAGAGAAATCACAGCAAATTTTTCCTTTCTCAAAAGAACCAAACTCCCCAAATTTGAGTCTTAGGTTAAAATGACATTAAGACATCATTACTATCTTAAAAGGAGGCTAGAAAAGAAAAAAGAGGCCTGGCTCACGCCTGTAATACCATCACTTTGGGAGGCTGAGGTGGGAGGACTGCTTGAGCCCAGGAGGTTGAGGCTGCAGTGAGCTATGATCATGCCACTGGATTCCAGCCTGGGTGACAGAGAGAAACCCTGTCTCAAAATATATATATATATTTTTTTTAATGGAAAAATAATGGATAAAATAAGTATTAATATAAATACTATAAAATGTACTTGTAACAAACTAGAATATTACTTGATTTTGAAACTGAGTACCATAAAATTAAAAATAATGATAGAACTTTAGAAATTTTCAAGGGAGGAAGGAAAAGCAAATCTCAAGTGAATTAAAGTGCTGGTGAGCATGGGTAGGGGCAAGAACTCAATGCGGGGACTGGCTGGGCCTGTCGGTGCCTGATGCAGAGCTCCTCAAATTGCATCGCCCTCTTTAACAAGAGAACTGGTTATTCAATCTGCATTTCCTAAATGAGAACCAGCTACCCCATCTGAATCGCCCAAATTCAATTAAGTCACCTGGCATGCTTCCTGTCAATACCCTCTCTCTCGGCTCACTTTGTCTTTTAACCATTATCGCCTCTGATCATTGTGAAGTTAAGGGCCTCCAAGCTGTCTGTATAAGACCAACAACAGGGGAAAGCTTTTTCCAGCCCCATTGAAATATCAAGGTGAGGCTGCATGGGGCCTAATGACCTCTTGCTGTGAAAATGTCAGGGTAACTCTGAAAACCACTTGTGCCCTACTTTTCCAAGGGGAAGGGCCCCTTTTACACTGTTTTCTATGCTTTAATGGGCTACTTTCAGAATTTAGAGGCAAACAAATGGAATATAAGGCTGATTATCAGTTAAGTGTTAATAAACTGTGAGTTACAGGAAAAATGGATACATCACAGAGCAACATCCCAAACTTTCGTGGCCTTATCAACCCAGGCTGCTTGTTAAACACCGGATTGCTGCTCTCTGCACCTCCCATTCTGAATCAGGAGGTCTGAAGTAAGACCTCTATTTCTGCACTTTCAAGCATCCAGGTGATTATAATAATAAACTTTGAGAAGTAATGATCCAGAAATATCACACACAGGAGAGAAATGCTAAGAGGAAAGCAACAAGAAACCGGTAAGGGAGTCATCTAAAATTTTCAGGCCATTTCTTAGAATGACAATTACTTGACCCCCAACTGTGTTCTCTACTAGACATGAATTCTCTAAGATCAGGGATGTTCAGAGTTCCTTCCATGGCCACCCTGGGCTCTGCACCTTGCAGGAAGAGTTCAATTCCTGGGTGGGGAATTAAACTGAACCTAAAGATCACTTGAACTTTTTCCACAACTAGCCCAGGAGTCAGGACCTAGTTCCTCGTACCATCTGAACTGAGCCACGAATATGCCATCTTGGCTTCCAAGGTTATCCTGCCCATTTTTCTGGACTTCCTAAGATCTTGGATCGTCATATGAGATTGGGCTTCAGCAATCTGTGAACTGCTGTGGAGCAAACCAGATGCAAAGGCTTTGCTTCCGGCAAGGGGAGTCTGTGTCCTGGTGATGACAAAGCAAGGAGAAAAGCAATCATGGTGCATGGAAACAACCGAGTGGTTGACTGCTTGCCTTCCCAGCACTTCTTTCCCTGTGTTTTACTGCAACAGCCCTCATTTTTATTTGCAGGTCCACTCCTCCCTAATTTCAGTTCCTATGCACGGTGGGCGCAGCATGTGGTCTGGGCTAAGGCAATTAGCATTTCTCATTCTCTGTCCCGTGACCATGCTGTAGCCAATGGGAGCAGATGCGCTCACAGGAATGCAGGGACAAAGACTCACCTTGAACTGGGAGGCTGTGAGGTTTGCAGCTGTGGTGGCCATCTCGCTACAGTGAGGAGAGGGCTCCTCTCTGCAAATGGAGCCAATGCAGAAAAAACAAGGAAAGGAGGGATGATGGGGGAGGTAGGAAGAGAGATACAGAGACAGAGTGTGGTGGTTGTATTTGAACCCCTGGTTAAATCATGCCTGGGAGTGCCCCACTCCCAAGCTTTTCAGACCCATAAGTCAATCATCTCTTTTTAAACTTGGGTTTGCTTTCCCTAAAACCTTGTGACTGAAAGGCACTTCACCATGTAGTAAGGCTTTTCAAATGAAACGTCCAGCCTCACGAAGAAATGCCTTCTATAAGGGGCTGACACAGTCTTCTCAAAAGGCATATGCATTCAGTTTACAAAATCAGAATAGGTAATATACCTCGTACTTTTCAGTTCTTTCATGTCTTTTCTTACGTCTGGTTCTCACAATTCCCTGACAGTGCTAGATGCTAAGTAGGCAAATTTCATGACGTAGGGCAAAAATCATGATCCCTATATGATAGATGATGAAACGGAGGCCAAAAGAGGAGAATTAACCCACTTGAGATCGGTCAGTTAGTGAAGGAGCCATGCACCGCACTTCCCAGTGGTGTGGATAAGGGAAAGGAAATATTTGGACGGTGGGGCCCTTCTTACATGGCCTCCATAGCCCTCCTCTCCCTTTGGGTACCGTGATGCTCTTCAGCTCACATTGGTACTTTGGTAGCTGCAGGGAGAGGCTTCAACATATTTATCAGCGAAAACATCAGCATCCAGGCCCCCATCTCCATTCTCAGTGTCCTCGTCCATCCCACCCCTGCACGCTCTCTCCTTTATCATAACTTGCATGACCTGGACCATCCAGGCATGCTGTGAGCATGGCCCTCCCTGCCTGTGCTAGTGGGATTTTTCTCCACCAGTAGCAGTTTTAGCACAGGCTTGGAGTCAGAAGGACGTGGGTTCACATTGTGACTCCTTTATTAAGAATGTGACCATGGGTGAGTGACCACCTCTCTACTGCTTAGATTCCTCACCTATAAAATGGGGGTCATAACAACAAAGACCTTGCAGGGCCTTTGCACATTAATGAGATACATATATAAAAAGCCTTTAGTGTGGGTTTAACTCATGATATACACATTGTTTACAAAGGCTAATATTTAGCCGGGCGTGGTGGCACGCACCTTTAATCCCAGGTACTCAGGAGGCTGAGGCAGGCAGGAGAATCGCTTGAACCCGGGAGGCAGAGGTTGCAGTGAGCTGAGATCATGCCACTGCACTCCAGCCTGGGCAACAGAGCGAGATTCCATCTCAAAAAAAAAAAAAGGCTAATATTTATCAAACACGGACTTGGCCAGCTTATTAATGGTCACTAAGCTGTAGCTCCCTCTGTTGATCTGATTCCTATCCATCCTGCAACAGCTACTTCAAATCCCACCTTCCCCTTAACCTGGAATCCTGACAACTCTAGTTCTCTCTCCCTCTTTACTCTGGATTCCACTGCTTTTGATGTCAGAGTCACTCCCTGCTTTGCATTCTTCCTTTATGTTCACCAAGTTAATCTTTCCCACATATTCACAATGACCTATTTCTCCCACCCAGACTATCTATGTGGTCCTATTTTTCTATTCACGCTAATCTCTCTAGCAGTATAGCCTAGTGGTCCAGACCATGAGCTTTAGGGCCAGCCAATCCTGGTTTCAAATCCTAGCTCTTTGCTGTGTCACCTTAAAAATGTACTTAACCTCTGAGTGTCAGTTTCCTCATCTGTAAAATGGTGATGATTCCTGCCTGTCAGGGCTGTTAAGCACACTATAGGAGATACTACATGCAAACTGCTAAGCGTATTTATCACATGCACACAGCAAAACTCTACCCTCGGTAACATAATGATAGTCTTAGCCACACAAGCATCTAGCTCACTGCCTCGTACCCTATAGGAACCGAATTGATTTAAACCCAGAGGCATTTAGTCCTCTGTGGTTACCTGTACTTTCCCACATTCCCACTCATGGCCACAAGGTGGCAGCCTACCCATTATGGAGGAAGCTTTTATTTCCAGAACGGGAAAGAACGAAATGATTTCTTATGGAATATATAGATGACTTCTTTTTCGGTGTTAGGTAGGTGGGGGGACTGAATATCCTCATAGGCCCCTGGTTCCATTTTCTGTGAGTGCACTACCTGTACACATGGGACCACTGTGGCACAGCTGAAGCAGATCAAACAAGTCAACTGCACATTAAGGTGTTCTCTTCTAGGGAATGTGGCTGGCACCTGTCTCCCCCTTTCTTTCAGCCAGACTCCATCAGAAAGCCTGCGGGGTTTAGAAACCTCCCTAGGCTGGGCTTCGCCATCCTGCTCCTGTATTAAGGTGTCAGGGAGTCTGGTGAATGGACCATATGTGCACCTATGGTGACCATTTTGTCTGAGACTTTCCGGGTTTTAAAACGGGAAGCCCTGTGTCCTGGAAGTGCTAGGCAAACACAGATGGTTGCTCACTCTAGGGCATCTCTGCTACATCTCCACTGTAACTCCATAGATATGGTTTCCCTTTTTTTCCCATGGAAAAAGAAATTGTGGACACGCAATTTCCCAAAGTCCTACAATTCCATAATTTTATATTTGGAAGGGAACACAGACAACACTCAGATCCCGCATGATGGGGAGAGTAGAATGGTCTTGCCCAGGTCACATGGCTGGGCTGGCAGGGAAGGACCCAGATCCTTGAGTCTAACTCTCAGCTCTTTCCAAGGGCTCCCGACAACTTGGAGCCGCAGGGTACAGAAGGAGGGTGTGTGGCTTCCTGGACGTTCCCTCAAAAGAGCTTCTGGGAAATAGCAAAACAGGGCAGAACTCAGGAAGACTGGGAGATCTAACTTAAAGCAAACTTCCAACCAAATACTTAGGGATGCAATTAACATGCATACATTATATAAAAGGGTGAATGGGTGGGATTTAAATTTCACCTGGATGGAAAATCTTCACAGATCTCACTTTGGCACACTGGAGGAGAATCAACTAGGAGACCCCCCTCCAGGGGCAGGCAGCACTAGAATTGAGCCTCGAAAGCCTTCCTGCGTTTTGCCTCCAGAGAAAAGAATCAGCATCTCTCTCCTGGGATCTCCTTGGCACACCACTCTCCCCATCTCAGCCAGGCCAGCATTTGTCCTCACTGTTCACTGCAGAAAGTGAAAGTTTCTGGATGTACTTTCATTAACAAATCCTGCTAAAGCAAACTCCTGCTCTCAATGTTATTGGACATTTACATCTTCAGTCTCAACCATGGCACTAAATTAATTTGCCTCAGAGACACACAACTGAATTCAAGTATTTTATTAGAAAGCTACACCAAATACAGGAGCCTTGCAGAACAGAATAGAAAGAATGCCTCTTTTGCAAAGACATGAAAAGCAGGCAAATCCATACATGACGGAATATGGTAAGCATACATCCTTAAGAAATGATCTTTTGTTTTCGGTTAGGAATTCCCACAAAACAAAATTCTTATTAGTAACAAAAAGTTTAAAAAGTTGGTTTCCAAAACAAACTTGACAGGGAAGGAAAGCACCTATGGAGGAAGGAACCACCCAAGTGATTCTTCTACAAAATAAAAGATGAGCTGCAAACTTAGGCATAGCCACCTGAAATGAATTTGCTGAAAACACAGCAGGAGACTTGCAGCAAACTTTCAGGTGGGATTTGCCACACTTGTCTCGCTCCTTGGGGTAAGGAGGAGAGCCCGAGCAGAGGGAGAATGTGAGGTGACAAGTTCCAGCTAACATCTCTGCATCTAATGTAATTCTGAAAGTTCTAAAGCGCGAACTAGTTGTATCCTAAAAGAGTGAGGCAAATCTGAGTGGTAACCAACATCCACCAGAATGGAAAATGCAGGCACAAACTAGTGCAAAGCAGGGCAAAGACCCAGGAAAGTAATTGGTAGTCACTGTTCCCATAGCCACCCTAAAACGAGAAGATCAGAGAGAATGAACAAGAAACGTAGAAAATCAGCTCAGAGATCTGGATTTTCATCCCAATGATGCCAGAAACCAGGATGGGACCTGAACAAGTTATTCACCCATCTGAAGTTTCATTTCTGTTTTCTGCAAAGTGAAGGGGCCAGGTTGAATGTCCCCTGAGGTCCCTTTTATCTCTAACAGTTCTGTGAATAAATATGTAGCTGGCACATTATAGTCAAGAGGTTAAGCTGAGTAAACAAGAAAGTCCATGTTCAGCCATAAAAGTTCCATGGCCGCCTATCCTGCTATTTATGTGGGTTCAGGACAGGGCTCTCTTCTCAGGCCAAGCTGGCAGATTCCTAGCTCCATTCCCCTAAAGATGTGAGAGAGGATGGGATTGTCTAATGAACTCACTACAGTCCAACTGAGGCAAGATTTCTACATCAGGGTCCATCAGGATGTCCATCTTGCACCCTTGGCAATTGCAGCCTTGCAAAGCATAGCCACGAGCCACCTTCTCTTCCCACAATCTCTCCTCTCTTCCCTGCATCCCCAGTCAACAAAGGAGAGAGTCACAGAGAAGGGTGAGGGTGGGACAGGGTAAGAAACTCCAGCCCCAGCTCTAAAACCTTTACAGAAAGCCTTTGTTTGAATGCTAAACATTTGTTTGTTTGAAGTGATTCAGATCCCGTGAGATCTTCTCAATTCTATTTCACTTTCACATGGCGGGCTTCACCTCTCACTCTACGTTTCATGACCACCTCACAGCCTTAAAAGCATTCTCTCAAAGTTGATGAGAATAAAAAAATTTAAAACAATTATCTCCCTGCCCCAGCCCAGTGTCAAAACAGCATCATTCTAAAGGGAGAGTGAAGGGGACCCAGACAGGTTATTTATTTTTGTCCTGTAAATAGAATTATAGGTTGAATAGAGCCTCTACATCAGCCAGAGGTCTTCAAACTCTTTTTAAAAGCAGGGGAACCTTCTGTCGAATGGAGTTGTGTGCAGGTACAGGGACCTCGGGCAGGTCCTGTCCCTCTTGTGGGTTAGTAATGTCCCTCAGCTGACTGCTGGGTCAGTCTGCAAGAACACGCTCCAGGGAGGTCTTAGAGAAAAACAAAACCCAATAACATTATGTTGTCCTTGGAGAATGCCACACGAGAGCTGCCACGAGTAACAGCAGCTATCATTTATTGCCTGTTTGCCAAGTGCCAGACCCTGCACTAAGCACTTGTTTGCATTTGCTGCTTTCACTGGGCCACTGTCACCTTGTGGGATGGAATGGTCATCTTCATTCTGTGAAGGGGGAAAGTGAAGGTCAGAAAGGTAAAGGAATTTGTCTGACATCACACAGCTAGCAACTGGCACCGCTGGGAGGTGCTCTTATTAGATACTATACTAGAAGCACTTGCTTCCCATCAAGAATATCTAACTGTAGTAACTCATAATAGCTAATGTTTTGGGGAGTGGTTATGATGTGCCAAGGACTCTGAACTGGGGGGTTTCATAAAGATTGTCTCTTTTTTTGTCCTTCCAAAAACCTTATCAAGCAAATTGTAGTTGTAATCCCATTTTTGAGCTAAGAACACTGAGGCTCAGAGGCCTCCAAAGGAGGAAGTGGTAGGAATAGAGTCTGAATCGCTCCAAGGCCTCAGCTCTCACCAGCATGGGGCAGTCACCTGCCTGGCTGGGAAGCAGGTGGAGAGCCTACAGCCCCAGGCTTGGGAGGGGACACGGGAGCCCCAGGTGCTGTGTGGGCCACAGCCCTCTAGAAGCTGGGCTGGGTCACAGGCATCACAAACAGTGGCTTCCCATGTTGGCCTCCCCACTGCCCCCACCACCCCTAGCAGCAAACCTGTAGGCAGGAGTGGGGAAATGCCAGCCTGGGGAATGCAGTGCCCTGGGGATCTATCAGGGAGGACGAGGGAAAGCCTCCCCCTTCTCTCAGAGGTTTTGCTCAGGATCCCCAGGAAAATTCTTTCAGCCATTCTAGCTGGCAATTGTTTTCAAAGGCCTACCCCAGAGACTGGAGAGGAGAAACTGCCTGTCTGAGAATGGCCACCCTGGCTTGTCCATTACCATACAGAAAAACAGCCCAGACTCCACGTTCGCCTCTAACCCACACATTTCCCTCTTGACGCCCAATTCTCATCAGTCTCTGACCCAGGAGCCTGGGGTGGGGAGCTGGGGTGGGGGCAATGGCAGACTCTTTCAGGGCTGGAGAGGCCCCCTGACTGGCAGGCACTGATTTTTTAATTTAAAAAGCAAAGTAAACAGCAATATAAAAGGGCCCATATAAGAACTCAGTGTGTAAGTGGGACCTGCCTCAGGCAAATTTTTCTAATTTTCCTGAAAACAAGCATTTTTACCCTTTGGCCCAAAGCCATTGCCTTTGCCATTGGACTTGGCCCCTGCCCCACCCCCTCTCCTGAGCCACCCTTCTGTGTTTGAGAAGCTGCCCCTGGCAGAAAAGAGAATGACCTCCTGCGTTTTAGTCAGACACTTCATACGGGCTGGTGAAGGTTTTTTGAGATTGCTCACACCCCCAGCCAAGCAGTGTGTGGAAATCCTTCACAAAGTACAAGGCAGCCTTATGAATGGGGAGTGAGGAGCTTAATGACAGACGCAAGGACCCTCAACTACATCTGAAGGAGGAGAAAGAATTATGATGACCGAATCCTGTAGAATTCTGCTGAGGTTTACTTTTACTTTATGCGAGGGCTAATTAAGCTGGATTTATAATTATTTATTTTTGTCTTGTAAATAGAATTATAGATTGAATAGAGCCTCTACCTCGGCCAAGGTCTTCAAACTCTTTTTAAAAGCAGGGGAACCTTCTGTTGAATGGAGTTGCGTGCAGAACCACAGCATAAAAATGGAAGCAAAAGTTCTCTGGTCAGGTTGGAAAGGAAGGCCTGGGGTCCTGCTCAGGCCTGGAGGGCACCCATTTCCAGCGGCCATCTGTCCCCCTGCCCCAGTCCCTGATGTGTTCTGTGGAACCTCAGGGTTCCAAGGGACAGAGTCTGAAAGACATTGCTCTAAATGAATCTGTGCTGCATGGAGTGTACTTTCCAGTCGCTGCCTCCAGGATTACTGAACATGGAGGGGGCACTGTGGTCTCAAATCCCAGGAGCATTAGCATTTCCGTTTTCATGTAGGTTGACACAGTGTTCCCTTGTACTAGAAAATGCCAGTGGGTGTTAGCAAAGGCCCTTTACACGCAGAACAATGAGCCCAGAGCGAGGCGCGAGCTTCAAAGCCGTCTCTTCATTGGAAAGGGTGACGCGGCGCAAGATTTACCCCTGAACCTCTCTGGGAGTGTGAGTTTCATGGGCCTCAGTACGTAGGTGTTTGGGTCGGCTCTTTTCAGTCCCCAAATGAAAATATCCTATGGGCTTATCTGAAGCCTCAGGTCTGACATTTAGAGGTGTGTCTTCCTTCCCAAACTGAAAACACACATTTCCTCTCCTCCTAAGAGACTGAGGAATCCCGAGATGTCAGCCAAGCGCAGAACAGCCAGGTGCTCGAGGCGCTGCTGACAGGCTGCTGTGAGAGTCAGGGCTCTACACTCTCAGGGGGGCTCCGGGTCTGGAGGAGAGCACCCACATGTCAGGCTTCACTTGTCCAGGCCATGCCCATGGCACCCCGCCTACAGGATCTGACGCCTGGCTTTTTCAGAGACTCCCTCTGTCATCTCTCAGAAGCAGGCAGGACAGATGGAGACCCACTACACAGATGTGGCCAACAAAGTATTAGGAAGTGAAAGGCCAGACAAAATCCCCCAGGGGGGTCAACCTCTCTCTGTGGGCTCAATGTGCTCCCACAGCCTGCTCTGAAGGCCCTTTTGTCTTAGAAGGATTTTCCATCCTAAGTGACTACAGGATTCTTCTCTCTCCTAACAAGATTTATGGAAAGAGTTTCTGTTTTCTCATATACTTTCTAAGTACGCAGGGGAAAAAAAAAAAACTCCTGACTAAATGATGATAGGCAGAAAAGAAACAAGACACAAAGTGAAGACAGGCATAGAAATCTATCACCTTGTTCCTGGTCAGGGGCCACCTTCTCTTCCCCACTGAGTAAATGGTAGAGCCACGTGATCAAAATCATCCCGCTTTTTCCCCATTCTGGGGAAAGCCCTTGGGTTTCTCTTGATGTTATAACATAATACAAATAAAACAAAGGCAAAACACAGAATTTACAGAATGTCAGTTTCTCACAGCAGCTGACCGAGGGCTTCTAGAGTCAGTGGGAATTGCAGGATGCCCAGGATGGGTATGAGGGATGCAGACAAGACGTCGGGAGCCAGGGTTCCGGTTGCAACCTTGCCCCTGACTGGCTCATTGTGTGGCTGTAGGAGGAGATGGTGGAGAAGAAAAAGACTTTACCAGGCTGTCTGCAGACACCCTTGTCCTAGAGGCCCTGGAGTGGGACAGCTGGGTGGCTCCTCGGAAGACTCCACAACCCCTTGGTAAGAGTCATGCCCCTAAAGAAAAAGAAGGTGAATGGAACCCCAGTGCTGGGATAGGGGAGGAGCCTCTGCTGCTGGAGCTGGTGAAGAGCCTCTCTCAGGGCTTTCTGGGGTTTACTGAGAATCAAAGGCATCCTCTGGAATCCTGCAGAAAAGCAGCCCTAAGGTTGACATTGTCCTATACATTTATTTTCCACACTTTTCCTACCTGGAACTTGCTCATACCCCATAAAGGCGAAAGGTACCATCCCAGAATTTAGTTATCTGTCCATCTCAATCCCCTGTTACTCCCAACCAAATTATCTGTTTTCACACCCACATAAATCCCATCTTACCTCCAAGGCTAACAGCTTTGCCATTCGCTGGTCAAAGTGGTGACAAACAGAATAATAATATCTAATGCTACTAACATGTACCAGTGTCTGGCATTCTACTTTTTTTTTTTTTTTTTTTTTGAGACAGAGTCTTGCTCTGTCACCCAGGCTGGAGTGCAATGACGTGATCTCAGCTCACTGCAACCTCCACCTCCCAGGTTCAAGTGATTCTCCCGCCTCAGCCTCCTGAGTATCTGGGATTACATGCACCCGCCAATCATGCCCAGTTAATGTTTGTATTTTTCTAGAAACGGGGTTTCAGCATGTTGGCCAGGCTGGTCTTGAACTCCTGACCTTAAGTGATCCACCCGCCTTGGCCTCCCAAAATGCTGGGATTACAGACATGAGCCACTGCGCCCAGCCCTGGCATTCTATTTTGCATGTCTTGTCTCCTATAATGCTTACAACAAGCCTATGAAGTTAGGAGCTATTATTATGCCTATTTTTCCATAAGGAAACTGAGGCACAGTGAAATCTGGTGTCTTGCCTAAGATCACACAATCAGTAGGGGATATAGGCAGGGCTCATACCAGGTGATCTTACTTAAGAGTCCCATCTTCTGTATGTCACTCAACCACAGCACACATATTGCACCTTCAGATCTCCACGGTGCAACCAGCAAATTGACCCAGTGTGAGAGCAAACAAAGCCTTCCTATACTCACAGCAGAAGAATGTTCACAAAGGAGCTGTTTAAGGCTGGTCTACAAAGGGGGTAGTGTGGAGTAGAACAGGGAAGAATTAGCCACTTAGATCATCCAACAGGATGGACATGCCAAAAGTCACTTTGATTCTGCCACCAAATTAAGAACATGATTTTAACAAACAATTACATTTAGTATCTATTCCTCACTGTAATATCTTAGTCATGCTTGCACAAGCTAATTCTAAATCTAGTTTGTCTTCCCCAGGTATTCAATGATTAAGTGATGAAAGAAAGTGCTTTTAATTGTGTTCGTTGGTATGAGGGGAAGAACCCAAAACCTTGGGTAATCCACTGTCAGAAAACTGAGAATCATCAGTATCAAGAAGGTTCTTCTCCTGAAAGGAGCCCCTTGACACATTTGCAAAATAAACAGTTTTCATTAGTCAGATGAAAACAGTTTCCAAGGATTGGGAGCTTGTGGTCTCCGATGGCAGCTTCCCCTGCTCCCTCTGCTTCCCTGTCTCCTTTCTGGCATAATTGCTCACCTGGCAAACCAGCACCAAGCTGGGATCCCAACCCTGCACACAGCCCAACTCCTCGGTGGAAAGGCCAGCAGCCTTGGACATCTGGGCCTCTGTTCTCATACAAAGCTTCAGCACCATGTTTGATTTCCCTGAGAAGGTTGGCAATTGTGGCCAGTTCCCAAAGCACTGGTATTCTTTCTGGTTCCTCTTGACCAACTGTGAGTAACCCCATCACCCTCCCACCCCAGGACATTCAGTTGCTGACCATCTATAGAGACATCTGACACTGAGATCAATGACGTCCACCATAGCACTTAGCACGGGGCCAGGCACAGGGCAGGAGCTCCACAAAGTTCAGTGTGGCTGGTGGCAGCTGGGACAGGGAAGGGTGTGGGGAGACTTCTGTTGCTGGGAGAAGCTCTTTTCTTGAAGGGAGGCCTTTGCCCTTTCAGAGGGAGAACAAACAGAGAGGCATTAAGTCTGCAAGCACAGCCCTTGCAAAGCCTGACCTGCAGGCCTCCTCCCGAGAGACACATGATTTACCTAGGCTGAAATCAACAGAGGGACATCTGAGCTCCAACTATCCTTTCCCATTTCACACCAGGGTGACATTAAATGGTTCCATTTTCAGTGGATGGGGGAAGGGAAGAGGGGAAAATGGAGCTAAAGTTCCATTTTTAATGAACATCAATAAAATATTCTTCCCTAGGTACACTGTCCCCCTGCCCCAAACCTATGCAAAAGAAATAGTCTACTTCTTCCAGTGACTTTGGGCTTGTTTGCATATATCTGGGGCTTTGGATATAACATCAAGCCCTTTGTGATGCCACAGTAAATTCAGAAACACGTAAGAAGCTGTTGATTTTGATCCCCAACAACTCTTGGCTTGTAGAAATTTCACTGATGAATGTTACAGCAGCAGATTTTTTAGTGGCCCTTCATACATGGTCATGTCCCTCTGGGCTGGCCAGTGACTTGGCATCAGGTCATCCATCCAATCCCCATGTGAGGTGATAGGAAGTGGTGCTCCTGACAGTGAGAGGCCCCAGCTACCAATATTTTTACGGCTTCCGCTGGGATGCAAAAGCAAGTGAGTCTCAGGCCTGTCTCAGGAGGTGGGTGGCCTGAGCCGGGTGGAGTGGAGGAGTGATGTGTGGGAGAATGTGGCTCATGGTCTATTTACATTCAGGATCCTTTCAGCTTCTGCAGGACCATCTTGACTGCTGCAGGTCTCTGTGAGTGGGTCATCCTCACAGCTGTCAGGCCGGGTTAGCTCACTCTCAAGAAATCATGATGAAAGGGAGGGATCAACCGCCTCATTGATCAATAATCCTGTCTCCTGTGGCTCTCAGTTTTATGCCTGGTGCACTAGGGGACTGTGACGCATCGCGTGCCCCTTCTCTAAGAGCGACACCTGTACCTTCCCAGACATAGGGTCTAGAAGCTTGTCTCCTGAGAGGTCACACTAGGACCTGGGAAAAGCTGGGCTCAGAGGCTCCCTGGGGATTTGGAGGGTTGGGAAGGGGCAAACCCTTCCACTGAGAATTTGTGTCAAATTTGAGCTCTGTTGTTTTTCCTACCCCATCCCCCCACTTTAGAGGGAGAGACTGCAATTATTTTTCTGTACCCCCTGGAAAGAGGATTTGGGGTTCTGGGTTTGTGGAATCAAGTCCTATTGTGAAAGAATAGAATTAACTGAAAGAGGGAGGGTCTTCTCCTCCAAAACTAGAAAGGGATGGGGGTAGAGGGAGGTATGTGTGGGGCCCAAGGATTTGGGAGAGGCAAAAGACCTCACAGAGCCATGGCTGCGTGGCTTTCTAGAAGCCTTGCCCCAAATTCCCTTTCTCATCCAAGCCCAGAAATGCAGAGCTGCTGCATGCAAGACACCTCAGTGGGGCTGGGTGATCTGGGACTGCTGATGACCATCCTTTGTTTCCGGTCACCAAGCAAACTCCTAACTCTGCTGGGAGGGGTCCTGGAAGGGAAACAGGAGAGAAGACCTAGGTAGCAACTGGCACGGCATTTCCAACCAGCCTATGACATGGGGATTCAAGTGTCAACATCAGGTTCAAAGGAGTGGTATTTCTGGCACACCTGAGTTTGTCCTTGGCACTTCACATCCACCGCAACCCTTGCATGGCTTTATCTTTAGTGTCTGTAAAGAGATCAGGGCTCTATTCTTCATGTGATAACCTTTCCCAGAATTTGAGGCCAAGCTCTCTCTCTCTACCCGCCCCATGCCCTCTCTCTCCCTCCATCTCTCCCCTTCCCTCCCTCTCTCTCCTCTGTTCATATTCAAAGCCAGGTGGAAGCTCTCAATAATAAACTGTGGGAGTCACTTGGGACACAGGGATGGCTGCTGATCTCACAGAGTTACAAGAAAGAAAGTCATCCAGATTGGCTCTAGAATAAAATTCCACCAGAAAATGTATTTGAAGAATGAAATACTTTGTCATGGCTTAAAAGGACACATCCATTTCATCCCTTCCTTGTTTCTTTTCAGCTATAGAAAGGACAACCAGCACCACCTCCAAAATGCCTCCAAAGGGTCTGCCTTGTATGCAAGGTTGTAGGTATTTTAGTTAAACATCCAATTAAGGTTACTCTTCTAGTTATAATGTTTTGATGCCACCCCATGTACTAGTAAACTTTGAAGGTTAGAACTAAGAAATGGGCCAGGCGCGGTGGCTCAGGCCTATAATCCCAGCATTTTGGGAGGCTGAGGCGGGCAGATCAGAAGGTCAGGAGTTCGAGACCAGCCTGGCCAATATGGTGAAACCCCGTCTCTACTAAAAATACAAAAATTAGCTGGGCGTGGTGGCGCATACCTGTAATCCCAGCTACTCAGGAGGTTGAGGCAGGAGAATCGCTTGAACCCGAGAGGCAGAGGTTGCAGTGAGCCGAGATTGCACCATTGCACTCCAGCCTGGGCGACAGAGCAAGACTCCATTTCAAAACAAAACAAAACAAAACAAAAGAAATGGCCATTGGACAGGGTGAAAAGCTGTGTCCTCAATGTGTGGTCCCCAGACCAGCAGCATCACTGTCACCTAGGAATGTGTTAGAAATATGAATTCTTGGGCCCTACCCCAGTCCCACTGAATCAGAAATTCTGGGAGGGGACCCAGAAATCTGTGTGTGTGTGTGTGTGTGTGTGTGTGTGTGTGTGTGTGTGTGTGGTGTGTGTGTGTGTGTGTGTGTGTGTGTGTGTGTGTTTTGAGACAGGGTCTCGCTGTTTTGCCCAGGCTGGAGTGCAGTGGAGTGATCATGGTTCACTGCAGCCTCAACCTCCCAGACTCAAGTGATTATCCCACCTCAGCCTCCCAAGTAGCTGGGATTACAGGTGTGCACTAGCATGCCCAGCTATTTTTAAATTTGTTTTTTTAGAGACAGAGTCTCACTACATTGCCCAGGCTGGTGTCGAATTCCTGGGCTCAAGGTATCTTCCTGCCTCTACCACCCAAAGTGCTGGGATTACAGGTGTGAGTCACCCTTTAGGAGGTAATGAATGAACTTCCAAGTATGAGAGCCTCTGGTAATGGGTTCAAGACCTCTGGCTCTGGAGTGGGATACAGTCAGGTTTCAATCCCAGATCTGCAGGCATGGATCTGCAGCAGTTCATCTTGTGCTGCTGGCTTCACCTCTCTTAATTTGGTTTTCTGATTGGATAAACAGTAATAATTACCCCCATCCCATAAGGTTGTTGGAACAAATAAAACAGCACAGCTACATAGAGCCTTGTGTGGGTATTTTGGGGTGCTGAGTGATAACTAATCATATCCCCATCCCCTTCCAATTCCAGAACCATGTGAAGCAGGCAGATGGAGACCAGAACATGGGCTCCATTACTGATGAACTCCTCTGAAGGACTCAGGGATCTGGTCCCCACCCACATTGGCTTCCTAGTGCTGCCTCCCACAAACTTTGGACAGTGTCCCTATAGGGTGAGAGGGTGAAGGTCTGCAGAGGAGGCACACAGCCCAAGTCCCTGCCTCACACTGTCAAAGCCGAGGAATGTGGACAGAGGATATGCAGCCACGGGACTCACAAAGGCAGCCCTGGCTTCACCATGGAGGGCTGGCCCTGGGGCTGCAGGTACAGAGTGGACGCCCACCTGGCAGCTTTTGCACGGGAAGACCGATGCAAAAGTGGACCTGCTGGACTGCTCAGTCATTCCTCTTGAGCTCGATGGCCTTGTAGCTCATGGCTTGGAGTAGGGAGATGACCCAAGGACCCTTCATGATTTTTTCCACTTGGGGTCTGGGTATCCCCATCCTTTTTAGGAAATAGCAGAAGTAAAGTAATCCCTATCACTTGCTAAAATCAGTGCTCAACAAATACTGCGATCATTATTGACGACAAAAAATCAGTCCTCAACAAATGCTGCGATCATTATTAAGAAGTTATGGCTGGGTGCGGTGGCTGTAATCCCAGCACTTTGGGAGGCTGAGAAAGGCGCATCATGAGATTAAGAGATCGAGACCATTCTGGCCAACATGGTGAAACCTCGTTTCTACTAAAAATACAAAAATTAGCTGGGCATGGTGGTGCGTGCCTACAGTCCCAGCTACTCGAAAGGCTGCGGCAGGAGAATCGCTTGAACCTGGCAGGCAGAGGTTGCAGTGAGCTGAGATCACACCACTGCACTCCAGCCTGGGTGACAAAAGCGAAACTCCATCTCAAAAAAAAAAAAAAAAAAAGATTTGCAAAGGATATTAACATAATCTTTTCTGAAATGGAAAGTTCAGTTGCATCAATGCTTAAGCCTACAATGAAGAATTACTCAAAGAGAAGAACAATAAAAAACTCACAAGAAGTGTTCAATAACCTAAAAACAATAATCTTATGTAAAACAAAAATTTTACATAAGAACTCATAACAAAAACTTAAGGGTGTTAGAAGTCAGAGCATGACGTTAATAATATGATACAGAGTTGAACGTGATAGATCTGGTCAGTATCAAACTCACTGAAGAATGGTCAGAAATTACCTTCACACAAACAGCAACAGAAAGAAAGATACACGGCTGACAGTTGTTAGAGCTCTGAGCATACAGTAAGCATCTGATAAATACTGATGGGCTGGCTATTCAATTACAACTGTCCTGACAAGCTATTCTTGAAGCATTATTTAATTTATACTAGATGTTCTTTTTTGGGGTTTTCAGTTCTAAAATCTCTCTCAAATAACTTTTCCTGCCAAGCGGTTATTTGAGTTGCGTCAGAAAGCTTTCTTAGTGAATTCTGCACTGAATGGCTCCCCTGGAAGAAGTTTATTACTTTGTCATCTTATTTGTTAGGAAAGTTGTGATATGACAGAGGGACATAAATAATCCCATTCAATGGGAAAAAGATGCTTTCTGCAAATCCATAGTACTTTTCACATTTCAAACCACTTTCACATTTATCCAAATGCTTTGCTATTTTTATAAATGAGCATCTGATGAGGATGAAATGAAAAAAAATTCTCAGCCAACCCTTTCAGCCCTTTCTGAGGAAACTTCTCACTTCCAGCTCATCGCCACTGTCCGTATTTTGAACCTGTCTTGTCTGCCTTATCCTGAGAAAAATGAAAAGTTCTCAAACCACCCCCACATATTAATTTGCCATGAACTTTTCCTACTAAGTACTTAAAATTCACTTTCTTCTTGAAATGAAGGGAGAGGCACCTATCTTTTGAGTTTGGCTTGAACAATAAAAATATTTAGAAAAAAAAAACACCAAATAATGACAAGAAGTACAGGCACATAGGCGGGTCACGTCTTTTTTTTCCCTCCTTAAGTGTTACAATGGAACATTTTGACTTGTTATGAGAGTGGGAATGAGAAAGTGAAATAGACTAGAAACAGACCAATTTCATTTTTCTGTCAGCATCTCATGACAGGCCAAAGATAAACCTCATAAACTGTGAAAAATGAACAATTCTTGGTTTTGATAACCTAAGCTGGGATGAGAACCAAGGAATTAATATCTCTGGAACCCAGGAGTTTATCTCTCTTGTTTTTCAGTGATTAATCTCAAACTAATCCCATTTTTGTCAACAATTTAAACAAGCCAAAAGAAAAGTTTTAGACTCCTGGCTATAGCTCCTCTCTTAGCCTACCCTTCCTGGTGCCAAGTGAAGTGGTAATTAACCAAAGTCTCCCTCCTTTTTTTTTCCCCTTGACATACAGAATTGCAGGGCAGCAGTACTCCAGAGAAGGGAGACATTGGTGGGAACTGCAAACGGTAGGTTTTTAGAGTAGGGAGAGGAGGGGACTCAAAAGAGGAATAGGGAGCATGGGGGTATGAAGGTAATTATAGGAAAAAGCAATGTGGCTGGTGTGGTGGTTCACTCCTGTAATCCCAGCAATTTGAGAGGCCGAGGCAGGCAGATCACCTGAGGTCAGGAGTTCGGGAACAGCCTGGTCAACATGGTGAAACCCCATTTCTACTAAAAATAAAAATAAATAAAAAATTAATCAGGCATGGTGGTGTGTGCTTGTACTTCTGGCTACTAGGGAGGCTAAGGCAGAAGAATCACTTGAACTGGGAGGTGGAGTTTGCAGTGAGCTAGGATGCACTCCACTGCACTCCAGCCTGAGCAACAGAACGAGACTCTGTCTCAAAAAAAAAAAAAAAAGAAAAAAGAAAAAAAGAAAAAGCAATGGGGCATCAATGAGTACAGATGGGGCAGATGGGGAGATTTGGAGCAGACAATGAAAAGAATGGTCTGGCAGGTGAAGAGTTTCAGAACTAGGAAATAGTGGAGATGACATCAGGTGGGAGGATGGACTTGCAAAGCCAGTTAGAGAGTGTGGACAGAATGTGATGGCCACAGGGAGCCATTGTGTAGTCTAGAGCAGGAAAGTCACGTGGAGTGAGTGAGCATGGGAATGGCAATGGTGTGCAGGCAACCAGTGGAAGAGACTAGAAACAGGGGCTCTAATGTAGAAACATCTCAGTATTTGGGACAAGAGGGGATGAGGGCTACATTTTTCCGTGTTTTTCTTCCCTGATCAAAGTATTTCCCTAACTTTAGCAGTCTCTTCTCACTATTAGCTAATTTTGCCATAGAGGCACAAAACTTGTACTACTGTTTACTTGTTTTACCTTATCCATTAATGACTCTTGTTTAAACATCTGTTTTATCCTCACCTTGATCTGCAATGTCTGTGAAATTACAAACTTGGTATATTAGTTACATATAGGTTTTAACTGTGTGAAAACAAGTATATGCCTAGTAAAAGAAGAAGTTTGTCTGAATCTTACTTAAAATCATCTCAAACTACCAGTGGGGCACTTATTCTTTGGGGGAAGGCTGCCTTCGCTCACAGGTTCTTAAGCTTACTGGGGTCACAGATTCCTTTGTTTACCTACTAAATCCATTAGAAAGGATTTGCAAATGGCACTCATGATATTACCAGTATGTATCTACATATGTATGTAGTAAAATCTACAGTCCTTTTTTCCCAGAATACTCAGTGTGTCTGAGCACACACAAACAACTTTGCATATCATTTCAAGTTGTCACTATTTCTTGGATTAAAACTCTTTTGACTTATCTGAGGCTTGCAGAATATGGGCCCTAGCTTCTGGGCAGACCAGGGCACTCAGCACATCCTCCCAAAGCTCATGTGGCCTTGAAGTCCTACTGAGTGTCTGCAGTACCCTCTGTGGGAGTCTGACCCTGCTCGGCTTCTAGAATGTCCTGTGGTGAATGCCATTGCTAACGTCTCCTCCGATACCCTAGTTCTTTTCAGAGGCTCCTACCAGAAAATTGACACGAGGAAACTCTATGGCATTGGTCTGCAGGGGCCAGAGTGGCTGTGAACACAGATGAGAACACAGACGTGAACACAGGCTCAGGGAAGAAGCTGAAGGAGTGAGCTGTGTATTTGTGCCTAGTCTCCCAGACTTTTCTGAGAGAAGAGTTTCGTCTCACCCGTGGCCTGCGATTGCCCTGTCAAATCAATTTGGGAGACTATAAAGATATAAGAGCTGAACAGCACCAACAGGGGACTCTCTTTTTTTCCTTAAGGCTTCTTGCCAGATATAACAAGAATAAATATGAAATGGCTTCATATTCCAAGCATGAACTAATGTTGGGGTTGTGGCTGATAAGTAAAGAACAGCTAAACAGGCTTTGACATGGTGACTCTGGAGGGGGCAGCGTTCTCGCTGGAAGTGGGGATGTGGGGATTTATCAGGGCTGTTGTGGAGTGAGCTGTCTGGAAGAGGTTCCTCTTCCATAAAAAACCCAGGCCCCTGCTGACTGATTCTCACGTTAGGAAAACATTGGTAAATCATCAGATAATCCAAGAATTATTCCCTTCTTCTACTCTGCACATGAAGGCCCTTCTTTTCTTATCTGTTTTTAATTTTCTTCATGGGTGCTGTTCCTAGTCCATTAATTGAAAGGACTTTTGGCTAGAAGCCCATGACTGCTTTGGGAAAAAAAAAAACACACACCAAAAAACAGAACAACACAAAACCCGAAGGGCTGATATTCCGTGCATCTCAGAGAAATAAAAGTGGATGGGAATGGCTCCTTCGGGAGTCCCTGCTGGGTTCGGTTCTGCCATGCCCAGAGGCACAGGTAGGGGGAACTGGCTGCCAGGGTAAATCCCTGGCTTTCAGAATGTCCTCTGGAGAAAATAAGGTCATTACAAGGCTTTTAAGATCAACCATAATAGACTCCCTCCAATTTGTTTTTCTTCAGCTGCTTTTACTGAGCCCTCTGGGCCTTCCTCCAAGTGCTGAGTATGATACTGCTCAGCGTGATGCAGAGAGGAGAGAAGGGGCTTTGGACTCAGCTCAACAGACCTGAGTGAAAATTCTGCCTCTGCGTCTCCCTAGCTACGTAGCTTTGGGACTACAGGTAACCCCTCTGCTATGAACTGCATGTTTGTGTCCAACTAAAATTCATGTTTGAAAGCCTAACCACCAAGACGATGGTATCTGGAGGTGGAGCCTTTGGGAAGTAATTAGGTATAGATGAGGTCATGAAGATGGAATCTTCATGATGGATGAATTCCCTTATAGGAAGGGTCCAGAGAGCTTGTTTTCTCTAGGCCATGTGAGGATACAGCTAGAAGGCAGCTACATGCCAGGAAGAAGGCCCTCCCCAGAATCTGATCGTGCTGGCACCCTGACCTTGAACTTCCTAGTCTCCAGAACTGTGAAAAACAAGTGTCTGCTGTCTAAGCCACCAAGTTTATGGTACAGGCGCACGTTGTTTTATTGAGCTTTGTTTTATTGTGCCTCACAGATACTGGGTTTTTCTTCTTTTTTACAAATTGAGGGTTTGTGGCAACCTGCTTCAAGCAAGTCTATTGGCGTCATTTTTTCCAATAGCAGGAATACTTCATGTTTCTGTGACAGTATTTTTAAGCAATAAAGTATTTTTTTATTAAGTTATGCAGATTGTTTTTAAAACATAATGCTGTTACAAAATAGACTATGGAACAGTGTAAGCATAACTTTTATATGAACTGGGAAACTAAAAAATTTGTGTAACTCACTTTATTGTGATACTCACTTTTTTTGCAGTGGTCTGAAATGGAACCCGTAATATCCCCCAGGTATGCCTATATTCTGTGATAGTAGCCTGAGCTGACTACAACAGCCTCTGAGCTTCAGTTTTTGTAAAACAGAGAATCTAATGTCCGCATTATGGAGTGGCTACAAACACTTGAGAGATGATGCATGCAAAATGTATAGGAGAGTTCCTGGCCCATGGCAAGGTGAACGGTAAACATTATAACCAGTGTGGTTGCTATGATCATCAGCAACACCACCAGCATCTTCCCTGATGACCTGGGCCAAGGTTGAATGAGAATGGAGACAATACATTCAACTCAGTTTAATGCCATTTAGAAAGGATTTGCAAATGGCACTCATGATATTACCAGTATGTATATCCCTACTTTCATCTTTCAGCTATATAATCAGGATATAGCAAACGACACAGCTGTAATATTCATTCATTCGACAAATATTTACTATGTTCCAGACACTTTATACTAGAGTTTCAGGTACAGCAGTAAGCAGGGCAGACATAATACTTGCCTTGCTGGTGAGTACCTGTGCCTTTGGCACTCTGCGCCTTTGGAGCTCTGGGGGAAACACAGTGCAAAAGGCTTCAAAGGCAACCTATGTTATTGCTCAAGGTTGGTGTTGCAAACAAACAGCAGTGCATAGAAGTCAGCAGGGCCATAGGAACTTCAAGTTTATACTTTCCCCAAAATGCCCATAGAAAATTCAACAGGTATTTGCTGTCGAATCTTCAACAGGCATTTCCTCAGTGCCAGGCACTGTGCTAGGCCCTTGTCCTTGTGGTGGACAAGGCAGGCCCAGTTCCAGCCTTGCAAGGCTTCATAGTCTAAGTGAAAGGGGACACAGACAAGAAAAAAATCATCCTACCAAGTGGTAATGCCTGGTCCCCAAGGCCACTGCTGTCTTACTGTAATTCAGGGCCTTGCAGCGTAACCACCAACCAGCCAGGCCATCCTCTGAATTTGGGTATATGGTAAACCTTAAAGCATTCTCTTCTCTAATCATCTATTTTATTTATAGGATAATACAAAAAGCAAAAAATTAGCTTCCTCACCTAAGAGATGCGACAACGAGAGAGTTGGCAGATCTGGATTGTATTCTACTGTCCATATGGCTGGTTCCTTCATCCCTTAACAACACGACTCCCTACGGAGCCATGAGGAATCTGCCCCTCCCTTCCCTCTTTCTTCACTATTCCCCAGCCTCCCACATTACACACAAGTTGTGGTCTGGGACCAAGAGGGTTTTGTTTTTTAAACAGTTAAATCTTTCATTGCAGACCAATTAAAATTTAAAGATTTTCTCTCTCTCTCCCCCTCTTCTCTCTCTCTCTCTCACACACACACACACACACACACACACACACACACACAAACACACACCCCTCTCTAAGCACAAAGAGCTGACAACAACCTAGTGTTTACTATTAGAAACAGGATTTGAAAATTCAAAGAAAGAAAAATTAATTCTTCACCTCCATTTGTCTTTTCCTCCCCAAAGTTCCCTAAATGAGAGATTGCTTTACCAGGAAGCCTGAGTGCCTCCCACCCAACCGTTCCTGTTGCTGGACATGAGAGTCGAGCCCCTTGGCCTTTTTGCAGAGTGTCTGGATACACATACGTGGTGCCTGAGGCATGCCCTGGGCACTTGGTAAGCCAGGCTACTCTCATCACGCAGCCCTGCCCACCCCACCCCCCAACTGCCACCTGTAATGTGGTTAGGATCCATGTCCCCACCCAAGTCTCATTTCAAATTGTAATCCCCAGGGGTCAAGGGAGGGACCTGGTGGGAAGTGACTGGATCATGGGGGCGGTTTACCCCATGCTGTTCTTGTGATAGTGAGTGAGTTCTCACAAAAGCTGATGGTTTTATAGGGCAGTTTCCCCTGCTCTTCTCTCTCCTGCCACCTTGTGAAGAAGGTCCCTGCTTCCCCTTCTGCTGTGATTTTAAGTTTCCTGAGGCCTCCTCAGCCATGTGAAACTGTGACTCAAATAAACTTTTTTCCTTTATAAATGACCCAGTCTCAGGTATGTCTTTAAAGCAGTGTGAAAACAGACTAATACAACCTGTATACTGCCAAGTCTCAGTATCTTGGATGTTTTCCTAGTCTGTCATCATGACTCATTGACAATTCCAGGGGCTCTGCCCTGATCACCAAGGATGAAGGGGTGGAACATCAGGCAGTCCCTTTGGACCCAACCTTATTCTACGTGCTTTTTGATCCAAAACGAATAGATGTTAAAATAAGATTAGGTTGAAAGTGTCTAGGAATCTCTGGATAGGTAAGTAGTTTGCATGACACATACCTATGTGTGTGTTAAGTGTGTATTTTGGGTGTATAGTCTGCATGTGTTTGCCTACATACACTGCAGCCTGTCTGCTTCACTGAATATACATTGACTTGCTCTGCTACAGTTTTAACTATCTTCACTCTCTCCAAGTAGAAAGCCCCTCTTAATAGCGTTTCTTCCCGAGAGTAATCAGAACTAAAGATGGCCTTTAACTAATGCAGTTATAATGCACGTACACACATACACACCTTTTGCCTTTTGAAATTGGGGTCCCCATGACTTCTCTTGCTGAAGCACTCAGGGCCAAAAAAGTTATCGCTAGATATTAATTTAGACATTAATCTTCCCTGTGAATTTTCCTTTTCCCTGTTGCCTTATAGGACACCAAACAGAGATCTTGCAAAGCAGCCAGCCTGCCTGGAGGTCTGGTCCTGAGCTTTGTGGAGCCCCATCCCTGGAGAACCGGACACTTTCTTTTGGTATTACCAGGCAGAGGGCCATTGTTCTGCCATGATGTAAGATAGACTCCCAGCTCTATGTGGCTCTTGGTGAACTAATGATAATTTTATTCTTCTCTTGGGTAAAGTTCACGCAAGGAAAGATGAAGATTAAAGGCAAAAATAAGATCAATTCTTTGCAATGAAAAGAAATCATCTCTGGGAGGATGTGAGTTAGAGAAAACATTGGGTCTCATAGAAAAAGGGATCTCTAGACTCATGAAAAAAAATAAATGATTCCTGTGGGCAGTCATCTTTGGGTCACCACATAATCTGTGGCCATGGAGCTGCAAGGCTGGGAGGAGGCTCCAAGACAAGGGCCTGACTTCCCTAGCCATGACGGGCCTGACTTCCCTAGCCATGAAGAGAAGCACAGGGGTTTGGAGACGAGGCCATAGCAATAGCTAGAGCTGGCATCAGGAAGGAGCCAGAGAAATCCACAGACCTCTTGGGCAGGTGGGCCCAGACCAGATCAGACCTGCAGTCCCAGCTAGCTCCACCTTTCTATTGAGAAAGAGGGGCTCCCGGCTCAGCTACTGACTTCCCTTGTGAGTCTGGATGAGCCACACGGTCTCTCTGTGTCTCACCATCTGTTTTGTTGTTGCTGCTGTTGTTGTTGTTTTTTTTTTTTAACTTTTTAATAAAAATAGAGACAGGGTCTCCGTATGTTGCCCAGGCTGATCTCAAACTTCTGGACTCCAGTGATCCTCCTGCCTTGCATCCTCTTTTTCAAATGGAAAATATTCCTGCCCTTCCTTTGCCTCACAGATAAACTATTTTGAAAGCAATAATAGCAAACATTCACTAAGCCCTTACTATTTTCCAGGTACTGCAGCAAACACTTGAGCACATTTTCTCACATAACCCCTCCAACTACCTCATGATGAATGTATTTATGTGCTGTCATTATTTGCATTGAACTGATGAAGAAACTGGAGTTCAGAGATTAAGTAATTTGTGTGAGGTCACACAGCTGGTCGGGCTGGGATTTGAACCAAGGCAGCTTGACCTCTCTGCACCCAAGGTAACATTTCAATATGAGCCAAAATTACAATTTTTTTTTTTTAAAGAGAAACCAGGAAAGGTTATTTAGGAGGAAGCAACTATCTTAGAGCACAAAGCAAGTGCACACGGTCCTTGAAAGGTATTAAACTAGAAGATGGTTTTCCTTCTCTTGAAACTCCCCTTCTACATCCATGTCCTCCCCTGCACCTTTAGAGACCAACAACCTGCTAATTCGCTTCTCAGATCCCACATAGCTGTGTCTCTGGGTGACCGTAACTTGGGTGAGTCAGCAGACAATCTCTGCAAGGCTCTCGGAAAGATGTCATTAGTGAGAAATGATGCCAAATGTCACACGTGGGAGTCTGTTTGCAAACAGGCTCTTCCCTCCTTGCCGAAGAGCAAGCACGCTGTGTAGTCACCAGCTCTTTCCAGGTCAACTTTCTGCACCAGGCCCCCTGGCCCCACCCAGACACCCATGAAGAACAAACCTGTAGTAAACTAGGGTTGTCATATTTAGTCTGTCGTTATCACTGAGAGAAGCTACCTTTCCTAAAAGGGGCTTAGGTTATAGATAGTGACAGCCTCATAGCTGATTAATGCTACATCCTAACGTCATGTTAAGTAGCTACGTGCCACCAAAACAAGTTCATTGAGCATTCACTGAGCACTTACTTCAGGTAAGACATCAGACATGATAAAGTATGTGCCTATCCCTCCCAGAATTATAAATGTAGGGCAGGAAAGCACTGAGAAAGGAACACTGTAACATAGGGTATAATTAAATACATGCTAGATGAACATAATTTTAATGATGGCTGGAACATATTTTGAACTATTAATTTATATTTATTTTTCATCTATTTTCTGTTCTTGTTCCTCAAGCAAGTAGCCAATCAGCTTTGCCTTCACTGCCTCAGGGATGATAACTTGTAAAACAGAAAGGAAAAGTAGCATGCAAGACTCCCTGGCTTTGAAATGCCAAAAGCTGTTGTCCAGAGGTGAACCAATCGAGTTTTACAGGAGGAAGGAGGCAAACGACGGTTTGTGGGAAAAAGCATAGGTGGGTGCTTTGCAAAGGGGACCTAGTGTCATGAATTTTGTCTGAACAAGACCCTAAAAAAATGGCGGTGTGGAATGTCTAGGCAAACACAGGACCAGAGGTGATTTGGCAGAAACTTCTCAGGTACCCAGTGTGACCACAGAGAGTTGCTAGCCCTAACAATGCCGGATGAACAGGGATAAGGGGAAGGGGCAACCCAGAGTTAACTTGCTTGGTTGCTCCTTTATTTTAATGTTGCCCAAGTCCCTAGAACTATGGCCCAGACTGAGGGTGGAACTGAAGCGATTTTGACCATGGTTTCCTGGATGGTGGCCTGGAAGGGTAAGGCTAAAGTTGCCAGTGAATTATAGGATGCCCTGTACTGGGTGTCCTGTATTTTTATTGGCTAAATCTGGCAGCCCTAGATAGATCATGAAACAGAAATTAAGTTGACAAAATGATGTGGACTAAAACTCATACCTGAGTTTGTAAAACTCAATCTGTGGAATGAGATTCATCCCTATCAGAAAATAATGCCTTTTGGTCAGGTGTGGTGGCTCATGCCTGTAATCCTAGCACTTTGGGAGGCTGAGGTGGGCAGATTGCCTGAGCTCAGGAGTTCGAGACCAGCCTGGGCAACATGGCGAAACCCCGTCACTACCAAAATACAAAACAATTAGCCAGGCGTGGCGGCATATGCCTGCAGTCCCAGCTACTTGGGAGGCTGAGGCAGGAGAATTGCTTGAACCCAGGAGGCGGAGGCAGAGGGTCCAGTAAGCCGAGATCGCGCCACTGCACTCCAGCCTGGGCGACAGAGAGAGACTCCGTTTCCAAAAAAAAAAAAAAAAAAGCCTTTTATTTTTAGAGTGCTTTACAGTATGAAGCCCCTTCACATGGACTATGTCATTTGATTCTTCCCATAACCTACTGAGATGAGAAATATGGGTCTAATTATTTCCAGAAAGAAGAGCAGGGCTCAGGGAAGCTAAGCCCACTGAAGACTCTAAGTCTATAAGGGCCGAAGCTATAACCAACACCTGCTTCAGCCTCCAGTCCAGCTCTGCTCCTGGACCCTGAATTGCTTCTGAGTCCCAGCCTGGCCCAGGCTCCAGCATCCCAGAAATGACATCACCGAGTTCTGCTCCAAAATGGCTCTTAGAAGCCTTTGTGAACCCTGGAGTTTTTGGCGTGTCTGACTCCACATTACCGCTCTCCAGTGTGTAAAAAAGCCAGAACTATGAAAAGATTTAATTTGGAGAGGTGACCACAGTAAGTCTCCACTGCTTGTGGCTTCTAGGCAAAATTGTAATAGGTCTAGCTACTAACGCTTTGGTTTATCATCTTCCAGGCCAGGTGACACCCATCTACAAATAGGAAGATGGCTTCATTCCTCCGAGGCTCAACGAGGTCAGTGTGGATTTATGGAGGTGATTTATGGAGAAGAGAGCCGTGCAAAGAATGAGGCCAGACTATCAGAGGTCCCTTGTAGACCCCCGAGGAGGAAGGCTGAGGAATGCACTGTCCAGCACACTCAAGACAGTCATTTGCCGGGGGAGAGGAGGGGCCTGCTCTGTCAGAGCTCAGGGTTTTACACATCCTAAAATCTTTACTTATGGACATCAGGTCAAAGGGAAGGGAAAACACTCAACCAGACTTGAAAAGTAACCCGATGTTATTGTCAGCAAATGCACTGCAGCTGTTTTTGCTATTACAAAAGCTGGTACTTTTGTTGTTGTTAAGTATGAATCTTGTAGGAAATAAAGAGTATGATTCTGGGGAAGCCCCCTGTATAGCACTGCCCACTTTGATAAAAATATCATTTCTTCATTCAACATAGGGGACTTCAAAAACAGAGTAATATTCTTTCTTGCTTTTTTTTTTTTTTTGGTTTAACTAGGTGTTAGAAGATAGGAACCACTTTTATTGTCATTTTTTATTCTTTATAACTTGATATGTTATAAACATTATTATCTACTAAATAGCGAATACAAATGATAACTCTTCATCGTTGATGAAAGCCATTTTTCAGGGGTACAGGAAAGGGCATCTTATAGATTGGGAGATGAGGATTTTGATGATTGCCTAGAAGACTTTATTTTGTAATAATCCTGAAGCAAAGTGGCACGAAGCTCTGCTGACCTGTGATAACTGTGTGTATTTCCTTCCAGTGTCTCACCAACTGGCAGCCATCCACTTCAGGTGTGCCCGTTGAAGGATGCCACCTCGAAGGAGATGGGACCAGCCTTGTGTTGGGGTGAGGATTCTGGCCACTTGATCTGGGCAGGAGTGCTCTGCTCAGAGTGCAGCGCTCAATCTTACAAGCCTGGCTCGCCTGAACTGTGAAAGGTCAGCAGGACTAAGCTGAGCGCCAGGATTCCAACTTCCCTTCTTCCGCCCCAGGTCTGGCAACTTGTAAATGTGGAGGCTCTGCTAAGCACTGGGATTTTATTAAGGGCCTCGTTAAAATTTACTAGAATCAAATAAAGAAAAGATCCAGCCTTGGAAATCATTCTCCACGCTGTCTCTCCTTCTCACCTCTTCTCAACCCCCATCCCCCACACCATTTATTCATCCGTGAAACCTTTAACAACTGAGCTAATTCTGGAAAGTTGCCCATATCAGATATCTTCAGAAATCACTTTGGAAAACGCCTTTAGGAAGGTAGGACACCTCTTCCCATTTGTCTTATGATGGCAGGTCCAGAGCTTACATGAAGAGGCAGTGAGGCAAAGATGTAAAGAACATGGACTCTTCAGTCAGACCTGGGATGAACCCCGGCCATTACCTACTCACGGAGGAGCCTGGGCCACTTATCTAACCTCTCTGAGGCTCACTTTCTGCGTCTATCAAATGAGAATAGCGCTACTATCTGCTGTATGAAACGTTGACCGAGTTAAGCAAAATAATGCAGGTTAGCTGCTTAATCCAGTGTCTAGCACACAGCAAGTGCCAAAAATGTGAGTGATTAAAAGGGGTCTTTTACTAGCACTGGCCACATCCCCATCTTATCGCTTTATCTTCCATTGAGCAGAGGTTCTGCCAGGTGCAGGGGACAAGGGAGAAGAAAAGACACGCACATTCTCCTGGGCTTCAAAGTTGTCCCATCCTTCTGTGATGTCATAATCTGAGCCATAGCCCACAAATGTGAACTCCAACAACCCCCAAACCCAGTCCTCACCTCCCACATGCTTTTCATCACCCGCTCTCACATCCCATCTGGGGCCTCTGCTTCCATCCTACCATTTCGCAAGCCTGGCCAACTCAAGCTCTGTGTGCTGCACCTAGAGCAGCCCATCTCTGTGTCAGGTAAGCACGTCAGGGCCCCCAGGATGGGAGACAGGAAAACCTCTTCTGGGGGAAGCCGAAATGGAGCAAAATGGGACAGCTCTTTGGTTTTGTAATTAAAACTGAAACCCGATCCTTCTGCTCTCAGAGACCTGACCACAGGTTTCGTTTTTCAAAGGGCTACCTGGATGCTTATTAAAGGCCTACTTGTGCCCGAGATTGGGTTACTCCACTTTCAGCAGCTGCTTGACCTCTACCTCTTACGCCCCTTCTGAGGTGAAGGCTCATGTGGAATTAAACCCGGGCTAAATAGGTGGCCCAGGGCAGCCGGGGCCCCAGGCAGCTCCTCGAAAGACAAATGTATTTTGAGCAGGCCTGGCTCCTACTCCTTCAGGTCTCTGCTCAAATATTCATTCACCTGCCCTCCAAACCTACAGTTACTTACCTCTTCCTTCTTCCTCACATTGTCGTATTTTCTCATGCCACTTACTCTAAAATGCCTGGTTTATAGATCTGCATACTTGCTCTGGCTTGCAGGCCTCTAGGCTGTTGGTTCCCTGAGAAGAGAGACTGCCTGTCTTGTTCATGCTATAGTTCCTGTGTGTGATAGTTATTGCACTGAGTGGATGAGGGAGAAGGATAAAAGAGTCATAAAATGCCTCGCAAAAACTTTGAGGTCTGCCTGCCTGGTATTACAGAGAAGCTTGCACAATAGAGAATGTTTTGTGGGAAGGAAGGAAGGAAGGAAGGAAGGAAGGAAGGAAGGAAGGAAGGAAGGCAGGCAGGCAGGCAGGTTGGTTATGTTTTCACTCTTGATATCTCAAAGCTTTATGACACACTCATGGAGTGAACATAATCTTTGTGGCATGATACAAAGGGACTGACTGAATCACTCAAGAAGATAATTTTGTCTGGTAGTATCACCTGCCTTTATACATTATACATGTATTCTTATTCTCTCTCTCCAGCTATATATATCCAGAAAATTTTCTGAACCAAAATTGGCCAGGTCCTGAATACCTAAGTACATGGAGTGGAAAGTGAGTATAAATTTGATGAGAGCCAGGAAACCTGAAGTACTGGTGGGGGAGAGGATGGTGAGGTGGAGAAGAGAAAGAATAGCCACAGCCAGGGCTTTTCTTTGGCTGAAGCCTAGGATAGACTTAGACAGGTCAAGACCAATGTCAAGCCGGCTTCCTCCACACGGACACACACACTTTCTTCGCTCCTCTGAGCTGGAAAACAGTGCCTTTTGCACACAGGAATGAAGGGAAGGAAGGAAAATAGGGCAGAGAAGGTGAGCTAGCCCTGAGTGTAGGAGCATTAAGAAGCAACCTCATGCTGGTGCGGTGGTTCATTCTTTTAATCCCAGCACTTTGGGAGGCCAAGGCAGGTGGATCATCTGAGGTCAGGAGTTTGAGACCAGCCTGACCAATATGGTGAAACCCTGTCTCTACTAAAAATACAAAAATTAGTTAGGCGTGGTGGCACGTGCCTGTAGTCCCAGCTACTCAGGAGGCTGAGACAGGAGAATTACTTGAACTCGGGAGGCAGAGGTTGCAGTGAGCTGATATCATGCCACTGCATTCCAGCCTGGGTGACAGAGCAAGACTCCGTCTCAAAAAAATAAAAATAAAAATAAAAATGCAACCTCAGAAGGTGGCAATAATGACCTTGTAGATTACAGAACCAAACTTACAGGAGGGCAAAAAGCAAAACCTTGTCATTGATAAGGGCTATCCATCCATATAAAATGAATTACAAACCAACTAACTGGACAAAAAAAAACAAAGCAACACCATCTATGAGTTGATGTATTTGGCTCAGCCTGGTTTTTCTGTGTATTAGGAAAGGACAAAACAAGAGTGGCTCTGGGACATCCCCTTGTCATCATAATCATCCCTCCCTCACACCCCACCCCTACAGGGCTGATTTTATGCTCAGGAGGTAAAGGGTTCCCTGCAAGAGCAGGTTGAGGGCCTGCTTTCTGCTGACCCTGGATCTGGCAGGAAAGCTCCTGCAGGTGTGTGTTAATGACTGTGGGGAACTCTGTTTAGGGACAGTTCCAGGAGCCACTCAGCAATGATGTTCCAAAAGCCAGAGTTGACCAATATGCATGCATTTGTGCAAGCATGGACAGGCTGGAGCAGTGTCCACTGCAACTGTCCAAAAGTGATACATAACCCATAGCTGTGTAACTTTGCACAATTAACTTCTCTGGAACTTTCTAACCTTATTGATAAAATTAAGACTTTGGAATAGATACTCTCTAAGGATCTCCCCGGTTTCAAACTTTTATAATCTTATGGAAAACATTACTCTGGCCAGGTGTGGTGATTCATGCTTATAATCTCAGTGCTTTGGGAGGCTGAGGCAAGAGAATACAAGACCAGCCTGGGCAACATAGTGAGACCCTGTCTGTACAAAAACAAAACACAGCAAAAACAAAAACCAAAAATTAGCCAGGTGTGGTGGTACTTGCCTATAGTCCCAGCTACTTGGGAGGCTGAGGTGGGAGGATTGTTTGAGGCTGTAGTGAGCTATGATCATGCCACTGCACTCCAGCCTGGCTGACAGAATGAGACTCTGACTCAGAAAAATACACACACACACACACACACACACACACACACACACACACACACAACTTTCTCTCTGCCCCCTTGCTCTTCCTGTCCCATCTCTGCCTTTCTTCTTTCCTCTCTTTGTCAAATCTCCTTCGTCTGCCTCACAAAGGCCAGTGAGCCCCAGCTGCAGACCAGGGAAGCCAGCAAATTAGGAATTTTCTTCACAAAGCTTTGAGTAGCTATTTTTCCCACGTGCTTCTCAGGCTGTGAGATAAATCCCCAAGTCTCCTGTTGAGTGCTGAGTAAGAAAACCAGGCAGTCTGCAAGCAAAGGTCTCCTGGTTAAGTCCCGGGGCTACAGAGCAATAAATACAGCCCCTGCACCAAGACACTTGGTCTAATACAGAAGCACATGTGCACACAGAAATGCAACACTTCTGCCGTAGAAATCAAGACACAGCTAACGGGTGAAATGACCAGCAACTAAGGTATCATGCTGATTACTGGCGGAGCGATTTTTATGAACCAGAAAGCCTTCCTAGGAATGGGGATATAATATGCAAGTTTATAAAAACTAATAAATGATATTATCATTATTAAGTGTGTCTATTCCTATTGAGAAGTCACTCCATTTGGGACATATCCATCCATTAAAAACATATAATACATGTAATTCTTATTTGCTGAGCACTGTATGCTATGAGCTGTGCTGAGCTCCTCATATATGTATCTCATTTAATCCTCACAATAACATACAGATCAACCACAGCACAGTGTTAAGGGCATGTTAATACTCTCAGGGATTCTGCCCTTCTTGGCACCTCAGCTTTTTCATCTATGAAATGGGACAAATAATAGTATAGACTATAAAGGCTTGGTGTGATTTTTCAATTAAAAAATTATGTAAAGCACTTAATACAACATTAGGAACATAGTAAATGTTCTATAAATGTTATTTTTTGGAGTTTGTATCATTTTTACACATATTGCTACTTGAGGGAGGAACAGAGAGCATTAGACTGAGCAACAGACTGATCCCAGGTCACAGAGCAAGAGTGGGGTTTGAATCCCACTCTTGAATCCAGCTCCGTCTCTAAGCTCCATACTGTGCTGTTCCTTGTGAAGTGAATTATTACTGCAGAACTCTAGTATTCTTGATAGCAACTGCTTTAAATCTTCAAGTAACTCAGCACTTTGTGTGACTTGTCCTGTAGTCCGCCTTTAAAAGTCATTATGGATCTTCAGTTAAAATCACTTTGCCCTGGAAAGAGGTCAGGCAAATTCGTGGCATAGACAGACCTTTAAGTTAGACATCTATGGCCTTTACTTTGAGGTAGGGAGATCAGGCTGCTTCGCGTGTTATCATCTGTGATTCCAGATAGTTGACTTCCCCACCTATCCCCACTCTGGACTCTCCTGGGACATCCCCTTCGACTCCTTCCCAATGCCCAGCTCACATCAGGCACTGAAGGTCCCTAATACGGAAATGTTAAGGAAAGAGCTAAAAAGAGCATGGCATGAAATGGGCCTAGAAAGATACAAGACTTGGAAATGCTAGCCGCTCTCACCAAAGGAAGCTCTTAAGGAAAGGAAAGCAGCCACCTTGGCAGCCTGAGGAACATTCATAACACTTAGGCCAGGCCTCGCTGGCAGCAGGGCTGAAAGGAGCAGGACAAATTGCAGCCAGCTCCTTTGAGTCAACTGATGCTTCCCACAAGCCTCTGCAAAGCAATGGGCTAAATCTCCTGCAGCAATGGATGACCTTGAAGGTGCACGCCGCAGCAGTAATTCTAAAGAGGTGTCAAAAGGGGTGTGAATAAGCAGTCCAAGGAAGAAGCTTGTGAATAAATATTGTCTATGAGAAAAAAAAGCTTAAGGAACAGCTTAGTGTGTCCAAGCATCTCCTAAGTCTTCTTTGGTTTATTAGCTTTGATAGGGAGGAGTCAGAGAAGTAATCTGGAGCCACTAAGAGTCAAAGACAGGAAAAATGGGCTTAAGCAGGAGGAAAATTCCAGCAGGACAAAGAAACGCAGCTGGTAAGATTGCTAGATTCTATTGCTGATGAGGTTATGGTTCTACCCATACATCTCCAAGAAGGAATTCTGACACAAAACAAATCTTCCATCCACCCCCCAGAAGCCTGCATGTATCCTATTTATACTAGTTCCAGAGTTACCTGCAACATTTATACTGTCTGCGTCAGAATCACCTGAAGAGTTTATGTTAAATACAAGTTCTCAGGCCCCACCCCAGAAAACTGAGGCAGATCCCTGGGACGGGGATGCCCCCAAACCCACATTTTTTGCAAGCTCCTGGGGTGATTCCTATCTACACTGAAGTCATCGAGAAGCAGTCCCTTGTCTGCATTAGGGGAGTGAACCAAAGCCGGTGCAAGCCCCTTCCAGCTTGAATTTTCTGAATTCATACATTTTACCAAACCCATCTGAAAAGGGCAGTAAAATAAAAATAAAGGCTTCTTTTTTCAGGGAGGTGAGCTGCTCAGTTGCCAGAGTATCAACCTGAGCCCAGAACACTGCCAGACTGCTGAGTCAAAGAGGGTTTAGCAGCCCATTTTCATAGACAGACAGGTGAGAGGAGGATGCTGGACATCATCCCAGAGACACGGGGACTCAAGAAACATGAAGATCTGTTCACAGCTAAGGGCACATTTCCATGCCAAGAAATCGGGCATGAGTGCGAGAGTCCTATCGTCTACCAGAAAAAGAAATCTTTGAGTAATTTTTTTCTCTGTCTTATCTCCGAGTTGGGTGGTGAACTGTGGAAACACTGTATTGATTTGCTCTTCACTCTTCAATGCTTTGCAGTCTTCTTGCAAAGGGAATTTAAAATATCTCTGACAACTCTGGTAGATGACTGGCTATTTCTAGGGAAATGCAGGGGGTCTGATGGCAGTTTTCCTTTTCCTTCTGTTTTGACTACATCTTTGGAACGGGAACATGCTGACGGCTGTCTGGGACTCCTTTCCCTAGGAACTCCTGCAGTGGCTGTCTCAAGGTCACTCGGAATGCAGTTTTGCCTCTCTCTGCTGAGGTGCCCATTAGCACCCTGCATTGACAACTAGTCACGCCCCGAGAGTCTCCAGGCCAATTTGCCTCCCCTACTCTGGGTTGCTGGGAAACAGGAAGGAAGCCTTGTACAGGGCTACATCTTTCATAGACAGCAAAGGGAGAACTTTTAGCTGCATCCTGGGAAGGAGAAAGGAAGTGACATGGCACTCAGAATTGGGATCTTCCAGCTGGGTCAACTCATTCCACAAGACTGCAGATCTCTCTTGCCAGTGCAAACACTGTCCCTTCCCAGACCTGGGGGTCGACCTTTGCAGAGGCGGGAAGCAAGTGATGGAATGCCTGAAAGAAGCCAAACTGCCTTCCGGGTCACAGCCTAGTTTGAAGTCTTGACTCTCTGCCCTTTGCTTTGCATTAAATTGTGGGTTGTACCATAGCACAAGTTGTTAGTTATAAGTTAGAGTCCCAAGTTAATTCATTAAAAGAATAAATTAGGGAGACTTGTATGATCACTCACATTCCCTTGTATTTTGATAGCTTCCTTGAAGGTAAAAGAACAGTTAGGCTTACCTAGGTCAGTGGCTTTGCATATGCACGGTACCTTACTTCTCACATATTCCATAGGCTCATAAGTAGTTACATCCAGAAATGTCAGAAAAACTGATGGCTTGGCAGCAATAAGCAAATTATGATCACCTGCTACCTCTACCACTTGCTTAAAATGAGCAGGGGAGCATATGGAAAATGCAGACTCCTGGGCCCCAACCCGAAAATACTAAGGGTGGAATCCTGAAATTTACATTTTAAATAAATGTCCTCCTCCTATAGCTATCACTCTTTTCCTTCAAAGCACAGCAGAAAACATTTTTCTTTTATAAAGGATTAAATATGTTTGAGTCTTTTTATGTCCTCTTAATCCATTTTCTTTCACTGCCTCCAGCAGTGAAAACAGACATAACTTTTTCAGTTCTTTGCAGATAGTTTAAAATGCTCTTTGTTCTGTGTTTTGCTTGGGAATAAGTGTTTTCCCTGGGCTACAACAGAAACTGACAAATAAAGGCCATTTCTCAGGACAAATTTGGCCGCTGCCTGGTTTTTAATAAAGTTTTATTGGAAGTCCTGCCATTTAGTTTTTTTACATATCGTCTGTGGTTACTTTCATAGTATCATGGCAGAGGTGAGTGGTTAAGAGAGAAACAGTATGATCTACAAAGCCTAAAATATTTTACTATCTGGCCTTTTACAGAAAGTTTGCCAAATGTTTGTTTAGAAGGGTAGTGAGACTGGCTGGCAGTTGAACAAACATATTTCCTTGTCTTCCTGGCTGCATAACTAGGACTACATCTCCCAGTCTCCTTTGCAGTTGGTCCTGATCATGTGACTGAGTTCCATTCAAGGAGAGGAAATTGGCCTGGCTTGGTCCATGAAACTTCCCTGAGTTTGATCCCCCACAATGCCAACAAACCTAGCATTGAACCTAGGATGCCTCCTGCTGAAAGTGGCAGAGTTCTTCATGATTACTCTTAATCATGAATTGAGTAAAGGAGTTTGGGAATCTGGGTCTCTTAATCATTACTTGGAAGGAAGCCACCTACTCATTAAGAAAGCCATTTTGGTCTTTATATGAGAGAGAAATAAACCTCAATCAATTTGAGTCATTATACATTGTATTAAATTCATTTGTTACAGCAGCTGAATTAATTTAACTTAAACACAGAGCCTCCTTCCTTAGGTTAGAACTTAGAGTTAAGGAATGAAATCTTCTCATTCAGAACACATTTAGCATCTGCAAAAGCATGGATGGTGGGTAAAGGGATTGCTACCTATGTAAAGGGGAAAGAGAAACACGCAGAACCAGAGAGGACAGTGGTCGTGGAAACTACTTTTGCCTGAAGTCTCTGCTCACTTTCTAAAATACCCACATAATGAATTTGTCTTCCCCATCACTGACCAGTAGATGCCCTGCCACACACAGTGCTAGAGCAAGATAACCCTTCCTCCAGGAAATCATTATTTCCAGGGGAGACGGAACAGTGAAGTGTCAGGGTTAGAGTCCTATAGAAGACTATGAAGTAGGGAGGAAAGTGTTCTGAATAGAGTGTGACAGACCTGGCTTTCAGAACCTTCTAGAAATGAGCTATGTGCTTAAGGCAAGTCACTACCCTTTGGAAGCCAGGACTTCCTCATCTAGAAGATGTAGTTCTTCTGTCTATAGATATATAGATGTCTACATCCTGGAATGTCAGCACCAGACTGGATTTTAGCTATAACTAGCTCAGAGGTTTCCAGAGCAGCTTCCAAGGATGCCTGTGATCTTTCAGAGGTGCCTCAGTATCTTAAAGGATGGGCAAAGGGCAGGTTCTGGGCTGCCCACAAATTCAACTGGAGCAACATGAATTTTTATGTATTTATGGTGAGATAGTATTCTTTTTTTTTTTTTTTTGAGATGGAGTCTCTCGCTCTGTCACCCAGGCTGGAGTGCAGTGATACGATCTCGGCTTACTGCAACCTCCTCCTCCACAGTTCAAGTGATTATCCTGCCTCAGCCTCCAGAGTTGCTGGGATTACAGGCACCAGCCACCACGCCTGGCTAATTTTTGTATTTTTAGTAGAGACGGGGTTTCACCATGTTGGCCAGGCTGGTCTCGAACTCCTGACCTCAGGTGATCGACCTGCCTCGGCCTCCCAGTGTGCTGGGATTACAGGCATGAGCTACCGTGCCCAGCCAAGATAGTATTTTAAAATAGTAACCTATGTGTTGCTGCCCCTTCCAAGACACTCATACTCCCTTGTATCTAGGCAGACCAGATATAATTCACCTTTGCCTTAGGGACCAATTGTCCCAGGATAACATAGAGAATAAAGACATTAATTCTTCGTCTCTCAGTTTCAAAATTCTAGACCTGCGTTGCTCACCATGGCAGCCTCTATCCACATGGAGCTATTTGAAGTCAATTAAAATGAAACATTCAGTTCATTGGTCATACTAGACACGTGTGACTGTGGCTACTGTAATGGAAAGTACACATATAGAACACACCCATCATCACAGAAAGTTCTATTGGATATTGTAGATCTAAACCCTAAATGTGCTCAGAGTATACTTGATCAGTCAGAATTAGGAGACTCCCTCCACCAGAGATTCCTCCAGCTGGGGAAAACATCAGGGGGCAAGCCTCTGAGAATTCCCTTGGCTCCATGCTGCTGCAGGAGCATTCAAGGAGGAATGGCTTCATGATGGCAATGAGCGGCATTGCCTGAAAGACAGCCTTCGAGAGTCTCCCAGAGCCGCTGAGGAGCAAGGCAGTAAGTAAAAGGATGACTTTTTGTGCCCTCGAGAATTGTAGGGAAGAAGCATATTGAGTGAGAAAGGGTTATCTCATTGGACACCAAGGTGGACAGACTTAGGTTCCATGAACTAGATGCCCACTACCTCCTCCCTTAGGCTGGGCACTGCTATACTCTCTGAAACTTGGACACAGTCCTGGAAAGGAGGCAGAGGGATTATTTGCAAGTGCCTGTGATTTAGTTTTTGTGAAAAGGGAAAAGTGAACATCAGTGAGAAACTGTTACAAACAATAAAAGTCACCTCTCTTGGATACAGACACTTGTAGACTGAGTTTTCACCCACTATGTATTTCCTATATTTGCCTTGTACAAAAATGATCCTGTAGCTAAAAACAATGAGACTGAAAACTCAAGAAAGGTTGAGCCAGAGATGTGTGTTTCTCACACCTAAAAGCATCTTACTAAATGTGATGGTTTTTGGGGGGGTGGGTAACAAGCAAAGGCAGGAAGAAGTTTCAGGCCCCTCATGGTTTTAGATGAAACTCTGCGTGAGAACAAGTGGTGGCATTCTCCAGTGTGTGCCCTGACATCCTCCCGAGGGGAGCAAAAGCCAAGCCAAGAAACAACAGAGTGAGCGCTCTAAGCTCAAACATGTGAAGTACACCCAAAAAGGACACACCCACCCCAGCTTACAGCCCTGCTTTGTTCCACAAGAAAATGGGCAAAAGGTGAACAGGTAATAAGAAAAAAATATATCACCATTTCACTAAGAGTCCAGTATTGTTTGTACTTCTAGTGCCACCCACTCTAACGTGATGTGTTCTGTGTATATGATGTTGCCTAAGGAAACGGAAGCTCTAACTTCCCTTATCCAAGCACGCTATCTTTCTTAATCAGGTTATTATTACACCAGCCATATTTTCATCATTTTGGATGTCTGTTTTAGGAATTGCATGAGTGTGTCCATGCATATAACTAGGTACAATGCCAACACACTGAAGATCGTGAACACTCAGGCTTTGGTATGAGCTCCTCTGTGAGGACCTAGTGCTGCTTTGCAGAGGAGTGAGCATGGTTGTATGGGTGGGTTTGGGGTTTGTTTTCCTCTGTTACTTGAAAAATAGCTTTTTTGTCTGTGTGTAAAATTTTTTTTAGGACTATATTCAAAGAAAAAAGAGGGGTGGAATTTTCATTAAAAGGATAATTGTAAGACTAAAGCTCTGTCATCTGTTTTCAAAACAGCTCTAGGCCTCTGGGTTGGAGGATGTGTGCATTGAGAAGAGGCCTACAGTAAACTCTCCCCAGACTTCTGTGGACCTAGGAGGCTGCTGACTTCATAGGGTCATTCTCCTTGCTTGCTCTCTTCCTCATTCCTCTTGTATTTCTACCCTCTGTTTTTGTTTTTTTTTTTTCCCACCACAGCTACCTGCTCTCACTCTTCTGTTATCTTCAACCCATCTTCTTTGCCCTAAACTCCTAGGCTCCCCCACCTACATTCCACCACATTGAAGGGCTTACCTGCATGGTGCCAGCAAAGGTAATAATGCTGGGATGGCTGTGTGTGGGTGGGAGTGGGGCACAGGGTCAGGGGTTGAGTTTTATAACTCTGTTTTACCTATCTCTAAAGACAGAGGTGAGCTGGTATTATAAAGTCAGATGCATCTTTCGAAAGGAATGAAAGACTGAGGCTGGGAAAAGGGAAAGAAATTTTTTTCTTCCCAGTGGAAACATTCACATGCTACAATTGGAGAATGTGATTCTGCCAGCTGGTCATATTGGGGCTGTGTCCTGACCTATGGACCTCATGTATGCAATTCTCTTTCTCAAAACATAGCTTCGAGGTAGGCATAATTACTCCCTTTTGGTGAATAACCAGTAGATGGACCAGAAAGGTGAAGAACATGCCAGTCACCCAGCTGCTAAGCCTCTGAGCCAGGAACTTAATCCCAAGAGCAGATTATTGAGTGTGAACACAGTACCGGAACTCAGCAATGTGGAGACTGCAAGACGGCCAGTCCACCCCGGGAGGAAGCAGAGTGGTATTTGAAGGGGATAAGATGAAGTTCTTATTCATTCATTATGTGCATGACCTGGTAGGCAGCAGGGCTGGAATTTGCCTGAGATCCTGAAGTTTGAATCTTCATCCAATATACTACCCTGCCCACAACATGAGCTGTGGGAAGACAGACATTCTCTAACTTCAGGAGGCAAACTTTTCCACGGGGGAGAGAGCTATCAGTCAAAAACTTCTCACTGGGCAGGGGTGCAGGTACATTTTTCCTGCCGGAAGTTGCTGAAACGTCTGGGAGACTTTTAAGGTTGACTCGGCCATGAACCTACTCCAGATCCTGCTGCTTCCTTGGTTTCCAGAGCAACAGCACAGGATCGGGAGAACATACGTGGTATCAGATTTGGACAGGGAGGCGAGCAGCAGTGTTTGTCAGTGGGAACGGAGTGTGACACACACAGCCTGGGCTCTGTGCCTTGCCCAAGCTGTCACACGCACCACATCCTCCAGAAGCGGGGTGATAACAGCCTGGAATCCACCAATCCCTTGCTTGTCTTTAAGGAAGAATAGCAGTGATGCAAGAAAGAGACAAAATAAGGAAAAAGGCAGAAAGAGGAGACTTGGTTCAGCTTGAAGAAATTCCTACCCTGATGTACACAGTATCCCCACAGGGCCACAGGATTAGAGAACAACTGCTGCTCCCAAAGTCTCCAGACACCTCCAACCCTTATGACTTGGACAACAATTTGCAAAATTAAATTACTTCTCATGGGGAAACTGTTCATTATAATTGGGGCTGGTAATTTTTCAGAGACCAGGTCTGAATGGAAGTGTGGGTCAGGGCAAAGTACAGGAAGACTCAGGAAGCAAGCTCATTCTCTTTCGCTAATAAGCACGACCCAAATCAGGGAGGGATGTTTAGAAGAGACCTTTCTGGATATAGTTCTGGAGTCAGCTGCAGAGTTAAGAGAGGGGACTAAAATACATATATATATCTTGAATCCATCTGGAATTTTAAAGACACTATTATTCAAGGAAGGAAAGGGATGAATTCAGAAATGGCTCCAGCCCCATAATAGAAAAGGTAACTTAGACTCCAGAGTTCCCAGCTCGTACCAGAGGGTACTTACTGAAAGTCTCCTTCCAACATCTCTGGCCTATAGGTGATTCTGCAGATGTGATGTGCCAGAAACCAAATCTGTTGGGTCCAGAGAAGAAGTAGAGAGGCTCAAAACCATTTTTCCCAGAACAGATGGTAAATTCCTTGCTCTTCTTTCTTTTCTTCAATCTTGTTCTTTCATGAACATCTTTTGCAAGATGAATTCTGTGGAACCCCCAGGAGCCTCAATCCATACCTGGTAAAGACGAGGCATATAGAAAACTTGGATCTCTGTGCTGTAAGGAAACTAAGAGATGCCTGAGATTAACTCTCTTTTGTACAGAGAGAAGCATACAGCTCTAGGGGCCTCCTAGAGTCATGGTATGCAAATAATTAAACAAATGGTTTAACAGCAATGTTGTCAGGAAAAGAATTTCCAATTCCATCACCATGGTGATAGTTCATCAAAAAAAGTCTAAATCTAAAAATTGCCTTCACTTGGCTGATGGAAAATAATAAATAAGGCTCCCAGGGCCTGCACTTTGTATTATCTGTTACTACCAGCCTGAACTCTCCCCTAGTTCCGCCTTTATACCTGGCTTGGCCCTAGCATAGCTATAGCCACCTGCGATTTCCCAGGATGCTTAAAAGGTGAGTGGCTAATTTCCCAAATCCCCCAATCACCAGCCTGTCTCCTCTCCCCATGCTCTTGCTGGCATCCATTAGCCTTTGACTCTGGGTTTATTAACTGTCCACAGCAATTTCATAGATGGGGCATTTATGAAAATGACTCTTAAGCTCCTGGGTGTGGTGACTTCCTGGCAGAGACTGCTCAGCAGGAGAGGAGATTAGGATATTCTGAGAACTGAATCAGAAATGGGCACCTGTGACTTCCTTCTGTTCGAAGGGAAATGCCACAGCCTAATTTTAATATTAAAAATGAAATTGTAAGAAGGCTTCCTGAAATAGACAAAGTATGTTGTTTTGCCATTTCTAGGAGAACTGCAATCCAAGCAAATGTGGTGGGTGTGAAGCTTTCAAGAAGTTGGGTCAAGAACAAGGACTGAAAGAGGAGCATCAATTTGTAAGTTCAGGAATGTCTGCTCCATCTTTGCAGAGACAAGCAAATATCAGGGACCACCCAAGTCCATTCATTGTGAACTAAGTGAATCATGACACAACCACACAATGGAACACCGTGCAGGATTATGATATACAGACTGCTGAAGATCTAGAGTTATTGATATGGAAAGATGCCCATGATGTATTGTTAGCAAAAAAAGCCTACAAAACAACATGCATAGCATAATCCTATTTAAAATATATCTTTACATGTGTATGTATATAAGGAAAAGAGTAGAAGGCTATATACTGAAATGTCAATGACTGTTACCTCTGCTGGCTTTTTTAATTTTTATATAATTTTAGCGCCTAAAACAATATTTTATGCAGTGAGCTTCTATGAATACTATAATCAGAAAAAAAAACCCACCCCAAAACTCTAGAGCTACTTTTAGATTGACTTTTCAAGAATAAAGGATAGGGACCAGGTCTCTACTGTACCAGGCACTGTGGTGGAAGGCAAAATTTTAAAACTACATGGTCCCTGCCCTCAGGAGGCTTGAAGTCTGAATGAGGGGATATTGTGTGGAACAACATGAAATTTACCAGTAAGTCATAGATCTTTAGGAGTAAAAGAATGAAACATTAGATGACAGTGGATCATGTTTCCATGGGTAGACAGACTTAGGATGGTGGTTGAGTAAAAGAAAATTGAGGTGCCCATCCCAGATTGGTATAATATTGCTCAAGTTGCTCATGTGCCCTGGGGTTCAGTTTTCCCATCTGAAAGTAGAGTTAGTAACAGTAGATGAGGTAAAGCACATAGCACAGTGCTGCACAGGCTACATTTAGGAAATGCCCACCTTTCTGATTATTTTATCATTCCTACCAAGGGCTTGGAGAAAGCAAGTGTGGGAACAGCTTTAGATAGAAAAGACTAGCCTTTGTTATAATATTTCTTGATGCTTATAGTCATGTCCCTTTTGAAAAGACACTTCCTCTAGCGTAAGTGTTTAAACAAGTATTTAAATTAAATGACACTCATTTTCCCAGGAACATGCAGAAGTCTGGCCCACACTTCTCCAGCACAATGCAGTTTTTATTGTAGTGCTTAATCTGTTGATGAAGCCAATCAATGGCTTTCCCCGCTTCCTAAGCAAATGACTTGCTCCACTCCAATCAAAAGGCACCTTTAATCTGATTCCTTTTCACTCAACTCTCCGCCGTGACCCATATGCCACTTTATTCCTCCTTCCCCCTCCTGAATGTAATAAGCCTGGTCCAATTTGCTTGTATAAACAGAAGGCCGAGGCAGACGAGGGACGTCACTTGGCCGCAGCGGTTCTGCTTTTTATACATTCCTCCTGCCTTGTTTCCTGAGACCTTTCAATAGAGCCAGACTTGGAGGAGAGTTATATTAAACAGTTTGACTCCAAACCTAAACAGCCCCTGAAGCATTAGTGGTTCAAAGATCTCCTGGTGCATTTATGAAAAGCCATTGATCTGGGAAGAGGTGTTAGAGGACTTGAAATGCACTAAGAAAACTCCTTTGCTGGCAGGAGGGAGAGTGGTTTTCATTAAGGAACTGCCCTTTATCTCGTCACATTACTGACCTGCTGGAGCTGAGACGGGCTGCTTCCTTTCGCCTTTAAAGGAAGCTGCCTCTGGTCAGAAACTACGATAAGAAAGCATTCATTTTTAAGACACCCACAAAAGACAGAAGTGTGGCACTGTGGTGGCTTGGTTTTCTGAGTTTAATCCCCAAATATGCTTTAAATTGTAAACCTTGTGACCACCTCTGATGCACAGAAGCCTTAAGAACGCCAGGGGTTATTTCTCCAAATGTTTGGTTATTAGTGATGGGAAAAAAAAAATCTGTGAATTATGTACTTCAGAGCTCAGGGGGACTTGAACTATCACCTAGAACTGCGTCTACTCTTAACTCAGGGTCATACATGTCCCAGAGGACCATTGGTCAGCTTCAGGGCTGTGTAGGCTCCCACAAATCCCATTGTGCGCTTACCAGCCGGGTGAACTGAGATGAATTCTCTTGTCTTTGCCACGGTTTTCTCATCTAGAAACTGGGCATTGTGACCTCCTAGGATTCTTGCAAGGATTAAATATAACACATGTAAAGTGCCTTGTACAGTGCCTGGCACATAGTTGGCACTCAATAAATGCTATAATCATCATTGCTTGTTATTACTATATTATTATTCGGGCAGTCTAACAATTGTAAGCAATATTTTGCATTTATTTGCACATGTCCACTTTCCTAGGAAGAGGTCCATACATTTCATTTTCATTTCCCCCAAAAGGAGAAGAACCACTAAGCTAGCTAGACTAATAACTTCTTTAATTGATGAGTAAAATCCTACCCAGAGGTTTAAGTATTTTTTCGACAATCACATGGTAACCTAGAGGCAAGGTGAGAGCTAGAACCCAAAATGTGTTGATTCCACTGCTTTCCAAAATTTTGGAAACATTAGCAAAAGCAGCCCAGGCCTTGCACAAAAGTGACCTATAAATAAATGTAGAATAGGCCTGGACATATATTGGTGGCTTCAAGGCAAAGGGAGTGTTCAGGGGTCTGGAGGTGTGTGATGGCTGTGGAGCTGTGAAAACACTACTTGACATGTATAATCAACAGAAGAGGGGGTGTGCAAACCAGATAGGAGGAGGAATGGGTGGGGACTCCAGGAAGAAAACACCCCAGTTGCAAATTCTTCTGCATTTCCCATGCAATAGCAAAGCAAGTTGATCCCATAAGCTATCCGTAAGCTTTACCAAATCCAAGAGAATCTATGCATAGCTGACTTAGGAAACAGTAGATATTTGTTGAATTCTGAGTGATTGCACCACTTTCTCCAAGAAGACATAGCCACAGGACTTTGAGGTTTGCACTCTTTTTGTTAGCCAGATTCCTTAAAATACTCTGATATTTTCCTAGTTCATTTGTTCTCAAAGGGTGGCCCTGGGCCAGCACTGTAGCTGTCATTGGGGGAACTTGTTAGAAATGCAAATTTTGGGTCCTCTCCTCGGACCTACTGCATCAGAGACTGTGGGGTGGGGCCCAGCAATCTGTTTTAACAGGGTTTCCAGGTAATTCTGGTGTGCACTCAACTTTGAGAACCACTAAGTTAATTGGTGTGGCAGAGAAACTAAGCAAGAAATGAGGGCTTGAAAAAGCCTTCCAGCAACTGAATCCCTAGAATACATTTTTTGTTTGTTTGTTTGAAATAAACTGGAACTCGATTAGTAACTTACATCTTCCTGTGTTTTGCAAACAAGAGATCTTGGAAGGAAGTAGAAAATCAATTTCAAGGCCTTTCATCTCAGTTACAATGACACATTCATTTCAGCATTGTGTGGGGAGGGAGGGAAGGAGAGAGCAGGCAGGCGGTGGTTGGGTTTGTGGAGAGGAATACACAATTCCAATGGAATCCACTGTAATTTAGGGGCAATTCGCATCTGCACATTCTCCATTCATGAGGCTCCATTAATCCAGTTAATCCTCATCGTCTAATCAAAAACAAACATCCTTGAGTGTACTTGGGATCCTTTTAACACATTCTCCCCACCTGAATGCTGTCCTCTGCCTTGTAATCCAGGGCTTTTAGGAACCACTTCAGCTTTTGGAAAGGGGGGAGCTACCCACCACCTTGGCTGGGTCCTGCCAGCCCCTTGGAAACCTGCCCTCTCCTAGGCTGCACCCTCCCCTGAAACTTGTTCTTTGACTAGACCTGCCCTCTCCCTGCTATTATTTAAGTCATTCTTGATACTTCTTTGCTATTCTGGGCAGCCTTCCCTGACGACTTTCTGACTGCCCCTTGGCTAAACACACAAGTGCTTGGATAATACTAACGCCTTGCATTGCTAAGTCACTTCACTGTTTCCAAAGGCCTTTCCTAGTCCACTGTTCATTTGATGCTCCAAACTATCATAATATCATTACCATTTCTCCACTTCCCACCCACTCTCACCCTCCCTCTTCAATTTACAGATGGGGGCCACTGAGGCTTTCAGAGATTTTGTGACCTACCAAACTGGCACAGCTAGTAAATGGATGACAAGGTAGGTTCAAACCCAGGTCTCCTGATCCGCAGGCGGAGATCTATTATAGAACACTGTTTCTTTCTGACCACCCACCTAAATCCATAATGCCAATGAATAATGCATTTGTCCTTTCACTACGTTTATGTCTTTGGAATGTTTTTGTATCTATGGAAATCAGTGCATCTTCCTTAATTTTGAAGTCTCTAAGGAGAAGAAACCCTATCTGTGTAACTCAGGCTCAAATAATACTGTAAAGTACTTCTACCTATTCAAAATATTTTCATCTTTGTCTTATTTTATCCACAAAACAATCATATGAGTTAAGGAGGACAAACAATATTACATCTATTTAATGGTAAAAAAACTGAAGTTTGGCCAATAAAAGCAACTTATTGGCTCGGAAGTAGAATGTGGTATGGTTGGGAATAGAATACGGCTTTCTAATTTCTGGTGCTGTATTTATCTATTAGATATGTGGTTTTAAAATTGTGACCCTCGGGCTCTCGTATGCTTCTTCTTGGAAAGGCGAGGCAGGCAGGGCTCAGGGTATTCTACCACTGGTTGAACTAAAAGCTTTCCTCTCCTGAATAGCAACTTAGAAGCCCCTGTCAGGTCCTCATTTCCTGTCTTGAGTATCCAGCATAGTAGTAGTACTAGTCAGGTATAAGCAGTGGCTTCAGGATAATATCCTTGCAGATGGCCCTGGTAAGCCTTGAAGTTTTTGCAAGCATTTCATACTCCCTGGCTTGTAATCAGTGTAGGCAGTGAAAACTGCACTTTGTCCTCAGAGTAGGAAAGTTACCCCTCAGCCATTTCATATTCTGTCCACTAATTCAACAAATATTTGTTGAGTTACTATGTGCTAAGTACTGTGTTTGCGTCTGGGACTAGAGGGGTAGAAAAAAAATATGGAGGTGATTTCACCGCCACCCTCATAGAAGATGCCTTCTGATAGATCTGAAACAGATAATCTTACCAATAAATAATTCCAAATCGTAATAAAAGCTATGCAGGAAAGATCTGTTTGTTGCATGAAAGAGTAAGGAGTGGGGTCTCACCCAAACAGGAGGTCAGGGAATTACAGTTCATGGAGGTTACACCGAAGCTAGATTTTCTTGGGAGGGCACACCTGCTGCATGGAACAGCACTGTCTGGCATGATGCAGCAAGTGTTTGTCCTGGTTGAGAAATCCAGAGGAGACACAGCTGGCTGGGGCCCAGCGAGCAAGAACAGAGTAGTAGGAGATGGGAGACGGGGTCAGGAGGAGCAGGGCATCGAATTCATACACAGCAAGTTGGGTAGCCATTGCAGGGACTTAAGTAAGAGGTATCATGATTGATTGACTATCATGATGACTTCGGCTATTGTCTGGAGAACAAATTGGAGTTGGTCAAAAGCATAAACAAAAGAGCTGGGAGGAGATGATTAGGTGGTTTTCCTTTGTTACACAGTTAGAGGTGCCCTTGAGGGATTTTTTAATTGAATGTGGAAGAGAGAGCAGACAGCATGGACAAGACTTAGAAGAGTAAGCAAGGTAGAAAATAAAAAGCACTACTTTGGATTAGGTGATGTGGTTCCAATCCTGCACCTCCATGTCCTGGATGTGTAACGTAGGACAGGCCACATAACCAACCCCTCTGGCCCTCCTTTTTCCCATTTGTGGACAAGTGGCTAATAATCCAAACTCAGCGGGTTATTAGGATGCCTAATTCATGTCAGTGAAAGTCCTCTGTAAATGGGAAGGTACTATGAAAATACAGGATGTCATTATCATTAACCATGTCCATATATACAAAGTAATTATAATTATAGCTCTGAATAAATATGGAAGAACTTTTTTTATCTCTGTGTCCTGAAAATAAGTTACTGGAAACCAAGACTTTTGTGTCCTTAGGTTAGAAGTTTGGATTTGTATTTCATAAATCTACCTTTTTTATGCTAGAAACTTTACAATTGATGAATAAAAATCACTTTAATCTTTAGAACAATCACATTTGCTCAGAATTATAAAAATAATCATATTTAGTTCATACCATGTCTTCCAAGCCTTACTCACTTATGTGCCAGTCATTTTTTTTTTTACCATATATGTGTAAATAGTAACTTGATGTTTTACTTAAGTTGAACTTATATAGATTCCCCTCCATGTTTTAGTTTTTTTTTTTTTTTCAGTGTAAAGAATACTACATGTGAAGTCATGGAGTCGATCTGCTAGTTATTATTTTTTTTGTCCTAATTCACATGAAAATAGTTGGAGGACTGTTAACATATAATCTAAACTATCTAACAGGACCTCATATAACACTCATGAATACTATGCTTGGGAAACCAAAGCTTATTCTACTCATTTTGTAAAATGAATTTTATTGTGTATATTGAAGGAACAACATGATATGGGATACAAACAGATAGTAAAAAAGATACCACAGTGAAGCAAATTAACATAGTCACCATCTCATAAGTATCCATTTTTCCTTGATTTTTTTTTTTTTTTTTGGTGGCAAGAGCAGCTGAAACCTACTCCTGTAGCATGAATCCCAAATATAGCACAGTTTTCTTACCCATAGTCTTCCGGTTGTACATTAGGTCTCCAGACCTGGCCACCCTCCCTACTTAATACAGACCTCCATCTCCCATCTCCTCCCTAGCTATCCCCTGCCTGGTAATCACTGTTTTGTTCTCTATTTCTGTACAGTTGGGTTTTTGTTTGTTTGTTTGTTTTTAGATTCCACATATACTTGAAACAATGCAATCTTTTTCTTTCTTTGTCTGGTTTATTTCACTTAACACAGTGCACTCCAGGCTCGTCTATGTTGTGGCAAAGGCAAGATCTCTCTTTTTTAGGGCTGAATAATATTCTAATCTATACATATACCACAGTGTATTCATTTGTCTGTCACCGGACACTTAGGTTGTTGCCTATGTTCACTGTTGCAATGCTGCAGTGAACACGGGCATGCAGGTCTCTTTATGAGGCGGTGATTTCATTTCCTTTGGGTATGTGCCCAGAAGAGAGATTGTTAGGTCATCTGGTAATTTTATTTTTAATTTCCTTAGGAATATCCATACTATTTTACATAACAGCTGGACCAATCTACATTCCCAGCAACAATGTACAAGGGTTCTCTTTTCTTCATACCCTCACCAACATTTGTTATCTTGTGACTTGATAGTTGTCATCCAAATGGGTGTAAGGTGGTATCTCATCTGGTTTTGATTAATAATTACTTAATGATGAATGATGTTGAGCACCTTTTCATATACCTGTTGGCCATTTTTGCATATTCTTTGTAGAAATGTCTATTCAGGTCTTTTGCCCATTTTTAAATTGGGTTATGTGGTTTTTCCACTATTGTATGATTTTTTTTTTCTTTTTTTTTTTTTTGAGATGGAGTCTCACTCTGTCACCAGGCTAGAGTGCAGTGGCACAATCTCGGCTCACTGCAACCTCCACCTCCCGGGTTCAAGTGATTCTCCTGCCTCAGCCTCCCGAGTAGCTGGGACTACAGGTGTCCACCACCACGCCCAGCTAATTTTTTGCATTTTTAGTAGAGATGGGTTTTCACCATGTTGGCCAGGATGGTCTTGATCTCTTGACCTTGTGATCCACCTGCCTCAGCCTCCCAAAGTGCTGGGATTACAGGCGTGAGCCACCACACCCAGCCTTTTGTATGAGTTCTTTATGAATTTGGGATATTAACCCTTTACCATATATACGGCTTGTAAATATTTTTTCCCAACCCATAAGCTGTTTCATTTTGTTGATTATTTCCTTTGCTATGCAGACACTTTTTAGTTTGATGTGCTCTCATTTATTTGCTTTTGCTTTTGTGTCCTGAGCCTTTGGTGCGATATCCAAAAAAAACCTGTCAAGGCCAATAAATGTCCAGGAGCTTTTTCCCCGTGTTCTCTTCTAGGAGTTTTATGGTTTCAGATCTTACATGTAGGTCTTTTATCCATGTTGAGTCTATTTTTTGTGAGTGCTATAAGTTAAGGGTCCAATTTCATTCTTTTACATGTGGAAATTCAGTTTTCTCAGCACCATTTATTGAACAGACTATCCTTTTCCCATTGTGTCCTCTTGGTGCCCTTGTGGAAAATTAGTTGACTAGTAAACCATTTATATTCTAGGTCTTTTTCAATATAAAATTAACAGGGTCTTCCACTGGCCCAGTGGTGCCTTGGAATCACCTGGAGTGTTTCTAAAACTCATGAGGCCCAGCTAGACACTAGATCAAATAAATAAAAATCTCAGTTCATGCGACCCAAGCCTCAGGATTTTTAAACATTTCCTATGATTTTTTTTTTTGTTTTTTTTTTGAGACAGAGTCTTGCTCTGTCACCCAGACTGGAGTGCAGTGGCTTGCAATCACTGCTCACTGCAGCCTTGACCTCTCCATGCTCAGGAGATCCTCCCACCTCAGCCCCTTAAGTAGCTGGGACTGCAGGTACAAGCCACCACGCCCAGCTAGTGTGTGTGTGTGTTTTGGTAGAGACGGGGTTTTGTCATGTTGCCCAGGCTGGTCTTGAACTCCTGGGCTCAAGCGATCTGCCCACCTTGGCCTCCCAAAGTCCTGGGATTACAGGTGTGAGCCACTAGTGCCCAGCATCCTTAAGATAATTTTTATGTGAACTGAGACTGAGAACCACTGACTTAGACTCTTGGATGCCTTCTAGAACTTCTAGGATTAGACAAATATCGTGGATAGACTGTAAGAGAAGAACCTGGCCATAGTGGAGACAATCACTGTTATGTTATCCAGAGGAGAGGGCCATCTTGATCAATAATATTAACAGTAGTAGTAAGAGTAATACTGCTACTACTGATGGCAACATTGAAGGCCAACTTTATGTCAGTATTCTTCCAAGTGCTTTATAAGAATTACTTCATTTAGGCCAGGCACAGTGGCTCACGCCTGTAATCCCAAAACTTTGGGAGGCCGAGGCAGGTGGATCATGAGGTCAGGAGATCGAGACCATCCTGGCTCACACGGTGAAACCCCGTCTCTACTAAAAATACAAAAAATTAGCCAGGCGTGGTGGCGGGCACCTGTAGTCCCAGCTACTCAGGAGGCTGAGGCAGGAGAATGGCGTGAACCCAGGAGGTGGAGCTTGCAGTGAGCCAAGATCACGCCACTGCACTCCAGCCTGGGCAACAGAGTGAGACTGCACCTGGAAAAAAAAAAAAAAAAAGAATTACCTCATTTACTCTTCACAACAAGACTACAAAGTGAGTACCACGATTATCTATTTCCAAGATGAGGCATCTGAGGCCCAGAGAGGTACAGTCACTTGCCCAGGGTCACACAGTACTAAGTAGTAAATCTGGAATGAGAGGCTCCTTGAAAGCAACCCTAAATTTCTATCCTTTCTTGATGGTTTTCTACTTGAAACAGTTAATATCGTAGAGTCTTGAATCCTGTTACATCAACTCCAGCATCTCCTTTCTCTGAGCCTTTTTATTAGACTTCTTTCCCCATCCCTAATTTTACAGATGAGCACATTTTATTGATGTGAAGATGAAGACCTATAAAGACTGTCCTATTTCCCAGGTCATATAACCAACTCCATGTGTGGTCCTGTGAAAGTGCCCTAACTTCTTTCAAATATGTTTTTTCTCATTTGAGTTGCAAAAATAAACCCATCGCTTTGTAGCCATTAACATGGAAAGAAGAAGAGGCATCCAAAGTGTTGGGTCCGCATCGCCCTTGCCTTGGAGGAAGCTCCAAATAGAGGGAAGGATGGTTTCCAGCAGTCCCTGAAGTGACTTTCCTCCTTCGTGGGATCCAGTTACACCCAGCAGACTTCAGTTTGAATAAACAGAACTAGATGAACACACCTAGGGAATCTTTGAGGCCAGCCTCAGCTTTTAACATCCAGCTACAGGGAGGTGAGAGAAGCTTCAGCCAGTTGTTTTCTAAGAGCGAGATAAAGAAACCACCCTCCAATTATGCATCAAATTCTGCTTCACAGTTGAATAAGGGGCATGAAATCGGATGTTTTTCAAGCTCAATATAAAGCAGTGGAAAACCTACCTCCCCTCTCCCTCCATAAAGAACATCTAAACGCACAGCATTTAATTTCCGAATAGGGCAATGTTCTTTTTAAGGGAAATGTTAAGCAGGGATTAGAGACACGATGGGCTGTGTAACTCTATCCTCAGCCCTCTCATTGTTAATAGTAATTTTTTTTTGGAGGCGTCTGTGCAGAGATGTGGGAAAAACCAAAGTCTTATGTAAATGAGAATTGACACACGCTCGATAAACCAAACGCCAGACCTGAGGTCTTAATTACACAGGAGTCTACATGTCAAAATGAATGCAGCTTATTGACGTTCAGAGATTTCACTCGGTATTAAGTTGGACGACCTTCTTCCGGGACCAGAGAGCAAAGCGCTGGTTTCTCATTACCCAGGGCCATGTTCACAAATGGCAAAGAGCTGTGTTCATGCCTAGACACTTTTCTAGGTGGAATATATCCCTGAACCACAACACTTAACACCTGCTCATAGTGGGACAAGCAAAACAAGATGTTTTCAGGTGTGGGACAAACCACTGCTAATTGACCAAGGGCTCTTCTGAGCAGAGGTCCCTAACTGCACCCTCTCTCCCCACTCAGCCCCCACCTCCATCGTGCCTATTCATGTAGTCTCATTCGTTGCCTCTAAGGCATTGCCAGGGGCACTACCTCAACTTCAACAACTAATACTCCTGTGAGATACATAAGAGCATTAGTAGTCACTTTTTAATGTCAAGAAACAAAGTCCATAATTACTAAGCATTTATGTTGCTGAAGATGAGAACACTTGGCAGCTTGGGTAGCTCACAAAGCAGCTCCTGGTAGACTAGGTTTACTGGCCCATAGCTTTATTCGTTAGTGGAGACAATGGCCATTACCCTAAGCAGCACAGGCTCTGTTTTTAAAGGGAGAGAAAGCTACTTTCAGGCTTGGGCATAACCAAACAGTGCTCAGTGGGAGTCAGGTTCTTTGCCTTGAAATAGAAAAATAATACACCCTTTCCCTCCACCTCCACTAATTAAAGTGTCAGGATGGAGCCCCGACACTGACTTGACACATGACATGATGTCTCGTGTAATTGGACGTGTTTCACGCTAACATCAAAGCCTCGTCAAGGATGATGGAGCGAGATGTTTAGTGCATGCCTGTTGCAGTCTGACATATAACTCCATCCAGCTTCATTCACAGGCTCTCGCTCACCGGGAGATTAACCCGCCAGGCTGCTGAGTGAGAAGGGACAGAGCAGGCCCTGACGGGAGGCCTGGGACGCAGGGGAAATCAAAACAAGTCCACCTGCTTAAGGAGATTGCCGCACTGTGACCTCGTCCTCTGGACATCTGTGGCAAGTGTTACCGCAGCCACTGATGTGGCACTGGGCCATTTACAGCTGCCTCATGATATTCTTTTTCACGACTGTGTTTACACTATTGTTTAACAACTTTGTATAACAATCTCTTTTCACTCCAAATAAACCTTAGTGCCTGGAAGGCCAAGAGTATCTTCAGTATGTGTCTATCCTAGTAAGCTTCTCAAATGATACAGAATTTTTTGTTTTTTTAAAAAATTTTTAAATTTTTAAATTTAAATTTTTAAAACCTCTCATGTGCCAATACTTTTGTATAATTAAAATGATTAGAACAATGAACATGGACTAGGATGCCTTAGTAGTGTCAAATGACTATAAATGTGTCTAAATGCTTAATGTAAATTTCTTGTCATAGACCAGTAACACACAGTTTGCTAACTGGCATGGGTCTGTGGACCTTATTTGATTATCATTAAACCAGAACAACTAGAATGCCTGGTACGATAGGGAGCAAAGAATATCTTCTCAATATGGAACTGCTGATTGAATATGTGTGAGTATGAATTATAACATATATACACATATTACAATGTCCATATGTGGAATACATTCACACCAAATACTGGTATATGCACATACATTCAATCAAATTATACTTTATACCATAACATATGTATAAATAAGAAGATGGGGTTACAAAAGGAAGACCTATACTTAGGTTTTTAAAAAAGTGCATTAGGTAACGAGTTGGCACAATGACGCTCTCTATGGAAAGGTATAGGTGGATGAGGAAGAATGACTGAGCAGTGCTTCTCCTGTGCTCCATGCTGTAATTCTCCAAGCTCTGTGTGGGACTGGTGCTCACACCCATATTTACCCAAGAGGCAGTGAAGCTCACTGAGGCTATGTGATTTGCCAAGGTCACTCTGCTATTTAGTGATGGAGATGGGATTCAGGTACAGGACTGCCTGGCTCCACAGCCTGCATTCTATGGCACCACCTGAGTTCAGTGGTGTCACAGGGAGCTATGCTTTGTTCATATGACACACAGTACAAAGAGAATGGCTGTGTTCCTACCTCCACCTCCAAGCAAAGACCACCATAAAATAATCACAATGGGCTGGCCTGGATAGGTTTTGAGTGAGAAGAAGTCCAACTGATGAACTTCTAGGAAAAGTTTACTCCCTCCTAAGAAAAAAGCATGGAGAAAAGATGACCCCCTTCTTCTGCTGGGGATTGAAACATCGGGATAGGATGGCCAGGACATCCCCCAATCATCTTTTTTTTTTATTATACTTTAAGTTTTAGGGTACATGTGCACAACATGCAGGTTAGTTACATATGTATACATGTGCCATATTGTAGACCCAGTTTGAGGATGGTGTTGCACACTGGGAAAGGCAGCACACCAAGATAACCACAAAGAAACAGAGGAAGTACATTACCCTGAGGGGATACAGGCTCTGCATTTAAAGAGACAGAAGGCTACTTTCAGGCTTGGGCATAACCAAACAGTGCTCAGTAAGAGTTAAGTTTTTTTGTGTGTGTGTGTTTTTTTTTTTTTTTTGAGATGCAGTCTTGTTCTGCCACCCAGGCTGGAGTGCAGTGGCGCCATCTCAGCTCACTGCAAGCTCCGCCTCCCGGGTTCATGTCATTCTCCTGCCTCAGCCTCCTGAGTAGCTAGGACTATAGGCGCCTGCCACCACGTCTGGCTAATTTTTTGTATTTTTCAGTAGAGACGGGGTTTCACCATGTTAGCCGGGATGGTCTCGATCTCCTGACCTCATGATCCACCTGCCTCAGCCTCCCAAAGTGCCGGGATTACAGGCTTGAGCCACTGCACCCGGCCAGGAGTTAAGTTCTTTGTCTTGAAATAGAAAAACAATATACCCTTTCCTTCCACCACCACTAATCAAAGTATCAGGATGGAGTCCCAACACTGAGTTGACATATGACATGATGTCCCGTGTAATCAGGACATCTTACAGCTGGAGCATCCCCTATCGAACGACACCTTATCATGTGACACAGTACAATGCCTTATTAAAACGAATTCAAACAGGGATTGTTCTGTTACTTGCAGCCAAAGGCACCCTACCTAATGCAAGCTCCTCAGGGCACAATACAATACTGAACTTCACTATCCCTTTTAACAAAAGCCAATGTTTGATTCACATTGTTGAGTCAGAATTTCAAAGGACCCTATCATTTAGTGTATAGCAGCAACCATATAGCAGCAACAAATATTTTTGAAATCATGATTTGAAATAAAATTTAGATGCCATGAGACCATTTAGTGAGATATAAACAGTTTAACTTGGAAATAAAAAAAGCCCTCGCAACACGTAATCTAATTCCTACCGACCACATCCAGGGTTTCATTCAACTTTTGGGACAGAGTATATCAAGGCATGTGCAATCACAGCCCGTCAGCTCTGTTAGGAATTCTCTTGCTTCTTCCTGCATGTTTACACAACTTTAATACTTTTCTATATTGGCTCAATAAAGCATTTTTCCTTTGAGATGGCATTGCTCATCTGTATTTATCCCACAGAGAGGAGGCTAAGTTATCTTAACAGTCCATTTTGGTAACTGTAAAGCTGACAAAATTGTGTATAAACAGCTCAAATATTTCTCAGGAAATAAAACTGGAAAGAAGAGCCCTTGCTTCAACCATTTAAGACAGTCTTGCATATTTAGAGATTAAGGATAAGGTGTGGGTTTCTTCTTTCAGCTAAACCCTCATCCCCACCCTGCCCTTGACAACTTAATTTCCTCTCCTCTTTGGGAGACAGATGGATGAATATTTAGTGTAGAACATGATTGTGATTAAGCTTCCAAATGTATCTTCATCTGGATTCCAGCTGGTGTGGCATGTCAATTACTCCTCCATTCCCCTATGGAACTGTCTTACCGATGTAGTAAGCTTTGCGTGATGGCACTGGATTAAAAATCTCCTAGGACTCTCCAATCTTCTCACCTCAATCAATTATCCCTTTTCGAAAGGAAAAAAAGGTCTTGTGCATATACATTATGACCTGAAGAATCCTACCAATAGGCATCAGCCCATTGCCGATTGGCTACCCATAAACAGCGGCAATCTTTCTTAGAGCTGGCTCATTTCTCCTACTTCCCACCTCTGCAAATGATGATTGATACATTAATGTGAGACTGACAAACTCTGAAGAAGGGAGTGATTCATAGGTGCACTGTCAATACAATATGAAGAGAGTTGCAAAAATGTTCAGCTACCCACAATTTGTTTACTGGATGAATATTCCACATTTGTCACTGTTTCCATGATTCCTAGTATCATATGCCCAAACTCTGGTAGGTTTCAGAAGTACAATATCATTCAAATCAATTCTGATATCTGGAATATTCACCTAATATTTCTTCAGTAACACTTCTTTTGAGACGTGGCCCCAACTACTTCACATGGCTCTCTCACTCATTTGCTCAATCATTTATTCGACAAACATATACCGAGCACATAGGCTGTATGCTGAGCACTGGGGATAAAGACGTGAACGAGACACAGTCCTTGTTCTTGTGGATCTCAGTCTAGTGGAGGTGACAAACATGCACACAGGTAATCACAACAGAGTATGATGAGTGCCGGATGGAGCCGAGTACTGGATACCATGGGAGTACAGCAGAGTGGCATCTATCATGGATTTGGTTTGAGAGGGAGACAGCAGGGAGGGCTGTTCAGAAGGCATTCAGAGTTTTTCCTCTTGTCCATTACATTTACAGCGCTCTCAGCACTTACACTAAAGTTTCCATAGAAGAATTAGTCCTACAGTGCCTGTCCTTCCTTCCTTTCCCAATGCAGTTATATAAGTAAATGTCAGATATTCTTCAATTCTTATAATGAAATGTTGGGAAAGAAAGGCAGGCTTAAAGCTATTTTCTACTTTTTTTCTGGTACAAATATATATTATAGGAGTTTGAAGAACAGAAGCAATCTGGGTAGATTAGAATATTTGGGAAATGCTTCAGAAAATAAAACAGCTGAGTTTACTCTCTAAGGCTAACAATGAAGTCAGTACTTTCCACTTCTGTTAGACAAGAACCTATTTCCAGCAATCAGATGCATGAAAGATAGTTCCTCTTAGGAACCCAAGTGGATAGGTATAGGGTGCCAAGATCCCTTCCTGGAAATGAATAGGAAAAAATAAGCTATTGATCTCTTCCCTCATTTAAATCTTGCAGTTCTAAAAAAGGCACTTCTCTGCAAGAGTGAAGTATACTTCTCCCACCTGTCTTCTTGGTTTGATGATTGCATGTATAGTGCTGTACACAGGGCATAGGCAAGGAAAATGGAAGATGAAGAATGGATATCGTAGAACGGTCCAGTTCATAAGGGCCTACTGGAGAATTCTCAGACTCTCCAGAATCACACTTCCAGACAGTGACAAACAGAGCCCCTCAATACCTTCATACAGAAACACTTTAATCACCCTACACATTAGAAAAAAGTCCTGAGAAACCAGAAGAGGCTGGAAAGGTAGCCTGGAGATCCAAGAACTCACGAAAAATTAATTCAACCCTCAAAGTCAGCACCAGTAAGGACTGTTCTATATAACAAAAAGTCCTCAGTTGCATTATTTAAAAACTGCTTTGGACTGACCAACTAATTTCAAAGGCTTCACTCTTTGCATTAGATGTTATCAAAGACGGATGTGCTAAAAGGGTTCTTTCTATCAAATCCGGTGCCCCTCTGCTCTCCTAGGGTTATAATTGAGATCCTTATTACAGTGAGAGCACTTTTGCTTTCATTTTAACCTAAATGTTTTTGTGAGATTTCCCTTCAAAGCCTGATGGAGAATGAGATTAGTGAAATCAGCCGTGTTCTCCCAGGAGCCACTAGCTCCTTTGACTCAGAGACCTTGGAGCTCCCTTATATATTACAGTCACATCAAAGGGGCATTTTGTTGTTTGTTTGTTACACCAACATTTGCCAACCTGAGAATCAAACTGTTTTTTAAGTAGAGGTAAGAGATGGGGGTGCTGGGCTTGGGATTCTGAACAGGTGTGTTCCATTTTAAGAAATCCTGTTATTCAAAAATGAGCTATAAAAACAAGAAAAACTGGAAACGATCTGTCCATTTACAAAAGAGGGCTTACTATCGGCTTCCTTAAAAATCAGCTCCCTAATCTAGTTAATGTTTCATTATCCATAAAACAAAAGGGTGTTTACTTGCAACATTTTTGAAATACATCCATTATTTATAGAATGAGACATCTTTCGTACTACTACTAATGACTTCCTTTACTGAATGCCTCCTATTTATGTGACTGTCTCTGTACTGACACTTTATGTAAGTAATCTCATTTACTTCTCAAAACAGCCCTGTAACCTACATATCAGAATCTCATTTTATACTAGAGAAAAAAAATGACTTGCCCGAGGTCATATAGCCAGCGCAGACCTGGAATTCAAAGCCAAAGTCAGTTTTGCTTTGCACTTCATTTAGGTCTTGTTAGTAATTAGATTCAATGGTCATACCCCAAAGCCTCATTAATTTGGGCTGGTTGAGACACATTATAGTTTAAATTTGCTAGAAAAGTTTGAATTACAAAATATCCACAGATTACCCACAAGTACACATAATGAGTTGGTAATTTCACTGTTTGATGCAGATCCTTCAGGACTTCGTTCAATGATAAGAATAATTATAAGTCTTAACCCCAGTGTATAAAGGCAATAGAAACACCCAACTAAAATGCTTGAAAATACTTTGTTCCCTTAAGTTGGTTAAGTATAACTTGATAACTTGCCTATCAAACTCTCTTTTGAAAACACTTTATATGAGCTATGTTCAACGGATCACGAATTTTTGAGTAGCAGGCGTTGATGTGATTATGCTCTGATTTTAATTTCTTTCAAACAAGAGCTCTTTGTATATTTCATTAACCCCTTGGCTTAGCAATAAAGAGAAGCAAGAGACTGTGAGAGAAAGCAATGAGTTTCTCCATTCCCCACTCCAGTTGTCTGGGCAAGAAGAGTGGCTGATTTAAGAGGGAACAGCTATCTCTGCCTTACCAAAAGTAGGCCTTATAATTAGCAAACAGCAGTGAGAGTCATCCGAATTGGGAGCTCAAGATTGGGATGATGCAGACTCTGGTCAAGTCAACAGTAAGACTGACATAACTATGACAGAACATGTTAAAAACTGTTCATATCTTCCTTTCCATTTAGGAAATACTCTGGATCCCAGATCAGAGAAACTTATTCTGATAGGAGACTACCCTGAGTAGAGAGAAGTAGTAGATAAAGGCTAAAGTGGCCAAATCAACGCACAGAAGCAAGGGCACCACCTCACACCCACCAGGATGTCTATGCTAAAAATGAAAAGGACAATAACAAGTGTTGGCAAGGATGTGGACCAACTGAAACATGCGTACATTGCTGGTATGAATATAAATGGCGTGGCCATTGTGGAAAACAGTTTGGCAGTTCCTCAGAAAGTTAAATATAGAATTACCATGTGACCCAGTAATCCTGCTCCTATGTATATACCTAATACAACTGAAAACATAAATGCACACAGAAACTTGCATATCGTTGTTTACAGCAGCATTATTCATGACAGCCAAAAGGTGGAACATGCAATGGAATATTATTCAGCCATAAAAAGAAACGAAGTATTGATACATGCTGCATTACAGATGAATCTTGAAAACATGCTAAATGATAGAAGTCAGACATAAAAGGCCACATACTGCAGGATTCCATTTTTATGAAATACCCAGAATAGGCAAATCCATAGAGACAAAAAGTAGATTAGTATTTGCTGGGGGCTGGAGGAAGGTGGAGGGGGATGGGGAGAAATTGTTAATAGGTAGCAGATTTCTCTTTGGGGTGATGGGATGCTCTGGAATTAGACAGTGGTGATGGTCACACAACATAGTGCATAGACTAAAAAGCACTGAATGATATAATTTAAGATGGTGAATCTTATGTTAAACTATATCTCAAGAAAAAAGAAAGGAAAAAAGAAAGGGCCAGGGTTGCTAGAAAGAGAATGTCTCTAAACAGTGGGGCTTCCCCTTTTTAATTCAACTGGCCTGTAGACCCCAGCTCTGTTTCTGGGCCTGGAGAAGGATAGTGCTTATTGCTGCATTTTTTGATCATCAACAACAGTGTAAGCTTCCTTAGCTTCCCACTGCTCATACTTCTCTCTCTGAAGAAGCAGCCTTCTGTCCTTCACGGGATGAGAAGAACTCCTCCATGGTTCACAGGTTTCTGCGAGATGAAGCAGCACCAGAGATGCGGGGTCATGCTAAGGTTTCATAGAAGAACTTCAAGTATTCAGCAGCAGTGGGGGATTGCACAGCTTAAAGGTTTTCAGACCATTTGTGACAGCAACAGGAGACGACAATGCATTCCTGTTGTGCCCTGCTATGCGAAGCAGACCTTAATTTGAGACAGGGATGGGGGTTGGGAGGGGTGACTCCTGTAGGCTGGAGCTGCTGGTGAGATGAAAACCCTAAACGTGCAACTCGGGCACAGCTTCACTTGCTACTTCCTCACTGCCCAGGCTTTCCCTCGCACCTAGGAAAATCCTCTGAGTTGCTGCTTCAACAGACAGCAAAAAAGAACTTCTACTATTGTTACTTCAAAGACTTCTTCCAAGTGTAGTCCATGCAGGGAAAAAAAAAAAAAAAAAAAAAAAAAGAACTGAGATGATGTAGTTTATTTCCTAGAAATATTGGTATTTCAAGACCTGGGTGCACCATCCACACTTTCCAGGGCATTGCCTGACACACGGTAGGTATTCAATAGATGATTTTTACTGAAAGAAGGAGTGAATGAACATGTGTATATGAGTATTTACTATGTGATAGGTGCTGTACTAAGTTTTTACATCATTACCACATTTTAAATGCACAGAGGTGTACAGTGACTTGCCCAATGTCAAATAGCTTGTAAACTGCAGACCCAGGAGCCAAACCACAGCAAGCTCTTCCATCCTACAGGAAGCATTCTCTGCCTAATTAAGAAGAGTTAGTGGCCTACACTTCATGTTCCCATAGCACCCAGTGGGTCCTCCGATTTTAGCATCCACCAAGTCAGACTGTTAAGTTTGTGCTCACTTTTCATTCATTTCACCCACTACATTTAGTGAGCACTTAGACACAGTAACTGACTGTGTTTTGTGCATTGCTATATCTCTAGGGATACAACAGGCACAGTTCTTAGTATAATATATCACTCACTATGGACATATTGAATTAATGATTGAATTTATCACTTGATGAATGGGAGTCACACAGACTGAACAGGGAAGCCAGAGTATGAGAAGGATTTGATGATGGACAAAGAAGTAGGAGACAGTGTATGGAGGGAGACCCCTTCCCTACCCCCCAAAAGGTGCCTTATTTTTGTGCTTTGGTATAGGTAAAGAGGTGGTATTGCCTAGAGGGACTGTAACTAGCCAGGAATCACAAAGCAAATTAGGGGGCAGTAGGGTCTGGCAGTGAAACATCTGTACAGCACATTGTAAGCACCAGATAAAAGGCATGCATAGAAAAGCAAAGATCACAGCACTAGTTTTGCAGAAATGAAACATTCCTAAATTAACACAAGAAAGGAGGTGAGACTCGAGAATCAGATACACTGCAGAACATATAGATTCCCTTTGACATTGCTTTAAAAGCAAGTCAGTAGCTAAGTAAATAAGAATAAAATGCAAGAGAGAGAGCAACATTCTCTTTGGATATTTAAAATGTCTCCAGATCCATAATCCTATCCCTACACTTGGAGCAGATCAGAACTGAGAGGTAAGCTGCACATTTAGGAAGGCACGAAGAAAGCCATGAAAGGGTTGAGAATCACTTTCTCCTTGCCTTGCACCAAAAATACATTCCTTTTGGGCGCTGGAGACTGACTGTTCAGCAGAAAGCAACAGTGTCCCCCAGCCTACCATAAAGGGAGGCTTGCTCTTATCTCTCTTATCTTCCTTCATTGCTGAGCATGTTCTTGAGAGTATTATGAGCCCCATGTGTGTAAAATTAAAATCAAAAGTGATTTCTTCTTAGAGATAATTCTTCTCCTCCCTTTTCTGCACCCTTCCCCAGCACCCCTCTGCTCCAGAGCCCTCTCTCCAGGCCTGTGCCCCTACTCAGCAGCTGGGTGCCTGTATCAGACTGCCAAAAACACCATTTGCTTTCTATATTCTAGGCGCTTGCTACAGGGTGTCTACTCTGGCCACAGTAAAGACATACTAATTCTGACATTATTTTTACTGTCAAGTTCATGAATTTAAGGAGGATTCAAGTTCTGTTCGTAGACTGGAGAAGCAAAACCAAAACCTAAAAAACCCCACAACAATGCATAGCTGAAAAACATACTTCCCCACCTGGATGTCCTGCAGACGCCCCCAACTCAATAGGGCCAAAAGTGCACTCATTGACTCCTCTCTGGTTAACCACCTTCTCGAGCCTCCTCTGGATCCTCCTGCAACCATCCTCCTTATCCTGGTGAACAATGTCCCTCATCTACCCTACCGCTTCAGCTAAAACCCTCATATTCATTTTCCCCTTGACCTCTTCTCCCCCTTTCAAATCTGTCTCCAAGCTCTGCTGATTTTACCGCTGAAATGCCTTTTGAATCTAACCATTCATCCCATCTCTGCTACCCACTGTCCTAACACAGGCCCTTATTCCCATCTTTATTGGGGTCTCTGCCTTCAGTAGTCTCCAGAGGTCTTCACGGCAGACTGGAGGTTCCATCTGGAGACCTAGATGGAACCTACCCTTCCATCTAGCCTTATGTCCATCATCTCCCATGATCACTCCTTCAGTCCAGCTGGGCTGACCAAACTCCCCCGACTACAATGTCACTCCCTGAATAGGTTATGTGCTTTCATTTTGGGGGCCTTCATATACAATGCTGTCTTTTTTCTTTTTTTGGCTGGGATACTTGTTCCCCTCACTTCCCCAGCTGCTCTTCCCGCTGTGCTCTGGCAGACCAGGATGTAGCTGTAGGTCTATGATGGTCCTTAGCCCGTTTTCCTGCAAAGATGCATCGTCATATCCTCTTCTAGGTCCTGAGCAGCTCCAGAGCAGGAACTAGGTGACAGTCATCTCTGTCTCACAGCAACTTAGCATGGTGCCACAAGCATCGATTAGATTCTTGTGGAAGGAAGAAAGCAGGAGGAAGGAGGGGGAAAAAAAGAGAGAACCAAATGGAAGAAACTATGTCAAACTCTGCTCTGTCACTGCTCTCAAGATCCATTAATTGCCCCCAAACCTCAATTTGTTTCTTCTGATGCCCCTTGACTAAAATTCAAGCTAGAAAGGAGAAACTGATGAGGCTGAAAGCACAGGCTTAGCAGCAGACAAGCAAGGTTTGAAAACACACTCTCTGATGATGGGTGGTCTTGGATGGCTTCTTGAACCCCTCCAAGCCTCAGATTTCCTCATCCTTAAACAGAGAATCATAAGCTCATCTACATAGAGCTGTAATATCTGACCAGTGGGATGAGGTGTAAAACATTCTCATAACAAACCAGGCATAACGGAAGCATTCCAGAAATGCTAACTTTTGTTATTGTTTCTTATTACCATTTTTATGACCTTTTACTGAATAGAGTCCTCAAGCTCTAAGATAATCTCTGCCCTGGTGAAGCTGGTAATTTGATTAGGGTGACAGATCAGGTATGACAATAAAGAACATGGATTTCCTTAAACCAGCCACAACAGAAGTCAGGCATCACCGGCGGCGTAGCCATTCACACAGTAGTTACCTAGTTTGCCTTACAGACTTCTTCCAGTGTTGCTACCAAGTACTCAAAATAGCTTGTCCTTTTTGAGTATAAAAAGCAACATCATACCCGAGTCCCAGTACAGTAATACACATTAAATGCCACACAGCATTTTTGCCTCGGATAATAACAGCCATATTAAGTTGTTACAGACATTGCCTCTATCTCATCTCTGGAGGTGGTATAGGATTCTTCTGGAACGAATCACAGTCTGGGAAAGCAAACCCAGACCCCTTGCCCCATTGGTTCAGCTGCTTGGAAAAATTCCCCACTTAATTAAGATACTGTTCTTGAAATATGGAGTTTCAGATTAGACTAAGCAATGACCAGGCCAGAGCTTTGGGAGAGGCCCTTGGAAGTTGAGAGTGACGTCACAACCAGCATAGTATTGGACATTCAGTGGATGACTGAAAATCCTGGTTGACTGAATGGAGAGAATAGTCGGGCAGTTTCTTCGAGAAAAGTCAATAGCCTGTGAGGGGGCCAGGGCTACGGCAGGCAGGGCCATTACCTATGTTAGTCAAGACCTATGTCACATGAGCTTTCTGGGGGCAAATACAAATGTGTAGAGTTGGAAAAAAATACATTGGCCCCAGTATACAAAAAGTATAAAGTTAAAATTACAAGAAACAAAATAATAATTGTTTCTATTTTTCTGTATGCTACATCTAATGTGTGATCTAAGTGTAATTCACTACGTTCGACATGGTGGGGGAGGAGGCTCCTCCAAAATAAGAGGTCTCGGGGCTTTGACAGGTGCTAAGGTAACCAGAGGAAGTCAGCAGGAATCAACCTACATATTTACTGGAATTCGATGTTGCTTTGCTTAACTTTTGTTCTCTTAGGTTATGCCGTTAACGTCTCTCCTGCCCACCTTCCCCCAAAACAGCAAAGCTACATAAACAAGAAAGACCAACCAGTGACAGCAGTGGAGAACTGGAAATAATTATCTGAAATGTAGAGAGCGCTGTAATTTTTCAAACAGTCAGGAACAGAACATCAGAAATTCTCTACTTTCTTTCCACGAAGTCCAGCCTAGGGCCCTAGACTCCCTGCAGGATGCCGGGCGGCTTCTAATTGTCTGAAGATTTATTGTAGCGGTAAGGACAAGTGACATTAAGATACATAAACTGGCATTTGGGGTTGACGAATGATAGGCAACACACTTAAATCTGCTAGACAGAAACCTAAACTCTAAAGTGGGCAGAAGAGAAACAAAATACAAGGGTTCTGTAGTTCCCAGGGTGGGTTTGTGGTATTGTTTTTATTTGCTGTTGTTGGCTCTATCTTGGCCAAGAAATGCCACTATAAGCATTTGATCTTTACTAGGGAGGTGCTGGCCTTGCAACATGAGACTTGGACACTGGTTTCTGGGTATAGTTGAGCCATCTATTTTTTTTCCTGGCTGCTTTCCCTCCTCCCCATTTCTCCTCTAAGTAAATGTGATGGCTCCAGAAAGAGAGATAAAAGAAGAGGTGTGTAGGAAGAGGGGTGCGTTTTCTACAGTCAGCAACAGAACAGAATAGACACGTCCAGCAGGCCCTTTGCTGGGCCACACTGCCTGATGTTAAGGAGTCTCTTACTGTTCTTCCTACTTACTGCCCAAACGTAATTAAAGCAGAGTCACTCGACAGTTAGGAATGCAGCACTGTATCTCCTTATGCACAAATCCCCAAAGCCTGTGAGCTCTTTCTTGAGAGTGAACCTTGAGTTTTATTTGCCCATTATCAGTTATCTTATTTGTCCAAAACAAAATCTCATCTCACTTCCTCTGATGTCACTTTACCCAGTCTATCCACCCATCCATCCCATAATTATCCTATCTGACCAGCTTACCCAGGACAAAGTTGGCCTCTGTTTCTTTGCCACGATTGGGTCTGTGCCCAGATAATTGGTTCATTCATCAAATATCTATTCAGTGTCCATGGTGTGCCAAGCCCTGAGCTAGGTTATTGGAATGTGGTGAGCAGCAAGACCAACGTTGTGTCTGCCCTTATGAAATTTATAGTCAAATAAAATGCCAATTAATGTTAGGATTTGTTTAACCACTGCCCCCTTTGAACTGGATACTACGCAGCCTATAATAGCACTTTTTTTTTTTTTTGGCAACCATATAACACTTCACGTTGAGCTTGCTGCCAACTATAACATGTAGATTTCCTTTCTGAAGAGGAAGAATACACATGGAAAGACGCCATAGATATCACGGCGAGATCACATTCCACCCTTCCAGAAATTTCCATGTACCTGGCACACAATAGGCAGAAATATGTGTTGAATGAATTTGTTGGCACTATTTCTTTTATGTTTCGCATTTAGATTCAGCAGCATTCCAGCGTTCTGCTGTCTTATGGACCCTGGTTGGTTATCTGACATAACTTCTCTCTTACTGGCTTTTGTTTTATCTGAAAACGTCACTAGCAACCCGTCAAGATCTGCATCTAAATCACTGCAAAAAGGAGATGAAAAATTGAAGGTTGGCTGTACCAGGAAGTTCATGTCAACTTCTAAACTTGTTGTCAGAAGCAATAAAAGTAGACTTTGTGGGTCCTTCAGAACCGGAAAGGAAAAGGAAATCAAACATTCAAGGGATCAATTTAGATTCACGAAAAATAGGAAGGAAAGTGAAAGCCAACTGAATTAACTCTAGTTTGGTTCAAAAATACACTGCCATTTTTAAACATTTCTAGCCTTTTTTTTCTCCCCCCCTCTACAAGATACTGTGAGGCTGTATATAAAAGAGTAAATCAGAGCTGTGGGTGCTGAATCTTGATTCTCATATTTAAGTTTCCTCCTGCCCAGGAGTGACTCCAAGAAGGAAATGAATTCTCAGTGGGAGACGCTGTAGTTGATTAGCTTTTACCTTCCAGAGGAGGTGTCAATCATGTTAATTGGAATCAATAGACAGCTGTTCAGGGGCCCAGGATAATTAACCAAGTCATAAAGGGTAGAATTAGAGTTCCCTTTAAAAATTAAAAGGGATCCCACTGTTTGCTAACATTTTAAGCCACTTTGGCTACCTAAGACCTATTCTGATTTAAACTCACCGATCACAGAGCAGCCAACTTTTGTATGGGCAAAGAGCTATGCTCATCCTGTGGGAAAGTGGAAAATCCACCCTGCAGAAATGAGCTTTGAGTTTCCACTGCATTCCAAGGAGAGCCTAAATCTGTGGTTGTTAGGGCTTATGAGCCAGGTCGTTCTACAGCACTGGAGAGAGGGGGAGAGAGAGAAAGAAAGGAAGAGAGTGAAAGAGGGAACGGCAGAGAGAACACTAGCACTGTTGGCTCTCATCCATTTCAAGCTTGCACGCCTTGGTGTCCCCAAACCAACCTACAGAATCCATCATCTGCAACCCAGGTCTTCCCAGAAGGCAGCACAGAGAAAACTTCACAGGACCAGAAGGAAAGGCGATGTACTGAAGGCTAGTTACAATAACCGGACATCCCCAGTCCCCTTCAGAAAGATGCCCCCCTCCAGCCAGAGAACTTCTTCACAGAAATGCGTGTGCATTTTTATTTCCCCTTTAAAGCTTGAAAGGGAGCTCATATACCCCCATCCCACATTTGGTTAAAGACAGAGAGGGCTCCTTCACCCACATGGAAACATGAAAAGAAAATGAAATTCTGTCCCAAGGCTTGTGATTTTTTTCTTTCTTTTCCTGAGTCAATGAATGCCAGATGTTCTCACAAAACATCTTCATATCTACAGGACGGCCTGTGAAAGTACTATTTATTATTGCTCAGAGGTCATGAGGCCACAACAGATTTATAAGAAGGCTGTGGTCACTCTCAGTGTCTCCTATAGTTAGGAGATATTTGTGGCAAGAGTCAGGGAGGGCTCTTCTTTCTACATAATTTACTTCCCCAGGGCCAATTAGCTGGGTCAGGTTAAGAGCAGAGGTGGTTTTCCCCCTCAGGCAACAGAAAGCTTGTTAAAGGCAGTGAGGCCATGCAAGACTTCCCAACTGTCAGAAGAACAGGAGGGAGGGAGAATGTCAAAAAGAATATGGAGTGTGAGCACCAGCAAGCCTGTCTGTCAACAATGTGTAACATGTGGTAGGTCACATCCTCTTTGGCCTTGTCCCTGACAATGTCTCAGTCCCAATAAGCTATCATTCTGTTGCGGTCCTCTGAGGTTGAACTGGGTTTTAAGTGGTAGGAAGGTGGATTTCACTCCACGCTACCCAAGCTACCTCTCAGACCACTGCTGAAATACTGCATCATCACCTCTGTCTGGCGCCTGCAAATTCAATCGGCCTTTTCCTGGGGAGCACCCACCCTCCCTCACCCCACTCTGTTTCAAAGGATAGGCAGATGTTGCAGAGAACCACCGCCTCCAGGTAAACAGGCTGAAAGGCACCGATGCCCAAAGGAAAGTGGGCCACATTTGGTCTGGACATCAAAGAGGTTGAGCAATCGGCACCGGATGAACCACATCAGAACAAGACCTGGATTATGAGGGCCAAAGAAGAAGGTGTTATACCTGTAGGGTCTGCTGCTTCCTGTGCATGCTAATGCTCTTCTGAAATAAGCTCTGTAGCTAGAGTTGGGAGTTGGATTCCCTTTTCTAAGGATTTCAAACCAAACAAGACACTATTGATTCCAACCTGGCTCCAGAATAAATGAAGGGTCAATAGATGAGGCTGGGAAAACAGGTTTCCTTTCCTTTCTTCCACAAGGAAAACTCTGGTTGTGTCTGTGGCTCTAACTTTTAAGACATGAATTGAGTTCGGTAACTCGATTTTCATTTCTGCTTCTGGTCTAAACTTGGAGAAAGCTAACGTTCCCTCTTGCTTTGCTCATGCAGTTGCCTTTTTTTGTTTTGCCATTTCTTCCTCTCTAGGGGAGTTCTTTGGGCTACTAAGATTGCTTTGAATAATGTGCTAAGTATTTGTAGAAAAGAAACAGGGACCTTGGGTTCTGTCTTATATGATATAGTCTATATTTCAATGAATAGTTTCACCCTCTACTGGATTGCACAAACCGAAAATCTGGGAATCTTTCTAGATTACCCTCTCTCCTTTAAGCATTTACATCTGTTTAGTTTCCACCACTCACTGAATCCAACTCTATTCAACTCTGGAATTCCCCGCCCCCTTCTTTTCATTCACTCCCTGTTACAGGTGAATTATGTCCCCCCAAAAGATTATGTTGTAGCCCAAAGCCCTGGTTCCTGTGAATGTGACCTTATTTCAAAATAGGGAACAGGTGCCGTGGCTCATGCCTATAATCTCTGCACTTTGGGAGGCTGAGGTGGGCAGATCACCTCAGGTCAGGAGTTTTAGACCAGCCTGGCCAACGTGGTGAAACCCCATCTCTACTAAAAAAATACAAAAATTAGCCAGGCCTGGTGGCACACGCCTGTAATCCCAGCTACTCGGGAAGCTGAGGCAGGAGAATCTCTTGAACCCGGGAGGCAGAGGTTGCAGTGAGCCAACATCATGCCACTGCACTCCAGCCTGGTTGACAGAGTGAGACTCTCTCTCAAGAAAAGAAAAAAAAATAGGGTCTATGCAGATGAAGTCAAATTGAGGCTATTAGTGTGGGCCTTAATCCAACATGACTGGTGTTCCAATAAGAGGAGGAAAGTGCCATATGAAGAGAGAGACACTAAAAAAAAAAAAAAAAAAAAAAAGGTGGCAATGTGAAGATAGAAGCAGAGATTGGGATGATGCGGCCACAAACCAAAGAATACTGGGGGTGGGCTACCAGAAGCTGGGAGAGGCAAGGAAAGATCCTTCCCTAGAGGCTTTGGAGAGAGCCTGGCCCTGTCCACACCTGGATTTTGGACTTCTATCCTGCAGAACTGTGAGAGAATACATTTCCATTGCTTTTAACCACCCAGTTTGTGGTGATTTGTTTCTGCAGCCCTAGGAAACTATTACACCCCTCTTGTCCAGGCAATTCAGGTCTCTGTCTCCTTTGTTTTCTCCTCCGATACATCCTCTCCCTCATGGCCAAAGTGATCTTCCTAAAACGCAACCCTAAGTCCCTCCCCTTCTTACGAGTTTATAATTATTTCAAAGTAAAGTCCAAGCTCCTTAATATTACAAACGCCAGTCCCACTCCAACCCGTCTGCCTCTCCTACAGGGAATCCTTTACCCCAGGCATGCGGAACGACGTCTGCCAGGCTCTCTTGGGCTCTGAATATTTGCTTTTCCTACGCTTAGAATACTTCAAGCCCCTGTTTGCCTAACTCCTACACATCCTCCAAGGTACAGCTCAAGGTCTATCTCCTTCTGAAGGCCTCCCTGGAAACCCCTGGCCTAGGGGTCCCATTTTCTGAGTACACAATGCACACATTTGTTCTAGTTCTTCCCACATTGAACAGGTATCATGGAATTTTCCAGATCTTGAATTCTTGGCGGTCAGAGGCTGCTCTGTGGCCCTCATGCCTAGCATATGGGCTGGAAAATGGTAGGAAATTAGTAAATTCTTGTTAAACAGATGACTTTATAAAAACAAATGATTGGATCACTGGTAAACTTCAATATGGTTGTTGCTCAACTGGTAAAGGAGACCATCAGTTTTGGGGAAGAAAGGAGTAGCCCAGTCAATAAACAAGTTTCATGAGGATGCCAGCCATGAGACAAGTGACCCTCTAGGTACCATTGATATAGCTGCGAATAAGACCAAGTCCCTGCTTTCTGGAACTTTCTATTGTAGATTAGAAAGATGGATAGTAATCATGTAAATATTTTAGGAGATACGCGGTAATAGAAACAAAACACAGTAATACAACAGAGAATGACTGGTTAGGAAAGGCCTCTCTGGGAGGTGACATTTGAGATTAGAGTTGAATGATGTGCAAAGTTGAAAGCGGGACACTCAGGCCAAGCTTGAGCAAAGGGCCGGAGGCAGGGACATCTTGACCTATTCAAGTAACAGCAAAAAGGCCAGGAAGAGGCCAAGGCTTAGGGAGAGAGTTGGGCAAAGGTATGAAAGAAGTTGGAGAAGGCCGGGCGCAGTGGCTCACGCCTGTAATCCCAGCACTTTGGGAGGCCAAGGCGGGTGGATCACAGGTCAAGAGATCGAGACCATCCTGGCCAACATGGTGAAACCCCATCTCTACTAAAAATACAAAAATTAGCTGGGTGTGGTAGCTGTAGTGCCAGCTACTCGGGAGGCTGAGGCAGAGAATGGTTTGAACCCGGGAGGCGGTGGTTGCAGTGAGCCAAGATTGCACCACTGCACTCCAGCCTGGCGACAGAGTGAAACTCTGTCTCGGAGAAAAAAAAAAAAAAGAAAGAAAAAAGAAAAAGAAGGAAGTTGGAGAAGTAGACAGTGTTCAAAACAGGGAGGGCTGTGTTGGCCATCATACGAAATTAAGAATTTTATTCTACATACAATGGTAAACCAGAGAAGACAGGCTTGAGCAAGAGGCATAACATGATCTGACTTTGGTTCTCAAAAGACCACCCTGGCTTGTCCTTGAATATAGATTACAGAGGGGCAGAGTGGAGTCTGGGAGTCTGGTTAGGCAGGTTTTGTAGAAGTCCAGGAACAAGATGAAGGGGCTCGGAGGAGGCAGTGGAGTGGGGGTATAAAATCTTCTCCTCTCAGGTAAAAGCATTATGCAGAAGGGAGGTCTCAGTAGGTTTGGAACCTTTGCTATTAGCAGTCAAACCCTCATTTTTTCATAAGCTCAGTGGATGAGGACAGGGTGCCGACTTGATTCACAGGCCTTGTGGATTCTTGGCTGGGCAGGTTTCCCAGCAAGAAAAATTGTAGAGTACAAAAGATTCCTCAATTATTATGCCAGTTTTTGTTCCTTCTGCAGTCCATTAAATATATATGTTTATGCATACTTACATGACCATCTGCTGCCTTCCCAAACCACCTTTGCAGAGACCCAGGCATAATTGATTTGTCTTTTCAATGAACATTGTTGAGTGATTTTGACACCACATTGCCATCGATAGGTTTGACTTACAAATTATTTAGTGCTTATAACGGATCGTTGGCCACCTCCCAGACATTCATAGCTGGCAATCTCTTAAAAAAAAAAGATTAAATGAAGTTTGTAGTGACTTCAGCATTAAATGCTGGCTTCCAGGATTCATGCCTATTTGAGGCAGAATTCCTACTGTTCCTGCAGCTGTGGATTTCATGGTTTCTACTTTATAATCACTTTAAGAGACAAGGGAGCAGATTGGCAGAGCTGATGGTGCCCTGTGGCTGACTTCACAGTCCCATGGAGGAAAAGAGAGCCCTAGCAGGGGAGGTGGCCCAGGGCCACAGAAAGAATACTCTTACAGAGTCCAAACGCTCACATGTTCTTCTTGACTATGCCCCCCACAAGCTGTGTGACCCTGCTGGGTCTCTTAACCTCTCTGAGCCTCATTTTCTCAGCTGTAAAGTAAGAAAATGCTATCTGCCTTACCTGTCTCCATAATGACAAGAGCAGGCATGTTGAAAGTGAAATAAATGGTGTCAATATATTTTCTGATATATTTCACTTTTTGTGGTAAGCAAGATCTTCCGTCTATGTCTTATCTGCCATTAAGGCCACATTGAGGTTTGATATTCCAAGAAAGGGATGGGTAGCTCCCACATGTGACCTAGGGAAGTTGAGAAGGAGGGTCTAACATAGTGATAAGTTATCTTAAACGAGAAGGGAAAACCATGCTCTTCTGGACCACAGGGGAGAAACTCAGAGTGGATGAGACTTAGGGGAGAGGGGAAGATGTCCAATTCCCCCACAACCCTGAGCTGAGGTCTGGAAAGATGGGTCAAAGAAACTGGGAAGAGGCTGTACAAAGTCCCTTCCCTTTTCTGGAAACCCGCTTTGCTTAGTGGCCTGGCATCAGCATGGGGCAGCCAGGTGAGCCCAGAAATGCTGGTATGGTGAGGTTAAGCAGAGAGAATCCAGGAATAGAGTGCAAAAGCAGCGTCTGAAAGTTCCCATAAGCTCCCAGAGGGGGATGTAGAGGGTGGCTAAGAATAGGGAGTCAGAGGCTCTACTAGGAAGCAGGCGTGCGAGGACCTCTCAGTAGAAGCAGAGAAAGGGATATGCTGGGGTCTGGACACGGCACTGGCCGAATGTAGGTGGAACCCAAGGGCAGAAGGTGGAGTAGGGTTATCATGACTCCCCACGGTGCCAGAAGAAGGGACCACAGCACCCTCGGCCACAGACTGAGGTGAGAAAGGATGTACCAGCACATGATAAGGCTCACACTCCACACTCCACCCTGCTGTGTGGGGCGACCTCTGTGACTTCTTGGTTAAGAAAATGAGGAGTGCCCCTGAAATGCTGAGCATTCACCCCAAAAAGGCCACTTAGCAAAAAGACACAGCTTTCTTTTATGGGGAAGGTTTAGAGTTTTCTCCCTTCCCTTTTGGCTCATAGAGGCTTAAGATCAAGATGAAATCAGCTATAGAAAATACCCAGGGACCCTGGTTGCTTGCCCCAGCGTGTAGTGAGTTATTAAACAATCGACCCCACCCTGTAAGGTATAAAGCATGGAATTTCCTACAGTGTCAAATGAGACGAGCGCTATTGCAGATGCAGGGACTGCTGTGTTCTTGCACGGAAGGTCTTCTCACGTGACTTCTCAAATGTTCTGCCTATTAAAAGCTACCATCAGACCGCTTCTCCCTGAGCCTTGTGACATCCACTGTGTTAATGCCATGCGGCAAAGTGCAGATGCAAATACCATCACAGCCTTTCTCCCCACTAGTATTCCAACACCGATTCTTTGTCCACCTGCTTGCTTACTGTGCTGCTTAGGGTTCCGGGAGGGCCACCAAACAAGGGAAGCCAGGAAGCTGAGTATGGTTTCCATTGGAAAGGCTGAGTTAGAAAGAAACTAGATCTAAAAGGTAAGAACGCAGGTCAAGGAGGCAAGAGCGGCTCAGGACACATTTGGAGGGATATTTGGGAGAAGCTGGGGAACAGGGGCCTGCTGCCTGACATACGAGATATAGAAAAAATTCAGAGAAAGCTTGTTGTGTTTTATGAATGAAATCCTGCACTTTAAGTTTTGAGAAGCTGTTTTAAATATTGAGATCATGTCACAGTGTCAAAAGCATTCCTTGTGGCTGCTGGTCTGTGGTTCTGTCTGAATGCTTTCCTGTGAGGGGACAGGATGTGAAGCAGTTTGGCTTTCTATGGATTCCATTCATTTATAATCTGTTTCCTACTCTGGATATACCACACCTTGGTAAGTAAGTCCTCTACTTCTTTCTCCTTTGATGAAATCTAAATGGAAGGCTGAGATCAGAAGAAAGTATAAGATACCTCAGGTCTGGAAAATGCATCTCTCAGGAGAAGGACTTCCTACTGCTCTAGAGAGTATCAAGGAAGAGCAACAGAATATTCCAGGCCAGGAAGCCACCATTTTGGGCACCTTTGCACAAACCAAACATAGTAAGGATGTTGCAGTGTCCAAAGCCAGGGACCCAAATGCTGGAGAGTTTGCCAAGGGAGCTGAGGAGAAGCCCTGAGTTGGAGGGTTTATTTTCAAGCATGAGCTCCAAGAACACTTGCTTTCATCCTTCAGCTGGTGCCAAGGGAGCTAATCGCCAGCTCTAGGCATCCTTTGACTCCTTGGTAAAGAGTCACTGTCAGAATCCTCCTGACAAACAGAAGCCTGCAATTTCTTTGGCCGTGAAGACCAAAAGAGAAGACCACAGAGATTCTATGGAAGACACCAAGTGAAAAAATGCACTGTCCCCCCTCTAGGAGCAAAGCGGGGCAGAGACAGGGAGCTCACCGTTCACACATACTCCAGAATGAGGATAACAACAAAAGCTGCATTCTTTATGCACCAGGCACTGTCCCAGGCTCTTTGTAAGCCTTACCCATTCAATCCTACAGCACAGCCTGCCAGGTGGGAGTAGGATCCCCACTTTATCCAGACATCAAGTCGTTTACCTGAGTTGCACTGCCAGAAAGTAGAAGGGCAGTGATTTGAACCCAATGCTCTCAGTCCCAAAGCCCCTTATCCATGTCTACACTGTAGAAGCCTCAAACGGGCCTCTTCCAGCCCACACGTGTAATTAGCATGCCCAGCACAACATTAAAAATAAATTTTTAAAATGGTTGCCAACATTTTAAAGATGTGAGATTTCACCTTTAAAAACTAAATGTCTGACTTGGCTTAAAATAAAATGAAAAGGCCTGAGTCTACCAGTCCCATGTTGCCACGAGGCCCAGCAGGTTGAAGGCTGAGGAGGAGCTGCCCTTTGAAGGGGAACAGACTCCATTTGGCTGGGGCTATGGTCTGAATGTTTGAGTTCCCCTCAAATTCATATATTGAAATTCTAATGCCCAAAGTGATATGTTAAGAGGCGGGGCCTTTGGGAGATGATTAGGTCATGAGGCAGAGCCTTTTTGAATGAGATTAGTGCCCTTATAAAAAGAGACCCTAGAGAGCTCTTTCATCCTTTGTTGGCCATGTGAGGACACAGAAAGAAGCCAGCCATCTGCAGCCCAGAATAATGGCCCTCCCCAGAACCTGACCACACTGGCATCCTGATCTGGAACTTCCAGTCTCTAGAACTGTTTGAAATAGGCCACGCGCAGTGGCTCATGGCTGTAATCCCAGCTCTTTGGGAGGCCAAGGCCAGTGAATCATCTGAAGTCAGGAGCTCAAGACCAGCTTGGTCAACACGGTGAAACCCCGTCTCTACTAAAAATACAAAGATTAGCTGGGCGTGGTGGCACACACACCTGTAGTCCCAGCTACTTGGGAGGCTGAGGCAGGAGAATCACTTGAACCCAGGAGGTAGAGGTTGCAGTGAGCCAAGATCGCACCATTGTACTCCAGCCTGGGTGACAGAGCAAGACTCCATCTCAAACAAACAAACAAACAAACAAACAAAAAACACTGAGAAATAAATTTCGTTGCTTATGAACTACCCAGTCTATATCAGCCCAAATGGACTAAGACAGCTGCTTCAGTCACTCAGGTAACCTGCACAGCACTGCGGGCATGTGAGTTTTCTAGTCTTGTGTATTGCTTTATGTCACCACTTCCCTGGAGATGAGCTGCAACTGGGGTGTGAACGTCATTAGCTGGGAGTCTGCATCAGGCTCTATGTCTCTTCTTCTCTATTGCACCAAGTGACACAGGGTTAGCCCCTGCTCCTGGGGGAATTTCAGCCTAAGGCTGACCAGGAGCAGAGCTCAGGCAGAGAAGTTATATGAACAACAGGATGAGAGAGTGCTCATTGTGCTGAGTGGAGCAGTGTCCATACCGGGTCTGAGTCCACTTGAAGCTGGGTTTAGAAAAATGAATGGCTGTCCAAGTGCCTCTGGGAAAATCATGGCCCCTCTAGCTGTCTGCTCATGCTGAATCTCTTTTCCAATCTAAATGGGACCTTTAGTGGTATCCACAGGGGCTGTGGGGTCAGAGTCAACAGGACTCAAGTCCTGTGCAGTTGCTTCCTAAGCTGGGTGTTTTTGAGCAACTTTGTCACCTCCCTGCACCCTGGTTTCCTTATTGCAAAGCATGAATATAAATAGAATCTACCTTGTTGGGATGCTGTGGGTGTTCAATGAAATAATCCACTAGCATGGTTCTAGAATAAATATTTAATAAACAGAAGCAATACTTACATTTTCCCATGAATGTTTTCTTCCTGGCTGACTTAGAGGGATTTTCAACTTAGCCAGGGTGGAAAATGACCCTTTACTATGGTGTCACTGGGCTCTCTTCAGCAGTTTGGTCCAAGGGACCAGGGAGAGTGAAGCTCTGACCGATGTCTCTCTGTGCTGGAAGATGCTGTGCAGGTGGCTGGATGTTGACTAGAGGCCTTCCCTGGACCAGAACACAGGTTTGCTTGCCCCTCAGGTCTGTATTCACTCTTCATAATTCTCCCCCCAATCAGCCATAACTATGAACGCTATTCTTAGGCAGAGGCCCAATAGCTGCCCCTCGGCTCCCTACAATCCACCCATGGTTCTGATCGCAAAGCATCTTGTTATCACCCAAGGCGAGGACTGGTGGAGAGACACACCTGCGTGGCACCTAATGCCTGGCCCATCTCTACCTGACCTTACTACAAGGGCTCTAACTGAGCCATGCCCAGTTAGACGCAGGGAAGGTCCAGGCTAGCTTTGTGTCTGTTGTATAAGCCATGCACGATGCAGTGCAAGGATGCATGAGGGCCTGGACTAGGACAACGATGAAGCCAGCATCGCTAGGATGCTTCCAGCCCTTCCTGGGAAAATGCTGGATCATCATTCATCTCAGATCATGACGGATACCCTGAGAAACAACCCCCTCCCCTCCAGCTGGAGGTGAAGATCATGATGATAGAATCATTCCCCACCCCAATCCCTACCCTCTGGGGCCAGAAAGGGAACCAGAGAGACTGAGTCTATCCCACTGCCTTGGGGACAGTTAGAATTTACACCACCCCAATCGTGAGGTCAGGAGATCGAGACCATCCTGGCTAACATGGTGAAACCCCATCTCTACTGAAAACACAAAAAATTAGACGGGTGTGGTGGTGGGCGCCTGCAGTCCCAGCTACTCGGGAGGCTGAGACAGGAGAATGGTGTGAACCCAGGAGGCAGAGCTGGCAGTGAGCCAAGATCACGCCACTGCACTCCAGCCTGGGTGACAGAGCGAGACTCTGTCTCAACAAATAAATAAATAAATAAATAAATAAAAAATAAAGAATTTATATCACCCCAGAAAGAACTCCAGACAGTTAATTTGACAGGCATTCACCACTCACCCTTCTAAGCAGAATCTCTAGTGACATAAGATAAATCTACCCCATTTGTTTAGTGCTTATTAAGGCTTTGGGTGCCACATGAATGCTACATAGACACCCAGGAATAGACCTGGTAATGACTTAATCCTTCTCCTTACCTTCATAGTGTAGGCAAGGACTCATAATCTTTGAGTCCCCGCCTTGGCCCTGGAAGGCCTGGCCTCTGCCTCCTTCTCTGATTTTATCTGTCCACTTCCTCTGTCCTCACTCACTGTGCTCCAGGTGACTTTCTGCCCCTTCCACTTTCCACGCCTGTCCTATCTTCTTGCTCCTGCCGTTAGATACTAGTGTATCATCCTATTGCATTGTCTTCCTATTTTACACTTTCTGGAAACGATTTCATTTACTCATGTGTTTGGTTTGTATGATCTCTCTCTCCTCAAAACAGTGTAAATTCCATAAGAGCACAGATTCTGCCTGTTAGGTTTCTTTACCCATAAGTCCCCCTGGCTCAGAGTTGGGTCCAGTAAGTGGTTGTGACCATCATTTCCCCCTTCATGTTCCTTCCCTGCCTTTCCCATATGGAGAAATTCTCAAAGTAGCTGGGGAAGAAAAAGACCTTTAACCAAGAATGACAGGAATGTCCAAGAAGGTGAACAGCACCAGCAAGAGGCTGTGTGTGCAAGTGTGTATAAACCTGTTCAAAATCAAGCCTTTTCTAAGATGTTTCTCACATTTTGTAATAGAAACTGTTCTTGTTTGAACTGTTTTTGAAATGTACCTGTTGGTGCATTTGGGTGCATTTGCTGGTCTGCCAAGCTTAACCATGAAGCTTGGATAAATTAGCACATTGTCAGCTGTAAATACCTAGAGGGACGAAGTTTGTAATAAGTGCCAATTGAGCCCCCGTGCCAGCCCTGCACAGAGGACCATGACTGGCCTTAATGCCGGCTGCATGAGGGTCAGTGCATGATTCAGGGCAGACTTTGAGGGTCAGTCCTGAATTCGTCAGTTATTTGCTTTGATTGCTTCTTACAGGCTTGCCCCTTGATAGCCATGAGACCCAGCGCTGGAAGGAGGGGCTGGAAGTTTCCTTCCTACCAGGACCAGATGATCCCATTCAGCATTCCTTCTCTTAAATGTCTCTACCTCTTCAATCCTTCCCACATTCCCTCGATTCTCTTGTGGCTGACAGGAAGGGTAGGGACAGATTTCCTGGAACTGAGGCTCCCAAGCCCTGCTGCTTTCTGACCCGCCTCGTGGGCACACCCCTCTGGTCTTTACACCCTGCTGGGGATTACTCGCTCCACAATCTATTCCACCTGTGGCCACAATTGACTTCCTCCTGTGTGCGTGAGTGAGAAACAGGGAGATCCTAGTGAAAGTTTTATGTGTGTGATGCGGACACCATAAATCAGGACCCCGGCAGTATTTAAATCTGTGAAATGCAAAGGGAATTTAAATAACAAGTCAGCCACACAGGCAGGTGGCCCCTGAAGCTCCGGAATGTTCATCTTGCGCTAACAGCTTGCACATTTATATTATGGTACGAGAAGCACTGAGCAGAAGGAGTGGAAGGTGTTAACAACTACTGCAAAATATTTCTTTAAGGATACATTTCCTCCATTTCCTCTCAACATAAATTCTGACAACACAAATGCCGTATTTATGCATGAAATCATGTATCTGGGAGGACTGCTTTTAATTTATAGAATGATTTGAAAAAGCAGTCCTTTAATCTATACCGGGAGTAGTTGGTTAATATGATGTAATTAGCAGGGTAAATTATTTTCAAAAGGGAAGGGCTTAAGGCCTGAAACCAGCCCATTACAAATGAACACCTTTCCATTCTGCTTGGTGCCAGAAAATTGGATTCTGTTGCTCTCCTTTAAACAGATAAACAGATGCTCTTTCTGGGATTATTAAAACCCTGTGACCCACCTCTGACTTCCTGAAAGGACTCTAACTGAAGTCGGGAGGGGAGGCAAGGGACAGAACAAACATTCTTTGCCTGCTTGAAGAATTCTTGGCTCCGAGCCACTGCCTCTTAATTCTTTGGGTGGTTGAAATGGAAACTTGTCTTCTCTGATTTAGTCCAATAAAAGCAATGGCGGTCACATTGGTGAATGCCCACTATGTGTGAGGCCCTATAATATGCCAGTATTTTTAGATATGATCTTATTTGCCACTCCCAAGACCCAGCATGAGTATTGTCCTTTTTCTTTTTTCCTTACAGAGATGGAAACTGAGGCCAGGGATGTAAAATGACTTGTTTTAGGTTACATAGCTGGAAACTAACAGAGCCAAAATTTGAACCCAGGTTCTTCTGCTGCCAAATTGCACACACTTCACATGCAATAACTGGCTGTATGACGAGTGTTACGGCTTCCCGTGCCATAAGTCTCTTGTGACTGCAGCTACAAGAAAGGTCAGTCCGGCTCTTCTCTGTGCATCTTCTGTCCCGAGACACTGGGTTTCCTTCAATATTGATTCAATTCTAGGGGCACTATGTTCTAGGGATTTGCTGTTGATGAATCCTTTTGAATATTTCATATAGACTCCCAGAACATTACACCTATGAGGGACCAAAGAGATTTTCCAGCCCGACCTCCTCATTTTAATGAAAGGGAAATAAGAGCTTCAGAGGACTTTTCCCTGGCAGTTTCGAAACTAGAACCCAGCCTAATTGCTTGCCTTGACACAAAGAGTTCTGACCTTTCATTCCCACTATTTAATTTTATCCTCAAAACTTTGCCTTTGAGGAAGGTATGGAAATTATTACTATGGTCCTTGAAGAACCAGAAGCACAGAGGAGCCAAGTTCATATGGTTAAACAGTCATATGTCATATTAGTGGAAAGGTGCAAAGCGAAACCTGCAGATACCACCTAAAATGCTCAGAGGATTCCTTAGAGAATCTTAGATGTGCATATAAAGTAAGACTAGTGCCCTTTTCAAACCTGCTTCAAACACAGTCACTGCTGCCCTCCAACTGTCTGATGAACATTCAGTATTCATCTTGGTGGCAGCTACCGTCTAGTGTATCACACAGCCTACTAGAATAAAAAAAAGAATGATAGAAGAAATATTCCCCATCTGATGCCAAATGGTTAATATGGAAGCCATCACACAGAGCAGAGCCCAAGGTCCATGTCAAAGTCCTTGTAAATCCATTCCCCTCCACTTGGGCGGCTCCTCTGAAGTGTTTGTAGAGTTGAGCCCACGTCCTGGTGTCCCCAGAAGTTCTATACTTGTCTCTCTGGGGAATGAATGGGAGGAGCCTGGCCATCAAGACAATCCTCTTTTAAACTTGACCTTTGTCTTCGTCACATCAGACATCCTGCTCATTGCTAAGGAATGTGAAGGCCCTGTCACCCTCCCAAAGGCATCCTTGGGTCCTGGGAGCACTGCCATTCCCATGCCACTGTGGGGCAACGAGGGCAAGATCTCTGCAAATCCTCCCAGATAGCCCATTCCATAGGAGCTGGAAGGCTTCTTCCCAACATAGCATGCACCCCTGCTCCTCTGTCCCTTCAGCAAAGAGGGAGGAACAGAGGGTGAGGGAGACCTTTATGATTCCATCAAGGCTACTTTAAAGTAACATGTTTGAGTAGAAAATTAGGTATCATACATATAGTCTCTTAAATATCTCTTAATGGCTGCCATCCTTGTGCCAGGTACTATGTTTCATGAACTTCATCACATTTGTTACTAGCAAAAAGTGTGCAAGGCAGGTGTCATTCCAGTTGACAGATGAGGAAACAGCCTCAGAGAGGTGCGGTAACCTGGCCCAAGCTCACAAAGCTAGTAAATGGCAAATCCAGGACTCAAACACAGTCTAACTAAAATAATGCAAATACAACCATAGCTGGCACTAAAATGTAAAAACCATTTTTAAGCAGTCTGGAATTTGTTAAATTATATTCTGACTGCAGTGGTACCATTGCAGTGCTACCATTACATTTCTCCAGTCCCAAGCCCAGGGTCAATCCTATCTTCCCCTTTAGTATGAGGTAATATAGACAGTAAGTGGGGAAAATTATTTTTGGTAAACTAGGACCATCTGAATCCTTCAAAAGATAATCACACCAAAATTAACATCACAGCCCAAAATGGGCAAAGAACAAGAGGAGGCAATCTGCAAAATAAGAAATTCAAATGGCCAACATATGCATGAAAAAACGCTCAACTTGCATGACCAAAAAAAGTGCAAATTAAATCAACCCCCATTCCCTGTGCCTTGAAACCTAGAAAAATAATTAATAATAACAATGATAATTCCCAGTGTTGGACAACATATGAAGAAGTAATCAATCCTCATACCCTGCTAGTGGAAGTTTACTTTGCTCCATTTTTTTAGAAGGCAATTTGGTACTATATAGCAAAAGCATTAACATTCTCCACTCCCTTTGACCGGCATGTAAAGTTTTCACCCAAGGAAATCATCATGGTATACTCAAATATTTTTTTAAAAAGGATATTAATTGAAATGTTGCTTACAATATAATACAAGTCTTAAAATCATCTGAATTGTCCAACAAAAGGCAGAGATTAATAAATTATGGTACATTTATATAATGACCTACTTGGCTGAACTTAAGAAATGATTTTGTGGAAGACAATTTAATGACATGGAAAAACATTCATGATATATTGCTAAGGCAACACCACGATCCCTTTCCTGAAAAAAAAAAAAAAAAAAAAGACAAGACATACATGCCTAAAGAAGAACAAACACACAATATTGGTAATAAAACTAATTGTGATTATTATTCGCTTCCTGTTAGTCATTTTCAAAAATTTCCACCATGACATCTTTGTTTATTCTTATATTCTTAAAAAGGTAAAGAATGATGGACGAATTGGCCGGGTACAGTGGCTCATGTTTGTAATCCCAGCACTTTGGGAGGCTGAGGTGGGTGGATCACCTGAGGTTAGGAGTTTGGGACCAGCCTGGCTAACATGTTAAAATCCTGTCTCTACTAAAAATACAAAAATTAGGCATGGTGGCACATAACGTAGTCCCAGCTACTCAGGAGGCTGAGGCAGGAGAATTGCTTGAACCTGGGAAGCAGAAGTTGCAGTGAGCAGAGATCACACCATTGCACTTCAGCCTGGCCATCTCAGCGAGACTCCACCTCAAAAAAAAAAAAATAAAACAACAAAAAAAAAGAATGAAGAATAATTACCCCACATAGGCAGTGTGGTTCCTGGGACAATCCATCCATCTCTATGCCTCCACGGCAAAAGGCTAGGAGGCTGAGAAGTGGATGCTGCAAGTTTGATTCTCAGTCCAATGCTGATGTTGCGGAGCCTCTGAATGAGCCTTTTGCAGCTCATAAACCTCCTGCTACTTGGGCATCCTGACTTATGCCGTGACTAGTGACCTAAAGATACTTGGGGAGATATTCCAGTTGGGTTAAAATTTGAGACATCAGAGGAGTGAAATGGAGGGTGTTTCAAGCAGCACCACACAGAGCATCAAGACACAGGCTCTGACAGCTGACACTTTCTGTCCCTTGTGCCTTCCTATGTCTGCAGGCTTCCCAGCCTCCAGCTCAAAATAGCTGCTCTGCTATGCACAGCAAAGAAAAAGAGACAGGCTTAGGCCAGCGGCTGCTAACGCTCAGGGCATCAAACTGGGCTGGAACACTTGAGGAAAATTATTTAGTTATGATAATTATTAGCTGCTTTTAATCACAATAATGAACTAATACAGCAGTACTTATGCTTGGGAAAGTCAAAGAGGATCCATTAAAAATCTAATTAAAAGCCAGTCCTTAAGAAGAATCATGGCTTATTTATCTCTCTATTAGGTAATATAAACTAGTGAACTGTGCAGCTTGGAAATTTTCCACCAGTCAAGCTGATAAGCACTATTCCCCTCTCAGTTGTAAAAGTACAATAAATCTGCTGTAAGGGAACTCTCACTATGTTTTAAGAAGACAGATGAGGGAAGAAAAAAGAGAGGAAGAGAAGGAAAAAAATGTTAATATAACATTTCTTCACTTATATCTTGCCATTTTCCAAAAAACATATGAAACAAGTATAGAGAAATGTATGAAGAGCAGTCTGTTGGTAAATAGACTTTGGGAAATAGACTGGTTAAGAATTTTTCACCCGTTAGCCAGGTATTGAGCTGGGTGCTGAGGTAAAGAGACTAAGTATAGGAGAATAATGTAGATCACTAAGACGAAGCCTGGGGCCAAGTCAGAACACCATGTTGATCACCAGAGGGTTTCGTTTAAGGTGGGCTGCATATTATACTCAGCTTCCTAGTGGCCAAAGCAAAGAGAGAAAATTTCCAAACACAGCACTCATTTTATAGAAATATAATCCTTTCTGGCAACTCAGGGTTGACAGAAAATTCTTCAGTGAATCCTGAAAAGGACAATGTTCCCAACAATGCATGTAGGCCAACCCCCAGCAAGTTTCAGGATGGCTTCTTGTGACATCTCTGGGCTCAAGCATGCACTAAGCACACACAACACAACCCACCCAGCTGGAGAAGCTCTGCCACAGTGCCTTTATCATACTCATTACGGGAAAAACCCTCTTAAATATCCACATTTTAAAAGCCTCAAAAAAAAAAAAATGCAGAATCCTTTTATTACGATCCCATAGGAAAAGTTTACTTCTAAAGTAGTGGTGACTTAGTGGCAATTAAATTTCAATTAATATATTTATTGGGTGTTTCTTTTAGGTCTTTACAACACATAGAATAAATAAGTGGATAGGCATGAACCCTACCACAATCAAGTAGAAGGTACAGCTAGGAAATAACAAAGCAATGGCTGCCCTTTATTGAAGAGCAAAGACGTAGACTATGTGCTTTATGCAAATTATCTCAGTTAATCCTTGCAACAATCCTTAGAGGTGGTAACAATGACCACCCCCAATTTACAGTTGAGGGAAGTGAGTTTGGCACATATTAAGGGGGCACACAACTCCTCAGCGCCTGAGAGGGGTCTTGAGTGCAAGTCTGACTCCAGAGACCGTCCATCGCTGCTGGGTACCACCTTCCAGGTGCTCCCATTTCACAGTCGAGAGAGGAGTGACATGCGCACAACAGGTGAAATATGAAGAAGAAGAACTGCCTTGGAGGGCCCTAGAATGCATGTCCCAGGAGATCACCGTCACAGTCCTTTTAGGGTCAGAGTTCAATCCCATTTGTTCCACAGGCAGGGAGGCAGGCAGGCTGTGAGCACTTCCCATGTGCAGGCCCTCTGCAATTCACTAGAGAGAGAGGGCCCTACCCTGGGTGCCGAAGGAACTCAGACCTATAGGAGTGGTCCCCTAGAGGCATGCCCAGGGGTCTCTGGGAGCACTGGACACTTAGCACACCCTATGTGCGGTAAGGTTATCACAAGGTCATGACAGGTAGAGGCAACATTGTGTGCAAATGTTTATACATCATGACCCACTGGGGATCACCAAGAGGTTTGGTATGAGGAGAGGAAGTAGGGGAGGGAGAGAGGGGAAGTAGGGAGGTGGACAGACAGACAGACAGAGTGAATATGAAGCAAATGGAGTGTGGTGAGTGTGTACACCATGAGAACAGAGAAGCAGGCAGGCACCAGACCAGACCACAGAAGAACACATGCAATGCTGAGAGTCTGGGTAGTGGGGAACCCTCAGAAAGATCTTCAGATGTTAAGTGGAGTCAAGTCAAGCTCCAATGGAGGTTTCAGAAAGGTTACTCCACGTGCAGCGCAGAGGATGGTGGGATGCAGATAGGACAGCTGTAATAGCCCAGGCACAAGGTGACAGCAGTGGGAAGAGAAAAGGAAATGAAAAGTGATATTTGGAAGGTAGGATTAGTCTGATTAGATTTTGGGTAAAAGGGAAGGTTGAGCAGAATCCTAGGGAGCTGGCTGAAAGGTAACAGGCAATACAGAGAAAGGGGGACTCAGGGGACTTCAACAGGTGGTATTGTGGGCTTTGCAGTATATTCAAGTGATGTGTCCACGAAGTAACTGGATGTTTCTGGGATTGAAGGGGCATCCTGGGGAATCCAAGTAATGGACTGGGTGGAGATTTCCTCTGGAGAGGCTGCTGCTATCATTAAGTTCCAGTGTAAATGTCTAACTCCAGTTCTGGCCCAGATGAAGAGAAACTTTTTGATGACTACACACTCTGTATTGGGTAGAATCTCAGGCTGTCTCTTGTCACCGACTGTATGTTGCAAAGAGGGCTAAAATCCGAGGTTTCAGCTAAAACTCTCACCAGGGAAAAGCAAAAGGCAAACTTGAACTAATTACTCTGCCAGTCGAGATGACCTTTAGAAACAAGTTTGAACTTTTGTCAGCGTGTTATCGGTATTTCCATCAGGAAGTATTTCAACCAGCTAATGTTTGCCAACTGGGAGGACCAAGTGTTCAGTTCAGCATCAGGGTTTCTGTGCTAATCTGACCTTCCAAGGTATTTAAAGATGCAAAGGCCAGATTCACCACTTGAGTTCCCAAATCTATGGGGGTTGAATGCCATAGTGCTGTCTACCAACATTTGCCTAGACTTGCTCTCTACCTTTTCCTCAAAAAAAAAAAAAAAAAAGAAAGAAAGAAAGAAACAAAAAACAAAAACAAAAAACAAAAGCCTGAAGCCCTAACTTCCAAATTAACCTTAAAAAAACATTTAGAATCACATGTTGCTGAGCCACTTTAACCGTCATCAACCTTTAACCTTAAAAGGAAGCATCCATAGAGGTTAGCTACTTGGTCCTTGGAGACAGAATACTGACTTTGAATCCTGGCTTCCCCACCTCCTAGCTGTGGGACCTTGGGCAGGTACTCAAACCTGCCTCAGTTTTCCCGTCTGTAAAATGTAAGAGAACTTACTTCACAGGTAACATAATTAAGAGGCTATATGCCCTGAGTCTTGAGACTGTGCTTGTTACAGGCTGTGATTTGTGGTTAGTTTTTGATAAGTGGGGTTATCATGATCAAAACACCTTTATTACACTTAATCCCCCAGAAAGTGCCATGTTGGCTTCAGTCCCTGAATGGGGCTCATGTAATGAACACAAAACCAGGGACTATGCTTGTTTTTCTTCTTCTTTATAAACAGAAGCAACCAATAAAATCATTTCTACACAGCCTAGTGCCTTCAACTATATTTCTCTAAGAAGTAGCAGCAGGAGAAATCTGGAGTTTAATTAAACTCTTATTTTGGGCAAAATAAAGAGGAGAAAGAACCTTTTAGGGAAAAGTAGTTCATAAAACACTGATTACTGTGGTGGAGGGCACCCAGAGTGATAAATGACTATAGTGGAAAAATGTATTATAAGAGAGCTTTTTCTCACTCCGGAAGTTTCTTTCCTGGTTTCAGCCCCTCTAATGAAGCTGTGCTCCATATTTCCTCCCAGCAATGCCAGCCTCCACTTCAGGGGAGTTTTTGTGGCAGTCCTTTGACATGGAATCTTTACTGTGTGCAAGTCTAGAATCCAAGTCGTGGTTGCAATGGAAACTGCCTGGCGGTCCCTTTCCACCACATAGACCTTGTGTTCTTGAGTTACCACAATGACTGCTTGGCCTCTTGTTCAGGAAATAGCCACTCTTGCCTTATCAATTCCTTGTGTGATTGGTTAGGAGGGTGGGATGAGTGGGCAGGGCAGAGGGATTGGGTCATTTTGGTTAGAGGAAGAAGGGGAGAAATGATAGGTTCAAGACTCTTGGAATGTCACAGAGAGACAGTAGAAGGTAACAAAAGCTCCCTTTGATGTTGCTTGGATGTAAGTTGGCTTGAGTTGGAACTAGAACAATAGCTCAGTTTTGATCCCCAAATAGCCAAAGCATCCTTTATGTATGAGAATGACCACATCCAGATTCCAAAACCAGTTAGGGGGAGAGGAAGATGGTCCCCACATGTAAGTATTGCATCAAATAGAGGGGTCTTCCTGCAGTGATGGGGGTATGGGGGTATGGTGGTGATGGTGGTAGTGTCCATGCATTTAAGAGTGTTCCAGGGAGCAGCAGAGAATAATGATAAACTTGAAAAACTTGAAAATGCACTGGCATCAGACTGGGAGACAGGAGACTTGAGATTTATCTTCAATGTACTACCTTGTGACCTTAGAGAAGTCACATAAGCTTTCTGAACCCTAGATGCCTCATCTGTCAAATGAGGCAAATAAATATCTGCTAGCTTCCCCAGTGGGTGGAGAGGAGCAAATGACTTCAGGCATGGATGACTCTGCACAAAGGCAACTCTCACATTATTCATTTCAGGTCTCTCCAGCTCCAAAGGGACTGTGAGGAAGGGTTAGTACAAATGAAGATGTGACTTATTCAAGGCTGAAGAGTCTCAGGTGGATCAAACAAAGCCACCATGCAAGTACTGGGTCTAGTCTGCCTGAAGACATTTTATCATCATTTTGACATAGCCACCCATGGAGGAGGTTAGGGATATTTCTAGACTTCAGCTGGGCAGGGTCAGCATAGAACAGCAGGAGCCCAGCCACGGAAGACAGAAGTCATACCAGATCTTCTGCACGGCTGGAGGCACTGGCCAGAGTAATCCTTTGGGCAGCCTTATGCCAAATCCTGGTCTGAGCATCTGGGAGCTCTTCCTGCCACCTTTAGTCACTCTCAGTCTCCAACACCTTCCTTCTTGCAAAGCAGCATTTGACTCTGCAGGAGACCCAACTGTTGCTGTAAAGGTTGCCCGCCACTTGCTGAAATACCAGCAGCCTCCACAGCAGATCCCAGCCTACCTCAAATATGTGGGTAGCTTCAGGTGGCCAGAGACTCATCCAATAATTACAGCACATTCATTTAATATTTATTGGTAAGTGCTCACACAGCGCAGGGAGAGTGCAAATCGTGAATCCTTCAGGCCAGATCCTTCAGGTCCCTTGTGATGCTTTTCTTTGAAGGCTCCTTTTCGTACACCGCCACCTCTTTTCCCAGTGCCTTCCTGTTACTTGGTTTCTCCATGTAACAAGGGAAGGGAGAGACCTTAATATCCTAATTCTCATGTACTTCCAGAAGCATTAGCACATTAAAAGAGTAAGAGGACAATCCTTAGCCCAGCAGGATGAACACCTGGTGGTCCAGTTGGTCAGCTGGGCCTTGGATATACAATAATCACACCATGCTGCACAAGGTCCAATCTTACACAAGCCCTCATCCTCATCAACAGCCTCCTCTGTCATTCGTTCTCATCTTTGGTACTGCACCTCCTTCTTCCAACATTTGGGGAATTCTCCGTTCTCTGGGTCTTGGTGGGAGGCAAAGTCGTCTTCTACAGTAGAATCAGACAATGTCAGTGATGTGATTTGGATGTTTGTCCCCTGCAAATCTCATGTTGAATGTGATCTCCAATGTTGGAGGTGGGGCCTAGTGGGAGGCGTTTGGGTCATGGAGGTTGATCCCTCATGAATGTCGTGGTGCTATCCCCATGGTAATGAGTGAGTTCTTGCCCTGAGTTTACCTGAGAGCTGGCGGTTTAAAAGAGCCTGGCACCTCCCCACAACCTTGCTTCTTCTCTTGCCATGTGATGTGAAGGCTCCCCCTTCACCTTCTGCAATGACTGTAAACTCCCTGAGGCCCTCACCAAAAGCAGATGCTTGCACCACACTTCCTGTACAGCCTGCAGAACTGTGCACAAAAATAAACCTCTTTTATTTCCTAACCTCAGGAATTCCTTTATTGCAATGCAACTGGACAATACAGACAGATGTGTGCTTTCCCAGACTTTCTTGCAGTAAGGGGAGGGACACACCATTGATATTTTATCAATCAGACAGAATAGCACCGCAAGGGAATAAGGAGTGAATTCCTCAAAGAAGTGGGGATTTGGAAAAATCCTTCCTAGAGACAGCAGCTGGTTGAACAAGATTAAGTTCTGGGGCAGTGGTGGATGGAGGGAGCAGTAGTTTTCAGAGCCCCAGGTGGATGATGTCTAACATGTACCCTATAATCTCTGGAGCTGGGTAGGGGCAGCAGTGTTACCCTCACAGGGCAAGTCTCCACTGTATTTTGGGTATTGTTGCTAGCTGGGTGGTCTCCAGGTCTCATTTTCCAGCTCTCAGAGAAATTCTGTAGGTCACCCAATATCATTTTTAACGCATTCCTTTTCTGCTTAAATCAGCTAAGTCAGATTCTGTGGCTTGAGTGTGTATCCTGAGTGATACAATTCAGGTATAAATGACATTAATAATAACAGTAGTAGTAATAATAATGATGATGATAGCTAGCATTATGGAGTGTTTCTACCTTCTATGCACTGTCCCAAAAGTTTTTCAATTAATAACTCATGTATTCCTAAAACACATCCTATGAAGTAACCATCAGAAACCCAATTTTACAGTTGAGGGAGTAAAAGCTTGGAGAGGTGAGTACCTTTCTGAAGGTCTCAAGTTTCACCTTTTCCTTCTGCTGCCTCCTAAGATGCAGACTTAAGTATGGAATTCAAAATTAAAGTCAGCATACCAGGGACTCATAACTCTGGCTCCTTTGTGTTTGGATCTAGGGTGAACATTTTTACGGGGAAACATTTACACTTCCCAGCAGGACCAAACTGTGGCCGTGGCCTTGTTTCTTGGTCAGCCTTGTTGCAAACAGCTGAAGCAAGACCTGAGGGTGGGACAAGGCCCCCAAGGGCTCCTGTGGCTCCAGAGCCACCTGAGGGCTTTGGAGCCTTAGGACAAGCTAACTGCTGGGAAGACAGAAGGTGCACTCTGGAAATGTCACCGCTGACCTCTTAATCACCATCCTGTGATTGAATTAATTAGGCTGAGAGCTCTGCTATTGAGCTGTTCTCACATCTGGAGTAGTTTTACAATGCAGGAAACTGATCACAGAAGGCCAACTGTCAAGAAGGAGAGTCAGATATAAACATAATACATCACCGAGAGACTCTGCTTATGGCTGGGTCATGATTCGTAACCTGGGAGTGATTGATTGTCTTCTCCTTGTTCTAATTTTGGACCAGACATTTTGGGATGATGGTTGGGTTTGACATTTTAGTCATCTTTTCTTATTCTACAAGAAAGTCTAAGTAATCGTGACTAGGGTAAGAAGGGGAGGAAAGAGGGGATCTGTTGATGCCAGGATTTTTGCATGTATTTTTCTTGAAGCAACAACAATAAAGTACATATGTAGGGAAATAAAGTGTCTGCATCAGGGCTGAGTGAGGACCTGGAGCTTTCTCTGTTGGTGTGTTTTGGTGCTGTGGTGTCTGTGTCTCTAAATCCTGGAATAAAAGCTGTATTCGAAAATATCGTGAAGTTAAAGGCATTTTGTTAAGAAACACTTGCTTCTAAAACTCAGAGTGAGGAAAGTGTTTACCTAAATTTTAGCTCTGCTGGAGTGGGCTGTATAAGAGCTTTCTTCAAGGAAATTTGTGATGGGTTGCCTGAGCCTGGTTCAAGCCCAGCAACATTCTAGGTGGAAGCAAAAGAAAGACTTGGCTTCTTATATGCAGATAGAACAGTGGAGAAAAGAAAATGATGAACCACAGCACTCTCTTCAGAGAACTCCTATTGCCTTTCATGCAAAATCCTACATGATCTGGCTCTTCTGTGCTTCTCTTTTGGATTTCATCTAGTACTTTCTCCAGCCATGCTAGTAAAGACAGACCTTCTGTCTATCTATCTACATAGTTTGTCTGTCTGTCTATCTACTTACCTACCAACCTACTTTGTCTCTGCAGGCTTAAATAAAGCCAATACCTGCCAGAAGAGTTGGGGGACGGAATCTACATCTTGGGGAGGGGTGATAAGCTCAATTTCCAGTCTCTTTGAGAATGTGCAATGTGGTGAGAGGTGTTAAGGGAAGTTTCCTTAACAAGCTGAGGCCCTCTGTTCTCTGTATGAGAGTGAAGGTGGCCCACCAAGGGCAGGACCCTCAGGGGGGTTTCATTCCGGAGAAGATGGGCCTGGTGGTGACTCCTGTCCTTGGTCTGGCACTGGCCAAAGTGAGTTGCTGGGGGATCACAGGAAGGAAGATGCATTGAATTTTCCCCAATAGTTCATAAAGAGTGCTATTCAAAAGCCAAGGAATTGAGGGCCTTTTCAGACTTAAAAGAGATCAGAGAGACCATATATTAGCACTAGAGATTGTTCAGGAGGCTGTGATTATAACCCAGGGCTGCTATGTAATGGGCATTCAGTAAATATTAGTAAAATGAGTGACTTCCCCAAGTTTCACAGCAAGAAAAGCAGCACTAGAGCTTCCCTCTCCATCTCCCTGCCTCCTTTCTTCCACTATCTTTGCCTTGTCTCTACCCTCATTTCTCTCTCCTTTCCCCCTTCTCCCTACCTCTCTCTCTCTAGCTTGCTAAAACTTCTTTTTATAGAACAGGAAAGAAATTGTCAAAATGGATTTCTTTTTTTTCTGATCTCATACTTACTTTAAGAGGAGAGAGAGGGTGGAAGAAATTTGTCTTGAGAGCCTGAGAGACAGGGAACATTTTATAACTCAGTTTTTGGAAATTCTAGTCCTTGAAAACTCTAGAACTGGTTGTAGGATGTGGGTGAATATAACCTTTCCCAAGAATATTCTTTTTAAATTTAAAGACTTGAGCTAAGCCGAAATAGAATCTAGTTCAATTCATCGAGTACAGGACTTGACAGTCAATCAAGTGCTACTCAGTTGATGAGACTTGGGACAACTAAGTACTTAGGATATAATAAAAATATGCCCCAATTTTATACAACTCTCACACACAAAAAAATCCCTCTCTCTCTCACACACACACACACACATACACACACACACACCCTAGAGGGATAAACAGTTGACCCTTGAACAACACAGGTTTGAACTACCTGGGTTCACCTGTATGTGGATTTTCTTCTGCTTCTGTCCCCCTGAGACAGCAAGAACAAACTCTCCTCTTCTTCCTCCTCTCTAGCCTACTCCATGTGAGGAGGACAAGGATGAAGACCTTTATGGTGATCCATTTCCATTTAATGAATTGTAAGTATATTTTCTCTTCCTTGTGTTTTTCCTAATAATTTTCTTTCCTCTAGTTTATTGTAAGAATACAGTAAGTAGGCCGGGTGCGGTGGCTCACACCTGTAATCCCAGCACTTTGGGAGGCTGAGGCGGGTGGATCACAAGGTCAGGAGTTCAAGACCAGCCTGGCCAAGATGGTGAAACCCCGTCTCTACTGAAAAAACACAAAAAATTAGCCTGGTGAAGTGGCTGGTGCCTGTAATCCCAGCTACTTGGGAGGCTGAGGCATGAGAATCACTTGAACTCAGAGGGCAGAGGTTGCAGTGAGCCGAGATCACACCACTGCACTCCAGCCTGGGTGACAGAGTGAGACCCCATCTCAAAAAAACAAAAAACAAAAAACAGTAATACATATAAAATATCTGTTCATTAACTGTTTATGTTATCAGTAAGGCTTCTGATCAACATTAGGCTATTAGTAGCTAAGTTTTCGGGGAGTCAAAAGTTAAACAGAGATTTTTGACTGTGTAGGGGGGTCACCACCCCAAACCCCTGTGTTGTTCAAGGGTCAATGTATATCAAAATGTCACGGAGAGATGGGTTATCACTTGATGGGCTTATATGTGCTCTTTTCTACATTTTCCAAAATTTCCAGAATAAATGTCCACAACTTCTTCAATTACTTAAAAAAAAAGTGTCGTTGTAAGAAAATATTATTTTAAAAAATAGCAACACTTTTTAAGTTTCCTTTTTTAAGGCTGTGTCTCTACACACAGCCAGTTTGTTGCCTGCCTTGCCAAGTTCATTGACAACCACAGTCTCCAACCCATACAGGATCAAGATTCAGCTTGAGTCCGTACACTGGAGAATCCTAGGAAACCTTGCTTTACTTTCTAGGGGCATGATCTGGGGCCTTGTGTTCATTTTGCTTCACCCACAGGGATCACATGCTGTGCCTACCCACTCCTGACCTCAACCACCCACTGCTTCAATTTCAACACATCAGGTTACAAATACAGGGTTCATCGATAAGGGGCTTATGTCCAAATGCAATGTCTCCCCAGGCCCAAGTCTAACGCAAACCAGCCAAAAGATTCCCTGGCTTCCTATTCTCCTTTCTACGCTCTGTTTCTGGTTTCCTCTCCACCTTCAGGTTTCATGTCGTTTTGTACCTAAGGCATGTCAGGAACTCTGGGGGCTGCCTTCACAAATATATTTCTCCTTGGATACCCACCACCAATAAAGTGAAGATTTGTATTCCCATCTTACTGAAGAGGAACCTGAGGTTCAGAGTAGTCAAATGACCAAGCAGAAATCACAGACCCGGTGGGGAATAAAAGGCCAGTCTCCCGCAAACCCAGCACCCTTCCTACTTCACCAACTTCACCCTTTTCCTTGTTTTCCTTGTTACTCTCCAGCTTCTCCCTCCTATCACCTTCGTTTTCTTTACCCTTCATCTTCATCCTCCTAAGAAATATGTCTAAAATCAGAAAAAATGAGCACTAATGAAAATAACTGTGCTAGGAGCTTTCACACACAATATCTCAATACATAATTTCAGCTACTCAGTGTGGTAGGTGATATGTATTCATTCCAATATTTATTGAACACTGATGGTGTGGCAGATATCGTACCAGACACGCCAAGTGAAATAAGGAAAACAAACCCAATTCCTGTCCTCAAGGAGCTGTAGTCTAGGAAATATTCCTATTATTTGTTTTCAAAAGAGAAATAAACTAAGACTTGGAGGAATTAATTAGTTTTTAAATGCCATAGTTCAAACTCAAAATCCTTTATCACACGGATTTTAAGCTTTCTCATGGCACAGAATTCTGGAGGAGATCGGAAAAAAAAATTGCTTCCTAAAATTCAGTCTCCGCCTTTAGCTCCCTAAACAAGAAAGAAGAGAAGGCGAGACAGAGACAGTGACAGAGACAGAAAAGCAGATCCTTGGCCACTCATCCTGCCGTATCTCAAGGCAAAGAATCACTGATGAATTCTTTCCTTTTCTATCTGGGAGAAAAAAAGCTTTAAGGAGCCCCAAGTTTTCAGGCCAGGGTTTGTCCAGGTGGTGTGTGACCCACGGAATCAAAGGGATGAGGCTGTTGTTCCACACCTGCCTCCTTTCAGCTCTCTTTTGTTTTCAGATCTTATAGTTCTAGCTAAACAAAGAAGTGCTCCTTCTCATCCTTGGTTTCCAGGCAGAGAAAATGTCAAGTTCTTCAGCTGAAACGAAATCTCCCACTGTCCAGGCTAAGAGAGCAGGGTCAGGGATGGGATCCCAAACTTTGAGGTGGAAGATGGAGAAAGGGTGGGGGAGGAGGGAGGGATGGAGGAGGAGGAAGGAGGAGAGGGAGGAGGAAGGAGGAGGAGAGAAGGGGAGGAGGAGAGAAGGGGAGGAGGAGAGAAGGGGAGGAGGAGGAGGAGGAAGGAGGAGGAGAGAAGAGGAGGAGGGAAGAGGAGGAGGAGGGAAGAGGAGGAGGGAAGAGGAGGAGGAGGAGGGAAGAGGAGGAGGAGGAGGGAAGAGGAGGAGGAGGAGGGAAGAGGAGGAGGAGGGAGGAAGAGGGAAGGGGAAGAGGAGGAGGGAAGGGGAAGAGGAGGAGGGAGGGAGGAGGAGGAGGGAAGAAGGAGGAAAGGTGGAAGAGGAGGAAGAGCAAAGGGAAGAGTGAAGAAGAGGAGGAGGAACAGCAAAGGGAAGAGTGAAGAAGAAGAGGAGGAAGAGGAATGGCAAAGGGAAGAGAGAGAAGAGGGAGAAGGAAGAGGAGGAGGAGATTATGCATGACACTTGTTAAAATTGGTAAGAAAGACTTTATTTAAGGGGGGCTACCGCAACGGGGGTTTGCATAGGGGAGAGAGATGGGCTCAACTCCCAATATAAGGACAAGTGGACATGTATAGCTAACGAGCAGGTAGGAGTCTGGTGGAAGGAAAATTACTAGGAGGAAACATCAAGGCTAGGAGGATACTAGCCAGACCCACTCAACAGGCTTCTTGCTAAAACTGACTAACTAGGCCAAAGTCAGGGCCCAAAGTCAGGGCCTAGTCAAAAAGAGGCCTCAGAGGAGCCTGACTCAAGTTTGGCTAAGGAGAGCGTGTTTGTCAGTGATAATAAAAATAATAGCATTTAGCAGGTTTTGAGCCTTTATGTGCCAAGCACTGTGCTAGGTACTTTTGCATATATCTCATTTAACCCACAGTAAGATAATCTGGGGAGGTGGGTATTATGATCTCCTCCACGGCCAAGGCAAGGAGTCTGGGGCTGGGAGACATGATTTGACTTGCCCACATCCTGTGAGCAGCGGATTTGATCCCAGGGAGTCTGGTTCCAGAGCCTGCCTGCACCAGCTGTGTTCTAGGGCCTCCTAGGTGAGAGCTATAAAGCACATGGTAGATGCCTAGTAAATATTGGTCTCCTCCTTAACACCTCTGAGGAAGCTGTTTTTTTTTCAAACCTGGCCCCTTCCCCCAAACCATCAGCCACTCTACCATACAGCCAACTCTGTGGCCGGGGCTGACCTGACTGTCTAACTTTTATCCTGCATGCTGCAGTTACGTCCTCAGCTGGCTGCCTTTCTGCACTGTAGTGCTTTTCCTGCTATGCCTGGATACCCAGGCAATTTAAAAGCATGTTGACCCTAAGAACCACTGCTCTGGAGAGCATTTGTGCTTGGCTTCTCTGAACAACCATTGATCATATTTCATGGTTTTAAAGAAAAAAGAAAAAAAAATGTGAAAAACCAGGTACCCTGGAGAAGCCAACAGGATAACCCCTGAGCTGTCACATGAGATAGGAACAAATGCACAGAGAGCACTGTGGCTGCCCCCGCCCCCCTTCCCCAGGGCTCCCCGCTCCAGGACTTGTTTATGGCCTGGGGGAACAGGGAAGGACAGGAGCCAACTCTGCACAATCACGAAAGGCCTGGGCCAGGCCTGGCCAACCAGGTGCCTGCCACTTACAAGAAAACAATTTTCTCAGGTTGAACTCTGCCTCCTGCTCTGGGGCCCCCTGGAGGGGTGCAGTGCTTTTCTCTTTCATTAAACAAGGGTAGGGGGTACACAGCGGGGTGGGAAGGAGCCTGGGAAGGGGAGAGGAAGGAGATTTCATGCAGTGCAGCCAGCGGGGCAGCTGGGCCTCTGCCTCCCAGCCTGGGCCAAATGGAACCAGAGAGACCCACAGGTTCATAATTCATCTTAATGAAGGGTCTCCGTAAACCTGCCGTGCCCTGGGGTTTCAGCAGGAAACTCCTGGCCATTTTGCTGACAAGGGTCCCCAAATGTGCAGGTGCTAATGGGGCCCTTTCCTCCTGGGGTTTTTATGGCATGTTTTGGAGCAACCGGATGTTTTAGAGTCTTCTTCCCTCAGGGCCCCCGAGGAGAAGGGGATGCTAGACTGCAGGGCTTGCTCTGAGAAGGTCCCAGAAGCCTCCAGAAGATCTTCCATTGAGCGGCACATGGCCCTCTTAAGCAGACAGCTAGAGGAAGGCATGAGTCCCGGCAGCAATTCACAATGGCAGTAGGAGGTTGGACAGAGCAAATTATATTCAAAGCAGGGAATAACCCCCAAATGTATTTTAAAAGTTTATCCCCGGCCAGACTCTGTGCTTTGCTCTTTTACATACACCGTCTCACTTACTCTTCACAGCAACACTGAGACGATATTAGCAGCCCAGTTCTTCATTTGAGAAGACCAAAGCACAGAGGGGCTAAGTGATTTGCCCGGGCCCACACAGCTGGGTTGTTGCTGAGCCAGCATTTGAAACCAGGTCAGCCTGCCTCCAGACCCCCCTACAACATAACATTTAGCGACATTGTGCCTATTCATTATCCCATTTAACACAAACAATTCTGAGATCCTTATTATTAGCACATTCTGCAGATAAGGAAAGCAACTCGGAGAGGTGTAGGGACATGCAGTAAGTGTCCTTAGCAGGGACTCCACAGGCTGTAGACATGCCAGCAATACAATCCTCGAGTGGAAGCCATGTGGAAGCCATGCCAAACAAACCCCTGCTTTCTATGCCGAGTCTAAAGCCTTCAACTTTTTCTATTTTCCCACCAATGCAACTCACAGACATTGAAGACACACGGCTCATATATTATGCTTTGATTGTGTTTCTTAACCTACAGAGTTTCCTGTTTAAGTTGCTGGCCAAAGGCCCAGTTACGATTATGTTGGAGTAATTTTTTAAAATATGCCTTACTTACTTTCAGAAGAGTAATGAGATAGCTTCTTTAAAAAATAACACACAAAGCCACCTCCACCAACTAAATTGTAAACTCCTCAAGGGTTGCATGTTTGTCTATTTACTCGCTGATTCCTATTCTTCCCACCCCAATGCCTGGATTTTGAAAAGTACCTGTCTGTATGTGTGTGTGTGTGTCTCTCTCTCTCTCTACCTACCTACCTGAATCCTGTGGTAGAATTGTAGGAACGACTGCACCAGAGCCAAAAGATTAAGAGTTATCACAACTTGCCATTTAATTGGTTCAGCGCATCCTGGCAACCACGAAGAGTAGAAAAATAGTAGATGAAGATGTGATGTTGTTTAATACTTCTCTTTTGTAAGAGCCATTGTTTATCTTTCGACCTTACATGATTGGTACCTTACATCAGCAACTGTATGCAACTTCATACTCCTTTTGGCTAAATTTATCTCTGCTCCTTCTCTGCCTCAATAACACCACTCACACATTGACAAATGTGTTCTCAGCAGTTCAATACAGGGCAAATCCACAATTTGAACTTATGCATCTTTCTTACAGCTCCAAAGCAAATAAAGTGATCACAGAATCTGAAACACTGATCTTTATTAAATCTCTACCATATGTAACATATGTTATTCAAAATAAGAATTTGGTCTTAGTTGCTGGTGAGAAGAAACATCATTACTCAGCACAGTTTGGGAACTAACCGGTCACTCAGAAGTGGAATGGATCACACAAAGGTCTCAAACCAAACTAATTTCATTGTTGACTCTATTTGTATTTGCACTGACAGGTATTTGCATTTACCTGTCAAATACATTTGGAAATCTGGATACATGTGCGAATATACACACACATGGGCAGAAGGATATCTACTTATTCCCTCAAGAGAGTCATACAAAAAGACTCTCTAGGTTAACTGGGACCTTAAAGCTTTACTGGTCTAACATCTCCCCTCCCACTTCAAAGCACACACACCTGAAAGTGAAATGGGGCGTTAGGGGTTGGGGGCAGAAGAGATCAACACCAAGCCAAGCTTAGAACTTCTTGCAACAGGTGAATGGTGTTGAGGGCTATCAGCACGCCTTAAACTTACAATCCCAAACTGATGAGATTGAGGTTGCAAATTGGCAAACAGGAAACTGTCCCTGTGATCTCCTGCTCTTCAAAGGGGAGCCTCTCCAGCATGTGTGTTTGTCAGTTCAGAGTTTAATTAGCCATCTATATGCACTCAATCTGGGCTCAGCGGGGAAGACCAAACACGGTCAGGGCTGCAGTCAGCCATCACAGGCCTCTGGGCAGCACACAGCACGGCTCACAGCTGTCCACCAAGGAGCTGGCATGCCAGCACCCTCTAGGATTGCTCCTTCCTCTTCCCAATTCTCAGTGCCCCAGGGGGTGACCTGGAACTCTTCCTGTTTGTCTGGCAATTAAAGAGGCAGCGCTCACTAGGGGCTACTTAGAATACCCACCTGGAGCAAACTGTCCCTCGTGGTTAGCTCTGCTTGCCTTTCTTAGTAAACCTGCTCTCTCACAAGCCCTGTACCTCACTTTCTCTGCCTGTTACTCCCTTCGCTTGGAGGGCAGTCTTCACCTTACCAGTGACCAGGATCATGCTTAGCATTTGTTCTTTTCCAAAAGTGTGCTTGTTTGAGTGTAAGAATCAAAAGATTTCTGGAATCCTCAACTCTTGTTTCAGTTTGGCCGAGAGCGGGATATTAGAGACTCCTAGACAATACAGTACCAGAGTCTGCAGCCTTGTAGCCTAGGCTCCCTCACACACACCTCTGTTGGTTGACTCCAACAGTATTTAAGAGAAAAAAAAGATTGAAGCCATGGCTTACATTCCAAAATAGGGAAATAGGGATGTTTCTTTTTCTTTTCTTTTTTTGAGACAGTTTCGCTCTTGTTGCCCAGTCTGGGATGCAATGGCGCGATCATGATCTCAGCTCACTGCAACCTCTGACTCCCAGGTACAAGTGATTCTCCTGTCTCAACCTCCCAAGTAGCTTGGATTACAGGCATGCGCCACCATGCCCAGATTTTGTTTGTTTGTTTGTTTTGTTTTGTTTCTGCTATTTAGTAGAGACGGGGTTTCACCATGTTAGGCTGGTCGGAAACTCCTGACCTCAGGTGATCCATCTGCCTCGGCCTCCCAAAGTGCTGGGATTACAGGCGTGTGCCACTGTGCCCAGCCTCAAAATTGGGATATTTTACACACATGAAATCAAATGTTCAGTTTCTTTTGAAAAACAAAACCAAAAACCAGAAGCTGCAGCAACACTGGGTCCATATCCCTGGGTGACAAACTTGGTCCTGAGCAGAGCAGAGTTCCCCTCTTTCAGGGTCCAGGGTCACTGCATGCTGTTGGATAGGTTGTGCCTGCTGAGGGGGCCCAGAGGGGCGCAAATCAAAGCTGGGTCAAGTTGGCTTCCACTGGGAGGAAGGGGCCCCTTTTCCTAATCCACACAAAGGCTCCCATGGGCCAGGGGAGCCCAGTTCCCTCCACTCACCACCTGACCAACCTCACCCATTCATGTTACCCGTGTCTCCCAGCAGGAGTGTCTAATCCCTGCTATCAACAACAACAACCTACAGCTATAAACGTTTTACAAGTTTAACAGCAGCAACACGTGGAGATTTCTACCCACGCCTTGGAGAAAATTCCTACTGAGTTACCAACCACATCCAATTCTCTATAGACTCCAGGTTTCTTTCTTTCTTAAATTCAGCCCTCCAACTTCTACTGGGGTTTACTTGCTTCCTGGGCTCCTGGAAAAACACAAAATCTGACTCTCAGAGCCAGAGCAGGTCGGCTGGAAACACATGTGGCTTATTACACTGCTGAGTTATAAAGAATGAGAACGGCTGGTCCAGTTTCTTTGTGGAGCAGCCTGTTGTCTCTGAGGCTGTCAGCAACCTGGGGCTTCTGCTTTTATGTCATCTTCTGACCCAATGAGGAGACCTGGGCAATAAAATGCAAATCATTCCAGCAGTCAATTAATCCTACTGAAATCCCTTCAATTAACACAGCAGCAAAGGGGCGTGGGAGGGGTTTTTTCTCTGGTCTTGCTCTACTCAGAGATAACCTGCAAAACTTAAGGGACTTTTAATTGTCCAGATCCACCCCAATTCCCCAAATCCAGGCCACATGCATGGCTATCCAAGCCTTAATGAAAATTAATGAAATGGAAATAAGAAGGAGGTTACCGCTGTGAATCAGAACTGTTTGGTGTCAATACCCAAACCCAACACAGCCTGCCCCAGCTCAGCAAGACAAATCGTCGTCTTAAAGGGACCAGCCAGAGACATGCAATGCCTACGCTCTGTCATCCCTCTCATTTCTGGAGTAATGAAAGGTCCATGAGTTCGTGAAAATTCCTTCTGTGATATTCACAGCTGGGTGGATCGCGTGCAAACCACAGGCAGAAATGACATGGGTGTTGCTAGGCAGCCCCATCTTGCCACCTTTCAAAGCTGGTCCAATGTTGGTGTCTTTGACCTCCATCTGACTCAGCCACAGAGCACCAGCCTGCAGTGGCAAGAGTCAGCAGCACCCTTTACTCCATGAGGGCTCCCCAAATCACTTTTCAGAGGCCCTCATTTTCCCTACAGCCAGCCTCCTCAGCAGAAATGCCAACCCTCCCCTAAAGCCAACGGCCTTTCCTCACAGCCCCAACGTGTCCTTCAGAAGCTCTCGTGGCCTATATAATTGATTTTTATTCTCCTGTGAGAACAGTCAAGGCCAAGGGGCACAAATACCTCTTTTTGTTTTTTAAGAGCGTAGAGGATTACATAGGCTAACCACCCCATTTTACATATGAACAAAATATAAATGACTTGCAAGATGGCAAGCAGCAAGGATCAGAACCCAGGAACTGGCAACCACTATTGTAAGTTCTGAAAGTGTGTTGGTGAATCCATTGTTTGGATCTCAGAATGATTTCTCTTTAAAGCTTTTGACAAGTGTTGGCCAGACTCCCAGCCCACAGGTATCTAACTAGTTAATGCATGTGTTCTGGAAATATAACACCAATGAGATTCCTTTATCTGTTTCTAATTGGTGGTTGAACAGTTCAGCCTGAAAATTCATTTGTAAAAAGAACACATGAACTATATACGGCTTGACTAAAAATAAAAGAAATGCACATTAGAACCATTCAGAGATAGTATTTTTTTCCTTGACTTCACTACAGCAAAGATGAAATTTTGAAAATCAAACTGATGTCAATATTAGCATGGATTCAGTCAAGCTGGACCTCTTAACTCCTGCTGGTGATTATGAAAATCTGTGCAAACTTTCTGAAAGCAGTTTGGTAATGTGGGTCAAGAGTCTTAAGAATGCCCTTGACCTTTGACCCTTAATTCATCTCCGGGAAATCTATCCTAAGCAGAATTGTGGACAAAGGTTTAGGCCCAAATGTTCATTTCAGCACTACTGGTATAATTAACTATGCCCTTGACTGCCTTCTAACAGGGGGACATCCAAAGGAGAAGTCTTTGTTGGGCAGGATGATGGTGTGAGAATGCAAGTTTGGAGAAGCTAAGAAGTGAGAAACTGCTGAGCATAAAAGGAAAGGGCTGAAGATTAGTGCTATGCAAAGTGCCGTCCAAAAACTAGAGTCTATCTTGCAACTACTTACTAGCCAGCAGTAAGAGTCAGCAATACAGCAACTGAGTAAATATTTAGCAGCTTGACATCTTGCACCCTCCCGGCATGCTATTTTGTGTTTCACAACAAAGCAAAGCAAAACAAAACAACAAAACAACGTAGCTTCTTCCCCCGGATATTCTGCAAAGCACTAACTGCTAGGGAGGCATCCTGCGGGGGTTGGCTGTGGCGGGGGAGGAGAAAACAGAGTCCAGAAGGTGGTGAGAGGGGTAGAGGACAGAAGTGTCTAGTGGAGATTTTCAACTATATTTTGCTGTGAGGTTGGTAATGCTGCCATCTCCCAGGTAGGCCTAGGGCATTTGTAGGCAAATCTCTATTGCCTGCTGTTGATTTCTGGAGCTGGGCTCACTTTGTAGGGATGTGAGGCAATGCTTTCTCCTGTTGCTTCAAGAGAAAAGTGAGGTCAGGACTAAGAATGCACCCCTGGCCTCTGCACATTTGGGGAGCTTTTATTTCAGTGTACAATTAGGAACAACCTATGTGCCTAACATGAGGGGAATAGTTAGCTAAGGCATGCTGCAGCCACCCAGTGGAATATTATATGATCATCTAAAATATTTTCAAAAAGCTTTTAATAATACGGCACAATGATCTCAGTATGTTTTTTGTTAAATGAAAACCCAGAAAACCAGCAAAGGCTTTTGTAGCACAGTTACAACCAATAAAGAAAAAACATTGCATATCAAAAATTAGAAGGAAATAGGCCAAAATGCCAGTAGTGACTGATGGCATCCTAAGTGATTTTTTTCCTTTCTTTATACTTTGTGTTTTTTATAATTTTCATAGGGAGGAATGTATACCTTTGATAATCAAAAATAAGTGTTAGTGAAAGGAAAACAAATTGCTCTATAGACCAACATATTGAGTTCTAACTTGGCATCCCCCTACTTTCCTCCGTTCTCTTTATCCTCCTACCACCCTGTTTTCTCTGGGCCACCTATAGGCCAGGACTTTCCTTACTTCGAGAAATAGGCAGGAGGGCAGAGGTGCCCCTAGCTGCCAACATCTTACAACTCTCTGCATGGTGGCCATTCCCTATCGCTGTTTTCTTGGCCAATTACTCTCCAGATTCTCTAAAGTAGGAAACAAAGGACAGTTGCTTTCGAGAAGGAAGGGACTGAGCAACTCTATCTCCTGCAGTGTGTCGGCTGGCCGTATGGCTTGTGTTCATAAATAAGCCTGTCCTCCCTCCTAAGTTGGTCTCATCTTAGCCAGGTGGTTCACGGTGTTTCAGAAGACACAGCACGTATTACAAAGGGTCCATCATCCAGGAGTTTGCAAAATGCTGAGATCCCTACTGCCTCCTACTCCCCTGTCAGAGTTTTTTTTCTTGGATTTTTTTTTTTTTTGCCACAACAACAGCGACAATAACAATGACAACAAAAACAATTGGCATAAGAACAGCAAACCCAGAGAGAAGCACAGCATAAAACCCTTTCCATAGCAACAGCATTTCTGAGCCAGGGATTTACAACTAGTCCAGGAGTGAGCAAGACTGGTCAGAGGAATGCAGTATGGAGAGACTGATAATTACACCAAAACCATGAGTTGGGGCAAGGGTCTTTCCGAGAATCAGATTGAGCACTGGCTGCTGCACCTGGCTGGGCATCCAAATCTCCAAGGAGCTTTGAGGAATACCGATTCCAGGCCCTTCTTGAGAAGAGCTGACTGTGGCTGGGCACGGTGGCTCATGCCTGTAATCCCAGCACTCTGGAAGGCTGAGGTGGGCAGATCACCTGAGGCCAGGAGTTCAAGACCAGCCTGGCCAACATGGCAAAACCCTGTCTCTACTAGAAATACAAAAATGAGCCGGGCATGGTGGCGCGTGCCTGTAGTCCCATTTGCCTGGGAGGCTGAGGCAGGAGAATCGCTCGTACCTGGGAGGCAGAGGTTGCAGTGAGCCAAGATCATGCCACTGAACTCCAGCCTGGGAGACAGAGCAAGACTCCATCTCAAAAAAAAAAAAAAGAAGTGCTGACTCTGATTCTCCAGTGGTAGGGCCAGGGAATCTGTATTTCATACCGATGTGCCTAGGATTCTGATGCAGCAGCCCTGTACCTCTATCTGCACACAAGTGCTAATAAAGAAATGTAGGACCCCTTCCCAACCAGAGACAGAACCTGCTTCATCTTTCATGCTTGTCATCCACCACTGTGTGTAAGGACCTCTTTGGGAGGTGGAGGATGACAGGTCTCTTTGTGCTGGAAACTTCTAGAAACCTCTTCCTGAGAGTGTCTAAAGCCTGAGGTTCTCTTGCATGGCTTCTACTTCACCACGTGCTACTTCATTTCTTGAAAAGAAAACCGGCTGCTCAAACTCCAAGGCAGGGTTAGCAGGGGTGCTGTCTGTCCCTGTTCTCCTGTGGACAAGCTAAGGCCTGTCTTAGGTAGCTATTAGCCTAGAATACATTCCCTTCTGCTCCAAGCAAACAATACCATTTGACTCCTTTTCCCAAACCCAAATCCCGTGCACTCTCTGCCTACACTCTGTGCCCCTAGTGGTGAATCCTTCACTCTGGCTGTGGGTTCACCAGTCACACTGACCTTTCAGACCCTGGAGAGCTCTGTACCTGTCAGATCTCAGCAAACTTCTCCTCCTCAGGGAGCCCTAAGGACCCTCCATCCTGGACTGGAAGTCCCATCACTGTACTTCTCTACAGCTATCGCATTTCCCCTTCACACACTTGCCAGTGTTTGTAACCACAGATTTACTTGAGTGATAAGTTGCTTAGTGTATTTTCCACTTGGCCTAGGGTTCCAGAGGTAGGGGCTGTGTGTGTGGCTGACCACTATAACTCATGGCACGATGATCCTTCCTACCCTAGGCTACATCCTTGAATCTCAGCTTGGACTTGGCATCATTCAGGGTCCTACCAAGAGAATCAAAACCACTTCAGGTATTTCCTACAGAAAGAATTTAATGCAGCGGAATTGTGTATGCAGGTGACAAGAGAACTGAGAGCCCAACCCAGAATGCTGAGACATCCCATAGATAAGCAACAGCAGGGAGCTGTTCCTACCTGTACGCTAGAGGGATAAAGGGAATGGGTGATGTTACAGAGCCCAGAGGCCTGTCCGGCAGGAGATGAAAATACCAAGGTGACACAGCCATTTCCAGAGAGGCTGTCAAACCAAAGAAGAGGGTGAAGGGGAGGAGGGAGGAAAAGAGAGCAGAGAAGGAGGAGAAATAATAGTAATAATAATGATACTCTGCTTCTCCCTCCCAGTGCCTCCACCACTAGTCTCCCATGAATGACTCTCCTTGTCAGGGCCCGGATGGGAGCCAGCTGACATGCAAGTCTGGGAACTGCAGCCTGCAGAGATCAACAACCCCACAGAGTCACAGAGCAGAGCAGGTAAAGAAAGAAGAATGTGTCTGAGGCAAACAGGGCCAGGATCGGCAGGCCTTGTCCTCCAGGAAGCCTTTACCACCCTACCTCAGGCTGGAATAGGGGCCTTCATAGGCTGAATGATGGCCTCCCAAAAATGTTCACTTCTTAATCCCCCAACCCTGTGAATATTACCTTATATGACAAAAGATGTGACTAAGACGTGTTAAGGATCTTGAAAAGAGAGACTGAAGCTGGGTTTTCTGGATGGGCTTCATAATCAGACACACAGAAGAAAAGGCAATGTGAAGACAAGACAGAGGCAGGATGGAGGTGATGCCACCACAAGCCAAGGAATGCTGGCAGCTGCTGGAAGCTAGAGGAGACAGGGAACAAATTCTCTGCTAGAGCCTCCAGAGGAAGGACAGCCCTGTCCACATCTTGATTTCAGAAGTCTGGCCTCCAGAACTGCGAAAGAATACATGACTGTTATCTTAAGCTACAAGTCTGTGTACTGTGCTCCTCCATCGTATTCCCAAAACAGCATCCCTGGCTTCTGTCCCGTGCCCATTGTCCTTTCAAAGCAGCTTATTGCATTGTCTTATCTGTCCTACCAGGCTGACCTCCTTGAGGGCAGAATTAGATCTTGGAGAGAGAGTGTCCTAGTTCTCAACATTGTGACAGGTATATAATGGATGACAAATAAATATTAACTTGACTTTAGGTTTTAAGTCACATCTTATCTTTGAGCTCTTATTTCTTCATATTGCTCAAATGAAGACGTTAACACATTCTAATATTTCTAGTCATCTAGGCAGACTCTACACGGCACATCTTCCTACCCTATAAGCCAGCCCTTACCTCCCAAGGCCCTGTAAGGGATGCATTCTTGCTTTAGGTGGCAGAAAATGCAGTGTTTCCAACGGCATGGTTGGTCCCATTCTTCCTACCCATTCAACCTGTAATTCCTGACAATAAGGGGGAGCCATGGAGAAAAAGACATCTCTTCCATCCTGCTTTTCTCTTGACTCATGCAACTCATGGCCATGGGCCAGGTCAAAGTTCCTCTGGAGTCCCCCATGTTAACAAGCTGGAAGCTAAACAGCACACTGTTGTACAGCATTTTTCTGAGTAGTTAATTAACGAAAGGATAAGCTACCTTGACAGTCACTGAAGCAAGCAGCCTCACTGTGCAGTCGTCAAGAGGAATGAGATTAGTTTCAAGGGAGACCATAGGGAAATGACAAGGAGGGCAGGCTTGATGGGGCTCGTGGTTTCCTCTGGCTGCTCCTTGCCTGGCTCTCCTCCCCACAGTGCAAGCAGACATGTGCAAAGCCTTGTGGTGAAGCTGGACCGGCCTGATAATCAGTTATCACCCAGTGCTCTGAACACATTTAGTCTGCTCACAGATGGCATGGGCTGGGCCAAGGTCCTTCTGGAAATCACATTGCCCAAGGTTGACAGCCTGGGATGGTAACATGTACCAGAAATCACTGAGAGGCCCAGAAAAAATGACTCAGGGTGGGTGCGGTGGCTCATGCCTGTAATCCCAGCACTTTGGGAGGCCGAGGCAGGTGGATCACCTGAGGTTGGAAGTTCGAGACCAGCCTGGCCAACATGGTGACACCCCATCTCTACTAAAAAATACACAAATTAGCCAGGCGTGGTGGCAGGCAGCTATAATCCCAGCTACTTCGGAGGCTGAGGCAGGAGAATCGTTTAAACCCGAGAGGTGGAGGTTGCAGTGAGCCGAGATCGTGCCATTGCACTCCAGTCTGGGTGACAAGAGTGAAACTCTGTTTCAAAAAAAAAGACTCAGAGGTAGGCAGGGTTGGTCAAATCAGATTCATATTGACCCACAGAGTGAAGGAGAGGAGCTGTGGCCATTGCTAGGGACCAAGGACGGTGAGTAAATGGCCATGAGGAGTGGCAGTGTTTCTGGGAAAGGTCATATGAACCATAGTGGAGATGTGTCATTCTATTCTGTTCTGTTTTATTCCATTCCATTGTATTCCATCCCATTCCATTTTTATTTCTTGCTACCCGAAGTCTCAGTGGGAGTTGTAGTCTACCCTCCACTCCAGAAGCCAAAATGGTCAGGTCCTCAGTTTCCCTGTTGCCTCCGTAGTCAGGCGTGTGACCTAGGCTCAGCCAATGAGACACACTAGCCTGAGACTTTTGAATCTGGAGCTTTTGATGAAAAAGCAGTGTCTGTCAGCATGCACAATTCTTGCAGAGATGGCAGCACAGTCCATTTCTGGGGCAGAAGTACCAGAGTGAGTTGTCCACATCCAGGGCCAGCACCAGTGGTGGCAGTGCCCTTCTCCCCATCCTGTCCCTTTGTGGTCTTGGTGTACCCACTTCCTTTCTTCTCATCCCTGTCCTGAGCCCAATTCTTCAGATCTCCGGCAATTCTGACACCTTCCTGATTTGTTTTTTGTACATCAATTTGCCATCTACATCAGCTAGCGTGGGCATAGAACTATTATGCTGACCTGATACAGAGTGTGTAGCGGCTTATTTCTAAGTGGATGGAGGAAGTGCAGAGAGCTTGCTGTGTTTTATCCAGGGCGGAGTTCTGGAAAACGGTTTTCAATGTTTTTTATTTCTGTCACAAAACAATAGGTTGGATATATTTGTTAGGCCTCTTAAAGGGCAAGTGACAGAAACTGGTTTAAGAACAATGGGAATTTATTTATAACTGTAAATTATGAGGGTTAACAGGACCCAGGTACAGCCAGATCTGGTGAGGTAAGTATTATCAAGAATTCACCTCTCTTGCTCCTTCTTTACTGGTTTCATTCTTAGGTGGGTTCTAGTCATGACCTGGTTTCCGGCTTCTCCAGGATTGTACCCTACCAGTTTAGTGATTATTGTAGGCTAAAGAAAACCCTCTTCTCCCAAAAGGTCCAGCAAAATTCTGGAACTGATTATAACTGGGCAAACTGGAGCCAGGATTTGAGTCCAGTAAATCTATACCGTGTATTCTTTCTATCAATTTAACTTAATATTCAAAAGAACCCAATGAGGTCCTGGGGCAGGGGCTTGGGGGTGGGGGTGGGAGACAGAAGCTGATTGGCCCAGGTCTGGCTTGTGCTGAGGGTCGAGTTGATCATTCCTGAAAATGTTCTCAGATTTCTCTGCAGATCCTTACAACCCTTCCTGCCGCAACTTATGGGAAGCAGAGTTTTACAATAGAGTAGCTCATGGGTTTTAGTCTTTGTTTTTGTAAGAAGTAATATATTATTGTTAGAATTTATTTGCATCCCCCATTAGTTGTGCCAGATATAAGTCAGGCTATTGATTATAAGCTGATGCTCCATTCATTCCTCACTCTCTAAAATAATACACAATTGATCAAGTGTGATCAATTGATCACAACTGCAATACAAATGATCAAGTGTGATCTTATAAGCATGGCCTTGAAGAGACCTCATGAATTTTTATTTCAAGTAAAAATTATTTTTTAAAAAGTACTAAGAATAGAAGTAATATCTAAATAGAAGTAATACCTTTCTCCTTACCTAATGTTTATTAAGAGTATACTATGTTCCTGGTGCCGTTCTAAGCCTTTCCTATCTGTGAACTCACATCATGGTCCTAACAACACTATGAAGTAGGAATGAATGTTAATCCCATTTATAGATGATGGAACTGAAAAATAGAAATATAAAGAAATTGGTCCAAGATCACACAGCTAATAAATGTTGGAGCCAGGATTTGAGTCCAGTAAATCTGCACCCTGTATTCTTTTTGTTAATTTAACTTAATATTTGTAAGATCCCAATGAGGTCATTACTATTCCTGTTTTACAGATGAGGAAACAGAGGCTCATGAAGTTAAACGACTTGTCCAAGGTCACGGTGCTAATAATGACTTTGAGCCAGAATTCCAACCCAAATTGTTTTTCGAAGCTATAGCCCAGGCCAGGTGTGTTGGCTCATGCCTGTAATCCCAGCACTTTGGGAGGCCAAGGCGGGTAGATCACCTGAAGTCAGGAGTTTGAGACCAGCCTGGCCAACAGAGTGAAACCCCATCTCTACTAAAAATACAAAAAATTAGCCAGGCATGGTGGTGCACACCTGTAGTCCTAGCTACTTGAAAGGCTAAGGCAGGAGAATAGCTTGAGCCCAGGAGATGGAGGTTGCAGTGAGCCCAGATTGCATCACTGCACTCCAGCAGGAGCAACAGAGCAAGACTCAGTCTCAAAAAAAAATTACAGCCCTTATCCACTCACTATACCCCCTCCAAATGTACTACAGATCCCCTGTGGGCAGAATAGAGTGCTGACACACCAAGGTGTGAAGAATCATTGCTTTAGGATAGAAGTTTGCAAACTGTGGCCCTAACCTGCCACTGCTTTGTAAATAAAGCTTTATTAGAACACAACCATTTCCATTCATTTTTTTACTGTCTACAGTTGCATTTGCATCACAACAGCAGAGCTGAGTGGCTGTGACAGAGACCACATGTCCTGCAAAACCTATAATATTTACTATCTGGCACTTCATAGAGACAGCTTGCTGGCCCACCCCTGCCTGGGGAGGACCCAGGATGGCTCATGACTCACGGGCACCACCTTAAACCACAGGGACCAGGAGGAGGACACGAAATGACTGCTTTCCTAACAGCTAGTCAAAGACATGAAGTTTGAAAATAATCTCGGTAGTTTTGAAACTTTATCTCCCTGCCCTATTTCCCATTTCTGCCAAGTATTCCTACCAAGGCAAACCCTTGTTTCAATCAAAATCCCCTGATCTAGCCATTTAGTTTCTTCTTATTCATTGTGTAACTACTGATCATCCCAGGAAGCACATGTAAATTCTCTTCCATCTGAACTGATTGCCTAATGTTAAAAATATGAATGCAGAGTCATCTTGCACCAAAACCCACATCTGACTGGCACTTTTACATGTTATGGCAGCCATTTTAGAAGCAGGCATTTTCACCCCTAATGAAAAAATCCAAATCCAATTGCCCAGTCAGTTTTAGGAAGCCCTGAGAAGCGTAACAAGTTCTCTGGTCCCTAGGACATACTCTGAAGAAATTAAAACTAAGGTATGAGGGTATTGAGAAGAGTAAAGTCCTCCCCTGACTCAGGCAGGCCAGACGGAGGCTGGGGCTCTGTCCAGCTTTTGTGTAAGTATCCATGGACTTCCCACCTGCCATCTCTCTCTGGAGTGGCTCACTGTGGCATCAGGTGTAACATTTTAAGTCCCCAGGGGGCCCTCTATTGTGAAAAATGACTTCCCTCCCATGCATCACCTTCTCCTGCCTTCAGTGGGCCATACCAATCTGTGTCCTCACTGTCAAGCAGCCTTACTGCCTTTCCAGCCCACCAATGATTGGCATTTGTGGTTCCTTGAAGTCACGTTCCTACCCCAACACGGAAGTCTAGCAGAATTACACCCATTCTTCAACCTTCTGCCCAAGTATCTTACATTTTACAAACAATACTTTTTAAAACAATTTTAATTACATAAGTACATGAATGCATTCTCCTGATCATAATGCATTCTGTAAAAGTACTGCAGAGAGGGCTGAAGTCTCTATTGACAAAAACCTCTAAGCTCCATTCCTCCCTCAAGGCAAGACAAGTATTATCTGTCCATTGCATATTTTTCCAGCGTCCCTTCTATGCATTTGCATAATTACATATGCACTGTGAGAAAATATACAATATGTTTTGTGCATTTTACACAAATGGTAACATCTTTGCCTTTTTCACTCAACAATCCCTACTGGAAATTTTTCCACATTACTCAATGTAGATAGAATGCATTCTTCTTCACTGCCACAGTGTAAGTATAGCATTCTTCTTGTGATTGACATTTAGATTGTTTCCAGCTATTTGAGAGTAAAATAATGATGTTATAAACATCCTTGTCTATGACCCCTTGTGTACCTGTGTGTGTCTCCAAGGTAGATTATATATGATTTATTGCTTTCTAATTGTTTAGAGCAGGGGTTAGCAAATGTTTTTCTGTAAAGGGCCAGATAGAAATATTTTCGGCTCTGCAAGTCTTAAGGTTCCTTTCACAACTACTGGACTCTGCCCTTGTGCGGGAAAAGCAGCCATAGATATGTAAATAAGTGAGTGTGGCTGTAATTTAATAAAACTTTATTTACAAAATAGCCATTGGACAGAATTTGGCCCAAAGTCATAGTTTGCTGTCCTTTGGCTTAGAGTATACCTTCCAACAAGTACATCTATGTTTTATGGATTAGGGATGGATCTAGGGTATGACACCACAGCACCAATGGCTACTGATATATACTGAGCCAGTGAGATGTAGCCCATCGCTATGGGCATGATCTCATTTAGTCCATTCAACATTCCTGTGTAGTAGTAGAATCCATACTCCCACTGAGTCAGTTGAAACTCAGTGATATTAAATATTTAAGGTCACACAGCCGGTAATGAGTGGAGCTGAGATTCCTTCCCAGGTAGCGTGACTCCAAGCCTGCATTTTTAACCACTATATTACAATGTCGTCCTACTGTTAAAGGGAGAAGAGGTAGAGTGCAGATAGGTCAAAAGACAGCTAGTCCAACATTTAAGTTCCTGGTGGTTGTAACAACAATGGTTTTTAGATGGTTCTGGTGGACCATTTCCCCAGGAGTATGCATAGATAGTTTGTCTGCAATTTCAGGTAACAGAGCTCCTGAGTGCCACCCATGAACCTTGGGTTAAGATTCCTTGTTAGGACCCACGAGGCTGGGAACCTATTTAGTGTTGAAACATTACCATTTGCTGTCTCTACCTGAAATGTGCACTCTTCCTTGCCTATAGGGCCAAGAAGCTGTAACTTAAAACTCCTCTCTCTGCCTAGAAATCCTCACTTTTCTTCCCCACTTAGTCCATTAAGTGTGAGATGCGGTATTACAGTTTGCTTGTGTTTTACCCACAAAAGAATGAAAGGAAGATGGATAGATAAATGGGGAGGAGGAAAAGGGGAGAGGAAATGGGAGAGGAAGGAAGGAAAAAAGGAGGAAGACAGGTAGAAGGTAAAAGAGAAAAGGGAAGAAGGAAGAAAGGGAAGGAGGGAGAAAGGAGAGAAAAAAGAATCCCACTGTGAAATGTAGATGCATTTTCAAAATTGTATTTATCCAATATGCTTTCACCTTTTTGGGACAGTTTGGGGAACTGTTAAAACTATCAAAGGCAGACTACCAGGGAGATGTTTATTCTACGAAAAGAGTAGTTACAGGATGATGTCAGCTTAGCAGCCACAGACATTTCTGGCCACAGGGGGCCGTTGGAGGAAGCAGTCAGCCGCAGCAGCAGTAGCAGGAGGGCTGTCAGGTTGACACTGGTGCCTTGGAGCTTGCTCTGTAGCCCCCCACCACCCTGCAAAAGGTCCCAGATGCTGCTTCTCATCTGCCCTTTGTTAGGTCCAAACCCTGCTCCCCAGGCACAAGTTGGAGGATCAAGTGCATTTTCCAGTCCGTTTCATGCCAACTGAAAAGCCGAGACCTGCCAAGGCCTGAGCTTTTAAAAATATAAGTGGGGAACCCCCAGGGAGCCTGAAGCAGGGGCTATTCAAAATGTTCTTTTTAAAAATTTTTAAAATATACTTGACAAGTACTTTTTCCCCATTTGGGGAAAACCTGTCAGAAAGGATGCCCAGAGCAAAGAGAAATTCTGACCCCAGGCAAGCTGCCTGGGCCTTCCCAATGGGTATCCCTGGGCCCCGGCTTGATTTTTTTTGGAAAGCAGGCTTCTCACACATGGGGTTTCATGCCTTAGAGTTAATTATTCAGTCACGAATTACTCCAGGAAGAACTTCCCTTTCTATGGAGCCAAATGACCAAGTGTCTTTCTATAAAAAGAACGTCATCCCTTTTAACATGGACACCCCACACCCAAATCACACACGTGTGTGTGTACACACACAGTATACATGCAACCGATAACTATGCACAATCATAAGCACATTTTTGGCCTAGATGTGAATCCGCTCTCAGTAGATGCAGAAGGTTTTTGCTCCCAAGCCCACGGCCTAAGGAGAGATGATTTTTATAGCCTTAAGCTAGAATCTGAACAAATGCTGGGATGCACAGAGGACTCCATTTTATCAGTGGGATCTCTACCTATTCCACACATTGCATGATGCTAGTGTTCACAGCTCTGACAATTCCAGACAGAGAGATGTCCCGTACAGTTTAGTAGACATGAAATAGTTCAGCAAACACATACAAGAGCAAAAGTGGACGAAGTGGATGACATTGATGTGCCCACCTACAAATGTGTCAAATGATAGGAGGGTTAAGTGTAGATGGTTTCTGATGAAGATGTCATTTGATCATACGTCTCCTTTACTGGACACAGTCATTACAATGGGACAATTGTTCAGTTGCAAGAAACAGGATTCACATTTTTCCAACCTCCTTTGTACTCTCCCAAAGGAGCATTCCTTGAGAAGCCGGAGGAATTCTACTGATTATATCTCCAGCACAGCCACATTCCAGCGGGTAGGAGGGTCACACACCTGGGCCGGCAGAAAAAGGCCAAAACACTGAGATCCCAGGTCAGATCTCAGATGCCTGCACCCTTCCAGCAGCACAAAAGCTCATAGCCTGCTCCCAGTTGCCTGGTGGCTACTGGTGACTACATCTACCGCCTCTGCTTGACCTTCCAGAAATTCCCTTGAGGATTTAAAGCAAGCATCTTCCCTACCCCAGCCCCTCTCCCCAGTGTTCTGTCATCTCATCTTCTTCTGACCTATCCCCTTCCTTGTTTCTGGAGGGATAAAACAACCTGATGAAATTCTCTGCTCAGCAAGGAATATGCCTCTCAGGTTACGGTTTGTGTTGGCATGAAATAGGCAATTTGCAGGCACAGAAGCCCCCAAGACAGTGGCCTTGACATACAAACCTGGCAGGATGGTCTCAGGGTATCTCTGGGGGCTGTTCTTATCCTCATGCTTGTGTGACTTGTTCATCATCCATTCAATTGTTCATCATTCCTTAATTCAATGAACACTTCCTTCCTCCTAGCTCCTGTTCATTCCCTTCCATGTGGTAGACACTGGGGATGCAAAAAGAATCACTAACAGATGTTTAGCAACTACTGTGTGCCCTTCACAGTGCTGACTGTTTTCTAGATTTTATGCCATTTTATTCTCATAACCTTTTGATTAGAAATGATTATTAGCCCTATCTTACAGATATGACAATTCAGCCTGTAAGTAGTCACACAGCTATTAGGGGCTGGGGTTGAAATCCAGGCAGTCTGCCTTCCCAGCTCATCTTAGTTCCAACCATGCCATATCCTGACACAGAATGCCGGTCACGACCTCAGTGTATGCTCATGGTGTAGTTGGCGAGGTGGTCAGGTAAGGGGAGGATGGTAACACAGTGTGACAAGCGCTACCAGAGGGGCATCTAACCCTGCATTAGGGCAAGAAGGCAGGCAATGTTGCAAGGAGAAGATAACATCTAAGGTGTGCCCCGAAGGCAAGGAGGGCATCTGCCAGCTGGAAGAGGCAGGTCCAGGCCCACTTACTGGGCTTATCTGAACTAAAGCAGACTGACCATGAGCCAGAAAGCAGCTTCTTTCCTGGGGAGCAGATGTCAGAGAGATGACTGGCCTTTAGCTTGGAATGCCTTGTTCTGCTTCACCTATACTTATCTCATCACCCTGCCAAGCCTCTCTCTGGCACTGCTGATGCTGGGGGTAAGTGAAAAAAGAGAGTAGAGTGTGTGGTCTATACAAACAGGTAGGTTCAAGCCTGCAGCAGAGCCAGCAGAATGAGGGATCCAGTCCAAAGCTAGAAGAGCCTAGGAAGAATGGTGAACGTGGAATCCCCTTGGGCCCAAGAAGACAGTGGTAAACAGCATGAGTCAGACGGGAAGGAGAGGACAGCAAAAAGCCCTGGACTTAACAGTTGGGATCAGTCCTGGCAAAGTCACATGAAAGATCTGTGAACTTGGGTCAAGTCCTTCAAATTAGATGAGGCTTCGTTTACCTATTAGTCAAATGGGGAAAATAATACCCACTTCCCAGGATTGTCGTAGCACAAAGGCAAGAGTGGAAGAAAATGCTTTGTAAATGAAAGCAGGTAAAGAGTTTCCCAGAATAAAGGAGTCAGGAATATGGGTCCATGCTGTCACTTAGGCTCAGGAGAGATTGGTGATTCAGCCAATGAAAATAATGCTAAGTCATTCCTTCAGATCCTGGGGGTGGGGACAAGACGGACACAAACACACTAAAAGCATGATCCGTAACGTTACTGTAACCATCTGCCCCACAGCCTCCATACTAAGTCCGTGGTGGTGGGAAGGCCAAGCAGACACTGGGTCATTCCATCGTCCAGTGCTCCTGTGACCAATTCCAGACACCTCCATCCTCTCCATCTTCACCAAAGGAACCAGGGATACCTCAGGGTTTAAGAGGCTGAATCATTAGGGTTCTCTGCGGTCACTGGCAGATGACAAGCTGATGCAGGAAAATCCCATGTGTCAACAAACCCTACTGGCAAGAGAATGCTAGTTGCTGCCTCTCAAAGTGTCCTTCTGTTTTTTTAAAGTAAGTAGCCCAGCATGGGAGTCAGAGTGAAAGTTGACCATTGGAGTCCTCCCTGGGCTCATCCTGCCTAGCTGGTTTTGAGTTCTAGTTGCTTTGACAAAAGAATAGTGACTTAATACTGAGCATATTTCATTTTTCCTGAGTGCCACGGGAGGCTGAAATTAGTGTTTCCACTCTGATGGTCTTAGGGAGTAAAAGAAACTTGGCTGTCATCTTCCAAGAAGAAAGCCATGAATGTGGGCATCTGGAGGCAATAACACTTTGGTTTTTGCTGCACAATATTTAGTCCAGAAGAACAGCCCACAAACATCCCACCCAAGGTCATTACTGGTCCCTTGAATGGTTCCTCTTCACAGGACAGGACGTGGGTAAAGCTGAAGTTTGTTTTCAATGCCTTAGTGCCCTCTAGACCTCCCACCATGGAAACTTGCTCTTGGGAGAGGTCCCCAGTCTCATTCACATTGAAGTGTGTTAAGAGATTAAATTCTTATCCCACTAACAGTGTGATAGGAATCTAAGCTTTAACTACTAGAATGGAGATCTTCAACTCCATGAGATCCATGAATGCTCAGCCATCTGCCTCCAGGACTCCTTGGTCTCCTTGCCTACACCTTGCCTCCTCAATTCATTCTCCACAACAAAGCCAGAAAGAACTTCCACAATTGGAAATATACTGAGCATTTCATTGCTAAAAGAATCTCTCAATAATCTTGAATCAGTTTCAAGAAAAATGATCCTTAATGATCCTGCCACTCGCTACCCCTCTCTGGTCTCAATATCTGAGTACCACAATATGCCTGGGTACTATTTGCAATATGCTCTGGCTACCCTCACCACAGGGCCTTTGCACATGTTATTCTGCTCTGCTTAGAGTGTCTTTTATCTTTTTCTCCACCGGTCTAACTTTCTATACAACCTTCAAGACTCAGCTCAAGGATTCTCTACTTTTCAGTGGGCTTTTTAAACATCCCCTCTACTCCAGACTGGATAACCTCAGAGATCCTGGCCTTACCCAGCACTGACCATTCAGCACCACAGTTCTAGACTTATTTGTCTTTTCCAACAGAATGTGAGTTTCTTGAGTGAAGTGACCCCTGTCCTATTCACCTTGACCCTGACACCTAACCAATAAATATTCACTCCATGAATGAATCCTGTATTCTGGAGGGCAGGCAATTTGCCCAGCAGTCCCCAGAAAGTTATGCCATTGCCTGTGTGGAGCTGGCTAAAAGGAAACATGTGTGTTGGGGTGGGGATGAGAACTGGGGACATCCCCTGCCTGAAGGGGACAGTTGAAACCACTCCCAGCCAATTTGAGGCCACTGCAGCCAAATCTCCTGATTTTTCAAAGAACATAGACATTTTTGGATTATATATATCCATATTCATGAATATATATACAGTCGTCCCTCAGTACCTGTGGGGGATTGGTTTCAGAACCTATCCATAGGACACCAAAATCCATGAAGCCCTTCATATAAAATGGTATAGTATTTGCATATAACCACTGCACATCCTCTCACGTATATTAAATCATCTCTAGATTACTTATAATACCTAATGCAATGTAAAGGCTATGTAAATATTTATTAGATGTATTTTAAAATTTGCATTATTTTTATTATCATATTATTTTTCCCAAATGCTTTTGATCTGCAGTTTGTTGAAACCATGGATATGGAACCCATGGATACAGAGGACAAGTGTGTGTGTGTTTGTGTGTGTAGCTAGAAAAAGAGAGAAAGGGGGAGATTTATTATTAGGAATTGGCTCACATGATTTTCAAGGCTGGGATATCCAAATCTCCCACATTAGGGAGAGCAAGATGTTTTACTCAGTCTACAGGTTTAAATGTTAATCTCATCCCGAAACATCCGCACAGAAGCACTCGAATGATATCTGATGAAATACCTGAGCACCCTGTAGCTGAGTTGAGCTGACATACAAATCACAAGTCACCTCTCTTCTCAATCATTGGATTTTAAACTTGTTTTAACCTTCAGAAACCCCATTTTTTCCTCAAACTGAATCTTCCCTGAAACTTGACTATGATAATAAAAGTTATAATACTAATAAATAGTCATGGTGACATTTTTTGAGTGATTACTTCATCCAGGCCCTACTCATGGTATTCTACATGCATTAACCCATTTAAACTCCACAGGAATCCTATGAGATAGGCACTCTTAATTATTCTTCCCATTTTACAGAGGTGGAAACCAGAGCACACAAAAAGAATGGCTAGATAATATATTCAACACAAAACAGCTCGGAAATAGTGAAAACTGCTTTTGGACCCAAGCAGTGGGATTTTTATTTACCCATCACATTGTGTAAAATAGACAAGTCAAGCCTGTTTTATTTGAAGTGGAGGTTCAGGCTCCTTCTTCCAGGCAATGTTATAGCCTCTGGAGTTACAGCCTCTGAGAAAGGGTTTGAAAAGCCCTGGCCCAGGTGATCCTCAGAGTCTGTGAGAAAAACTAAGACGAGGATATGCTGTGCTCCTGGTTGCAATGAAAAGTCAACTCTGCCTGGTGAGTTTTGAAAGCAAGTGGCTGTCAGGTCCCCCAGTTATCCCTTGGGCTGAGGCTTTTCTCCTTCTGGGTATATTTTATTTCTCTTTGCAAAATGCAGGGATTAAGTTCCCTGTCTCAAAGTCCCCTTCCCCAGGGTGGGCATGCTGTTACCGGGAGGTGGGTGGGTCTGCCACGTTCCTAGGTCCAGGGTGGAACTGCTTGCAGCCTGCAACACAGGAACTTTCTGAAAACATGGCCTGGCATCCCCTTCCCACCCATCCCCAAGTGTGCTCACCCCTCGGGCCATGGCAGGCCTGCTCAGGCTGGGGCTCGCCACCCTGCTCAGAAGCTTCAGCTCCCAACCTCGTCTCTCACCAGTGGGAAGGGCAGCAAGGCCAGGGAAAGAACGAGCCCTTGATGGGTGGCAGGGGCAGGATGCAGGGCCGAGTGGCCCTGCCACTTGCTGCTCTGTGCTGGAGTTTCCTCCAGACCCGTCTGTGAACTGCAGAGACACTCGTTCCCAGGGCTGGCTACAACTTGTTAGGGATCCTGTTACTCCCGAATCCAGTTCCAAAAACAATACCAGGCCTGATGCATTAGCCCTGATTAATTGGCCCACAACATGCTTCTCACTTAATTCTCCTATTTTTCTTCTTACCTCTCCTTCTCTGGGCTCCACCCCTCAAAGCTCAATTTGGAAATACCCCCATATTTGATCTGAAGGTGGGTCCCTTGCCAAGAGGTGCACCCATGAAGCCACGCCAGGAAGGAGCCAGCATCCGTGGAATCACCTGCCTTTTGTGCATGTTTACATCTAGGCCTCAGTGATGGAAAATGCCCGAAGAGCAAAGGGGCAAGAAATAAATAAGCCCACGTAGAACTCCAGGGCAGAGGAAGTGTACGCTCAGCTCAATCACATTTTCCAATTTCCTCTTGTATATTTTTCCTGACATCTTTGCATAGGGTAATTCTGATGAGGTTTTCACCTGTCAAAATGAAAAGGCTTTAAAAACTAACAGCCAATTTCACACAGGGGTCCTATTTAATCTTAAGTCAAAGAACCATTGAATGCATTGATGAACTTTGGGTCAACAAATGGATTGGCAGGTCAGCTTTCTCCTTGGAAACTGAGCACAGGCGTTCATTCCACCTTGGGCCAAGCCTCCAGCCTTATCATCTTCTCCTGGTCATGAGCTTTGGTGATTTTTTCTCGTATTTTGGAGAGGGGCACTTCGTGGATCCACTCACCCCCATGTCTGGTCTCCTGGCAACCAAGGAACCATCTGGGAACCAGACAAGGTTGTCATACCCCATTCAAGAATCAGCAGCTCAAAAGAAAACTCTCAGGGGGAGAAAAGAAAGAAAACCACAGAGATTTATCAGTTTTTAGGAGCTGGGCTAACCTGCCCCACATTCTGGGTCTGCCCTTCCAATTGTTCCCCCTTCTTTCCAGGGTATGGCATTTTGAAAGAAACATGCGCGCCATTTTCATGTCAAGAAAAGAATTAGTGTCTCAGAAAAGCCTCAAGTACGATCACATGTAATTGTTTTATAGATGCTGGCACAGGTTCAGGGAAGAATGGGTTTTTAATACCAAATCTTTCCATTTCCCTTTGTTTGCTTGTGATTTGTGGGCTCTGTGAACGGCAGGCTTCTGGCAGATCCACAATTTCGATTTCCCCTTTGTTTTCTCATGGCTCGTGGGTTCAGGGTTTCTTTTATTTTTTCCATGCGTCACAAATACTGTTTAATGTGGGTGGGGGACGGCTTCCCTCTCCTTCCCCTGGAGACACATCATTTGGTTAAACCGCACATAAATTTAACCTCTCTCCAAAGAACTATTAATGATTCTAATGCACATACATGTACATGCTTGCACAGATCGAGGAGGCTTTTCTTTTTCCTTTTAAACCAACGAAATACCCAAGGTACGACTTCTCGCCCCATCTTTATCCTCATGGAAAAAGCAGTTTTCAGGCAAAGAAATGCAGACACGCCATGATGACTGTGGTGAGAACACACTTGTCCAAAGTCACGCCAAGCGTTACCAAGGTTGGAGTTGTCTTTGGGGTAGCAGGCAGCTTCAAGGGCATCAGGCCTGTGCAGATTAGACACACCCACCAGACAATATCCCGAGGCCATCCCTGGATAAACCAACATGTTCCAGAGCAGGAGAAAGTAGAAAGATCAGGATTCATCTGTTCTCATTGTTCAGCTCTCACTTGTAAGTGAGAACATGCAGTGTTTGGTTTTCTGTTCCTGCATTAGTTTGCTGAGGATATGGCTTCCTGTTCCATCCATGTCCCTGCAAAGGACATCATCTTATTCATTTTTTATGGCTGCATAGTATTCCATGGTGTATATGTGCCACAATTTCTGTATCCAGTCTACCATTGATGGGCACTTAGGTTGATTCCATGTCTTTGCTATTGTGAATAGTGCTGCAGTGAACATACATGTGCATGTATCTTTATAATAGAATGATTTACATTTCTTTGGGTATATAACCAGTAATGGGATTGCTGGGTCAAATGGTATTTCTGCACATAGACACATGGGGGGAAACAACACATGCTGGAGCCTGTTGCGGGGGCAGGGGGAATGAGAGCATCAGGAAGAATAGCTAATGAATGCCTGGCTTAATACCTAGGTGATGGGTTGATGTGTGCAGCAAACCACCATGGCACATGTTTACCTATGTAACAAACCTGCACATCCTGCACCTGAACCCTGGAACTTAAAAGTTGAAGAAAAACAAAAACAAGATTCAGAGATCAGAATGCAGAAGCCAAGGGTTCTGTTTTAAACAGGTGTGTTTGAGAAAAATCCCTCTGGCTGCAGTTTGGAGGGGAGACCACAGAGCAACTAGTGCTGGGACTGTTAAATAGTATGAGTGGCTTGTGATGAGGGTCTGTACCAAAGGCATGAAAGGGGAGGAGAGATGAGGGAACTCAGTGGACATTTCTGTCAAGTGAACACTTCCTTAGTATCTCCAATGCAAAGTGAGTCATTTTGATGTGGCCATCTTGCTATAATCATTCCAGTGCCAAAATTGTATCAACATGCAAAACACTCTTTAAAAAAATCACCAGTATTGAGTCTAACCCTCATCATCCCTGATGCTTCACCATCTCTGACATCCTCCTCAATCTTTGTCTCAGTTCTGAGCTTCCCCATCCCTGATGCTACTGTACATACTGCATCCCCTCCCTGTCTCCCTGTAGCATACAAAGGCATCCCGTCTTGCTAGGCATCACAACAGACACTGATAATTTACTAACTTCATTTCTAGGTCACATCAAAATGACCCTGTGTCAAAGCAGTGGGCCAAATATCACCCATCCTTATGTTGAACTTCAAAAAAAGCAAAAGTCCTTCAGTTTTTGCAGACAAACCTGCAAAAGAGAGAGAGCTGGGGAGAGAGTAGTACCCTGTAGAATCTTTAGCCAAACGCAGTTTTGCTTAGCATTCCAAGGTCACCTGCATCTAGGGACAAGCTGCAGGAGCAGGTGAGATGCTGCCAAACGTGTCAGAGGAGGCAGCACCTGGCAGCCCCTAATCCAAGGCCGCCTGCCCTGTGCAGGAAATGGTCGCTGCTGGGCGTCCTTGCAGCCACTTCAGCCAGGCCTTCCTTTGATTCTAATTAACACTGAGCAGGCTCCACAGTCCTTGCCTCCTCATGGCTGCCCATATGGCTGGACCCTGCTCCTGGCTGCTAGCAGAAAAGATGAGTGAGGCTGTCTGTCTCCCTCTCTCTTTTTCATAGATCCCTGTGGCTCACACTTCTCCTAGCTCAAGCTTGTATTCCCAAATGTGAAGGTGTCGGGGAGGTGGACAGGGTGGAAAATCAAGCGTCCCTCTTGATTTTATAGACTCTGATGCATTTCTCAGCTTTATTTAATTTCGTAAGAGCTGTGGTCTGCATAGCTCCCTGGAGCTAAGAGCTGTATATCACTGGTCTTTCATTGCAAGTAGATGTGGGTTTGACATTCCTGAAGGCTTGAAAAAAATTATTATTCTAAGCTTTGTGCTTTGAACATGGTGAGCCAATTGGTTAGATTTCTGCGTGGTGATAACCTCTCCCAAAGGGTGACAGCCCCAGGGAGGAGGCATGGCGGGGCTTTTTAGAATGACAAATGGGAGGCCCCGGCCATGCTGGGATCACAGGGAGCCTGGGAATGTGCAGAAGGCTTGGAGCCTTTCAATTCTCCTTGTTTGGGTCTGGCTGCCCGACTTCAGCTTCAGTAAGAACAACCACCTGGCTCGCTTGCTCCAGCCCAATTTGCCTTCTTTTAGTTCTTCCAATGTCTCTCCCACACAAAGGCCTTGGTCTGTGCTGTGTCCTCTGCCTAGACTACTGTTCTAACTGCCTCCCCTCATGCCCTAGGCTTGGCTAACTTTCTTCTTCCTTTTAATTGCAGCTTGAGAACTCCTTCAGAGAAGGCTTCTTGACCTCGATGATCCGGTTGAGATGCCTCCTGGGCTCTCTTATCACCAGCAGGATGTTCTGCTCATTCTTCACACTTGTTATGACTGTTACTTCCCCTTAGACACGTAATGCTTCAATCCATACCTCTTTCCCCCAGCAGTCCAGACCATAGTTCCTCACCAAAAGTAGGAGCCCTGCTTGTTTTTGCCCCAAGGCATCTGATACAGGTTTAATGTAGCTACTCAAAAGTAGCACCCAGTAGCTACTCAATGAACATGCAGAGTAAACAAAAAGTCAAAAGTTCTCCAGATGGAAGGCAAGGACCAATTATTCTCAGACAGTGGGAGACAGTGGAAGAGAAGAGTCTTCAGGGTCTAGCAACCTGGGTTCAAGTCCTGGCCCTGACATTTGGATGCTGGCATCACCACATTTGAGAATGAATTTCTGGCAGATCTAGACAGAGCTGGCACAGCATACTCCAAAGACCACCAGCACAATGGATCACAGGCATGCATTCTACCATGGATCCAAAGTCCAGAGGAATCTTTCAGAGAGATGTTCCTCCAGGCTAGGGAAGAAGTTGGGTTGGAGGAAAGGTAATGGCAGATGAAGGGCACAAAGGAGAGATTGGCTCAATTGTTGTAAGGGTGAACCATGGCAGCTTTGGCAGCTAGAGATGACTGGAGGTATCTGTAACCCTTGAGGTCTTGAGGAATGGTTGAAGCCGTGGCTTGGTGAAAGACTCCTTTTAATGCTCTTGGTGGATGGGGTAGCTTTGAGAAGGAAGTCCCTCCACATGCCATACTTCAGAAGGAAGATGTCCAAAGGCCATCTTCGTAAGAGCCACCTCCCCCTCATTGCACACTTTCACTACTCTGCAATGGAGAAGCTCCACGAGGGTGGATGCTCTGTCTGCCTTGTTCTCCACTGTGTTCTCAGCACTAAAACATTGCCTAGCACAGAGTGGGTACTCTACGTATCCTGGCTGAGTGAAGAAAAGACTGTCAGTATCCTCATCCACATGCTCTTTCAGGCCTCTGTCTGTGGTGGACAGGCCCTTGGGGGGGTCTCTTGATGATTTTCTGCCAACTTGTGTCCACGTCTTTGTGTGATGCCCCCCACTTGAGTGTGGGTAAGACCTAAGACTTGCTTCTCACTGACAGCATATGGAAAAGGGGATGGGATGTCACTCTTTTGATTAGGCTAAGTTATATAGCAAAGGCAGTAGGAGGTCACTCCCAGGATTACATTATGTTATATGGCAACAGGGATAGAATGTCACTCCTGTGATTAGATTAGGTTGCATGAGACTCTGTCTCAGAGGACTGGAGAGATTCTCTTTGTTAATGTGATGAAGTAAGGCATGAAGCTCACTTGGCAAGGAACAGCAGGCTACTGCTAGGACACGAGGATGGTTTCTCACCAACAGCCAGCAAAAAGTGGGACCCTTAGTCATACAGCCAGAAAGAAATGAATTCTGCAACAACTGAATGAGCTTGGAAGAAGATTCTTCCCCAGTCAAGCCTCCAGATGAAAATGCAGTCCAACCAACACCTCGTTTACAGTCTTGAGAGACCCTGAGCAGAAGATCCAACTACACTGTGCCCAGACTCCCGACACATAGAAATGTGAGATAGTAAATGTGTGTTGTTTTAAGCTTCTAAGCTGGTAGCAACTTATTATAGGGCAATTGAAAATGAATACAGCCTCTAGGCTTTTAATCACACTTTTCCCTCTCTCTGGAAGAACAAAACTAAGGGACTCTCATGAGACTAAGTTTAGGCACCACCATCTCCCTATTTCACTCTGCTCTCATCTTAGGAGTCTCTGGTGTGTGTTCCTGCAAAGCTCCCTATGTTTTCTCTATAATACTTTTGATGCTATGTTGTCCCTTTCTGTTTCCATATTGACTTCACTCATGAGGCTCTGAGCTCTTCAAGGGGCCCTGGTTGCCTTCTGTTTTCTTTCCTCCCTTCTCCTACCTTTGTCACATGGTTTTGGAGGGCTTACATTGTGCCAGCTGCTGAGATATGAAGTCAAACAACAGCAGGAATATCAAGATCCTCTTTTCATCCTCATGGAGCGTCTAATAACAAGGAGACATAGTAATCCCAGAATCACTACACCCCTGGAGCATTACACTTGTAGATAGATCATGTTGGCCAGGCTTGTCTCGAACTCCTGACCTCAGGTGATCTGCCTGCCTCAGCCTCCCAAAGTGCTGGGATTACAGGTGTGAGCCACCACGCCTAGCCGTGAATAAAGTCTTAATGGTGCACAGACACACTCATGCTTACCTATCTTCTGCGGCTACTTTCATGTTATAACTGCACAGTTCAGTATGGCCCCAAAGCCAAAAATACTTATCATCTGACACAGCTTATCATTTACAGAAAAAGCTTGCTGACCTGACCTAAGCCAACTGTATGAGTTCCCTAAAGCTGCTGTAACAAAGTAGGTGCAATTTATAGTCTCACAGTTCTGGAGACTGGAGGTCCATATGGCCAGTCACAGTGCCTGTGACCTAGTGAGCCAGGGCAGGGAAGGCTCCCTGAGAAAGGATGCTCAGGATAGAGTGTGAAAGGTAGAGAGGACATGAACAGGTAGAGACGAGGTGAAAAATGGCCTAGGCATGGGGCAGTTTACAGCAAGGCCCTGCGAGGAAGGATGCATGGGCAGCTTGAAAAACTGAAAGTCAGTAAGGCCGTGGCAGACAGGGCAAAGGCTTGTGGGGTAGTAGTAGGTGGTCAGGGCAGTCAGAACAGACTGTGCGGCACCACAGCCCATGTTACAGAGCTCGGTCTTCACCCACTGGATGTGCACTGGAGGGTTTCCATTAAGAGGGTGACACAATCCCATCTGAACTACGAAATAATTATTCTGGGAAGTGGACAGTTGGCTGTAGAATAAGGGTTTGAGGGTGGGGTGAGCTACGCTGCAAAAATGGGAGACCCGTTAGGAAGCTATTACAATAGTCCAGGTGAGAAATAACGTAGCCTGGTGTTATGCATTGAATTGTGTCCCCTAAAAAGACACTAAAGTCCTAACCTCCAATATCTGTGAATGTGACCTCATTTGGAAATAGGGTCTTTACAGATGATCAAGTTTAGATGAGGTCATTCGGATGGGCCCTAATCCAATATGACTCTGTCGGAGAAGGGGAAATTTGGGCACAAAGACAGACATGCATAAATGAAAAATGATGTAGGGTACAGAGAGAATGCCTTCTACAAGACAACGAACACCTAAAGTTACCAGCGCTAGGAGAGAGGCCTGCAACAGACCCTCCCTCACAGCCCTCAGAAGGAGCCAACCCTGCCAACACCTTGATTTTGGACCTCCAGCCTCCAGAACTGTGAGACTATAAATTGCACCTACTTTGTTACAGCAGCTTTAGGGAACTCATACAGTTGGCTTAGGTCAGGTCAGCAAGCTTTTTCCGTAAATGATAAGCTGTGTCAGATGATAAGTATTTTTGGCTTTGGGGCCATACTCAACCGTGCAGTTATAACGTGAAATTAGCCACAGAAGATAGGTAAGCATAAGCGTGTCTGTGCACCATTAAAACTTTACTCATGGCTAGGCGTGGTGGCTCACACCTGTAATCCCAGCACTTTGGGAGGCTGAGGCAGGCAGATCACCTGAGGTCAGGAGTTCGAGACAAGCCTGGCCAACATGATGAAACCCCATCTGTACAAAAAATACAAAAATTAGCAGGGCATGGTGGCAAACGCCTGTAATCCCAGCTACTCGGGAGGCTGAGGCAGCAGAATTGCTTGAACCCAGGAAGTGGAGGTGGCAGTGGGCCAAGACCGCACCATTGCATTTCCACCTGGACAACAAGAGCAAAAACTCTGTCAAAAAATAAATAATAAATAAATAAAAGACTTTATTCACTAGAACAGGCAGAAGGTTGATGTGACCAGTGTGTACTGCAGTTTCGGACTCTGGGTCTAGGGGACAGTGATGCAGATGAAAAGGAGAGGATACTGTACTAGATATCTGGGGGTGTCCTCTGCATCTTGGGTCTTCCCTATGTCTAGTTTAGAGTAGACTTCAGCCAGGGGCTCAGTCCATGTGGAACTCTGGATCTAAACTCACACTGGATGAATGGGTCCTTTGGGTCCAGAGCAAATGAGAGAGTTTGAGAGATGGTTTCAAATGTCTCTTTCAGGACGAGCATTCTGGTGACTGCTGATGGGGAACGAACAGTATTTTTGTGTTCATGTTTAGTGTGGCTTGTTACAAAGTAGATGCCCCAGCCTGAAGGCTCAATGGGGGCAGGAGAGGCACCGGGGCTATGCACAGTAGCTCCCTTTGTTCTGACACAGCACAAAGCGGCTCTTGCTCAGTGCCTGCTCCTGATGCTGGTGATAACAGCGCTGACAGTGAGGGGCTCTCAGCCTGAAGGTCATGCAGTTGGTGGAAAGACACAGCTTTGGAGTCAAATCCTGGATCTGCTACCTCTTGGCTGCTTGATCTTGGGTACGTTCCTTAATTAAGTTCTCTGATTCTTTTCTCACTCATCAGAGGGGAGAAAGCACAGTGCCAGGCACAAGGTAGACCCTCATAACATTTTAGTTTCTCCTTCTTCCATCTGGAGGCTCTGGGGTCAGCATCCCAGGTTCAAAGCCAACCCAGGTCATTAATAGTGTGAGCTTGGGTGAGTGACTTTACCTCATTTTTGCCCCATGGTGGTAGCTGCAAGGCATACTTTCTAGCGGACCTCAAAGTCTGCTCTTCACCCTCTACCCTTCTCTGAGCCCTGGGGAGGCTGATTCTCGTGGACTACATCACCAGCTTCCCTTGGCTGCTGACTTCTAGAGAGGGGCACCCAATGGGAGTCATGAGCAGGAGATCAGAGGGCAAGAGGACAGAAGTCAGGTATCTATCTCCTGGCTCCTCTCTGCTGGGCTGTGGTTTGGAAGTGCTTAGTTCCCAAAAGCCACAGCTTCTGTTGGGCGGCCCTTCTCCCATGGCTACTGCTCTCGACTTGTCCCAAAAACTCTCCTTCCATGCACCCCTCAGGCCTAGGGGTGGATGCAGCTTCCTACAGTTGCTACTTCCTCATGTTTAACCATCACTCATCAGCACCTATCACCCATCTATTTGTAAAAATTTCCTTCCTGAAACCCTCTTTTAAAATTATTTTTCACTGTGGTAAACTGTACATAGCATCAAATTTAACATCTTAATGGCGTTCAAGCGTACAGCTCTGTGGCGTTAAGTACATTCGCCTTGTTGTGCAGCCATCACTATCAGCCATCCCTAGAACCCTTCTCATCCTGAAAAACTGAGACTCTGGACCCATTCAATAGCAGCTCCTCATTTGCCCTTCCCTACCTTCCCCTCTAGCAACCATTATTCCACTTTCTGCTCCTATGAATTTTCTACTCTAGGTACCTCACATATAGTATTTGTATTTTTGTGACTAGCTTATTTCACTCAGCATAATGTCTTCAAGGTCTATCCGTGTTGTTGCCTGTGTCCGAATTCTTCCTTTCTATAACTGAATAATATCTCATTGTCTATCTATATTACATTCGGTTTATCCATCCATTCACTGATGGACATTTGAGTTGCTTCTACCTTTTGGCTACGTAAGTAATGATGGCTGTACAAATGATGAATATGGGTGTCTTTAACTGTCCTTTTGAGGGTTCCATCTGGTTTCCTACCATGACCCTCACTGATATATAATGTATACCTCATATCATCATGCCTTTTTTTTGTTTTGTTTTTTGTTTTTGAGATGGAGTCTTGCTCTGTCTCCAGGTTGGAGTGCAGTGGCTCGATCGTGGCTCACTGCAACATCTGACTCCCTGGTTCAAGCGATTCTCCTGCCTCAGCTTCCCAAGTAGCTGGGATTACTGACATGTGCCATGATGCCCAGCTAATTTTTGTATTTTTAGTAGAGGCGGGGTTTCACCATGTTGGCCAGGATGGTCTCAATCTGTTGGCCTCGTGATCTGCCCGTCTCAGCCTCCCAAAGGGCTGGGATTACAAGCATGAGCCACTGTGCATGGCCCATCATGCCATTTTTAATAATTGAATCAATCAAGTGAATGTGTGAGTGCATGGCACACAGAAAGCACTCAATAAGCGTCAGCTACTGTTACGATTAGGGAGGTTTTCTGAGTGTGGCAGAGACTCTTCATCCCTAGCAGCAGCTCAACTACCCTCCCTCACCTAGCTTGGCTGGGACCACGTGACTGCAGTCTAGAGAGTGGATTGTGACCAGAGTAGGACAAAAACCTCCCTACCTAATCCTTTATGCCTTCTCTTTTTCTGTGGGCTAGATGCCTACCTGGCAAGAAGGTCCCGGATGCCACGTGTTAAAGATAGCAGAGCCTCCATCTGCCTGGGCCTCCTGATATGTGAACAGAGGAAAGTGCTCGTATTATCACCTCTGTTTTACAGATGATGAAGCTAGAAGATCTGGTAACTTGCCCAGCAAGTAGCAGAGCCTAGATTAGAACATAAGCAAGCAGCCTGGCTCAAAGGTCTGTACGCCTCAACACTATTCTACGCTGTCTCTTGCAGACTTAGGAACAAGCCTTAGCAATTAGATTTCCCTTTTCTTGAACAACCCCCAGACTCAGTCTAAACTCAAGATTGCTGCAGTGGGAGTCCATGAAGCTAAGCAGTACACCATAGGGCCAGGTTGTCCTGGTGTGACATTGCAATTTCAGTACATTTCAATTCCCAGTGGTGCAGGCTGGGAGGGCCATGAGGAGGGAGGGAAACAGACCTGTGCCTGCAGCTGCTTTCTTGGCCACCTCTGTCCTCCTCCTTGGTGTTCTTTCCTCTTAGGGCTGGAGGCCTGCTCTCACCACCTGGGAAGGAGTCTGGAGAAAGACGGGTCCTCCCTGGCTCCGTGGCGGCAGAGCCAGGATTACCCACTGACATTATAGCTGGCAGCTGTGGGCTGTTGGCACCCTTTAAAAGAACACGATGGCAATTTTCCAGCTAAATTCTCCCAATTAGGCAGTTAGAGAAACATTATCCACCTCAGCATAAAGCTGATGAAATGGCGGGGGAGGGCTGAAGGAGGTGTGCTAATCTGTCTGCATTGGATCCTATGGTTTAGAGAATGTACATATTTCCAGGGCTGCTCTGTGTCCCTGGAGAAGTTTGCAGGGGTCTGATGAGCTGCCTGGGGGCAAACAGGTGATCCCATCCAACTCAGCCACTTGAAGGGTCTCATCCTTCTAAGCAAGGAATACAAATCCTTCTCCAAAATCCCAAAACTTTCTCATCTCTGGTCTAGACTAAGTGGGTAAAGGGAGGCATATGAGCAGAATTACATAAAGTCAGAGCCAGAAGGAAGCTTGGAAGCTTTTCTTCCCCACCCCACCTAGACTCAACACAGGGATTGGGAAACAGGTCCATCAAGGAAAGCTCAAGCTGTGACACAGGCCATAACTCCTGACCATTTACTCATAGCAATTAGCAGAATTCCATGGTTTTCTCATTTACCAAGCCTTTCTTTCCTAAATGTGGGCATTTTCCAGCCATTGTCATATTTAATTCTTATGATAACCCTGGGCAGTAGGTATTCCTGTTGTCCCAATTTGCACACGAGGAAACTGAGACACAGGCACATGTATGGAAGCCAGGCCAGGGAGGGATTCCACAGGCAGACCAAGGCAATGTCCAGCCCCTCAGAAAGGCCCAGGATCCTGTTACCAGAATTCCTGGTCGTCAACACACATTGATTTAATGATGATGATAATGATAATCATACACTGAGCACTATGCCAAGTGTAGAAACCAGAGTATCTAATTTAATCCTTACAAGTATTTCTATAAACTAAGAGTCATCACTCCTCACATTGCAAATGAGGAAACTCTGGACTAGAGAGATAAAGGAGCTCGCCTGTGGTTGGATCCTGTGGTGGGATCCGATCCTCACACTTGAGCCGGTGCTCCTGACAGCCATGGAAGGCCACCCCCACTTTGGACAAGGGCCACCCAGCATATCAGGCACAGTGTGCCCTGCAAAGAGGTGGACAACAGTCCTTGCCCTTAGGGTAGATACTCTATAAAGCACCTAAACCAATTAGATAATAACATCAACCAGTGACAAGTTCCCAGCTAGCCAATGCTGATGGAGCTCAGAGAAAGAGAAAGAGAGAGACTCCCTGGGGCTGAGGCTGTCAGGGCTTCTCTGTGAGAGATGAGGATATGGAGAGATAATTATTGCAGGGCAATAATTATTGTTTTGATTATTTTTTATTATTTTTGCATTTATTATTGTATTTATTATTGCAATAATTATTGCAGGGCAAAAAAATCATTACTTCAGGGCAGTCCAGGCAAAGAACTCTGAGCAGAGAGGTGAGCAGACAGGTGTCTGAAGGCCCAAGAGCTCAATGGTCTGGTTCCTACGGAAGAAGAGTGGGACAGAAGATCATAAACATGAGCGGAGATCATACTGTGTAGGGATGCGGATGTCAGGATACAATGTTAGGACTTCATCATTGGCAATAGGGAGCCTTTGAACATTGGGAGGCAAAGCACCAAGATATCTCTCCAGGATGAACGACCTAGTTATGGTGTTCAGGATGAATTTGAGGACAGAAAACCCAGAAGCCCGAAGACATTGTTAATGACAGGAAGAGGACATTATGAAAGCTATGCTGACAGAACATGGCGGCTGACTGGAAAGATCTAGGCAACCAGGCCTATTATCATCACTGATAAGATGATAGTCCATGCACATGATCCTTCCATTAATTATGTTTCCTTCTACCACAAGTGTTTCTTCCCCTCAACAAAAGGTTGAGGTCTGAGGGAGAACCAGGCTAATCAGGGCTGCATCACGAGAAGAAGCTGTAACTACTTGGCACCAGTGCTGGGGAAAAGTCCTCAAGCATGAAGGAGCCCCATGTCCTCTGATTCCCCCACAATCATGTCCTACTTGTTTATAGGGAATCTAATAAAAAGCAAGGAAGCAAGGAGTAGCTGATTTGTTGAGGTTTCCCTAGGCCAGCCTCAAAGTCCACAGAGCCTTTTAGATTTACATAACCCTTCAGGGAGGGTTTACTGTCATCCTCATCCCTCATTCACTCCCATAATATCTGGCAGGGGGCAGGGAGCAGGGGGCTTGAAAGGGTTGGCTCCACCAGGGACACACAGCAAGTCAGAGGCTGCCCCAAGTCTATCCTGTGAAGTGACTGGAGGCGGCAGTCCTTCTTCATTAATCACAAGTAGCGTGGAATGAGAAGGTACCAAGAAAGGTGTGTGTGCCTGTGCTGTCCTAGGGCACCCATAAAAATAGAGAAAACACCACTTTACAAACTGCCAGGATACATAACTCCACAATGGACTTACAATCTATAAAAAGCACGGCTCCATGCCCGGATTGAGGAGCTGGAAGAGCCAAACTGGAAGTGAGTGAGCAAAGATCATGTGAAATGACTTCTTCAGTGCAGATCCACATCACTGGGCCCTTCGTGACAATTACTGTGCATGTTCTCCCCCGTCCCCTCCCTGCCCCCCTCACCTCTTCCCAGCCTGATTTTGCCTGTAATTTTGAAAAGCTATGGCTGTTTCATTGGGACTTGGCTCAAGTCTGCCAGGAAACGCAAATTCAGGACAGAAATAGTGGAATTTGGACACGATGGCAGAGCCAAGCTGCTGCCAATCCCAGCTCTACCTCAAAGTTTGATGTGGGGAAGAGGAATGGAGGATTTCTAGGGACTAAGAGAAGGTGTTAGCCAGAATTCTGTTTGTTTAAAAAGTCTCACCCAAGCTGTACCAGGGTTCCCGTTCTTTGGAGATGTCTAACAAACTCTATTCCCTGCGACCCAAAGGGGTCTCTATTCTCAAAAGGAGAACTCTGTTTCTCCTATACAAGGTGAGTACCAAATATTGCCAATGAAGTCAGAAGTAGATTGAAGAAATTTGAAAACTCTAGGTTCTCTCCTTGGCCCTTTACATGACACCCAAGAACACGCCACAGCGCTTCCTAAGCACGAACTAGCATAACTAAGAAAAGACGCTCTCAAACAGGCCCAGCATCACACACTAGGACAATATTATGGTTGTCACATTCTATGATGTGTGCCTTTTGCCTTCCCACTTGAATATTTTTGAAATGTGGCTGGGGGTGGTGGTTCACACCTATTAATCCCAGTGCTTTGGGAGGCCAAGGCGGGAGGATCACTTGAGCCCAGGAGTTCAAGGCTGCACTGAGCTATGATCACATTAATTCACTCTAGCCTAGGCGACAGAGTAAGACCTTGTCTGTAAAGAAATTTGTTTAAATGATTTTTTGAAATGTGCACATTTGCAATGCCTACATATAAAAGAATCTGTATTTCCTCAATAATTTGTATTAGGATTTTTATTAGATATGTTGTATGTTGCATTCTATGGAGTCATATATGGAGGACATGTGTATGCTGGGGGTGGAGCTAACACCATGCATTGGTTGGTCATCTTCTTGAATTGGTCTCCCTAGTGACACTGGCTGAAGGTGCCTCTGGCCCAAATGCTCCTTTTAGTCTTTGAGGGTTCTTGGACTTTTGAAAGGCCAGGTGAGACCAAGAAAGGGAAAGAAAATTTTGAGTTACTGGTTTTGTTCTGCTGCTCTTGAGGTCCTAGGCAGGACCAAGTCAAGACCCATTGTTAACCCAGGAGAAAGTGGGCAAGGCAGTCTGTTCTGGTTCTGTAAAGAAGAAATGACCCAGGAATTTGTAGGATACATAGGTCTGGAGGATTTAGGACCTTGGCCATCACTAGATGAAACCAGCAGTTGTTACAAGGAGTGGTACTGCCATTTGGCATTTTCAGGAACCTGTTTATGTAAAAACCTGCCACTCTGATAGTGACTTGCTTTAAGAGTAGGGAACACTCTAGCCACCTTTTCACCTGGAGTGGCACTGATGGTATTCTTTCCCTGAGGATATACCCCTTGCTGCTAAAGCCCCAGAAAACAGGCTGCAGTCACATAATTTTTTATTTTTTTTTTAACAGTTTTAGTGGTATTCTCATTTTATAAACTACCATTTATGACCACTTATTGTGTGCCAGACACTATGTGAAAGTGTTCTACATAGATTATATTTATCCCTAAGTGTTAAATTTTTCCCAAAGTCCCACGACCGCTTAGTCCAGAAGCTCATGTTTGAATCCATGCCTGTCTGGATCCAAAATCTGTCTACTAAACCATGATACTTGGACTGCTTCTGCAGCTTTTAAAAGCATCAAAGTTGATACATATGGAAGTCAAAGACTCTGACCCAGAGCAAAAGTCTTGGAGTTCCACCAAAACAGACTTCTTCAGCCTTGTTACGCAGATGACACCTGGAACCTATTCAAAGTTAAATCACCCAAAGGAACAATTCCCAGCCTGGACACTTGTGGGTCTCCTAGGAAGGAGCACCCCCTAGAATGAGTTTCTGATCTTCATGATGGTTTGATAGAGGGACTTCCATATGCATAAAAGCTGGTTACACTGTTAATGACTAGAAACTGTTATCATGCTGATTAATGCTGCCATTGTTCACAGCAATAATTAACCCAGCAGGAAGGACTAACAGGAATGAAATAGTGGCTAATTCTTCTCCAAGGAATTGCCAAGATATGTTTATTTCGTGAAAACTGGAGGGAACCAAACACACAATCATTTTTCTTTGACAATGACATTTTCTGTCTACCAGGCTGGCAGCAGCAGCAGCAGAGCCCTTCCATATCCAATTTCAGGTGAACAGTCAGAAAAGACTTATGCAGGAGGAAAGAGACAGAAGAACATGTCTTTGGCTAAACACCCAACTGTGGCACGCTGCCTCTGTGGGTCTCCTGTCTTTCCTCCAATCTTAACATCTTTCTAAAGAGCCAGCGCTCACCTGAGTTGCTAATTAAGTCATTTCCTTGTTCTTCTGACTGGAAATTTTTGTCTTGTAGCATTGCCAAATGGAAATGGCTCTTAATTATGTCAACTCATGAAACCACACCAAAGACAATCCTATCAGAACCCTCATTTGTCACATTACTTAAAGAATAAAAAAAGATAAGCCAATGGATGGGAGGCCAGTAATAACCCTTTTCATCATAAAGCTCTTCATAGCTACGTTCATCAGCTTTCAAATCCAGCCTTGGATGTGGCTCTTTAAAACTACTCCATGTGCAAAATGGAACAGAACCAAGAAGGATATCTTCTTAAGTAGGAATATAAAAAGAGTGCTACCTTTTGTCCCATTTAAAATTAGACTTAATTTGATCTTTCAGAAAGCACAGTTGATCTTGATATTTGGTCAGAGTGCTCAGTTGCAGGGTGATGGTGCAAGTCTCAAAGGCAACAGGGACCAAATTTTCTAGGCCTTCTCCATCTTCCTCATATAGTTGCTCCAGGAACACGTGCTTTGTAGAAATCCTGTAGGAGGGATGTGATTTCTGTCTAGTGCCATCCAACAGAGTTCCACACTGGGCCTGGGAGGAGAAAGAGGGGATGTGATGACACAGCACAGAGAGAGGCTTGAAGATGCTTCACTGCTGCTTTGAAGACAGAGGAAGGAGCCTTGAGCCAAGGAATGTAGGTGGACTCTAGAATCAGGAAAAAGGCAAAGAAATGAATTCTCTCCTAGGATTTTAAGAGTGAACGTGACCCTGCCAACATCTTGATTTCAGCCCAGTGAAATCCATTTTGGACTTCAGACCTATGGAACTGTAAGAGACTAAGTTTGTGTTGCTTTATGCCACTAAATCTGTGGTAATTTGTTAAGACAGCAGTAGGAAACGAATACACCAAGTGATCTAAGGACTTGCACCTTGCACACGTGCCTGTTCTGTGCCCACCTTGACAGCTGCATCCTACCTGTGCTCAGCCCCCAATAGGTCTTCTATTTCCCCTATTATAGTCTTGGTTTACTTGGTGGGCCTCTGCAATCACTGGCCCACCACCCATATCCCAGCTAACCTTCTTCCTGCTTTAGAGGTGATGGGTCTAATCCTAGTGTTTTGTTCACAGGATTGATGCCAGACCCTTTCTTATAAGCCCAGCCCCCATTCCTTGGTAATTTATCATGAAATCTCTTTCCTCTCTCCTAACTACTCACTACATGGAACATACTATATTTTTCCCATTTAGCAATACAGAGGCTAAAGTTAGAGAGCTATTAAATGGCCAAATTTGCACACCTAGTGCATGGTAGGGCCAGGATTATAACCTAGATCTGCATAATTCCAAAGTCTATGTTCTCAAGGACTCTTCAATATGGTCATTCTCATGAACCACCCCTCTAGGAGACACCAGGAGCTGTGGCCCAGAGCCTCACCTCTTAACCCCAAAGGCACAGGATGAAATTTAGGAACCCCAATACCTTAAACCTTTCTGATGAGAGTCAAAACTGACTTAATCTCTACTTGATTTCATTCAAGAGAGGGCTAGATTAAAGTCACATTCTCACGTGGCATAGTTTGTGTGGCTTTAGATCCATCGGCCACTGGGGTTCCAAAAAGAACCAGCCCCTGCAACCAGCCATCACCTGACTCTTCCAAACGGTTCCCCTGAACCCAATGTCCTGCCTGTCCCAAGTATTTACTGACACTGAGGCTGTCGCGTCCTGTCAATACTCAGAAGGGTTTCACTTCCATAGTTAACCAGTGTTCAAGGGATCATTCATTCCGATATTCCTGGTTGCTCTGTATTTAGTTTTGGAAGCCATTCTATGAGGTGAAAACAATCTCATCATTAACATTTAAAAAATGCCATTATCAGTTAAAAAATGGAGGCATTTATGAGAGAGAGAGGACAATGAACACTTCTTCCTGGTTTGAAGGCTTTTCCTCTTGCAAAAAAGTTTTCTGTAAGGCATCCTGAGCTAGTGGTTCTTGTGCATAAAACCATGCATAGGGTTTAAGAGCAGGAAGGGCCCTAGCCATGATCCAGAGATGACAGTATCCAGGACAATGACGCACATGTGGTTACGCAGGAGCTGCTGTGAATTCCAGTTTAGTGCTCCTTTCTCAACTCCAAGTCACCGCCCAACACTCCAATTTGACTGATTTCTCAGAGAATTCCAGTTGTTCATAAGCTGCCCTGGGACACTCACTCGGCTTACCAAATGGTAGCTCCTTTTACCATCCCCCAAATGTAGGGGCAACTTCCAGTTGCTTTCCATTGAACTGAGGGTGAGGAGTTGGCCAACTTGGCCCCAGACTGCCCTGCAGATAATGCTGCTTCTAAATTCCATTTCACTAGGGCCTATGTTTAGGTGCCTCCAGAAAGAGGGTGTTCTGAAATAGAACTCAAAGTGAAGGCTGTCACAGGATCATGGGAAACACACTCAGTTATTACATACTTAGACTATACAAGCCAAGGTCTCAGACCACACTCTCGAGAGGAGAACCAAGAATAACTATTTGGTTGCTCATAAAATGGTCATTATTCTAACCCTGAAATTAAAACAAGGCCATCCAAGTCTCTGGGGTCAGGGATGCTATTTCTGGAAGGTGCCTGCCTTTCACATGTGCACCAAGGCCCTGAGCTCTGGTACCTGGAGTATTTTTTGGCTCATCACAGCTTTTCTCTGACTTGAGGCAAGAACCCTGGGAGCCATTTGGTTCCATCACTTTTTGTTTACCAGGTGTTTCTGGCTTACGGGCAGTTCTCTCTGTAAAGCTATATCAGTTTCCCCCCAAACAACAAAGGGATACAGATTGAAAAGAGGATGACACCATCTTTCACCCCAGAGCATAGCCACATGGTCACAGTGTCCCTTTATTTTAGGTTACCGGTAACACCATCACCACCTCCTAGAACAATGAAGGCTCCCTGCATCCTATTGGCACCACAGGGTTATTTGGGTCTCCCATTGGTCAATGTATATGACCGACCTTTCAACATCAAATATTCTTGCTTCTCTCCCAGCCCATCCCCATCCCTAGGAAATATGGATTTAGGCACATAATAGGATAGTAGAAAGGTCCAAAGCAGCTCATTCTTCTACAAAATCCTTGAACTTTACCTACCCCTACAGAAAGCTAGTTCTAAAATCTAGGCCTGAGTAAAAAGAATCCTGATACATGTAGACTGAGAAATAATTACTCTTTATAATACAATATGGTGATTATGAAATGACCAAAATGATTAATGGGAAAAATACATATGAGGGATCTTCAAAAACTTAATGGAAAATGTTTACTATGAAAAAGCCATGCACGGATTAAAAAAAAATTGCACCAAAATCAACTTATACTAGCTTGTTACGACATGTCTGAACAGGATCTAGTTTGAGGTACTAAGAAAGATAAGACATCAGTTTGTAAAGAATCTCTATCAGAGCAACATGAATTCTGCTAAAATTGAAACAGGAACAAACATCAAATTTACAACAAAGCTTGAGTAGAAGAATGGTGAAATCATTGATGCTTTATGAAAAGTTGATGGGGACAAAGCCCACCTCCCAGTCAGTAGTTTACACATGGGTAACTCATTTCAAGAAGGAATGAGATGATGTTGAATATGAAGCCCACAACAATAAACCAGCTAGATCAATTTTCCAAAAAAAAAAAAAATTCAACTTGTTTGTGCTCTAATTGAAAAGGACCGATAATTAACAGCGCAAACCATAGCCAATGCCACAGACATCTCAACTGGTTCAGCTCACACAATTCTGACTGAAAAAATAAAGTTGAACAAGGCCTTTACTTGATAGGTGCCAAAACTGTTGTACCCAAACAGGCTGCAGACAAGAGCAGAGATTTCAGCGGAAATTTTAAACAAATGAGATCTAGATCCTGAAGGATTTCTTCTAAGAATTGAAATGAGGAGGCACATGGTTTTACCAGTATGATCCTGAAGACAAGGCACAATCAAAGCAATGGCTACCAAGAGGTGGAAGAGGTCCAGTCAGAGCAAAGGCAGACTGGTCAACAGCAAAAGTCATGGTGACAGTGTTTTGGGATGTTCCAGGCAATTTGCTTGCTGATGTTCTAGGGGGGCCAAAAAACCATAAAGTGTGCTTAATATGGCAGTGTTATGAGAAAGTTAGCCAAAGTTTTAGAAGAAATACACCCAGGAAAGCTTCTCCAGAGAGCCCTTCTCCACCACAACCATGCTCCTGCTCATTCCTCTCATCAAGCAAGGGCAATTTTTCAAGGGTTTCAGAGGGAAATCATTAGGCATCCACCTAACAGTCCTGATTTGGCTCCTTCTGACTTTTTTTTACTTCCTAGTCTTAAAATCTGTAAAGGGCCCCCTTTTTTCTTCAGTTAATGTAAAAAAGATGGCATTGATATGGTTAAATTCCCAGGACCCTCAGTTCTTTAGGAATAGACTGAATGGCAGGTATCATTGCTTACAAAAGTATCTTGACCTTGACGGAGTTGTACTGGGAAATAAACTTTATTTTTTATCTTTTAACTCCATCTTCCTATGAACTTTTTGAAGTCCCCTTAAATACACATACACACACACATAGACAAGCAGGGTTGCTGTGAGCAAATCCAGTATCACTGTGTGGACTAGAACAAGACATTCCTTTGGGGAAAACTGGAAAAGAGCTCCCTTTCCTCTGGGCAGACACTGACCCATGTCAGGGATGACTTAACAAGCTGATCAAAGAAGGGATTGATTCCAGATACCACTTCACCCCTTCTAAACTAGGTGCTGGTGCAGTGCTCTACACAGCAACTCTAGAGAGAAATACAGATGTAGATATGGATACAGGTCAAGATTGCGAGAAATAGAGTGATTAAAAGCCATCTAAAGAAAGAAGTTAAATCTTTATCGTTTCAAGGAAATAAGTTGGAAAACAGAGAAACCTCAAAGGAAAAGTAATTACCAATAATATCACCGAGAGATCATCCCTATTTAAATGTTGGTTGTGATGCTTTCTATTCTTCTTTTTAAAATGAATACATATGGAGAATACCAATGTGGCATTGTGCTGTACCTTCTACTTCATGGCCTTTGTTTTTAGCCTATTATATCCTGCCCTCTTCACATATGAGCTAACATATATTTCAAGCATCCCTTGTAACAGAAATATAGCATTCTCTTGACCTATTACACATTTGGCCAATCCTATGGTTGGAACTTCAGGCTAACTAGGTTTCTTTCTTTCTGTTTTTATATTTGTTTTTCTGTTTTTATTTTTTTGTTTGTTTTATTTTTTTTTTTTGAGATGGAGTTTCACTCTGTCGCTAGGCTAGAGTGCAGTGGCGCAATCTCGGCTCACTGCAACCTCCGACTGCCTGGTTCAAGTGATTCTCTTACCTCAGCCTCCTGAGTAGCTTGGATTACTGGCACACACCACCATGCCCAGCTAATTTTTGTATTTTTAATAGAGATGGGGTTTCACCATGTTGACCAGGATGGTCTCGATCTCCTGACGTGGTGATCCACCTGCCTTGGCCTCCCAAAGTGCTTGGGATTATAGGCATGAATCACTGCACCCGGCCGCAATTAGGTTTCTTAATTCCTGTCTTAGCCACCTGCATGCCATGGAAAGCCTTCTCGCTGGAAACAAAAGCAAAGGAATCACCAAGTTTTGTAGTTAGGATGAAGATATAACCTATTAACAAAAAGGTGGAGAAATGCCCTTCTTTGGGAAAATATATCCAGGGGAGCTTGTTCCTGACTTACAGTGAAGGTTTACCCTGACTCCCACTGGTCACTCGGCCTTCACCATGAGGCAGGTCCCTGGCTTCCACACTCACGGAGCCAGATGCTATTGTCAGAATCCAGTGACAAACGGCAGCTGGCTGAAGCTGAGACAGCTTGTTCTGCACCCCTCTTCCCTGCAGAGCATCCTCTCCTACCACATTTTTCCCCCAAAGCAGAGAGAGGGAGGAAAAGAACATGACTGCCATTTGTGCCTGGGCATTATCTAATTCCTGCCAACAAACGCATTCCTTCCATACCTGTCCATCAGCTTGAGAGGAATGAAGCCTGGGAACAGGGGCTCACATTTCCTGAGCAAAGTTCTTTATCTTTCCTCAGGTAGAGACGAAACCAGCTTGCTACAAGCTGAAATATGCTTTCAGCCTGGCTGTAGTAAGAGTACCTCAACTGGGGCCCTAGAGATCACACTCCTCAGGAACTTCATTTTGCAAGCTTGCTTTTCAGCTCATCTCATGGTGGCAGGTTTGCACTGAGACCCACAGACAGAAGGGGCCCATGGAATTATTGCAAGAGATGCTACATTTATCTTAGAAAGTCGGGCTTTGCTGGCTTCTAGCTCTCCAATGGCACATTGTTAGACATCAAAGGACCTTGTAGGACCATCTTCCTTTGCAAGATCCTTTGATAAATTTTTATTTTAAACATCATGTATTTTAGACATCCTATTTATGTTCTGAAGTGACAAGTGCTCTGGAAAAATTTAAAAAGCAAATGTATTTAAATAAAGAAGAGACAGAGAGAAGGAAAGCGAGAGAGAGAGAGGAAGAGGGAAAGGAGAAAGAAACAGAGAGAGAGAGATGTGAGACCTCATGCAGGCAACACCATGATGTTGCTAAAGGGTAAGATATTTTGTAATCCTCAGAGCCTCTTTCCTCTCTTACTACCAATTAACAAAAGAAGTCAGCATAAGTGAAATGTCTTTGATTCATAGTCAAGAGACTTTAGTGGTGACATCATGAAAAGCACAACTTAGACCTGGACTGGGTGGCCCTCTCAAATGACATCATGGTTGACACAGAGCACTGCTTCTCACAAGCACTACATCATCTGCTTTGCTCAGACACAGGCTCTGCTCCCTTGACACGACAACATTAACCAGTGGAGGCACCAGGGTGCAAGGGGCAATGCTGGAGATGCCTGAGTCTGCCAAATTGTCTGGATCTTTCTTCTAATCAGGCTGGAGAGGCAGGCCCTGCTGAGTCAGAGCCCAGAGGTGACAGGAGGAGACAGCATTTGCCAGAGGTTAGGCCACAGATGGGGATCACTTCAAACCTGGTCCTTGGTTGCCCAGATTTTTCTCCCCGACTTAACCAAATGACCCCATGATCCATTAGTCACTCTTTACTGAGATCCACTGGGAGTCGTCAGGACTTTACGATCCACATAATTACAATGAAAAGTCTGCACTGACTTCAAGGACTCAAGTAATTTATACAAAAGATTCCCCGGTTGACTTGCCATGGTTTCATCATCAGAGAGTTGGTCTGATAGTTACTCCTGTTGATCAGACAATTTCTTCTTCCAACCCTACAAGGAAGCCATTTCAAGATGGTACCTCTCACACTCAGTCATCATCACAAGAAAAGGAAAAAGAAAATGTTTCATATGAAGCTAAGAGTACCAATGAGGACAATCAGAAAAGTCGAGTCATAAAATCAAGGGCTTTACTCTCCAATGCAGAGAACAGTAAAATAGGCACTGCCCTTAAAACTGCTGTAGAAACTTGCCAGAGTACACTTTCAATTATTTATCAGAAATCCCAGTGCTTCCCAATTACTAAAAGGAAGCAGCAGCTGCTAGGCCCATGAGGCTCCACACAAAATGGTTTGCCCAGGCACAGACAAAATATTTTAGTTTTGTGCCCTGAGCTCAAGTTGAACGGTTTTCAAATAGAATGTGGAGTGGTCATCTTTGTCTAAAATCGGAGCAACTTAGAAAAACAAAACCGGAAGAAGATAGTCAGCATTCAAGCATCAAGTCTCTGGTAAAAACAGATGCTTTCAAATGGGTTTATCTAACTCTATTGTCAAGCAAATCAGGGTCTTTCTGGGTCAGATGCTATTCTGGACATGAGAGCAGGGGCTCTGGTTTCGCTTGGTCTCTTATCTTTAGCATCTGGCACTGTACCTGACACCTAAACCTGTGTGAGTGAATGAATGAATGAAATCAGAACTGTAGTTTTGTGGCCAAGTCAAAGTTCACTTAAGTTCAGAGAGCAAACAGTGACATACGGCAAATTAGGAAATTTAGCATCATTACTTGGCTTCTATGGAGCTCTAATAAGAAGGGTTTTTCCTCAACCCCAAAATGGCTCAAAAGCCTTAAAAATGTTTATAACATTTGACCCAGTAATCCCACTTTGGGACTCTAACTTACAGAAATAATCTAATAAATAAGGAGGGAAGCATCCTATTTTAAAAATTATTTCTCAAGGCATTAAAAACTTACCAAATGTACCATAGAATGATTAGGTGAACTAAAGATTATTTAAATGAAAAACTGTTATTTATTTAATAATTATTTAAAAGAAACAGGTAAAATGCCTATGATGATGTTGAATGAAAGCATATTAAACAGCATGTTATATAATGTTCTTTAAAAAGCATAAATAGAAGAAAATAGGCAAAATGTCAATAATTTTCTTTGGGACACGGGTCATGGATTATATATACATACACACACACACACATTTATATATATATACATATATATTTATATATATATAATTTATATGTGTGCATATATAAATTTTTTAAATTTGTCTGAAACACTGCCCTAAGAAAGCACTTCGCTCTTCCGTAGCTTCTAAGAAGGAATCCTTTTTCTGGGCTCTTCCATCCTGTAGTGTAATGCTATATATCTTTATTTACTTATCTTTTTTAAGGTGGAGACTCCCTGTTTTGCCCAGGCTGGAGTGCAGTGGCACAAGCTCGGCTCACCACAACCTGCGCCTCCCGGGTTCAAGCTATTCTTCTGCCTCAGCTTCCCAAGTAGCTGGGATTACAGGCTCCCACCACCATGCCTGGCTAATGTTTTTGTATTTTTAGTAGAGACGAGGTTTCAACATCTTGGCCAGGCTGGTTTGAACTCCAGACCTCAAGTGATCCACCTGTCTCGGCCTCCCAAAGTGTTGTGATTACAGGTGTGAGCCACCGCGCCCAGCCTATATCTCTTTTAACCAAGAACTTGGATATTGTTTCAAAGAATTCTCTGATCCCTTCATGTTGCCAGCCAACATGGACGGTGGGCCTGGCAAATGTAATTAAGTTCTCTCTGGTGACAGCATTGCACAATCCAGGCGACTGCAGCTCACGCTTATCTGCTCGTCACTAAAAGGCGGCTTGTATTTGGAGTTACTGGAAATAAGAGCTGACTTTTGAAAGATACATATACTCACAGGCAAAGGCGGAGCTGGGGGAGGAGACAGCAGCATCAAACTGTGGTTATAAGACACTTGGAACTGGACTTGGACACGGCAGGGGAGCAGCGGTTATAATTCCTTGGTAAGCTGCTTGTTCACTGAAACCTACAATTTGCCATACTCTGCAAGCACCTGGCCCGAAAGGCCATGCGTCACTCCATTGTTTCCCTGTGTTTTTGCATCAGGAGAGCATGTGTGAGAAAGATGCCCCTCTCTAACGTGCTGAAATGGCATTCAAATCCAAACTCTCTTAAGAGATACTTATATTGATAGTTCTCTAGGCTGGGTGTGGTGGCTCATGCCTGTAATCCCAGCACTTTGGGAGGCCAAATGGGGAGGATCATTTGAGGTCAGGAGTTCAAGACCAGCCTGGCCAACATGGTGAAACCCTGTCTCTACTAAAAATACAAAAATAAGCCGGATGTGGTGGTGGGCGCCTGTAATATCAGCCACTCAGGAGGCTGAGGCAGAAGAATCTTTTGAACCCGGGAGGCAGAGATTGCAGTGAGACGAGATTGAGCCATTGCACTCCAGCCTGGGCAATAGAGCGAGACTCAGTCCCAAAAAAAAAAAAAAAAAAAAAAAAAAGTTCTCTAAATTCTTGACACTGCCTCATTTGGACATTTGGGATAAACTAAAAATAAGGTCAAGGTCATGAAAAACAGGAAAAAAACTGAAAAAACTGTCACAGTAAAGAGACTGAGGAGACACAACAACTGAATGCAACATGGCACCGCGGAGTAAATCCTGGAAAAGAGAAGAGGATATTAATGGGAAAACCGGTGATACCAAAATATAGTTTGGAGTTCTGTTAATAGTAATATACAAATGCCAGTTTCTTTGGTAGTTTTTTTGTTTGTTTGTTTGTTTGTTTTTCCTGAGATGAAGTCTTGCTCTGTCACACAGCCTGGAGTGCAATGGCACAATCTCGGCTCACTGCAACCTCCACCTCCTGGGTTCAAGCGATTCTCCTGCCTTAGCCACCTGAGTAGCTGGGATTACAGGTGTCCACCACCACGCCGGGCTAATTTTTGTATTTTTAGTGGAGACAGGATTTCACCATTTTGGCGAGGCTGGTCTTGAACTCCTGACCTCATGATCCACCCATCTCGGCCTCCCCAGGTGTTGGGATTACAGGCATGAGCCACCGTGCCCAGCCAGTTTCTTAGTTTTGACAAATGTACCATAGTAATGTAAGATGCTATTAATGAAGGAAACCAGACTAGAGGTTTAGGAGTACTCTCTGTACTATCTCTAAAACTTTTCTGTAAATCTAAAATTATTCCAAAATAAAAAGCGTATTTAAACAAAAGTCATGACCTCCAAAGAAAATTAGGAAGATAAGGAATGGTGTTTGTTATTAGGCTCAGCAGACATCCTGGTGGAACTGTAGAAAGCGCTAACTCTCAGCTGATCTGATCTGATTCAAAACTCCCTTGTTCTCTTTGGTGGGAACACAGGTAAGTCACTTAAATTCACAGAATGTCCATTTCCTCGTATGTAAAAATGAAAATAATAACACCTGGTTGACAGAGCTGTTGCAGGTGTCACATGAATAAGCATCATCAGGGTCGTGAGGTTGTTCATTTACTGCTGTATCCTCCCTGCCTAAAACAGTGCCTAGCCCAAAGTAGGCACCTGATAAATATTTGTTACATGAGCAAATATATGGAAATAGTTCAATATGTCATCCACTTCAATATATTGTTGCTGTTAATAATAATATCGAAGCCTCATTAATCTGCTTAAAAATAATCTGAAACATGAGGGAAGGAAAAATACATTCTAGTATATGAATATGGAATACTACAAAGCAGTTAGTTAAACTAGACTGATCATGTATCAGCATGAGGAGCTCAACATAATGTTGAATGAAAAATGCATGCTACAGAATGATAGAGTATACTATTTATGTATAATGTTTGAAAATATACAAAATGTTGCAATATGTGCCACATATAGATACGTATTTAAGTGGTGAAAAAAAATCAAGAAACATGGACCACAAAGGTTCACTAAATACACAGTAGTGGTCATCTCTGGAAAAGGGCAGAGTGCCCTTTGAGGCACAGCCAGGTCACAGGAGCAAAGAGCCTCTGGGTTTCAAATAACATAGCTATAGACAGTTCTAAGATTAAGTTAGCTCACCCATTGGCTGCATTAATTATCTGCAACTACATTACTTAGCTGTTAACGAACACAAAAACGCACAAGTTAAAATAGTAAGACATATGAAAATCTGTTTGGGGATTACTGATTGTAAATTACATGCTTGGAATAGGTTAGCACAGTGGTTCTCCGAGTGGAGTACCTGGAGCAACATCAATATCATCTGGGAACTTGCTAGAAATGCAGGTTCTCAGGCCCCAGCCAGACCACCTACTGAATTCTGAACTCTGGGAGTGGGACCCAGCAATAGGTATTCTAACAAGCACTGCCAGTTATTCTGATGCTTACTTCCAGATGAGAACCACTAAATTAGCAGGGTCTTCTGAGAAGGGCTCCTGTCCTACTGAGCCCTAAGTCCCTTTTATCTCTGAATTAGTTTCTTTATCTTTTAAAATATAAATCTCATCCAAAAGACTTCTAAATTCTTTCCTGATTCTGCAGGTTTACAATCATGCACCAACTTAGAAAGCCGTTAACTTTTAACACCTACTTTTTCAGCTTGGAAAAGGAAGGCCAGAGATCATTATCTGTACTTCTTATTATCCTCCTCCTTGGCTGACTCTGTGGCTTAGCTATCCCTAAACCATTCATAACCCGATTCTTCCTTGCCTTCCTCTACAATTGAGGCTGTAAAGCAAAAACATGAACTCCCTGTACTTCCCTTGCAGAACATGTGAAGCAGTACTGGCCTTGGAGATCTGAAGGAAAGGGTTTAGCTTCTTAAATATCAAACAAAGTCTAGAGAGAGGGCCCTTCACAAGTATCACTTTTGTGTAGCAGCTGTCTTGCAAACCTAAAGATGAAGCCACATGGTAAAGATGGTAGCCCAGGCAGACAGAAGGAGCCTGGGTCTTCCACACCATCCTAGAAGAGCCACATCAGCTCTATTCTGCCTTCCTCAGGACTCAGAGTCCTGTTTCTTCAAGCCACTATAGTTGTACACATTCCTGTTTGAAGTACCCCACGTGTCCAGCACACACTAGGCTCTAAGGAATGCCTGTGGATGATAACGGGGTAAAGAAAAAGGAAGGGGGAAAAGGCAGAGGAAGAAATAGAGAGGTATGACAGAGGGCTGAAGAGAGCCAAGTGAAATTCCAGAAGACAGGAACCTCAAAGTAGTAAGTTCTGAGCAAGTTTGTAAAGGGAATAAAGGCCTGAAAGAGAGGAAAAAGAAGGCATGCCAAGTCTGTATTTACACAAGAAACTGTGTTATATCCATTAAAACACAGGGTTGAGGTGCCAGTTAGACATATTTTGATACATATTAAAATGAACATACAACTATTAAAATTTTTTTAAACATGGTCCACGTGCCACCAAAAATCATCTTGTGAACCAACAGAGATTTGCCTGGCACTCAAGGGAAAGGCTGACTTATGCAAATTCCTGGGCCAGAGGGTTTGCAGTTTCAGTAGATCTGAAATAGCAAAACATAAGCTGGAATGATCCATATCTAAGTTTGCATGAACTAAGCAGGAACCAGGACTTCTCAAAAAGCATGTTCTGTGTCAAGCTGAAGGTCTGTATGTCTATTCTATTTTCCTGAGATGCACTAAATTTCTTGGCTAACCCCAAGTATACAAGGAAATATGGTGCACACCAAGAAGAAAGAATGGCTCCTGTCTAGCTCTGGGAAGATTCCCGTGATCTATAATCCCTCTGGACATTTATTTTATACTCATAACAGGGTTGTGCAAATATTTTAATGGGCATTTGCTATATTTTGAGGTGTACAGTCTTGTTGCCCGGCATTTTTTTTTTGAAAAGATGACTTTTGGTATTATTTTTATTTTCAAGCCATTGCTTTTGTTCCTATTCTACTCTCACAATGTCTTTTCTCTTTGCAACTACCTCTTCAGTAGAGAGACATAGACAACTGTTTCCTGTGTGTGGGGAGGCGGTTACAGGTGCATTAGCTGTGATGATGGCTAGCAAGAGGTGCCTGTAGTTTACGATCTGCACCTTATCCTTCTTTTCCTTCTTTTATCCAAGTTGAGATATTATATTTCTACCTGTAGGCAGGAACTTCCTCTTTCTCCATTCCCTTTCCCCACCTGCTTCCCTCAAGCCCATTATCTCTGTGGGCATGGCCCAGGCACAAGCCTGCTTCACTTTACAGTGTTTGTCAATGCACTCTGTGAAGGACATGCCACAGCTGTGGTTCAACTTCTTGGAATCTTGAGTGGTGAGAGCCCACCTTTGCCACCTCCCCATGAATGTAAAGCCTGGAGCCTGCTGGTCTACAGCCCATAGCTGTTGAGCTGTGTCATCTATGCATAGAGCCATGGGAGTTGGCTTGCCAACAGTCTCCATGGAGAAGGGCACTGGTTACAAGAGAAGTCACTGAGAGACATGCTGACGTATCAAAGGATGCTCAAGGTTGTCAGGGATCACTTTCCTTCTCGAGGTGGGAGAAAAATAAAATCTTTATAGTAGGAGCTAGATTAAGGGGGAGGGAGAGGCAGAATGAGAGGGTGAGAATGACATCTGTGTCAACTGTTTATTTTGGTGATTGTCTGCAACTTGCAGGCAACATGGCTGAGCAAAGCTGTCATGGAAACACAATTTCATTGCAGATGACAAGCTGGCATAAAGACAATGTAGGTGCAAAAGAGGTATGGGAAACAAAACTACCTGTCAGGCAGGCAAAGGGAGGAAGAAAATCTACCCTCACTTACTTTCCCATAATTAAATGTCAGATGTACACAATGCAGTAAAATAATTAGCATGGCATAATTACTGTTCCGATGGAGTCTTGTGTATATGCCAAACAAATTGCTGTACTAGAGCACAAACTGTTAAAACAAATTGAGTTACTTAATTTTTACATGTAGCAGCCTGTTTTATCATTTCCTAAGATATAAATGTTTCATTAATAATGCAGGTTTTCTAAATGTGCAAAGCTTTGGGCCATTGCAAAGGCAGATCCACTGGCCTTCCTCTAGAGACTATAGATAAAAAGCAACTGATTCCCCTCTTCCACGCTTATCTGCTCAAATCTTCTCTCAACACGGTAGCCAACAGGATATTTTAAAGTCATAAATTAGATCATGTTATGTCCCTGCTTTAAGACTTCTCAATGGCTACTCACCGAGCTTAGAATCAAGTCCAATAAGGTCTAACAGGAGTGGGCTCCTCGGTCTCTTTGCAACCACTGGGGCCTCTGTCCCTCTCACATGCTGCAGCCAGACTGGCTTTCTTTCAGCTTAAGTTCAAGTCTTCTTGGACCCGAGGTCTTCATGCTTGCTGCTCCCTTTGCCCAAAACACTCCTCCCCTACTCCTTTGCCTTCTGTCCTCCCTTTCTCCCACTCCCCCATAGCTGCCTCATTCTTTTCCAGAGGACTTGACTTAAACTGTGCATCCTCAGGGACACCTTTCTTGACCACCCTATAAAAAGTAGGCCCTGATGGCGGGGAACTTCACACACTGGGGCCTGTCGGAGGGCTGGGGGCTGGGGGAGGGATAGCATTAGGAGAAATACCTACTGTAAATGTTGAGTTGATGGGTGCAGCAAACCAACGTGGCACATGTATACCCATGTAACAAACCTGCATGTTGTGCACGTGTACCCTAGAACTTAAAGTATAATACTAATAATAAAAAAAGTAGGCCCTGACCCTTCATGCTCCAGCTGGTCCACTAGAGCTCTTGGCTAGGCCCCTCCGTGGCATTTATTGCAGCTTGGACTAGAATTTTATATGTAGGTTTTCGTTATGTTTTATTTTCATAATGCCTGCCTCCTCCACAAGACTAAGCATCTTCAGGGCAGAGCACAGCTGTTTTGCTCACCACTATATATCCAGTGTCCAAACAGTTTCTGACATATAGTAGCTGCTCTATAAATATACATGGACTATGTGTTGTGACACTGGGTAAATCACTTCCCTTCACCATGCATCTGTTTTCCCCTCTAACAAATGAGAGAGTGGACTTGATCAGTGTTTTTTGTTTGTTTGTTTTTTGGAGACGGAGTCTCACTCTGTTGCCCAGGGTGGGAGTCCAGTGATACAATCTCAGCTCACTGCAATCTCCACCTCCTGAATTCAAGCAATTCTCCTGTCTCAGCCTCCTGAGTCAATGGGATGGGATTACAGGTGCCCGCCACCATGCCTGGCTAATTTTTGTATTTTTAGTAGAGATGGGGTTTCAGCATGTTGGCCAGGCTGGTCTTGAACTCCTGACCTCAGGTGATCTGCCTGCCTCGGCCTCCCAAAGTGCTGGGATTACATAAGTGAGCCACCGCACCCAGCAGATCAGTGTTTTTTTTAACCCATGAGTTGTTCTCTTTTCCTGGGTTCATAAGACCAATTTAGCAGCTGTTAGGACAAATACTTTCAAAACATGAAACAGCACAGAAACTAGCAGGAACACAGAAACAATACCCTCACCATCAGTCATGCCTTTTATCAGTGGTAGTGAGGACAAGCATTGTTTCATGACACTCTTCTTCCAGTATTTATATATGCTTTTGTCATGATATAAATTATACACATCTCTTTCTGTGGGATGCACACAAAAAACATCAGGAAGTCGCAAAATATTGGAAGCTGGAAAATGACAGAACTAGGCAATCTCCATGAGCTCTAAACTTGCTTCCAGCCTTGGCCTTCTAAGATCCTTCTCCCCACAACCCGTTCACCACCAACGGCAGGCCAGGAAGGTTTTTCTAAGTAGGATAGAATCGCTTTGCCCCAAGGAGCCTGAGAAGAAACTTTAGGCCACAGCCTTGGTACACAGAAGAAAATGCCACCATCTCGTTCTGTCTCTACCACCCCTCACATTACAGATCACTTCTCTATATCACGGACACGGATACACAAACTCCTTTCTTTTCCAACCCTGCTCCCTCCTGGGACGGTCTCTTGAACATAAGGAAATAGGTCAGAAAACCAGAAGGGGAGAACTAGAAATAAAGTTGTTTCTCTCTTTTCCTACCAAATAGGAGCTAGACTGGACATCACAGTCAGAAGCGAGCTTGAGGGGAGGGAGACAATCGCCTCTCCAGATCAGGCCTCAGAAATCGTGGGTAGTTTCCATCAACATGGGAAACTTAAGAAAAAGTAGCATGAACTACAAGACTGAAACAGCAGTGGTGATTCTAAAGACTCAAATAAAAGGGAGTCAGGGCATTGCCTTTTTGAAGTGCCTGCTACCCTGCCCATTAAAGGGCAGGTGTTTCCCAACATCTCCCACAGACCCACACAGCTGAGCCCCAGCCACTCCCTCACAAAGGACTCCTGCCACTAAGCACAGCAGCCCCTCTATTCTGGACAGAGTGGAGGTGGTGGCCAGAACTTTGCTGTTACCGCTCCTATGACTGTGAACGGTCCCTTGACCAACCTTGCTCCAGAAATGGCAGGAAACAATAGTCCCGTCGTGGGTCAGTCTGGATCACATGTCAACAAGGCTATGGTGGAAACTGCTAACCTGACCATCATGGATGTTAAACTTGGTGACCTCTGGCCCCATCTTTCAACTCCTAAAAACAAGCCTAATGCCTCATTATGGGCCTAGATTTGTCTTTCCCATTGGAGAATGGGCCAGGGTATTCTTCTGGCTAGGAGGAGGTTGTGTGTGTTTGGGGGTGGGGAGTGTGTATGAGTTGAACCATTATAACGCAAGGAGCAAGACTGGGGATCTGGGACCCACTTCTGCTTTTAGGCCTCTGGACTTTAGATCCTAGCCACCCCATGTGTTTCTTTTATATGTTAATTTTTAAAAATAGAGATGAGGTCTCCCTATTTTGCCCAGGCTGGCCTTGAATTCCTGGACTCAAGTGATCCCCCTGCCTTGGTCCCCCAAAATGTTAGGATTACAGGAGTGAGCCACCACACCTGGCCAGTTTCTTTGTCTCTTACCCAGAAAGCTTCACCAAGGGGCGAGCATGATTATGCATGAGCTTCTTAAATCTGGACTTCCCGATAGCTTCTCATGACAGGTCTTCTGTGGAAGACTCCTTAGATTCAGACCATCAGGCCTTTCAAAAGCACAGGAACCTACTTTACCTTACCCAACTCTACGGATGGGATAGGAACTTACAAGGACATTTCCTCATTGGATTCCAAATGTTCATTCTCCCCTTCTTTCTCTCAATTAATCTCCCCCTCTTCTCTTTCTATCTACACACACACACACACACACACACACACACACACACAGAGAGAGAGAGAGAGAGAGAGAGAGAAACAGCTTGCTTCAAAGCGGGAAGCAGGGGAAGGGTATCTATTTCTGGCAAGATCCCTGAGGAGGCCTCAGGGGGCTGGTAACTTATTCCCCTCATCTTCTCCTATCAATGCAAATCTCTCCTCTCATTAGCCCACCCTGGATCTTAGACCACCTTCCCTGCTCAGCTCCTGGCCAGGATACCCTCCTGACAGGGGCTTTTCCTGGCTTACTTCCCTTCATCTGCATCCCCCAAATGGCCACTTGCTTAGGTGGCTCTGACTTTGGTGCCCTGGGGAATGACAACTGTGATTACCTTTAAACTGCCTCATACGGTGCCACATAGCGCCACAGAGACCCTCACAACCTTGCCTTGCTCCCACCCAGAAACCTAGGGTGATCAGCTATCCCCATTTACCAAGGACTGATGGGGTTCCCACGATGTGAGACTTTCAGAGCCAAACACGCAGTCCCTCACAAAGCAAGATGAGTTGGTCACACCACAGCAGCCTAGAGTCTGGTCTTGACCTGTGGGCTCCTTTTATGACCTTTTCCTCATCTCCAGGACTCCTGGGCCCTTGTCTCACCTCTCTCTCATTTACTAGTTCTCACCTGGCCCCTGAGTGGGACACGTGATTTAACAGAGAAGGGAGTCATGCAAAACCAAAAACTATCAAGATAGATGCCTGGGTTTGGATCCTGGCTCAGCACATCTGTGGGCCAATTACATAAACACTCTAGGCCTCAGTTTCCTCATCTGGAAAATGGGGCAATAGCAGCAGATGCTGTTGGTACACCACCCAATTTCCCTTTTCTGTGTTGGTGCATTTGACCCTGGCTGCTGTGAAGTTTGGCTGCTAACAGCTCAATATAGCCCTTGCAATATGGGAGCTCTCCCGTAAATGCATGGGACTTATACGCCACCCTGTCCTGGGCGATGTGACCTACAGCCGATGACTGGTTGACGGAAAAGAACAGAAGCCCTGCCCCCTTGCCTCAAGTGAGAACAGATCTGTGGTGCCATTCAATGGGTCCTCCTGTGGTATCAGGCTAAGGCTAGACTTTTCCTGCAGCCACATATCTGCCTGGCTTCCTCCCCTGTCTTTTCCTGCTTCCCCCATTTCTTTAACCCCTTCCCCCTAGAGCACTTCCTCCACAAATCCCTTGCACAAGAATCCCTGGTTCAGGTTCTGCCTCTGGGAAAGTGATCTAAGACAACTGCCTTATAGAACTGCTGGGAAGATTAAATGAGATAATGTCCAGAAAATGCTTATGTCAGAGGCTGGCACATGTTAAGTTCCCACGTTGCAACTGCTCTGTCCTGACGTCTGGGATAGAGCTTGTCCGATGGCACTGCAAGCCTTGCGTGTTCTCCCCTCTGTGGTTCCACTCTTGCTATCTCATGCCCCCAGGAATGGCACACTCGCATGGCATATCCAGCTCCACATTCTGGGTATCCCACAATCTCTGACTTGCAAGTCAAGCAAGTGCTTCGCAATGAAAATGCCCTAAGTGATATTATCATGGGGAAATTGTTCTAAGTCTTAAAGTGATCGCTTGAAAGCTCCAGGACTATCCTAAGAGGTTGCTCATGACTGATGGCAGTGGACAACTTCTGTCCACATCCAGCCCCACTGCTCCAGCCTTTCTTGGAGACCTTCTCCAGGCCCAGACCCTCTTTTCTCAGCTTCCTGAAGAGATCACAGTTCCTTACCTCATTTTTCACCAGCATGTCTCAAGACTGGAGACGAGTCCTCTGTCACTGATGATTTCTCCCTGGGTACTACTGCCCAGTGCCATGAGCACCAGCCTTGGGGGTAAGATTGTTTTCTCAAAGCCCTAAAGTTGAAGGAAGACTTTCTTGTGTACCTAGCACTGTGCTCTTAGAAACAGAACTACAGAAAAATACAAGGTTTGGTCCTTGTCCTCAAGAAACTTAGGGTAGGCCAAAGGATCCAAGAAGCACTATTTATTGAATGAGAAGAATGGTGATTAACAAAATGGAACATTTATTGAGCATTTACTACGCATCAAGTTTTTGCAAACTACTTTGTATGTGTGATGTTATGTAATCCTTACAGCTCTTCCAGCATCATCATCATCCTAGTTTCTCAGACCTCTGAAATATCAAGAGGTCAGGGAGCATGCCTGGGGTACACAGCTAGCCAGCAACAGCAGGAGTCATCCCAGGCCATCTGATCCCAGCCCCACACTCAGCTACTAAGCTCTACTCCTTCCAGCACTAGCCCACCCCCCAGGGGCTCCTAGTTGAGCAATCAAAACAAAACGTGGGTATAAGGAACAGAATTCCAGAAAAACGGCAATGAGCAAAATACACCAGGAAATAGTTAGTGATGGAGGGAACATGAGGTACTGACAATATCATACAGGGCCAAATTGTGAGACTGAGGCACTTCTGGGAAGAAAGGGGACTCCTTTTCCACTCTTGTCAGCAGCTAGTAACCCCCTCCATCCCTGCCAAAACAGAATGCCGCTGAAGAATGCTACAAGAGAAAGCAATCTATCTGCCAGCATCCCAGGAACCTGTTCTGTGCCAGATACCCTCACGAGCAAATATTGATATATTAACCGCAGCTCAAACACTGTAAGTGCAGCTAACATGCCTCAGTAGGGAGGGGCGGGCTGGCCTGCTGCCACCTCTCCAAGGCCTTCATCACAGCCAGAAATGGGTCCTTCTTCCTGGTGGAGGAATCTCTGCAGGGCCCTAGAACCAAGGCTGACTGGGGAGCAAGAGTCCAGGGAATGCTAAAATAAAGTCCTGACGGTGGGCAAGTGGCACAGGCAGCTGGAGATGGGGCCAGGCTCCGGGGCCAGGCGCGGTGGCTCACGCCTGTAATCCCAGCACTTTGGGAGACCAAAGTGGGCAGATCACGAGGTCAGCAGTTCAAGACCAGCCTGGACAACATGGTAAAACCCCGTCTCTACTAAAAATGCAAAAAAAAAAAAAAAAGAAAAAGAAAAGCCAGGCATGGTGGTGTGTGCTTGTAGTCCCAGCTACTCGGAGGCTGAGACAGGAGAATTGCTTGTACCTGGGAGGCGGAGGTTGCAGTGAGCAGAGATCACGCCATTGCACTCTGGCCTGGGCAACAAGAGTGAAACTCTAATTCAAAAAAAAAAAAAAAAAAAGAATCACGCAGGCGGTCAGGCACAGTGGCTCACATCCACCTGTAATCCTTAAACTTTGGGAGCCTGAGGCAGGAGGATCACTTGAGGCCAGGAGTCTGAGACCAGCCCGGACTACATAGTGAGACCCTGTCTCTACAAAGAGAGAAAAAAGTAGCTGGGCATGGCTGTGTGCCTGTAGCCCCGACTTCTCAGGAGGCTGAGGGGAGAATCTCTTGAGTCCAGAAGGTCGAGGCTGCAGTGAGCCATGATCACGCCGTTGCATTCCAACGTGGGTCACAGAGTGAGAGACCCTCTCTCAAAAAAGAATAATGCAGGCCAAAGTTCAGACCAACCATACCCCTCTCCCATTCAAAACCTCAGTGGTTCCTCACTGCCTTATAAATTAAATATAGAACTCTTTAAATCTGGCCATCACCCTACAGTAGGACCCTACCCTTGAATCCAATCTCCATCTTGTCATCTTCATGCCCTATGCAAACTAATCCTCTTGTCATATCCAAAACAATTCCTTTTCACACTGCGATAAACTCAACTTACGTTTTTTCCTTTCTTTTTGCTCCCATATTGATCAGAATCTGACCTATCCTTCAAGACTCAGCTCAATGCTACCTGTTCCAAGAAGCTTTCACTATTCCCTTTGCTTTGGGGATCCTTTCTCCCTCAAAATAGAATAGAAATAGAATTAGGGCTACCCCGACATGACCCCCAAATCATGGAACTATACACAAAGACATACTGACTATGACATCACCCCACAAATAAACAAAAACAAAAGGAAACTTAAAGCAAATCCACTGCAACAAAGCTGATTTTGGGATCTTAATTCTGCCTCTTTCCTTGCCACCTCCCCATCTTTGAAAAGGTTTTGTCCAGGCCTGAGACCTCAGAGACCTGTAAAAATTTTTTTTTTTTTTTTTTTTTGATAAAGTCAGGTCAGGCTGGGTGTGGTGGCTCATGCCTGTAATCCCAGCACTTTGGGAGGCCAAGGTGGGCAGATCACAAGGTCAGGAGATCGAGACCATCCTGGCTAACACGGTGAAACCCTGTGTCTACTAAAAATACAAAAAATTAGCCAGGCGTGGTGGCGGGAGCCTGTAGTCCCAGCTACTCTGGAGGCTGAGGCAGGGTAATGTCTTGAACCTGGGAGGCGGAGCTTGCAGTAAGCCAAGATCGCGCCATTGCACTCCAGCCTGGGTGGCAGAGCGAGACTCTGTCTCAAAAAAAGAAAAAAAAAAAAAGTTAACATCTCAGCCCAGAGCGGTGGCTCATGCCTGTAATCCCAGCACTTTGAGAGGCCAAGGCAGATGGATCAGGAGGTCAGGAGATTGAGACCATCCTGGCCTACATGGTGAAAACCCATCTCTACTAAAAATACAAAAATTAGCTGGGCGTGGTAGCGCAAGCCTGTAATCCCAGCTACTCAGGAGGCTGAGGCAGGAGAATGGCGTGAACCCGGGAGGCAGAGCTTGCAGTGAGCCGAGATCGCACCAGTGTACTCCAGCCTGGGCTGTAGAGCGAGACTCCTACTCAAAAAAAATAAATAAATAAAATAAAATAAAAATAAATAAATAAATAAATAAATAAAGTCAGGTCATGAGGGTGCATAATTCCATGGTGATTTCCCATCCATTGCACATTCACTGTGAATAGAAGCTAAAACTTAACCAGTTAACTTTATTTATACTCTGGATGGAGCCTTCTCTTTTAATAAAACAGAATCTGTTAAGGATTATAAACAAACAGTGTTTTATGAACTAAAACTGCAGTGCACTAGTCACTCAAGGGTAAAAACAGGGCTCTGGGTAGCTCAGCCAGCTATAAATAAAGATAAGGCCCTGCCAGGCAGGGACTTGGGCAGAGTAATTGCTGACTCCATAATCAGCTTCTCCCCTCTTCCTTCAGGCCCACAAATCACTCAGGTGTTGGGTCACTGCCCACTGGATTCAGCCCAGAGACACAGTGAAATAGCAAAGCAGTTCATTAGCTCTAAGACTGAGAGTATAAACTGGGACTCCTGGAATGACTAGGTTCCAAGTCAAACTATGGTGCGCCACCCCTGGCACTTGCATGGCTGGCCAAGCTGGGTCAACAGAACCCATAGGGTGAACCCGTGCTACACTCTGGACATAAGCCCTAACTGGGGGATTTCACTAATGTTCATGTCTCTCCTAAAGCTTACCACCCTCTATGGGAAAACCTGCTCCTACCCCCACACCTACTCCTCACTCCAGCCATGAGGTGGAGACTGTCAATAGCTCCAACTCAGGTCTTGGCCACAGTAATTGGTCCACGTGATAGGCATGTACTCCAAGCTGAGTCAATAATCTGTGATGGAGATTGTTCAAATTGGAGCTGGAAGAGAATGTTTCTTTCCAGGTTGGTCAGTAATAAAAGAATATGTCTTTGGAGCTGCCAGAGGCCACCTTTCTTGCTATGTGAAGGGAGCCCATCTGCCCCAAGGAGAATGATGCTGAGATGCAAAAAGAAGCAGATAGGAAAGGAGGGTGGATCCTAATAGCCAGTAAGTCCCTATTTTTAATGTAAGTTGTGTCTCTGCCACTTTAACCCAAAGAAACCTTATTAATACTATCTTCAGCTGAAAAGCAGATTATGAAACATTTAGCAAGTATATCATCATTAACCGAGCACCTACTAGGTGCCAGATACTGTACCATGCCATTCAGTAATAACAATGTAATTGTTGTTACTATTTATTCTGGATTTACAGTTTGCTAAGGGCATTCCATGGAATGTCATTTAATCCAAACACCACCAATAGACAGACAATCTCACCTTCCTTTTGAAGATGTAGAAACTGATTCTTAAAGAGGTTAAATACCGTCATCAAGTTATGTGGCTAAAGGTTAGTACAGCTAGGATATAAACTCAATCTGACACCAAAGTCGATGCCCTAACCCTCACACTACATTGCTGCAGTATGATTTCAACTTTGTTTGCATAAATAGTATGTATGCATTGGCTGGGTGCAGTGGCTCATACCTGTAATCCCAGCACTTCGGGAGGCCGAGGTGGGTGGATGACCTGAGGTCAGGAGTTCAAGACCAGCCCAGCCAACATGGCGAAAACCCGTCTCTACTAAAAAATACAAAAAATTAGTCAGGCGTTGTGGTGCATGCCTGTAATCCCATCTACTCAGGAGGCTGAGGCCCGAGAATCACTTGAACCTGGGAGGTGGAACTGCAGTGAGCCGAGATCGTGCCATTGCACTCCAGCCTGGGTGACAGAGCCAGAAAAAGAAAAAAAACAACAAAAACAGTATGTATGCACATGCGTGTGTGATGCATGCATTAATATGTATCAGGGAGAGAGAAAGTGAGAGAGCACTCACAATGGGCAAAGTCACATGGGTCCATGGCAAAAAGTGGAGAGAAAATACAGAAATATCAAAGTAGAATGTCCTATTCTCTCAGGCTGCCAACAGTAAGTAGTGTAAGTTAAGGACTATGATTCCAGCTTTGACTCTCCACTGTAAGAGAAAAGCAAGGTGCATAGTAGAATCTCCATGGTGTAGATGAGACAAGGGAATACCATTTTTATTTTATGGATGGGAAAAATGGGGGCCATTATGGTATCTCTGCTTCTTCCCATTGTCTCGTGACACTCACCTCGCCCAGCTCTGTGCCCTTTATTTTCCATTCTTTGAAGGTCACACTCCTTCCTGTCTTGGGGTCCTTGTACATGTTCTTCCCTAGGAGCAGAATGCTCCTTCCCTCCCATGTTTACCTTGCTGAGTTCCACTCCTGATCTCGGCCCCCAAGTCCCCTTGTCAGGGCCATCTTTCCTCACTACTGTCAGGGCCCCTGCTTTACGTTCCCGTAGTCTCTGTACTTTTCCTTTTGCAAATGTTTCACTGCTTCTAATTATTTATTTGGGTTATTGCTTCATTAACATCGGGCTCTCCCACCTGAGTAGAAACTCTTAAAGGCATGGAACATGCGTGTCATCCTCACCATTTTATCCCAAGCGTCTAGCACAGTGTCTAGATGCTCTCAATAAATGTTTGACAAGTAAGTGAATGATGGAAGGTGTGTTTAGAATGACACTGAAATAAAAAGAGCCCCTAACATGTGAATCCTCAGGAAGGGTCTGGTCTCTTTGGGAAGCCATGTCTACCACCCAAGGCCCTGGGCCACTGAGCTCAGTCCAGGCCTTCAGGCTGACTTCTATGGCAGGAGAATGCCCAATGGCCAAGACCTCAAAACCTAAGACCCGCAAGACGCAAAGTCCTGCAACCTGGGCAGAAAAAGACGGGCTTTGTCCCAAGCCCTACCCTGCAACAGCAGTTACGAATTGAGAAAAGAAATAGCAAGACGGAAAATGTGGCCTGCCTGGGACGATGCATGCTCCTTCCCTCCCACCTTCCTTAATCTGCCAGGGAGCACCTTTTACATCCAGCCTGATTATGTTTAACCATGGGCTTTTTGTCTTCACCTTATAATTACCGCCGTTTTAAACCAAGCCACAAAATTAATTGCCCCTTAATGAAGGAGGGTAGCAATTAAGGGCAGCGAACCTTGTGAGGAAGGAGAAACACACATTTGTTCAAGGTGCATCATCAGAAGCCCGACTTTGGAGGCATCGTCATTATGGTTGTAATTATTTTCCAAGGCTGCGTGACACCTCCTTAGACCTGACCAGAATTGCCGGGCTCTGGAGAAACCCATTGTTTCTTCAGAGTTAATTAGAGTCCAATTTGGAGCTTCCTGTCTCCTGGACTACAGAGGAAACACAATTTATTATTGCTCGATGCCCACTAGGTCTGCTGAGGACAGGGGCCTTTCCAGTAGAGACATTGCAGGGCATGTCAGTTTCTTCCCAGGTCAATGCTGCTTCTAAGGTATACATGTGCAGATGCTAGAGATGCCCAAAGCTGCAGGCAAAGCCCACAGACCTCCACTTAATGAGGCTCTCCATGTAAAAGGAAACACACCTATGTTATTAGCCTTCTAGTAAATCAGCTACAATTAACTTCTTTATAGCTAAGGGGCCCAGCCACATACATTGGGCTCCTTGTCACCCGTTAGCAGAGCTAATGACCTCAGATGGCTAAGAAACAGAGAGGGATGCTCTGTATGGATAAAACTGCATACTCATACATGCAGAGTAATAACCTATTCCTGCCAGCTTCTGGGCTCTGGAATAATGCTCAAGTCTCAAAGCTGAAGATGATAACATATCAACAACAACAATAACAGCTAACACACACTGGCCAGGCACAGTGGCTCACACCCATAAACCCAGCACTTTGGGAGGCCAAGGCGGACAGATTGCCTGAGGTCAGGAGCTCGAGGCCAGCCTGGCCAACATGGTGAAACCCCATCTCTACTAAAAATACAAAAATTAGCCAGGTGTGGTGGCACACACAACCTGTAGTCCCAGCTACTCTGGAGGCTGAGGCAGGAGAATCACTTAAACCCAGGAGGTGGAGGCTGCAGTGAGCCGAGATCGCACCACTCCACTCCAGCCTGGGCAACAGAGCAAGACTGTCTCAAAAAAAAATAACAGCTAACACATACTGAGATCCTATCACATGTGAGGCACTTTTGATTCTTACAAGAACCTCATGAGGAATGTATTACGAATATCTCTCCATTTTACAGTACTGAGAAGAAACTGAGGCACGGATAGGTTGAGTCACTTCTCTAAGGATATGCAATTAATAAGTGGCAAAACAAGAATTCAAACCCAGGCAGCCAGGCTGCAAGGTATTTGTTCTTAACTGCAAAACATATTCCCTCTTAAGCACAGGCTGGTGATGTTGCAAAATAATACATGACTCAGTGTTTGGCCCATGGTCCTGCTACCCAATGGCAGTTTTCTCTTTCAGACGAGGGAATCTACCGCCCTGACGGAGCCTGATGCCTCCCGGGATTCCATCAGCTGCAGGGCTTTCATCACTTCATTTCCCCTGGTTCTGGTTTGATGACAATGGCTTGAAGTTCAAGGCCCTTCACAAGCCAGCTGGCTCTAGCCATCCCTTCTGACCTCCACATCCCCTTCTCTGTTATCCACCTGCTCAGATCACCCGGCTCCTCCTGCCTCCACTGCTACCTGCACACCTCTCACCCACCAGGATGCTCTCCCTGCTTCTCTAAGCTCTTCCAAACCCAAGTCACACCCCCAGTTGACACCTGTGCCAAACACCCAGCTCACAGAGTCCCCCTTCTTCCTTCAAACCAATATAATCCTGAGGGCTTTTAGGCCTCACCTTGCACATATATTTGCCTAGCTGATATTTACAAGTACATTTTTAAATGCAGGGTACCAACCCATTATCTTTTTATGCAGCAGAATGCTGGAGCTGCCACTTACTAGCTGTGTGAACTTGGACAAGTTGCTTAGCTTCTATGTGCCTTAAGTTTCCTCATCTGTAGCATGGAGATAATGATTGTGCCTCTCTCACAGTGTGGTCTGCAGTTAATACAAGAAAACTACTTAGCCTAGTGTCTGGCTCATAGTAAGTGCTCGCTAAATGCCAATTGTTATTATCTGTCATACTGGATTGACAGCTCCTTGAAGATGCAACCATATCTGATACTCCTATGCAGCCCCCACAGTGGGTCCAGCACAGGGCAATTTCTGAGGTTAGATACATCTTTGGGTAGATACACCTTTCACCAAATTTGTTCCAGCCACACACATCAGAAAAAAATGTCAGAGGGTCTGGCACATAGTAGGACTTTGACAAACACATAAATCCATCTTTTAAAATATTTTTCAAAATTTTTGGAGATGGAGTCTCACTCTCTTGCCCAGGCTGGAGTGCAGTGGCATGATATCAGCTCACTGCAACCTCCACCTCCCGGGTTCAAGCGATTCTCCTGCCTCAGCCTCCTGAGCAGCTGTGACTATGGGCACGTGCCACCATGCTCGGCTAATTTTTAGTACAGACAGGGTTTCATCGTGTTAGCCAGGATGGTCTCAATCTCCTGACCTCATGATCTGCCCATCTGCACCTCCCAAAGTGCTGGGATTACAGTCATGAGCCACCACACCTGGCCATAAATCAATATTTGATGGTGCTTTGTACATTACAGCACTATCCACGAGGTTAGGTGGTTTTATCCTTAGTATTGACTTGCAAGTATTTATCTTTCTATGGACTGATCTGAGAGTTCTTGGCCCTCTGCCCCTTTCTCTCTAATCCAGCTGAAGAGGGCCAGGATGAGAGTATAGAGATACCAGGGGCCTCCTGCTTTTCAATAGAGGGTGTCTGGTGCAACCTGCGCCAGCTATCAAGTATCCCTGGGCCTTAGATGTCTAAGAAGTAAAACCCTCCTGATGTTGACTCTCTCAGTATCCCACCTACTGCCATGAAAACAGAGCTGTGTGCCTTTCCCTTTTCCTCCATCTTCTCTCTGCCCCCTCCTTGGTTGGTGCCCTGTAAGCCTGAAGCCAAAAGGAAGCCCCCTTTTCTTCTTAGAGAAAGATTCCAAGGAGATACGTTCCTGTCTGTTTTTGCAGGTCAGGGAAAGAAGATGTGTGGGTTAGCCAGCTTTGGAAGTCAGCCATCATATCTCCACGTACCAGGTTCCAATCTCAGGTCCTCTCCATGCAGCTCCAAGTCCTTCCAGAGTAATCCAGGCCTCAGTCACTATTGCTGCTTATGTTCAGGGTCAGAACTGTTCACATTTGTTTTGATGCCACTGAAAAACCTCAGTGGATTTTGAAAAATGTAGATGGTCCCAGCAGCCAATGCCGGGCCCGTATTTAACCAATTTAACTTTGCAAAATGCTCCAACTATACACATGCTTGGGCTGCTGCTCAGAGCTCTTTTTAAAAGGCCGAAGAGGAAATAAAAATGAATGATGATGACAAAATGTCCACACGGGTAGAAAAAACAGAATAGCCTGAAAGCTGCAGGGCAGGAACTGACACAATTTAATTAACTATTTGGAATAAACATGTTTGGTGCTGCTAGCAGAGCTGTTTGTTTGCCTTCACAAAATCATGCTCTTAATAAGTCTGAGATTAAACCTTCTAGAGAGTAATTAAATGCAACACCTTGACTTGAAATGTTAGGAATGGCCAAGCAGGCATAATATTTTCTTTGCACATTGTTCCGTGGCTGTCGTCATCTCGCATAAACAATCCCTGACCTCGGTTATGTGTTGTATAAAAATTGTTACTAATTGTGATTTGGCATTGGTGCTCAATATAAAATGTATATTCCTTAAATAATGTAATAAATGTTTAACAAGGAAACGGAGTGGATAAAATTTAAACAGTAGTGGAGCTGACACATTTAATTATATCCTAGAAGTCATAAACTGCTCTCCAAGACAAATCGGTGATGTTTGTGACTAACAGTGTTACTTAAAAAAAAAAAATCACAATACCTGCCATTTATTGGAAAACCTTATCCCAGACGCTGTGCTCAATGTACATCTACTATTCACAGAAGTCCTTTAAAGCAGTATCGTTATTCCCATTTTATAGAGGAGAAAACAGAGACAGAAAGCCTGCATGACCCGCCAAAAGCTACAGAGCTATTAAATGGAGGAAACTGAGATTTGAAAGCCAGATCTCCTTAACTCTAAATTCCATGGCCACAAGCTAGTCCAATCTCCTAAAACAGAAGAAACACAGCCTGGGAAATTCTAATCACACACTAATTGCATGACAAATTAAGAGGAAATGACACTAACAGATTTTATTTGATTGCTTATAGAAAGGCATTTTGTAGTCAATGATTGTTTGGGGGTAAAATTATTGTAAATGGTCTTGTTAGAAAAAAAGATACAGCCTAAACTTATGAGAGAATACAACATGGGCTTTTTTTTCTTTTTTCAACTTGTGGTAATTCTCCTTGATTAATTCCAGCTCTAAAATTCTGTTCCTGCATCTGCACTGCAGTCTGGCTCTTCACCTCTGAGGGCTCTGCAATGATTGACTTTTGACTTTTCAAATCCATCTGTAAGAGACCCAGACTCCAGAGACCCCTGGTGCACCCTCTAGTGGCTATCAGCACAAGTCCACAGAATCAAAGAAACTGGGAGGGGAAAAGGGGCCACTGTTTACCTACTTTTGTGAACAGTGGTGAAAGTGAAGAGGAGGAAATTGATGTTCCACAGCTTGAAAGATCTAGGGCATGAATAATGTAAAATGGTTTTTAAAATCTGGTTACACAAAAGTGTCCCGAACTAGGACGATCATACGGCACACACTCGTGATCAAATTCCAACAGATTCTTCTCTCCTGAGTCAGGTGAGATGGTCGATGTTAGCTGGTCCTTACTTCAGCAGAATCTAAGCTCTAGCCACAGTGGATGTGATGGCATGAGATGGCTGCAGCAGGCTAGATGAGACCCCCTACTTTTGTTGACTTCCCTCTATGCCAGGAACTATGCCAAGTACTATTACTGCGTATCTCCTTTAATTCTCATTTGATCATTCCTGTTTCACAGATGAAGACATCGAGGTTCTGGAAGATAAAATAACTTGCCCATCATCACGTGGCCAGTGTGTGGGATTTCAACCCTGGACGTTAGATGCCAAAACCAGGCTCTTCACACCATTACATTTTGATGTGCAATTGGATATTATAAATATGCCTTATATGAGCAACAAATCAACAAATAATTAGTTTCTGTTTTATGAAGACCTCTGCAAATTAGCAAGAGTTTTTCTGAATCTGCTCCCCGCTCCAACCCCTAATATCCTGTTGTAGTCCAGATCTCTAAGTTAATTACTATACCAGGCACTTCACGGCAGAGAAAAACATCACAGATGCCTTGTGTGCTTGCCATCATGATCTGGTCTAGGCCAGGACCACAAATGGCTAATGAGGTTAAATACAAGATAAGATAAGGATAAAGCCGTGAGGCTGTGCAGGTTCTCTGAAACATGCAGAACACTTGGGCCTAAACAAAGGTCTAAATAAGGAAGAAAAAATGGTCTCTGTCCCAGACTGAGATCGAGGAACAATTTCCCATCCCATTCTATTTCACTCACATACACACACATACACACACACACACACACACCCTTACCTCACATAGGGATGTACAGACTTTGAATGGAGTAATGGAGCAGTAATGTCTGTTTTAACCGCCCTGGCCCCTCTTTGCCTTATGGAGGCACCAGGATGAAGGAGGTGAAAGGCTGACTTAAGAGTCAGGTAAACTGCCTCCTGCTGTGTGTCAATACTAATGCACTGTGACCTTGAACAAGACCTTGAACAAGAGTTCACATCTGCATAAGAGAGGTCTTATCTACTGGTCTCCAAAGGATCTGGGGATATGGAGCAGGATCCAGCCATCACCCTGTAAATTACCTGCCATTCTTAAAAACCCACCCTTACACGTAGCTTGGGAATCAGCAATCTGATTTCATGCGGGAGATGCTGAAAACATCTGCTGAAATTAATTCTCCAGTAATTTGGAAAGATCAAAACTCAAACCTTTTCTGACCCTAAGAAAGAGGGTCCTAAGCTCTCTGCAGCTGGACTTCCAGATAAGAAGGATCTAGTAGGGAGGAAAAAAAAACTCTAAAAATACAATTTGTGACTTGGGACCCAGGTGGCAGTTCAGGAATCAGGGCTGGAACACAGAAGAGAAGTGTAAGGGACACCAGGATCGACATTTGAAACAGAAGCAGTGACCACCCCCTGCTACCCACTGAGCAAGTGATTCCTTGCCTTGCCTTGGCATCTCTCTCTCAGCACAGCAGGTGGCCCTTTCATTAAATGCATCATTTGCAGCCCATTGCCGCCTGGGAGTGTATTTCCCTCTACCCTGAGTGGTCCTGCTTCCCCTTTTATAGGGATCAAACCTCCTGCCCTCATTTCTGAGACTTCCCTGAGCTCCATCCATAGTACCACTGCGACTGGGTTCTAATGGCCTATCACACTGAAAGCAGAATACTCCAAAGAGCTCACTCACTTTAAAAGCCAGCCTGGAATAACAGCTTTGGCAGGAAGAAAAATCAATGCGGGGACAGCCCTCCTGTAAGGGACCCAAATGAGCTTCCTTGAGAGTACACAAGAAAGAATTTGAGTACTTTGTCAGCCCTGGGAGAAGACATGCTGGCTGCCTGTTCACTTGGCATCAATGTCATCTTTCTTGGAAACTTTATTTAGTGAGATGACTTGGCCATTTGCTACTAACTTCCCAGGCTTGTGATCAGAGCAAGCCAGAGAGCCCAGCCCTGTAAAGTACTAGGGTCGGCTCCTTTTAGCCTCTGAAAGGCCTGCCTTCCTCATCGAGTAAGTGGGCACATCCCTCAGTGGTCAGAAAAAGATAGAGAAAGAGGCAGAAGAGCAAACTGGTGAAGGCTTTGGAGATGCTAGATCTGACTTCAAATCCTGCCCCTGCCTCTTACAAGCTGAGCAACCCTATTCAATCATTCTGCCTTAGTTTCCCATCTATGAAATGAGTATGATCAGAGCACCTGTCTCAAGGTGTTGTTTGAAAAGCAAATAGAATAAAGCTTGTGCAACACTTAGCACAAAATGAGATCTCAATACTTGCTGTTGACATCCTCATCATTATTAGTTTTGTTATTATGGCTGAAAGGTTAGTAGATGAATGTTTCCTTGACCAGGCAACACTGGACCCAGAGAGGTCATGTGATTATGGTACAAAGAGCCCCAGGTTTGAAGTCAGGGGGCCTTGGCTCAAATGCTTGCTCTGTAACTTCCAGGAAAACCACAGCACACACAAATTTAAATTGAGCAAATTCAACTATGTGCATTTCTCACAAAGAAGAAAGAGAAAGTCAACAACTGAAATGGTCACCTGCCACATCACTCAGAAAGCAAATACCGGCAGTGAGCGTGGAAGGGGAGACTCGAACCTGCTGATCCCTCAGCTTCTGCAGGTGTCCCGTGTGCATGCATCTCAGCAGGCTGAGTATTAAGAAACTCGACCTCTAAATGTAAGTCACCTGAATTTGGCTAGTAGTCCACTGAAGGAACTAATCTCTTCCAGCTCTTCGGGGACAAAGTGTCTGGGCACCGCCTTGTGGGGATGACTTGCAGCATTTTGCAGGGTAATTTTGACCACGTGTACCTTTTTTGGCTTACAGGTGAGTATATGGGCTGAGAGTCTACTCTAGAGCTGTGTGGGCGTGGCACATGGTGAATGTCAAGATCCTTATCAGAAAAGTGGAAGACAGCAGGCCTGCCCAGTGTATCCAGTACCATCAGTGATAGAAAATCTGTCCATGTGTTTTGTAAACCATACTCAGAAATATAGGGAATAATTATTTCCTTCCCTGACACTGTGAGTGTCCTAGTTTCAGACTCAGAGTGTGAGGGGCTGTAATGACACCTACCCCTGTATGTCACATTCCCAGAGCTTAAGAACAGGCACTCCCACCTGGACCCAAGGAAGCTGCCAAAGGGGGCTTCCCCCAAATTAGGTATAGCCTGGTTTCGCTGTGAGTCATTCTCAGCTCTACGGTCTCCAGAAAGGTGGCACTTTCCCTTTTTCAGGTTAAAAGCATTCTAAAAATACCTTCAGAAGGCTCTGAATGTCCCCATAGTCATCCCTGCTCTGATTTCAATCCAGTTCACATTTCCCATAGTGTGTGTCTGGATAAGACATCACTTTGGCTGACGTGGGCCAGGTTCAGAATGCACAGCAGGATACTGACAAGTTGCCTCAAATCAAGCTATGTCGCCCACCCCTCACTCCATTTGGGCCAATGGGGAGGGCAGGAGGAATCCTGAACCCCACCCCACCCCCACCCGCTACTTTGACTTAGCTAAATTCCCAATTATTTGGCAAATGGACAAGTAACGATTTTCTCTCCCTGAACAACCCTTGAAATTCACAACTTCCATGTGCAATCTTCAGGTTTCACACAGCAATGGAAAGCATATTGGGCAGCTTTCAGGTGCTTTTGCAGAATTCAAATTCTTTTAACAAATATTACAACCTGTAAACTGTGGCAGTGGACTGTATTTTATTTGAGCAGCAAAGTGGTATTGCAAAACCCAAGTTTGCTGTCTTACTCTCTCTACAAACAGACTGTCAGACAATACTCAGATCCTTGGCTTTTCTTAAATATGCAGGCCTGCGTTTTATCTTTGGCTCTAGGACAGGCTGAACGTCAGGCACAGGCTGCTAGTAGTCTGCCTGAAGGGCTTGTCCTAAATCAGCACAAGAAGTTAATTATCTCTTGGGCAGAGGGGATGTTGGGATTTCTGCCTTGCAGGCCAGGACTCCCCAACATGAATGTTGCTTTGACTCTGATTCTAACCCTTTCCTTTTAGCTCAACTTTTGCCTTCAGTGCCGAGTCTCTCCTTGAACTCTAGTTCTGGTTATTGGCTGCAGATGTCTTCCTTTGGTCAGACTCCATCAAGGTGAAATACTTGGCCCCTTAGTTCAAGTTCATGCATGGGGTCCTACTCTGAACCCCAGCCACCCAGCTGTAACCTTGACAGGCTCCCTTGATGCTCCCAGCATTTTTTTTTTTTTTTGAGACAGGGTCTTGCTCTGTTGCCCAGGCTGGAGTGCAGTGGTGCCATCTCAGCTCACTGCAAGCTCCACCTCCTGGGTTCACGCCATTCTCCTGCCTCAGCCTCCTGAGTAGCTGGGACTACAGGCACCCACCACCAAGCCTGCTAATTTTTTGCATTTTTAGGAGAGACGGGGTTTCACCATGGTCTCGATCTCCTGACCTCGTGATCCGCCCGCCTCGGCCTCCCAAAGTTCTGGGATTACAGGCGTGAGCCACCGTGCCTGTCCGATGCTGCCAGCCTTTTCAGAGCTCTGGGTAACATAGACTCTTAATGTTTCCATCATTTTGTTCTGCTTCTATTTCTTCTAATTGTACTTCCCTATGCTGCTGGCTCCTTGGCCATACCCTGCACTTCCTGAGTTCTGCCTGCTGCCATCCTATAGGTGGCATGACTCTCTACCCCTTCTGCCTAGTCCTAGGGTTCTAGGTCCAGCTCCTGCCTGGCAGACACATCTCATTGCTGAGAACAAGGCCATGCTCAGGTGCATCCTGAGAGAGGGACTGTTGAGTTAACAGCATAGGCTCTGGGTCAAATCCCAGCCCCAGAGCTCCATTGGCTGTGCAAACTCGAACATGTTCCTCAATCACTTTATTCCTCATTAATAAAGTCAAGACAGCTTCATGGAATTACTGAGGGAATTAAATTTGTGATGAATGTAAATTTGTAATGAATATAAAGGCTAGCACAATGCTTGGTACTTTTAAAATGCACTATAAATGTTAGTTATTACCTTGGGTGGTGTGGACATTCAGGAATTCTAAAACTTAGTTTGAAATATGTAGCAAACTGAGAACAAGGATCAAAGAAAATAAGCATGATCAGCAGAACGTTCTTCTTGAATGTTATAAGCTCATCGAGGCTTTTCCAAATTAACCTTCAAAGCAATCTCAGACCAAGCCATCTTTGGACTACATCTCATGGTAAAAAGAATGCTTTCCTCAGGAACATCAACAGAAGGAATCATCTAAAAATCAGCTCTAAGAATCAGATAGGATGACAAAGTTGAAGACAGTCAGTTTGGCTTACCAGCTTCACCAAGACCTGGTTAAAGTAATGACAGTGTGCACAATAAGTTGCAGTTTTTGGTAACCTTGCGTCAGCAGCTAGTGTTTGAGCCAATCAACCCTGTGTCTGGGAGTCAGATAGGGACCAATTTGCCAAGCACATCCACATATTTTCCTTAACAAAAGGACAATACACTGAAGTCTTCCCTATCAACAGTCAGCTTTTGGAGGCTGCATTCCTACTCAGACAAAGCAAGACTGTTCCAACCACCGTCAACACCTCAGTGTCTGCAGCTGATAGTGATCCAAACCTTTCTCCTGGCCTAAGTCACATTTACATAATGCAACATCATGCATAATTTGGATCTGAAATTAATTTATTGAAAACCCCACTGCCCCACAAGCTGCTAAAGGTATAAACCTTTTGTCCTAGGTAAAAATCAAAGCACTTGGAGCAAAAGATCCCCAAATATAAAGAGATCTCAATTCTAACGTAGATACAGGGCTGGGACTGGGAGAAGGTAGAGAGAAAATATGAGCCTGAGTCTTGGCTCACTGCAGTGAGTCTATGCTTCTGGTTAACCTGGGAGACTTGGCTCTTTGGAGGAAACCCAACGCAGAATTCTGAGGTTTTTCCTTTCCTTTGAAGTAAGAGTTTGCAGGGGACATGGATCTGACTAAGGCATAGCCCTCCAATTCTCCAAGTGACAAATGTAAATTGGCTTTATCTTTTCTAAAGGGACAGAAGTGGCCACAGATAGTAAGAGAAGTTGCCTGTGCACCCTGGTTAGAAGGACCACCACTACTCCTTCTGTTCAATGTATGAACTGCTCAACCTCACCTACAGTAGCACATCCCACAAGCTGCCTCTTCAGGACCCCAGTCAAGAGAGCAGTGCTCCATAACAAAATGGATCCATGACAGGGTAAAGTTGAAAAACACTGAAGATTTACAATGTACATCAGCATATTAAAGGTTCTTCAAAGGTTCCACAGTAAGTTATTTTACTTATTTTAACCTAGTATTTCTCAAATGTGTTTGATCATGAAAACTTATTAATTTCTCACCCCATAGAAGCCTCAGGAAACATTCTGCAGAATGTCAGGCTCACTACTATGAGATGCCCAGGTCATTCTCCTAACTGGTAAAGAGAAAACGAACAACTTTCTTCCTATCTCATTCCCTTCTGACAAAGAGTGAGAAATCAATACAGTGGGGTAAAGGGAAGCCTCTGAAAATACCTTTTCCTCTAAGATAAATGCCTCCCAGAAAGCCACAGTGTACATGCACGCATGTACAGGGCCAAGTAACATCCTCTTTAATGCCCTTTATCACCCTAATGAAGCATTCCCTAATTGATCTCTCACCCCCAATGGCTAATTTGACAAGTGAACTCTCAGCCTGTCAATAGTCCTCATGTTCGAGAAGGCTGGTTCTAGGATCTGCAGAAGTATTCCCTGGCTGTGGAGATGGGAAGGCACATCTGTGCCCATTTCCTGCCCTGTCTGGGCTGTTTTCTCCCTTTGGTGGAGAGCATCTTCTACCACATTACTGATGGGCACCAGGCAGTATCACTAAAAATACTCACTAAGAGATTGAAAGGTAATCATACATGAGCAAAAGATGGTGCAAACCACCAGGTGGCTCAAGTCGCTCTGTCAGAACCATTGAGGTACCTGATGATATACACAAAAAGCTATCTAGAGGACTTCTACTTCTGGAAAGATGGCGTAGATGTGCTTTTGCTTATTCATCACACTGAGTTGAATTTAAAGCCTTGAGCATTATACAAAACAAACACCAGAAGACTCTCAGAGGCAGGAGAGCAGAAGGCAGGCTGGCAAGGGACTTGGGACCTCAGGAATGACACAGATGGTGGTGAGTTCTCTGGGTTTTCCTTTTGCTTCATATATCTCCAACCTGGCAGCTTAGTAAACAGAAAACTTGAAGACAATAATCACTTGACTCTAACGAGATACCACACACAAAAAAATCTGCCCCCCCCCCCCCACCTCCACCAGCACTGGCTGAATAGGGAGCCTAGACAAAGTACCCCAAGTCCCTGCTGGAGTAGTATCAGAGAAGGCCAAGTAGGGAGCTGGGACTCTGAACTTTGCTGAGTAGTGAAGTCCCTCCATACAATGTCAGCAGAGACTGTAAGGAGTGGCTGGTCTTCCACGCCCACTTGGCAACAGATAAAAGGTACCCCTCCCCTGTGACATAATCGTGGGAGTGATGTCAGAGGAGTTCTATGGAATGTCAGTACTTTCACCAGCACCCAGCAGTAAAGAGGCCACCCCTGTCCCTTCTACCCTGAGGTGGTGGGAGGCCATGTGGGAAACAGTAATAAGGCATGCTTGCCCTCCCAGCCAGGTGGTATCAACAGACACCAAGTGAAGAGCTGAAATTCCCACACCTACTCAGCAGTAACAAAGATCCCCTCTCCCCCAGGTATCAGTGGAGGCCAAGTAGAGAATTTGGATTTCCACCTCTATCTGGCCATAACAATGCAATGCCTCCCCTTCCCATGTCAGAGCAGTATCAAAAGCCAGCTAAAACAGAAGATTCAATAAGATCCAGAGTCTCACAACATAATACTCAAAATGTCCAGTTTCAATAGAAAACCATTCATCATGCAGTGAATAAGAAAAAACCAACTTATATGAGAAATGACAATCAAAAGATGCCACCACTGATCTGGATTTTAAAACAGCCATGCTAGAAATGTTTTTATGAACAATAAGGAACATGTTTGATAGAAATGAAACACTAGAATGTCTCAGCAAAAAACAAAGAAAAAAGAACCAAATGAAAATTTCAGGAAAAAATAGCCAAAATAAAAAATTCAATGAATGGGTTCCACCGTAAAATTGAGTGTAGAACAATAAAAATTACACAATCTGAACAACAGAGAGAAAACAGAATTAAAAAAAAAAATGAACAGAGCCCCAGGGATCAAACATTTGTATAATCAGATATCAAAAAGAAGAGGGAGAGAAAGGATGGGGCTTAAAAAATACATGAAGAAATAATGGTTGAGACATTTCTAAATTTGGAAAAAGACAGAAACCTACAGATTAAATAAGGTGAGAATATCCCAAACTGGATAAATCCAAAGAAATCTATGCCAAGACGCACCATAGAAAAATTTCTGGAAATAACAAAATCTTGAAACCAGCAAGAGAGAAACAATACTTTACTGACTTACCTACAGGGGAAAAAGAATTCAAATGACTGCATATTTCTCATCAGAAACCATGAAGTCCAGAAGGAAGTGACACAATTTTTTTTCAAGGGCTGAAAGAAAAGATCTGTCAACCCAGAATTCTATATCCAGCCAAAAATATCCTTTGGAATGAAGGGAAAATCAAGAAATTCTCAGATGAAAGGAAACTAAGAAAATTTGTCACTAGCAGATGGCCCCTAAAAGACGGCTAAAAAAAAATCCTCTAAACAAAAAGAAAATGACTATTAGAATATTCAGAAAAAGGAAGAACAATGGAAAGAGTAAAAATATGGGAAAACATATTTCCTTCTTAAATTTCCTAAATTATGTTTGGTGATTAAAGCAAAAATTATAACTACTGTCTGGTGTGGTTTTCCAATTTATGTAGAAATATTTAAGACAATTATATTGTAATAGGGGAGGGCAAAGGAACATAAAGGGAAGTGAGGTTTCTACACCTCAGTTTAACTAGTAAATTGTCAACACCAGTAGAATGTGGTAAGTTATGCACATATAATACCTAGAGGCACTACTAAAAATGCTATACAGAAAAAGAATCAAAAACCTATAAATAAATCAAAATGGAATTCTAAAAAATGTTCTTGTAACCCACAAGAAAACAAGGAAACTAAAAACAGAACAAACAGAAAACAAAAAATAAAATGGCAGACTTGGCATACCAATAATTACATTAAATGTAAATGGTCTAAATATGCCAATTAAAAAACAGAGACTGAGGCCGGGCATGGTGGCTCATGCCTGTAATCCCAGTGCTTTGGGAGGCCGAGGCGGGCAGATCACCCAAGGTCTAAATATACCAATTAAAAAACAGAGACTGAGGCTGGGCATGGTGGCTCATGCCTGTAATCCCAGCGCTTTGGGAGGCCGAGGTGGGCGGATCACCTGAGGTCAAGAGTTCGAGACCAGCCTGACCAACATGGAGAAACCCTATCTCTACCAATAATACAAAAATTAGCCAGGCATGGTGGCGCATGCCTGTAATCCCAAATACGCAGGAGGCTGAGGCAAGAGAATGGCTTGAACCCGGGAGGTAGAGGTTGCAGTGAGCTGAGATTGTGCCATTGCACTCCAGCTTGGGCAACAAGAGTGAAACTCCATCTCAAAAAAACAAAACAACAGCAGCAAAAAACAGAGACTGGTAGATTTTTTTAAAAAGCATGACCCAGGCCAGGCGCGGTAGCTCACGCCTGTAATCCCAGCACTTTGGGAGGCTGAGGTGGGCGGATCACAAGGTCAGCACATCGAGACCATCCTGGCTAACATGGTGAAACCCCGTCTCTACTAAAAATACAAAAAAATTAGCTGGGCGTGGTGGCAGGCACCTGTAGGCCCAGCTACTCGGGAGGCTGAGGCAGAAGAATGGCGTGAACCTGGGAGGCAGAGCTTGCAGTGAGCCCAGATTGCACCACGGCACTCCAGCCTGGGTGACAGAGCAAGACTCCATCTCTGAAACAAACAAAAAAAAGCATGACCCAACTATACGCTAATGTGATATAAGCAAAAGTGCTACATGGCTACTTCCCTTAAAATGCAACCAGGACATGCCCTTTCCCATTTTTTGTTTTTCCTGCATTCTGCCTCTTAGAAAATGTATATAATGGCTGCCACTCCAACTTAGACTACTGAGATAAGGCCACAACATAGGGATAATAGAACAAAGCCAAATCAACCTGGGTCTCTGAGCACTTGGTAGAGCAGAACTACTATACCAACTATAGATTTCCTAATTGTAGATTCATAAAGAAAAATAAATCTCTACCTTGTTTAAGCCATTACTAAGGGGTTTTATGTTCCTTTAGTTGAACTTAATCCTCACTGATCCCAAAGAGTTGTACTTACTGAAGGCTATTACATGTCTATCACTGTGCCATGCCATTCAGAGAGATTATTTTAATGATCTGAGGAGGAAGACACTACTATTATCTTCCTTTTATAATGAGAAAATTACCGCTCAGAGAAGTTAAGTGACTTGCCCAAGGGCACACATCTCATCTGCCCAGTGTGAACCTCACTTGTCTAACTTTAAGGCCTAGGCTATTAACCTTCATTTACAGTGTAAATGAAATCCAGTGAAATATCTAAGAAAAAAGAGACTTGTCCATTCCTCTTAGCCTGGGTGAAAGGCTTCCTTTCACAGTCATCTGGGGCGATGATGAGTTCAGAAAAACCTTTAATTCATCAAGCATTTCTAAAGAGTTAGCCAAGATTCTTTTTGAATTTATCATCCTTTTGGACATAATTAAGCAATTAATCAATCAGTCCCCTCATTCACTCAACAAACATTTATAAAGGCCTCATGATGCCAGGACTTGAGATAAGCTGGAGGAATGAATCAAGTGATACAACCCTATCCCTCCCAGCATCCCCAGCGTGGGCTGGGCACTGAGCTCGTTTACTTTCAAAGTTGATTTTTTTCCACATTTCATTGCTCAGCTCCAAGCCAAAGATGTCAAACAGGCAAACCACGTGAAGCCCATTCTCCCAGAAGCCCCATTGTTCCATCCACCTACACTTTGAGGGATCCAGGTCAGCATTTCTCTTTTAGCTCTCTAACATGGCAATGGGAGACTTTGATGTCTCACCTTGCAGAGAAAAGAAAAAAAGGCAGAAAGCCTTGAGAGATGGTGGCCAAAAAAGCTTTGAGATCATGCGAATCCCCAGCGGCATGGCTTGGTCTTTCCTCTATGTTGTTCCTTGGAAAGAAAAGCGGATTTTTCTAGCTTCTCTCTCACTCCTACATACGTCCCCACCCAGCTCTCAGCTCCTGGCAGTGCCAGCACTCACATCTAGGGATAACAGTTAAAATCGCCTCCTCCTCCTCTGACAATGAAATACGGCATACCATTTGGCATCCCGGCGGTGCCCCAGTCTCCTGACCCCTGGCAGGGTCCCAGGGGATTTGTGGTCAGCCGCTAATTCAGAGCCCTGGCCATAGCCATTTCCCATGACATAGCTGGAATTCTCCCACTGCCTGCCCTCTCAGCTTCAGTTACTCTGCCATGCTGAAACTATTTGCTCCCCTCCCACCCTGTCCATCACTGCCCCTTCCTTGGGCCGAGCCTCTGTACCCGCCCACTGGCTAGACTCCTGAGGCCCTCCATGGGGGAGCTGCAAATCTCTCTTCACTTTTATTACTGACCCGCATCCTGCCGCCTCCACTCCTTCAGCCTGAAGGCCTCTTTAAAGCACCGTCCTCTTGAGCAATGATAAACCTCGGTGCCAGAGATGTTTAAAGAGAAACAGTCACTCCCGGCTGACCATATTGATATCAGAAGGGAGGCCAACCATGTGGTTTCAAAGCTGTGGTCATAAAACAGTCTTTTTTTTTTTTTTCATGTATGGTTAATCTGCCTATGAACTAGAAAAATAATCTCTGCCCTTTTGTAGGGCCCATTCTTAGTGTAACCTGGGAACGGGGAAGAGACAGGCCAGGTACTGTCCACTGTGGTAGCTGAGGGTGGGGCCTCAGGAGCCAGGCTGTCTGGATTATAGCCCAGCTCTGCACACTTACTAGCTGGGTGACCCTGGGCAAGTCATAGACCATCTCTGGGCTTCAGTCTCCTTCTCTGTACAAGGAAGAAAACAGAGGGACTACTACCTAGCCTTGTTATGAGAATTAAGTTCATATTTGTAAAGGGTGCCAACATGTGTTTAGCACATATAAAGTGCTATATCTGTATTTGCTAAAGAAATACTATGTATATATGGGATATTCAGTTAATTTTCACAACAACTTGTTGATGTTATTATGCTTTCATTACAGAGGGTGCTACTGGATCCTTGAGAGTTCTAGAAACTTGCCCGTGGTTAGTAAGCCACAGAGATGGGATTCGAATTTGGGTTGTACTTCCCAGTATGACAGTCATCCTCAAAGTGGGGTCCAAGACCAGCTGGGATCTTGGTAGATGTGCAAATTATCCAGCCCCATGCAGAACCACTGGCTCAGAAACTGGTGGGTAGGTTCAGCGATTTGTTTTAACAAGCCCTCCAGGAGACTGGGATGCACAGAGTTTGAGATGTGCTGTGTATCGCCATGCTGCCCTTACAACAGGAGGAGAAGTTCCTTTCCTTCCTGTCTCCAGGTTATCAGTACAAAGTGAACATGAGCTGCTCAGACCTCTCAAGCAACACACAGTCATGCAGGTCTTCGGAGTGAAAAGTGCTGTGCCAGATGCCATGGGGACACAAAGAAATGTAAGCTTCCTGCCTGCAAAGCATATTCCCTAATTATCAAAACCAGACAAGCATGTGCGCAAAGTTATCCAACAGCACTGACCACACCATGAGTCAAAGCATCCGTGTTCAGAGGTTTGGGGTCAAACAGAGCTCACACCATTCCTGGCTCCGATTGTTATGAGTGGGACTTTAATGAAGTCACTTAATCTCACTGGGCGTGGCTCCCCTTACCTTTTCAGGCTGCTGTAAGGATAAAATGAAGTTAGGGCAATGACCTTGTATGATGCCTGGCACATGGTAGGAGGCTTAGTTGCTAAACGGCCAGGGTCATCATTAAGATCTGTCAGCCAGGTGATACAGGATTCACTGCCAAATCATAATAGGAAGGTAAGGTAGGAGTAAGGAGATAGCTCTAAGGGAGAAAGACCTGCAGAGAATGGGGAACTTGAACCTGATTCCAACACAGAGTAAATATCTCAATAACAGACAGGAGGGAGAAGAAAATGGCTCTGATGATCATTAAAAAAGGGGCTGGGCACGGTGGCTCACGCTTGTAATCCCAGCACTTTGGGAGGTCGAGGTGGGTGGATCATGAGGTCAGGTGTTTGAGACCAGCCCGGCCAACATAGTGAAACCTCGCCTCTACTAAAAATACAAAAATTAGCTGGGCATGGTGGTGTGTGCCTGTAATCCCAGCTACTCAGGAGGCTGAGGCAGGAGAATCGCTTGAACCTGGGAGGCGGAGGTTGCAGTGAGCCGAGATTGTGCCACTGCATTCCAGCCCAGGCCACCGTGCGAGGAAAAAAAAGGAAATGAAAAGGTGTGCCAGGCTGATAGTCAAATTCATCTGATTTACATGACTTTCACTTTGAACATGCAGACTCCAATGCATGAAGCCCAGGTTGAACTGGGAAACCCAAATTGCACTTAAGATACATGAGTACCTTAATCCCGACACAGGCTTTCTGAGCCAGGCTCTGTTTAATCAATGGGTGTTTGGAATGAGGGCTGTGGACATCATAGTGGCTCCCTTTTCCCTAGTGTCTCTCTAGAGGAACAACCAAAATGCAACTTATATGTGTGAAAAAAATGACTGAAAAATGTTTAATTTCTGATTCTCCCTGATTTCTCCTTGAGGCTGGCAACCTCACCAAAGTGATTAGCCAGATAGCATGAGCTATCAGCCCAGATAAAATCTGGATATTTTATCGTTGCAGAGAGCATATCGGGAAATACTAAGGAAGTTCAGGAACTATCTAGTGTCATTCTACTGGACAACGGAAGGAAGGGTGACGTGACCACTCCTGCGCTCTTCCAATCTTACCACTTTCAGGCTAGTTTTTCTATAAAACTCACCAAGGCAAATTCCTCAAACTTTTGCCCCATTCGCTCCTTTGGGCCTGGGCAGAGGTGATGCTTGCGGGCCCCCAGTGAGAATGTCCGTGGGGCAGAGGGCAGAGTGCAAAGGGGAGACCATGAAAGACAGGCAGTGGGCCCATCTCCCAGTGAGCTATGACAGACTCCAACCCCACACTCACCCCAGTGATTTATGTTCTGGAAGGATGTTCGCAAATCAACATGTTTTGGCTGCTCCTTTTCAAAGTCAGGGGAAAGCAACCCAAGACATCTAAACATAACCACACATTCAAAAGTCTGGTCAATTGTTTTAGAATTTCCATTGCAGGGCCTCTAAGTACCATCCTCGGACTCCCCATCAAGACCAGTAAATACAAGCCAATGGGAGGGAAAATGGGATCTTAAATATTTCCGGCTAATTCAATTCCCTCGGAGAAAGCTTTCCTTCCCAAGGTCCCATTCTAGCACAACGGGTTGGGAGTCTCAGGACCGCAGCCCCTTTTCCTGAAGAAGCAGCAGAGTCTGTGGTTCCATTTTACTCAACTGTTTTAAGTAGAAATTATCCTTGAGGCTTCAGGGTGTGCTTCCACTCTGGGTGGGATGGTGAAGGGAGTGATTTGTCTACCACATTACTCAGCCCCAAAGTATATATGCACTGGGGTAAACTTGGCCTTCTACATTTTCCCATTCTCTCCGGGCTGTTCTGTCATCTCTATGAGTCAGCCTCATCCTGGGCCTTCCCTGCCAGACCCTCCCGGCCCTGGCAGTTGTTTGGTTTGGGGCAATGACAGTGCCCTTTCCTGCTGGTATGTGGAGCTATTGTTCTCTAGGTCCATGGCTGCTTTTATCTCCAGCATTCCTACAAGCAGGATTAACAGATCTGGGCCTGTCTCAATGGGTTGCTTTCCACTTCAATTAAACTGCAAGCCAACAACACGCCCTGTTCCCAGGCTTCCCAGGCAGGGCTGCCCTGCTGGGGTGGCATGCCAAGGTTTCGGGACAAAGATGGGGGCAGGCTCACTGTGTGAGCCACAGAAGATACCCTGCAGTTGGATGCCTGGGCTTCAGGCCCAGCAAGCGGCTTATTGCTGTGCCAATCTGGGGAGTCAGACCTAGATTTCCTCATCTTTCAAACAGTAATGATAATGCATGACCTCCTGGACTCTAGGGAGGGATAAGGGAGCCAACATATATAGGCAAAACAACTAGCAGAGTGCCTGGCACATAGTAGGTGCTCAGGAAATGCTAGATCCCTTTCCTTTGCTAGGGGAGGGGGTAACTAAAGGCACCTGCCTTGCTACCAACAGGGATGTTGGAAGAAAAAGTGATGCAATTTACACAAAAGTATGAGAAACCTCAGAAGGGCTGCATGCATAAGAGAATTTTTATAATCCAGGTGTGTGTGATGAGTCTTAACTTGTGCCTAGCCCAACCTAAAAGAGAGATCCTATTGTATGCAGTCTGCTAATAGAATCAGAAGAGGCTTCTGTATCCTTCCTTTCTGCGTATCTTGAAAATGCTTTCAGAAAGCCAGAAGTAGGGGGAGTGACAGCAACAACTTCACCGCCTAATCTGCTAAATATGAAGATAGCTAATATTTATTAAGCACATACTATGCATCCTGCACTATTCTAAGTGCGTTACATTTATTGTGATCACATTTCATCCATACAACCCTATTTTTTCATGGATTCATTCATTTGACAAATTTCTTCATTCAATATTTCCCCAAATATGCATATGGCTCCTTCCCTCACCTTCTTCAAGTCTTCTTCAAGTCCTTACTCAAGTGTCACCTTCTTATTAAAGCCTTCCTTGGCTACCTTATCTAAAATTCACTCCACCCTTCCACCCCCAAAGACAATTGCTTTGTGTAATTTTTCTCCTTAGCATGTATCACTGTCCAACATACCAGTTGCTTTATGTGTTTACTTTGTCTATCAAGTGCACCCCCACTAGAATGGGAGTCCCATTAGAATATGAGCCCTCTAAGGAGAGGCATTTTGCTCTTTCATTCCCAGCTATGTCCCCAGCACCTAGAACAAAATAGTTTCTGAGTGCCTAGCTCTGAATGAGTGCTTAGCAGATATTTGTTGATGGGATGAAACCTAAGAGGTAGGCACTATTCATATAATCATGCCTATCTTACAGATAAAGAAACAGAAACAGGGAGGTTAAATAACTTGCCCAAGGTCACACAGTAAAGATCAAAGCCAGGATTTGACTCCAGAAACCAAGCACTACATTCTTTCACCTTTCGATCTAAGACTAACGCTACTAATTTTTTTCTCCTTCTCCTCCTCTTCTGGGGTCACTGCCTTTGTTTTCTAGTTGTCTTTGCCATGGAGACCAAAGACTCCCCCCAAAGTTCTTGTTCGTGCTGGGCTAGAGAATCGTTTGCTGACACATGTTCTTAATGAGAAAAGTGCTGCCTGGTGAATTATTCTCTCAACGTGTTCATGCTCAGATGCTTCATTTAGCAGCGGGCACATCAAGGCACATGAGAGCCATATTACAGTTTGCAGGGCAGTGGAGATCATCTTGAGCAATGGGGGAGTGGGCTGAGGTGGCAGAAATAGTGAGAGTCCCAGAGTCACACACATCTCGGTCTGCATGCTAGTGAGACCTCATTATAATGCAGCTGTGGGATCTTGATCCAAGTCAGTTCACCTCTCCTGGCATCTGTTTGTGGTTAGGCAAATTCAGCACATAACAAAAGGGTGGGAGCTCGGCAGGTGCTCCATGGTATTATTACCATGCCCTCTTCAACCCACCCAGTCCATCCCCAATATCACCTTCCTAATGCTACAGGCCTCATTGTTTCCAGTTTCTGGTTTATTTCAGTCATTGCCCAAAAAGCACAGGTGAGAGAAACTCCAGAATGGAAGAAATGAAAAGAATGTTGTCTCTTATCTAGATAGGTTTGTGTATGCTCCCATGTCACTTGGAGAATGTAGAATATTCTCCAAAGTGACTTTCCCATGTACCTCCCCTATCCCTGTGTTAATAACAATGACTGGCCAGGCACGGTGGCTCACGCCTGTAATCCCACAGCGCTCGGGGAGGCTGAGGTGAGAGGATGCTTGAGGCCAAGAGTTTGAGAACAGCCTGAGCAAACTAATGAGACCCCTCCATGTCTAAAAAACATTTTAAGATTAGCCAGACGTGATAATGTACACCTATAGTCCTAGCTACTCTAGAGGCTGAGGTGGGAAGATTGCTTGAACCCAGGAGTTCAAGGCTGCAGTGAGCTATGGCTGTGCCACTGCACTCCAGCCTGGGCAACAGAGTGAGACCCTGTCTCTTAAAAACAAAAACAAAAACAAAACAAAACAAAACAAACCGATGATATCGACCAATATGAATTGAATGACTTCTTGGTTCCAGGCCCTGTTCTAAGCACTTTTTTTTTTTTTTTTTTTGAGACGGAGTCTCACTCTGTCGCCCAGGCTGGAGTGCAGTGGTGCGATCTTGGCTCACTGCAAGCTCCGCCTCCCAAGTTTGCACCATTCTCCTGCCTCAGCCTCCCGAGTAGCTGGGATTACAGGTGCCCACCACCACACCTGGCTAACTTGTTTTTGTATTTTTAGTAGAGACGGGGTTTCACTGTGTTAGCCAGGATGGTCTCGATCTCCTGACCTCGTGATCCACTTGCCTCGGCCTCCCAAAGTGCTGGGATTACAGGCTTGAGCCACCGCGCCTGGCCTCTAAGCACTTTTAAGCAATAATTCACCTAATCCTCACAGCAATCCTGGGAGCGAAGTACTATGATCATGCCCATGTCACAGATGACAAAACTGAGACCCTGAGAGGCTAATCTGCACTGGTAAGGAGCACAGGGTGGCAACCCAGGCAGGCTGGTTTCTGGTACCTGAACTTCTGCTTCCTCTACCCACTTCCTAGCACCCTCTGCCCCGCCCACCTGCCACCCAGCACCCCCTCACTGACACTCTGGCTGCACTACCTAGTCCCCAGTCTGTTGTCCCAGCAGGGTCTCTGGCCACTGGCCATATGCCAGCAATCAAGGAACTTCTCCATAATTTGCCCCAATTTGCCCCCATTTCCCCTTACTCCTCCTGAAGGAAGGTACACACATCTCTCTTGGAACTCTACCTGAGAATTTCCTAGCCTGTCCACTCTGGGGATCTGAACTTTCATGTTCTGTTGAGATTTCTGGCAACAAAGACTGGCACAAACATGAGAATTTCCTGTGGGAGCTCCTCCCCATCTCTTCAAGCGTTTCTCCTACACCGTAGGTCAACAGAACCCAAATCCCTCACATCCTCCTGGGCCCTTCACTCTAAGCACGGGTCAGCCCCTTCCTACAGTCTTGCAGTAATGAAAACAGTTTCCAGAAAGTAGGCTATGCATCTTACAAAACTGTGATTTAGTATTATATCCAAAAACCGCTCACTCAAATCATTCTTAATAAGGTGAAAAATAACTTTAAAAGATAATAAATATTCTACAATCTTGTCTTCTATTGTTCTACGACTGCAGAACACCAGCTCTCTGGGGCTGCTCCACAATCTGGCTTTAAGTTCTCCCCTGCCTTGAAGCCTTTTTGACAGGGGAAAATGCACTCCACTAGTCAGATGATAAAAATAGCAAATGTTTACTGAGACAGTGTTAATTAAATGCTGTGCACTGTGCTGGGAGCTCTACATGCATCATCTCATTTAATCTTTACAACGGCTCTATGAAGTAGGTGTTAGAGTCACTACTTCAAAACCAAACCAAACCGAATCTCTGGGAAATTAAGCAGTTGGCCAAGGACCCAAAGTGACAAAGTCAAGATTCAGACCCAGATCTGTCTGGTTTTCATACTTTTAAACCACTCAGTTACACCTGATCCCCTTCAAGGCCTCAAACTGTCAGGGATGCTCTGATGGCTGATGGCTGAAGTCTGAGCTGCATGCATCCTTCAGGAGGAACAAGGGGAAATGGGGGCAAATTGGGGCAAATTATGGAGAAGTTCCTTGATTGCTGGCATATGGCCAGTGGCCAGAGACCCTGCTGGGACAACAGACTGGGGACCACTCAGCTCTATGCTCCTCTCTCTCCACCAAAGCACTAGGGAGCCTGCTTAAGAGGCATTCACTTAGGATTCATCCCAAGCCCTGTGATCCCAGAGCAGGGTCAGCCCAGAGTGGGGGGTCACCTTTTTCTAACTCGCACAGAGGTGTTGTAAGCAACAGCAGCATCCTAGTTGCCTCCAATCTCTAGGTGCCGGCTCCTAACCTGCCAGATGAAGAGCATGAGTTCCATGGGAGAGATAGCACCTAGGGAATGTGCTCCGTTCCCTGTCCTGGGTCCACGGCATCCAGGCCTAATATATCCCCAGATGCCTTTTCTGAGCTTTTCTGACCTCAGAGTCATGTTCAATATATTACCCTGAGCACCATTTATCTAATCCGAGTGGGCATCCAGGACATAATCTCTTCGCCATGCCTCAACTAGAAGCTCTCAAAGGCTGCTTCCAGAGTAATATATCATTACATGGCTTGTCTACATATGAAGTGTATGAAAACACACATTTTTTTCTGAAATAAATAATGGAATCAGCTTTCAATAACATAACTCAGGAAAATAAATTAGCTGGTTTCTCCCAGCCTTTCCATGCAAAAAGGTCTGAGCCCAGAGGCCCTTGAGATGTCAAACTGGGGAGAATGGTAGAAGTTTTCATGGTTCCGAAAATTAGAGAGGGGATCCCTGGCAAGGAAAGTCTTCTTACCACAAATTGGTCCCTATCAGAGAATTGCTGCTCAGTTCAGATGGTAATTAGCACACCCCAAATTACTTGCCAGCAACAATATAACTAAGACTTGGAGACAAGAGAAGACTAAACTTGAGAGAGAAGCTGCATCACCACAAAAACACGACATGACTGAGGAGATGAAATGAGGTAACTGCTTCAATTCAAAACAGATCTACCCATTGCTCCAAACCCTCTATTTGCAAAGCCCCACTAGGCAGAGAAACTTCAAGGCCTGATCTTGACTGTGTGATGCCAGAGGCTGCAGGGACTGGCCACAGAGCCCAAGTCCAGCCCTCCCCTGGGGTGGAAGCCTGTGATGTGGGCAGGCAGTTCAGGAATGCCCTTCCTCGCAGAGGGAATAGTCCCTTCAGGCAAAAAGCTTCCTGGAGGGAAGCCAAGGAGGGAACCTCCAGACCCTTCCTGACTGCACTCGGATGAGGGATGTGGCCTTGCTGGATGGGAGGTAACAAATGTGCTATGAAGATCAACTGATCACACTGACACCCACATTTGAACACCTCATGCCACCTCCACACCCACTGGCTTTCAGATCCTGGGAAGAGCATCTGAGGACCACAATGTTGCTAGGCACCCTATTCTTTGGGATGAAGACCATGATGTTGGTCCCATCTACTTCTCAGGGGTGAAAAGACTGTGGAAATATCAAACAGAAGTCCAGAAGAGTCATAACTTCCAAAGGCAACCAAGGAAAAGAGAGCCCTGCTAGGGGCCTGCTCTTCCTCCTGAGGAGTGAGGAAGAGTCCTAAGAGCCAGCCTGCCTCAGCGGCCAATTGTTGGTCCTGGGCTTGCAGGCTTCACTCACCTCTTCTGTGAAGCACTGTTGGGGAATGAAGACGGTTTTGTCCCCCAAGCTTAAAAGACTGCCCATGCGGGACAGTGAGACTGATGGGAATGGAAGCAAGCTGGAGACAACATGCCCCTCTAAACGGGCTCTGCAGGCTGCTACCTTAGAGGACACCAAACCCTGTGTTGCTGCTGCCACCAGAGCTCCCAATTTGGGGACAGGAATAAACAATCTGAATTTTTATATAAAATCTCTCCAGTTTTAAATATAGTCAGCTCATTTTAAAAAAAATGGTATGGGCCAAACATTCCTATTGGCAGGAATCAACCTGTGGGACTGCCATTTTGTAATCTCTTTCATTGAAAGGACAGTTTCAAAAGAGGGAGAACAAGGGTGGTTTTTCCAAATCCTTGACTTTGACCAATCAGGTGGCCCAATTAAAAAAACAAGTAAATTAACCATCTATTCTGTGCAAAGTCTACCTGGCAGACATCATGGTTACCAACCATGTAGTTGGGGAAGAAAAGGCAGAAACAGAGGGAACATCTTGCTTAATAACACCAAAATGAGAAGCAGTCCATTAAAACAATGCCAAAGACATCATAAAAGGTGTGACTGATGTGGTTCTGTTGACCATGCTGAGGAATTCAGGGCACAGATGAACAGAGAGACTTCTGTGAGGAGAGATGGCTGCAGCATTTTCACTGATTGAGGAGGATTTGAATCTTGAGGGTTAGATAACATAGCTAGTGTTTACTGAACACCAGGCATTGTACTCAACACTTTGTAAGGATTATTTCATGTGATGTTTGCAATGACTTTCTAGTTTAGAACCCTCACTCTTAAGAACCATATGGCACTGTCTCTAGACTTGGATGATCCTTGGAAAAAAAGGCAAGGTATCCCAGGCAGGGAGAATGGTCTTGAGCAAAAGTGTAGAGCAGCAATGGGCAAAATAAATGTGTGTGGGGAGGTGGAGGGAAAAAGTACAAGTGTCTGTTGCAAGTTTCCTTTGTGCTTGTGTGTTTTTCACAAATATCCAACAGCAAGATTCCAGAGGTTGTAGCAGCCGCAAGGATTGTATAGCACTCCCTAGATTGAAAGCCTCAGGAAAGAGGTTTCAGCCAAGGATGCGGTCTCCCAACTGGAGGTACACAGATTAGACATCAGTCCTGAGAAACAGGATGGCAGAGCAAACAAGGTCCCTGCCCTGAGGCTGGAATGCAGCCCACCCTGTGAATACATGAATATTCATTGCTTTGGAGAAGTTGCTGAACATTTGCAGACATCTACCTCGGAGGACTCAGCTGGGAAAAATTCACTCTATCCCTAGAGGAAAATGGGGTGGGGTGGAGAATGGGGATGTTGGATTCAGAAAGAGATTTGAGTTCCAACAACCCACCCAGAATGCCTAAGGGGCCTACGGCTATTCTCTGCCCCCTTGGGGCTAGAGGAATCTGCCAGAAATAGAGTTGAGAAAGTGTGAAGGGTGGTGTACAAAGAGTGAAGGAAAGAGGTCCAGCAAGTTTAGACAGTGTAGGCATGGAGGGGAAATGCCACCTTTCTTCTAGCAAATCAGAGGAAGCTTTGGGAAGGAGGTAGGGTGATAAGAAAGCCTCAGAAATGTTTTTCAACTTTAGTGGATAAAAGGTCCTGGAGAGGAAAATGGGTGCTATAAAAGGACTAATAATAACAATAAGGTTCTCAAAGGCCATGTTGAGATTGAAATGAAATGGGACCACAGAATTGCCAACCTGCATTGACAAATCTTTGGTTCATTTTGATCACCACTGGGTTCCCAGGAGAAATACCAGATTGTCCTCAGATACTTATTTCAGGGTCCTTTTATGTCAGTTTAACCTATGAATTAACCTAATATTAAGAAGTTGTAACTTCCCGTTTTCTTAACGCCAGTTCTATAAAGCTTAAGTCCCACCAAACGCATCCAAAACACAGTCTATAGTCAAAAGGTGTTTGGGAACTAGCTGCGTATATACTTTCACATCTTGGAAATTCACAGTGCATATTAACATGGTAGATACCCTGAGAAGTCCTGCAGTCAAGAAGCCTTCCATACGTCCTTTAGCACAACATTTTCTGAATTTATTTGACCAGGATCCTTTTGTTGCTGAACACCCATTAAAATGAATGCATTTGGGAAACGCACATCTAGACATTTGGGAAGCTGATGTTCACATCCTCCGCCTCAAATACCTCTGAGTTAATGAATTCCATAAAATTGACATCTGCTCTTACAGCACAACTTCCCATTCATGCATTTTTTCCATTAAAAAATATTTTAGCACTGTACTAAACCCTGCTAATAAAAAATAAAAATACAATTCCCTGCTCACAAGTAGCTCACAGCATGGTGGGGAAGGCAGTTAAAGCACCAGTCTCAGAGTTGGAGTATGGCTGATGCTCAATAATAGTTTGCCGGGGAAGCTAGAGCTAGAAGAAGTCTTTCTAATAAATAAGACCAGCATAGTCAGGGAGGGCTTCCGAGGTGGAGAGATGAGCAATGAATTTTAAAGAATGAGATTCAGCCTGTAATCCCAGCACTTTGAAAGGCGCAGAGGGGTGGATACCTTGAGGTCGGGAGTTCGAGACCAGGCTGACTAACACGGTGAAACCCCGTCTCCACTAAAAATACAAAATTAGCTGGGTGTGGTTGCACATGCCTATAATCCCAGCTACTTGGGAGGTTGAGGCAGGATAATCGCTTGAACCCGGGAGGCGAGGGTTGCAGTGAGCCAAGATCGCGTCTTTGCACTCCAGCATGGGCAACAAGAGCGAAACGCCATCTCAAAAACAAAAAAGAATGAGATTCAGTTGGGTAGCAGAAAGTGAGAGGATGGTTCCAGGTATGAGTAAGAAGGCATAAAGATGCAGAGAAGAGAAAACATGGTAACTGAACCGCAAAAGGCTAGGACTGAAAGGAGTACGTAAGGAGTGAAAGCTGGAGGAGAAGGAAGAGGTGAAATCTAGAATTCCATCGAGTCCCTCGATTGTCCTATAGTTCTGCCAAGCTTCAAGGATGCTGTCTCCTAGATCTGAAAACAAGGGCACACCCTTCCTGAGTGTGCATTCCTTCCTCACATTATTTTCCCAGTCTTAGGAATGCAAATGTTCTAATCTGGGCAGTTACCACAGCAGTCTTGACGTCTCCTCCACTGTATTAAATGCTCCTCTGTAGCTCCCTTAGGTCGTTCTTGAGAATAGCTGCAGATGTGTTTTCCCTATTTTCAGAGGACAAGGGAATTAAATTGCATGGCACTCTAGGCCTGACTTTGGGCTTGAAGAAGCCTGGTATTCTGGATAGAAGGCTGACTGTCATCTTTTGCATACATCCTGCTCAGAGCTCCCGCTGGCTGAGGTGTGTTTGCTCCAGTCTCTGTATGCCTAGAATCCATCTCCCTTTCTTTAGCCACCAAAGGTGGACATGTGATGCACACTCAGCTCATCCAAGACCCCAGGCCCCATCCACAGTGATGGGTCTAGGGAAAGGCATGTGGCTCAAGCCAGGCCCAACAGGAGTCCTTCCCTGAGGGTTTTCTGGTACAAACGGTACAGAAGACTCTTCTCTGGTTACAAACCAGTAAGGATATGGTGCCAATCTGCCAGGGCTCCATCACAACGGCACACCTGAAAGAAGCTGCAAGATGCAGAGGGGAGATGTGGATGAAGACAAGACCTAGTGGGCTCTGAGCCTGGGGTCTTTCGGGCCATCCTACCTCAAGGCTCTGCACTGCCAATGTTGTTGCTTGTTGGTTCATTTTCCCTTATCCTGCATTTCTTTAATTTCTGTCAATGATAATCCTGAGAGTCCTAAAAAAACCAGTTCCTCTAGGGTGGAAGTAGTCAGACCCCCATGAGACCACACACAGCCCCTGCGATAATTCCTAGAGTTTCTTTCCAGCAGCTGGGGTGACATTAGAAAGGTAGAGGAAGTGAAGAGAGCATCTCTCCTTCTCAGAGTGAAGACAGAGCATCTGATATGTATGATCAGCTTCCAAGTTGGAAAGACTCTTGTTCTGGTTTTGTCTTCATCTCTTAACTCTTAGATCACAAGTTCTTTAAACTCTTTCCCTTGACGTCAAATGGGATACCACTAATACCCTCCCTCACAGGGTTGGGAAGATAAATTGAGGATGCTGGAGAAAGAACCTGCCCAGCACACAGTACAGTACAAAACACTGCTAATTTTCTTTCATTTTAAGTTCTACTGAAGGCCAACTCATCTAAGAGTATGTCACAATCTATGAAAAATCCAGGAGAGGAGATATCTGAGCCAAGAGCTTTCCCAGTGTGATCAAAATAAAAAAAAAAGTGACAGCCTGTCCTCACCTGTCCCACCTGCATATTTCCAGATCTCTCTCTGCTCTTTATCCCATGGAGCTGAAGCTCAACAAAGACGAATGATTAAAAAAAAAATCTTCCTCTAAAATGCAACTCCCTTTGACATGCATATGATGAAAATACCCTTTGCTCTTTTCACAACTGTTTGGCTGTTCTTGGCTCCTGACTGTGTGTTTCATAAATGTAAGTTCATTTTAGATGGCAAATGCTTCAAAGGCAGAAGGTGGGTCTGTGGATCCCGCTTCCTGCAGAGCTCTGAGGAATACCATAGACAATGAACAATGACGGCAATGATGGAAAGCTTGGGTCTGTGTCTTAGTCATGGGAAGAAGGAACAAAATGAAGAAGGGCCAGATGAGCCCTTAATGTGAGTCAGAGAATAGATTGATACTTACAATACACCATTATCCTTGACTGTCTCCACAACTCTGGCTGTTGCTATATCCATTTACGCAGTGAATACTGAGGCTCAGAAAAACAAAATTATGGACCTGTGTGGTGGAGGTGGGATATGGTAGCGTGGCTTCAAATCTGCGGTTTCCCCTCTTCCCACTCCTAGTACACAGAAAGGTTAATGGGTTAGGCAGATTGGGTTATCAGCGCCACCATCTAAATTTTAGCTTGAGCAAATTATTTATCATCTCTGAGCCCCATTTCTTCCATAATAAAATGAAATGGTAATACCCATTTCCCAGGATAATTATCAAGATTAAAGGAGATTCTGAAGATTATGGCATTTAGAGCCCCTGGTGCTTTGTAAGCGTTCAACACATACTAGTTGCTGCTTCGTGGTTGTGTTATTGCCTATTATTTCCACTACATCTTCTCGTCTTCCTATGTTCACAGCCTAATGACTATTTTGCAAGAGGTCTTTTGGTCTCTGTTTTCACCCTGAGATGTCTGTGGCTTCCACAGACAAGGTGGTAATATCTGCAGGCCTTTCCTACACACCACCTTTCTTTCCTTCGCCTGTTTCTGAAGTTCAGGGCAACAGAATCTGGCCCCAGGCTACCCCAAAGCCTAGAGAGCTGCTCCTGCAGGGTGAGAGCCACGACTATGTCTCCATGTTGGCTGCAGCAGGGCTGGTGACTTCCACTTCCCCCATAAGGAAGCCATATGGGCCTTGCTCTCTCTTCAGCAGTCAGCACTGCTCAGGCAACAAAGTCCATGAAGTAAGCTCTTTATCACCCAGGGTTTCTTCTCTTTGGCTTTTCTGTTGTTGTTTGATAAACATTTGTAATGTTTCTCAACAGCTAAAGTACTTCTGGGCCTGCTCCACCACCAGGCCCACAGTGAGTGCAGATTGAAGGAAACCAAGTCCCCCACTCCTCTTCTTGCTTTCTGTGCCTCTGCCTTGACTGCTCACATGTCTCCTCTCAGCAGCTCTTTTGCAGAGAGAGGAAAGGCCTGGATAAGTCTCCCCAAGAAAGCCAATGCCTTCTTCCTTCTTTTTCTCAGGAAACAGTGAGGTTTACCTGAAAGAAGGTAGAATTTAAAGCCTGACGGGCAAGGTATGAATGCCAGGTCTGCGATTTCTTCGCTGAATGAGCTTGCCTAAAACACCTTTCAGAGTCTCGATTTTCTCTTCCGTCAAATGGGTTTCTAATACTTACCAGCCACCAGATTGTGGAGAGAAGATGCAATGAATAGAGGCAGAAGCAATACAGAGTAAGTGATAAACATCCTAGATCCTTCGAATTTCCTTACTATGGCATTGAATTGTTTGAAAGAAGTTAAGAGGAGTGACCTAAATTAATCCCTCTATTTCCATATAAAATATTTGACATTTTTTCTTCTGGTAGAATAAGGATGAGAGATCAGTAACATTTTTCTGTAAAGGGCCAGTATAGTCTCAGCCACAACTATGTAACTTTGCCCTGTAGCACCGAAGGGGCCATATAGCATATGTAAATGAATAGGTGTGGCAGTGTTCCAATAAAACTTTATTTACAATAGCAGGTGGCAGTGGGCTGGACTGGCTCACAGGCTGTAGTCTGCCCAGCCTTGGGTTTGGAGCTGGTGAAGAACATGCCCCTGGTGAAGAAAACTAGAGGGCCAACCTCCCTCTTTCTGCCAGCATCCTCTTAGAAATCCACCTAGAGGGCTCCAGAGGCAGAGTCCATGAAAGCCACTGAAATCCCCCCTCTGCCTTTGAGAACTGGAGGTTTAGATTTATAGGCATGACAATTTGTTTCACATAATTCTGTCAGTAATTACATCGACTTCCACCAGCAGCCATTAGGTAAATGATTTGGCCCTTTCCCCTGAGTAATATTTTCCCCCACTGAAATAAATGGAGGGTGCATTTCTCTCCCATAAGTTAAGCATATTATTTGCCTCATCACACAAGGCAAATGCAGTAGCTCTGAGCTATTAGTCTATCACTGCAGCAATCAGACGGCCAGGAGCCAGAAGTAATTTACAACAGGGAAGTAAACAGGGCCCCAGATAAATAAATAAGAGGCCTGGGCTGATCTGGGGCCTGAAAAGATTAAGTAATGAGAGTATCTAACGAGAGATTTAGTGCTAAGTGAACTAGGACCAAAGCAGCATCCCATGGAGGAATCAAATTATATCACTGGAAAGAGATATTATTGAAGTCCCTCATGCTGAGCGGGGAAATCAGCACTTCTTGGGAGGGGAGGGCTACCATCATTAGCATAGCAATTTGGGACTCCTCATTGGAGTCTGGCTAATTAGCTGCAGGTAAATGAGTTATATATAGTAGGTAAGCAGGGTGCAGTGACCCTGCCCACCAGGAAAGCCTGGTCAGGTCCTCAGTGGCTGTGGGATTCTAAGTACCAGGCTGGGGTCTTTTCTTACATACAAAGGCTCCTTATAAAGGAGAAGTAACTATCTGGGATGGAAAAGAAAATGATGCTGATTCAAAGTTGACTTTAGCTTTTTAACTTCTGAAATGCCTGGAGGGTGGAGACTGGACTCCTAATGGATTGTCTTCCCTGGAACTGCTGTGAGCTCTGGGAAGCAGTCACTGTCACCCCCACCTCAAGGAGACTTCCTTTCTCTTCCCTTCCTTTGGATAGCACTGCCACTCTCCCAACAGCAGGATGGAATCCTTAGGGAGTCATCTTCCAATTTTTCCTTCTGATTGCCTCTTCTGTTGGTTCTTTCCTTGGAATCACTCTCACGTGAGGTTTGTCCTTTCAGCTCCCTTCTTTGAGAAAAAAAGTACATCATGACAGCAACCACGTGGAGGCAGTCCTAGTGCTTTGGTAGAAGCACTCACAATTTTTCTACAGGTGAGAATTGCTAATCCTTAGTTTCTGCAGCAAATCTATCACCAGTATCATCAACATCCTTTTCTTAAAAAAGTAACTGCTATCCCAGCTGGCCCAACCCAGGGAAGCATCAATCCTTTACTTCTTGTAAGCTAAGATTCTGTCTTCTGTGATTCCCCTGTCGCTTAATGAAAAATCATGGCTAAGGTAAGCAGGTACCTTTGGGCTGTGCCCACAGCAACAAACCAGAAATCTGAGTGCTGAGGTTTGTGAGTCCCCTACTGCTCCATGCCTCAGTTTCTCCAACTGTAAAATGAGGGCATTGATATAGAAGTTCCAGAAGGTGCCATTCGGCTCTGGCATTCTATGAAGGTGGCTCCTTACCCACTGAGCGGTTGCTGTAGAGACAAGAGCTTACACAGAGCTTGGCACAGAATGGAGAGTCACATGTGTGATCAGAGATTCTTCCAGCTGCTTTGGGAGGAGCCAGAAAAAGACTAAAACAAACCTGAGATATACCGCACCCCACCACACACACACGATTCTTATTTTCCTTCTTTCCTTTCTATTACCAGATCTCTATCTTTAGCACCCCTATTCCCTGTTTAATTTTATTGTTGCTGTTATCCTTTCTTCCTTCCTCCCCTTCTTCCATTCTTCAGGTTGTCTTCCTTTCTTTCCATTCTATAATCCTTCCCCCACCCAATTCATTTAATGAATATATCCTCACTCACAAGACACCTCTTCTATTTCTTTGTGACATGGATTAAAGATAGTGATGAAGTCAGGTTGTTCCTAACAGCAGCCTCTCTCATTGACTTTATTGCTCTTGAGCAAATAAAGAGAGTCTCAAGAGCTTACATTCTTCGGTGCAGTGTGGGTGACGTGCCCATGATTGAATGATGGTAGGTTTGCAGAAAGGAGAAGTGACAGGTAGGGATGCGGGGGCAGGATGTAGGAGAAGAACAAACAGTAGGTTGGTGGTACAGCTTTATACAACACCAAGCCAGAGTCTCAGAGTTAGTTTGGAAAACATTAATATTTTGTTGCACCAGTGTGGTTCTGGTTCAATTATTTTAGAAGATATGGTTCATTTCAGGTCTGGACTAATTCACCAGAGGTCTTTCAAACAACCTCTGGTTTAGATCTCAGATCAAGAAAAAAAAATAATTTGGAAGTTTAGGTCAATGTTCAGTAAATTAGTGAAACCTATTCCTTTTTCTTTTTTTTTTTTTTCTAGACCAAGGCTTGGTTTTTGTTTGAGTCTCCACAGGTTATTTTTGTAAAGCCTTCACTAAGTTGAGGCCTCCAATAGCTAGACAATCCCTTTCAATGTCTATTAGAAGTTAAAAAATCAATGAGGCCTAGAGATGAAGCCAACACAGCTTATCTTTCCATTTCACTGTATCACAGAATATTATTCCCAGATCTTTGAAACTGCATCAAAAACAACATTCCCCTCCCCAGCTCTCAGTCTCAAGCACTGGCTCACATCTGCTTGAAGAGATTCTAGCATAGGCTGTTTCTTTCTCTTTGGTGGGAGACCCACTGTTGGAGTATGAAATCCTCCTGCACTGAGTTAGTTTTATTCTCATTTGTGTGTGCTTGTGTGAGTGTGCATGAGCATATGTGTGTGTGTGTGTGCACGCGTATATGCTGTTAACTAGTCATTCGGGGCTTTTGCAGGGCAATGAGGAGAGAGCTCTGGTTTGGAACAAAAGGCAACTTTGACCATATAGTGAGAGGAAATAGCAGATTTTGGAGAGACCAGGTTTCTTCTCTCATTTGCTCATTTCCAGAGTGTGTAGCTAGTACCCACCATGTGCTAGATGCAGTGGTAGGTAATCGACTGTAGAGTCAACAAAACAGATAAAATCCCTGCATTCAAGAAGCTTACAATCTACGGGGGGATGAAAGAGCAAAATACAAACAAGTAAACAAATAAATGAGCAAAAAGAATTTCAGGTAGTGATAAGTGCTATGAAGAAAATAGAGCAGGGTCATCTTCTAGACAGTGACCAATGAGGAAGGGGACCATGACTGCAGACAGGGTCGTCATGAGAGGGTTCTCTGAGGAAGTGATGGCTGAGCCAGGACTTGAATTTCAGGAAGGATCTGGCCACACTGACATTTGAGGTCAGCATATCCCAGGCAGAAGGAACAGCAAAGCCAAGAAGAGAATTGTTGGAGCAACAGGAAGAAGGCTCATGATGCTTCAGTGCAGTGGATGTGGGGAGAGTGGCATGAGATGGCACTAGGACAAGTACCAGGGGTCAGATGATGTAGTGCAGGAGCTTAGGATTTCTTCTCAGGACTATGTAAAGTCATTGGAACTTTTAATTGGGGAAAAGAGGAGATCTGATTTCCCTTAAAACACTAATTGCGGCTGTTAGATTGACAACGAACAACACAGGAATAGGAGACACAGCAGGAAGATTACTGAGGTCCTTGAAATCCAGCCAGAAGGACTGCCGGTCCACGGTGATGGCAACAGAGACAAAAGGTGGTGAACACGTTGGTAATGCATGGTGAAGACAGAGATGGCAAGTTCTACCCAATATGCACATCACTCACATCAACAGCTCTCTACTCAGGGAGGAACTGGAGAACAGAATATTCCCTGAGCAACTCTGTCTTTCCCTGCTGCTTCTTTTTCTAGCCCCATTAGACCTAATGATCTCCCACCCTTCACTCTCATTTAAATAAAGGAAGTGTCACACATAAGGGAAAAGGATCTGCAGAGAATACCATTAGCAATGGAACCCCTAACAATTATTTCCTAAGATAATGTTGTTCAATGGCTACACCCTTGAGAACTGGTGGTTGGCAATGGTCTGTTCTGAGTTCTAACATGAAATGAAAGTCCCTGAAGGTCTCAGTTGGAAGCCTGACCCATGCACATCTCTCCCAGGGGAAAGAGAGCTCTCCCTGGAGGCCAGAAAACATTTACAGTAATAATTTACTGTCTCTGACACAGATCTGCCACTATCATCTCTATGGACCAAAAACACCAATTATGGGCCAAGAAGTCAAAGAGCTTCCCCCAACCATCACTGCAGCTGCCTTTCTAATCCCTAATATCTCACCATAGCATTGCCCAATAATTTGAGCTAATTTGATAGTCAATGTCTTGCACTAAAGTGAAATTATATCTGTGAGTTAGTTCAGCAGCCCAAAAAGGATCTTCATTTATCTGTCTGGGATTCTCCTATAGAGAGAAGGTTTTGTGTGTGTGTGCATGGTATGTTAGGTGTATGTGCCTGTGCTTTTAACAAAAAGGAGTCAGAGTGGGAGACAGATATAGGAAGAAGACTATTAGAGCAATATCAATAAAACTGATGATTTTTCATTTCTCTCTAGATTGCTACCACTGGTTTTCATCTTTAAAAAATTATTAAAGTTGGCCGGGTGCAGTGGCTCACACCTGTAATCCCAACACTTTGGGAGGCTGAGGTGGGCGGATCACGAGGTCAAGAGATCGAGACCGTCCTGGCCAACATGGCGAAACCGTGTCTCTACTAAAAATACAAAAAATTAGCTGGGTGTGGTGGCGCATACCTGTAGTCCCAGCTACTCAGGAGGCTGAGGCAGGACAATCGCATGAACCCGGGAGGTGGAGGTTGCAGTGAGCCAAGATCGTGCCACTGCACTCCAGCCTGGCGACAGAGCGAGACTTCATCTCAAAAAAAAAAAAAAAAAAAAAAAAAAATTGAAGTTAGATTTATCTGAGCATCTTGATCCACAATACAGTTTCACGAATCCCAAATTGAATGAGACTGAGATAGAGGAGATTAGTCCTAGGTTATCCTTGTACTCTCTTGAAAATCCAGTTTTCTTCTTTAGACAGAGCATTTTGACCTCCAAAAGTCAAGATGTTCCCTTTATCTGGAGAAATGTTGGCATGATTCAACATATATTTCAATCAAAAGCTGACTCGTTGACTAAAAATTCAAGTCCAGAGCCCCAGACACACCAACAAGAGGCCAAACCATCAGTTCAACAGCAGGATATTCCACTTGGCCAACCGTGGGGAGAGTTTTTGGCTACGCAACAGGCAGTGCTAATCAAGGGGCGAGGGGGGCCACACTTCTAAGCAGGCTTCATCACCATAAGTAGGGTGAGGAGAATTAGAAAAGGAACGATGGGTAGAAAGAAACATCATGAATAAAACATCAGAATATTATTCTAAACCATGAATCAAAAACTCAGGTCCAACTCACCAAATTTAGGCAAAGAGCATGAAATTGACTTAAACGTCTCCATTTCTATTTGGTTTGGACAGTGCTGTGTTATAGCTTTGCTGTTGTTAATATTGTATCAACACTTTCATTACAGGCCTCAACCTCCTGGACTTTGTAAATGAACTGCAAACCTTACAAACGGAATTTAATGTTCAAATCCAAGATACTGAGTCCATAGGAAAGCCAGAAGAAAGACAAAGTTACAGATGTTTTTGGTGATTTGAAATTATGCTAGAATTTGGGGCATCAAATTAAAATACTATTTGTCCCCTGGAGGGATTCCCAAATGTTGGTTGAAAATGAGAGATAATTAGGCTCTTTAGAAATGTTTCTGTTGATGCTGAATGTGGTTCAGGAACAAATATTTCAAGATTATTGATGTGGGTACATTTGCATCTTTCAGACAACTGAAGAATGTGTGTTTGGGTTCTGCTCACCTCAAAAGGTTGTTATTTTTCTATATACAATGCAGTATTTCCCTGATATTTAATTCCATGGATAGTTTCTAACTCCAGATAAAGAGAATGAAGAATGGTATGGGTGAAGGCTGGCTTCTGGTTCTCGTTCTTAACAAAGAGATGACTATTTGAGTACCCTTGGTGATGCCACAAAACCCTGCCTAGTCTGGCCAACCCCACCACAGGTCACAGGGTGCTGAGAGCAGCACTGATTTTATGCAGAAAGGGCTCAGCTGTCACAGTTTCAACTCCGCAGGTGGGTCCCAGCCAAGGAAGTCTGAGAAAGAGCAAGGTGGAAAGAAGCCCATACTTATACCCTCCGGGCTCAGGTTAGACATTTCTGGGTTCTATATTCAGCATCCCAACCACCAGAACATTGGAGTGACACACACAGTAGGCGTTCAACAATACTTTAGTTGTCCCTGGACACACACTTCTCTTCCTAGAAATGGGGCAGGAATGTTAACAACAGGGAATTGACTGAGTCCCAAGTATTAGCTGGGTGTTTGTTTTATTTTTCCATTTTCCTCACTCACTACTTTCATATGAAGTAAAGAGAGTACACTGATGTATGAAGGCTTTCAGCTGTATGTGCGAGGAGGTGAGCTTGTCTTGCCATCAGCTGTTCAATGTACCACCACGGCCAAGATTTAGGAGGTTTTTCTGAAGCCTTTACACATACAACCCTTTCTCCCTACATGCCTCCTTTCTTGCAGTGAGGGATTCAGCTGGTCCCAGATTTCACCATTATCTCTAATGGTCCAGCGCTGTTCAACAAAGGTTGGTCTGATTTCCTTAAAGGATGGCTTTTCTCACTCTGGTCCATGGCATGACTCTAGGATGACACAAACATCTTCAGAAAACCATCTTGGAAGGCCCACCAAGTAAACCAGCAAAAGCCCTTACCTTCAAACCAAAGAAAATACTAAATCCATGAAATCACTTAAGCCACCCTTCCAAAGAGAAGGAGATTCAAAATGTTTTATGCAGCAACCTATAAGAAACTCATTTTGTGGGATGTTTCACATTCCAGCCCATGGTTTATTCCCCCATATATCCCTTCCAGTAATATCAACCAGATGTGGCAAAGAAGTCTGTGCAGAATTGTAAAAATTACAAGCATATTCTGTAATTCCAAAGCATTGTAAAGTCACAGCTTGGTTTTCTTTCCTTCTTAAAAAAAATTTAAAAACAATTTCCAAGCTGGCAGAATGTACTTCTCAGTACAAGTATTGCCTGATCACTTTAGAAAACTCTTCTGCTGACCCACAGGGCTGAAGAGACTAAAATGTAAAATCCAACTCTACCTTTGATAAATCGTAGGGAATTTAGAAAGGTCTACTTGCTAGCATGTATTTAGGTCTATAAATCTTTTTCTTTCAATGTTTCAAGTATTAATATCCTAGATCTCAGATAGGAGCATGTGCTTATATATACTCATATGAGCTTATAAGTTCAAAATACTGAACCATGAAAGCTTCATACATTTATGATTGTTATCTCTCTCTCATTCAAGATGTGTTTCTGCATAGAAAGCACATCATGAGGTAGGGAAAATACTCACAGGAGTTAGAGGGTGAGAAAGTCAGAGAGACCTGGGTTCATTTCTGGTGAGTGAGCGAAACTCAAGCCCAGTTTCCTCATCAGTGTAGCAAGCATAAAAACACCTTTCATGCAGGATTCTTGGGAGGACTGAAGGAGTTGGCATTAACATAAGGTACCTAGCACACATTAGGTGCTCAAAAGATGTTTGGTTCCTTCCTTCAAAATATATAAAATAACAGGGGCTATATGAGATCGATGTTTCTTAAAGTATGCCCCTAAGTGACAAACAACAAGATCACCTAGGGTGCCTATTTACAAAGTCAAATCCCCCGGTCCATTCCAAATCTAATGAACCAGACTTCCCGGGTGTGTGGCCTGGGATACAGCATTTTAACCATCCTTTCAAGATATTTGTTTCTATATGCTGTTTGAAAACCAACCATAGCCTAGGTCTTTGCTCTGCTGTGGTGCTAGGCCAGCACGATCACTTCAGAATATGTTAGAAATGCAGATTCTTAGGTCGTGTTCCAGATTTACACAATCAGAATCCACATTTTAACAAGATCCTTAGGTGTTCAGATACATACTAAAGTTTGAGAAGCACTGGTCTAGATTGCTATTCCTAGCTCAAAAATTCTGTAATGCAAGAATCTACAAGGCAATTTAAATGTTGGCTTTGTTATCAACTCTGTGGCAAGTCCACAGGCTTCTATGCTCAGCCGGACACATCCTATCGGAGGAGAGAGACGACACCTCCCAGGCCTTCATCCCTGGCTCTGGCTTCAGGTACTACAGAGAGAATGACACAGCACCCACCATAATCCATTCTCTGTCCACACACAGATCAAAGCAAAACCTGTCTTCAAAAGCATCACAAACTCTGGAATTGATGACATGTGCCATAAAACAAACACAAGGCTGGCCTCACTGCAGTGTTCAGCGTTTGGGGGAACAGGGAGAAAAATCAGGAAATTGGGACTCAGTTTGCAGGGACATTTTCCATGAGCTTTGGGTGGTTGTGTCCCTGAAAAACGTGACCCCATGTATGAGATGGTGAGGCTGGTCTTGCCGTCCCCCGGCCTCTGAAATCTGTGTCAGTGCAAAAGGGAGCAGGTCTCTGCATCCAGCTTCAGGCAGGTGGGCAGTCTCTGAAGCCCCACACCAGCCTGATGGATTGGTTTTTCTGTTGTGCTATTATCATTTCACCACATCAGATAATAACTCCACTGGAAAATTGGGTAGTATGGTTTTTGTTTTCTCCACTGGTTTTTCACTTTTATAGCACTGTTTCACATCAATGCAGAGTTTTATAGGGACACATATTGCATGTAGTTATGTTTTAAAGTTTAGTGCCGAATTGGAAGACTAAGGTGGCTGCAAACGGCTCTGTGAGTAGCAGAAAGCACTACCTAGAGGTACAGGGCTCCAGTCATTCAACAACTCTGAGCTCTTTTAGGGCTTCATAGAGATAAAGGAGCTAGCATTTACTAAATTCCTAACTAGGCGCCCGGCACTTTAGTTACTAACTTCTCAAAAGTACAGTACAGGAATCATGGCTAGGAATGTGGGCTCTGGTGTCAGGCAAGCTTGAGTTTCAACTTTGGCTCAGCCAGTTCCTGGCTCTGTGACCTTGAGCAAGCTGTCTAAATCTCTAGGCCTCTGTTTCTGTATCTCTAAAATGGGGATAATGTATCTACCTCTGAAATCTGAGAGGAAGTGACAGAATATAAGTGAAGCACTTTGCAGAGGACCTGCCCCTAGTAAATACACCACACACATTTGGGAACTGATCAAGGCTGAAATGCCCCTGACCCTCCCTCCCCGAAATGCTTATGTTGAAACCCTAATCCCAATACCTCAGAATATAACCATATTGGAGATCAGGTTGTTAAAGTGCTGATCAGGTTAAAATGAGGCCATTAGGGTGGAGCCCTAATCCAACATAACTGGTGTCCTCATAAGAAGAGGAGGAGACACCAGGGGTTTGCTACCACAGAGGCACAACCACGTGAGGAGGCAGCAGGGAAGGTGGCTATCTGCAAGCCAAGGAGAGAGGCACCAGGAGGAACTAATCCAGCCAGCATCTTGATCTTGGACTTCTGTCCTCCAGAACTGTGAGAAAATACATTTCTGTAGTTTAAGCCACTCGGTGTGTGGTATTTTGTGATGGTAGCTGAGCAAGCTATTATAGGAACTATGATTAGCATTCCTATTGTGTAGGTAACCAACACAAGACTGAAAAAGGTGAGGTCACTTGCCCAGGGTCACCAGAAGGTGGAATTCAAACCCAGGTCTGTCTGGTTCCCAACTTTCTGATCCTTGCTCTAATACTGGACTGCCTCAAAGAAACATGAGATCATGGTTCTGAATGCAGCTCCCAATTTGTGTGGGCTTGGAGCATGTATACACGACACCTGTGATAAAAGCAGAAAATGGTGAATATGAAGAGGCGGCGCAGGCTAGCCGAGATGAGAGTTCAGAGGAGGACTCAGCCCTGGGAAGCAAGTTCCCTGGAAGCTGGAGTCTAGCAGCCTTGAACTTTTTGGTGGGGAATCTGCTCCACCATGATAACAGCGCCAGTGACTTGGGGCTAAGTTGGTTGGCCACATTGCATATAGTTGTCGGGTGCCTGGGGATTAACTTTCCAAGTCACTTGCAACTCCACTGCCCAAGTGAATGACAGCAGGTTTAGCCTCAGTGGCATTTTTTTTTTTAAAGCTGTCAAATACCTCGTATAACTGAATGGAGAATAAATAAGTCCTCCATCTGGCTGCGAGTACAACTGCTTATGCAGCTATAGGTTTTTTTTGTTTTGTTTTGTTTTGTTTTTTTGAGACGGAGTCTCACTTTGTCACCAGGCTGGAGTGCAGTGGCATGATCTCAGCTTACTTCAACCTCTGCCTCCCGGGTTCAAGCGATTCTCCTGCCTCAGCCTCTGAGTAGCTGTGACTACATGCATGCACCACCACACCCTGCTAATTTTTGTGTTTTTAGTAGAGACAGGGTTTCACCATGTTGGCCAGGATGGTCTCTATCTCTTGACCTCGTCATCCGCCCACCTTGGCCTCCCAAAGTGCTGGGATTACAGGTGTGAGCCACTGCGGCCAGCAGCAGCTATAAGTTTTAAACCATTACCAAATATGGAACACACTATTTGAACCTGAATCTGGGATAGGTGGGCCAAAAGAAGCCCGTTGGTCTGCTCATCCTTATAGGGCAAGGATAAACTTTTTTCTTTTCTTTTTCTTTCCTTTTTTTTTTTTTTTTTGAGACAGAGTCTCGCTCTGCCATCCAAGCTAGAGTGCAGTGGCACAATCTCGGCTAACTGCAACCTCCACCTCCTGGGATCAGTGATTTTTGTGCCTTAGTCTCCGGAATAGCTGGGATGACAGGCGTGCACCACCATGCCTGGCTAATTTTTGTATTTTTTAGTAGAGATGGGGTTTCACCACATTGGCCAGGTTTGTCTCAAACTCCTGGCTTCAAGTGATTGGCCCGCCTCGGCTTCCCAAAGTGTTGGGATTACAGGCGTCAGCCACCGCTCCCAGCTGCAACGATAAATTCTTTAAAAAAAAAAAAAAAAAAAAAAAAGTTGTGAACCCATGTGTCCCTCGCCACTCACCCTCTGCCCCGCCGCAAGCTCTCACATCTGGTAAAATACAGAGGGTGTATTTTGTTTGTTTGAGATGGGGTCTCACTCTGTCGCCCAAGCTGGAGTGCAGTGGTGTGATCTCAGCTCACTGCAACCTCCGTCTCCAGGGCTCAAGCGATCCCCGCACCTCAGCCTCCCAAGTAGCTGGGACCACAGGTGCAGGCCATCATGCCTAGCTATATTTTTGTATTTTTGGTAGAGGTGGGGTTTCACCATGTTACCCAGGCTGGTCTCGAAATCCTGAGCTCAGGCAATCCGACTGCCTTGGCCTCCCAAACTGCTGAGATAACAGGCATGAGCCACTGTGCCCAGCCACGCAGAGGATTTTAATCACTGTCTGCATCTTGCCTTCTGCTCCTTCTAAAGAATTTCTGGCAATATTAACCAGTCAGCCTTTAAATAACCAGAAATCCTTCATTGTCTCTCCCATGAGTAGGTTAAAGAAAAACCTGGAAGAGGATGGCAAAGGGAGAAATTAATAGCCCATAGGCCATGCAAGATCATGCTCCATCCTGTCCTCTCTAGATGAAGCCCAGAGAGGCCAAGTAACATGCCCAGGGCCACACAGCTTACAGGTAGAAGAGCCAGCATGACGACTCAGGTCTTCCCACTCCAAGTGCAGTGTTCATCCAACCCTCCTCTAATTTGGAGACTGGACTCCTTCCCTAGGTGCTACAAAGTTTATACCACAGAGCCCAAAGCCCCAGCATATGCACTACTCTCATCAGCTGACCAGCCAAGGTCAGCCGTGGCCATCTTCCATGGAGCATTTACTACGTGCTTTGTTCAATGCCAATTATTTTCCCCCAGATAATTCCCATTTATCCTCACAACAACATGGAGAGGTCAGTTCTACCATTGTCTATGTTACTGATAAGAACCTGAGACAAGAGAAGTTAAGTAACTTGCCAAAGGTTTCAGGATACACAGTGGGCAGCCCCTTAACCCTTTCACTTGACTACCTCCTCCTGTCCTCTGCTCTGGGTCAGGTGCTGCAGGAGCCTAGAAAGAACAGAAGCCCAGTCTCCACACTTGACCATGATCTACGTCAGGATGGCAGGGGGCAAATATTTATTGAGTGACCCAAGCATCGTAGAGACCTCACTGGGCATTTTGCGGACCACAGCAATATAAGTTCAGGGAACTTCCAAGATCTGGGATTCTATAGCTCATGTTCTGTGTGTTTGAACACAGAATAAGAGGACAGATACCCCACTAATACACACATGAGTCGGATGGCACTGGCTCTGAGGATGGGTGCACGGAGGGTAGCCAGCAAAATCCTAAGGGAATCCCTTGGATATATGACAGGTCCATCACCAATCCTTTTGAGCATAACTTCAGCTGCCCATGGTAATTAGCATGGCAGTGTGGTATGGTAGAAAACATAAGGACTTGGCAGAGACACAGATGTGTACTGAGTCCCAGTTCCATTGCATCCTAGTTATACAACTATGGGTAAGTTAGATACCCCTAAGCTTTAGAAATAGATTTAATGATTCTCTTCGCATGATTGTTGTGATGGTTAAGTCTAAGCATTGAGGCAAAGTGCCCAGTACAGTACTGCTTCTTAGATAGATGGGATATATATATATATGCAGTAATCTAAACTTTGAGCTTTAATTTCCTCCTCTATAAAATAAGAGCATTGATTGAGGCTTAGGCAGGGAACTCCCAGTAGAGACAAATGCAGACTCTGGAGTCAGGTTTACCCAAATGTGATCCGAATGTGAATCCTGGTTCTGCCGCTAAGTAGTTGTATGATATTGTTCAAATTCTTTAACCTTTCTGCACTTGTTTCACACCTATAGAACAGTACTAACCATAGTACCTATCCCACAGAGTTGTTAGGAGAATTAAATGAGTTAATAGACACGAAGTGCTCAGAACAGCACCTGGCACTCAACGTGTTTGCTAGCGCTATTATCTATCTGAAAGTGCTATTGTAAGGATCCAAAGTACTCAAAGCGCAGGGAACTGCATACAGTGGATGCTCAATACACTAGCAGACATCTGTTGTTTTTACATTTCACATCCCCTCTTCTGTCTTCCGATAACAAAATTACTCTCTATTATGGGGAACCCATTCTCTAAGCAAGTGGGATGAACACAGCTTGATAATCAGAGGACACCATCTCATCAGCAACATTGATTGGCTGGGACATGGGCATATATGACCAAGCATTGATTGGCTGGGACATGGGCATATATGACCAAGCTAAGTAATCAGTGTCTACCCTCAGTTCTTTCTGACAGGAACATTGACCAAGGCCCTCTTCACCAGGATCTCTGAATTAGTGCATTTTGAGTCTTTTGCATTAGCTCACAAACAAGTCCACGGTTCCAAGGGAGTGAAGGAGCAAGATGAAGACTTAATGACATCACCAAGCCCCTGGATCCAGCTGTTCCTGAAGCCATTCATAACTACCACTGCTCTTCTCAGTTATGTGAATCAATATATTGCCTCTTTGGGCTAAACTAACTTTAGTCACTAAACTAACTTCTGTCACTTGCTAGTGAGTGGTGTTATAGTCCCAGCATAGGTTCTAATAAATATTATTTCCCTTTTCATTACTATTCAAAGCCTGTTTTTATTACATGACTATAGACTTTCCAAGAGATATTCTTCAGATAAACACGAAATATTAAGTAGTTTTGCCTATAAGACTAATAAAAAAGTAGTATCAAGAATTGTTTATCCCACATGGCATACTCTGGTGTAGCCACCCACATAGAATCCACATTTAGCATGAAAAATGCCTCACTGTGTCTATTGAGATGCAGTGCTCTTTCAAAACAGAGCCAGTGGCATATGTATACACACTCATGATTGCACAGCTATTGATTTCTAATTTGTACCCTGCTTACTTCCAAAAAGGCTCTGGAGTGGCTGACAAAATAAGACAATGACACAAGAGGGCCATTAAGAAAAATCAAAGATCAAGCCCAGAGAGAAAAAGGGATTGCTGATTATAGCCCAAACTTGGGTTAATATAGCTGCTTCAGTAAAAAAATTTATATTTAGCTCTCAGCTTTTTGGCAGCCATTCAAAGTGTGTCATAATAGGGCACATAGAGAACTGGGCATCCTTCATGTCTACAGCTCAACACCCAGAACAGAGGCCATGCTGGAACAGACACCCAGGGAAAACCTTACTGAATGCGTGAGTGAATGAATAAATGAATGAATAGTGGATAAAAGAATCAAAGCTCACCAAGGGCACTGTTTATATCTTTAGACCTATATCATTCATTTATTCGTCTACCCATTCAACCATCACTGACGGAGTGCCTATGTGTGCCGAGCTATGCCCGGACACGGACCCAGCAAGGGATGGATACCAAAATGAGTCAAATACCATTCCTGCCTTCCCAGCTGCAGCTCTCTGACTTGAAGCAAAAGCTCAGGGTAATTTACCTCAATGCTTATTGCAACTCCTAGTCTCTTCATGCCTCCCAGAGAAAGGAGATCAGAAACTGAGGTTGTAAAGACAGGAATTGTAGGAGTAATAACAGTTGCCTTGGTGCTTACACTTATACAGCACTTTACAAAACACAAGTACAACATGATCTCATTGAATACTTACAGTTCCTCTACAAGGTAGGTAAAAGGGAGGAGAGGGTATCTCCCTTTACTGATGATATTTAGATACCGAAGGAAAAGTGACTCTCTCAAGCTCTCTCAGGACGTGGCAGAGGACATAACTCATAGGTTCCCCATGCCCACGTGCCTGGCTCCCAGAATCTCAGAGACCTGTTATCACCACTTGAAATTCCTACTTTGCCTGGATCAAGACCAACTCTGCAAAAAATGGCCATCACCTGATAGCCATGGGAAGGTTTCTGTGAGCAAGAACCAGCCCACCTGACATCCTGCAGCAGCTGGGATGCTCAGACCCCACCCACATAAAGTCATCCAGCTTTCCAGCCTCCCAGGTACCTTCCCTTTGCCTTTAAACTGATGCTTATGTCTCAGATGAATAGTATATACTCTGCTGTAGTACTTAGCTAACAGCAGGTTGAAAGGTGCAATGCAGTACTGGGTGGAGAGATGGTGATTACGTGAGCATCTAAGGGCAGGGCTATGAAAGGCAGGGGATGTTACAAACCAGGGTGGTTTCTGGTATGCCCATTTGGCATAGTTTATCCAGCTCTTCTGGACCCCCGGGCTGCTGAACAGCATTTCCTCTGCCCCCATGCCCATCCAGGCAGACCCAGACTGGAAGAGTAAAAAGGAGGGTATAGCCTTTCCTACATTTAGCAAAGTCAGCTAGGGTGACTGAGCCAGAGAAATGGGGCACACAGCAAGAGGAGACCTGACAAAGTGCAGGTGTGTCCTAGAGAAGGCAAGCGAGACCACTGCATGATTGGAATACCAGCCAACCCTTGCCTGTTCTTGTTCCAGCAAAGTGCCCTTTTAAAATAAATTTATGTATATAGTCTCTGTGTGTGTGTGTGTGTGTGTAGACATATATAAATATATATTCCTAATTCAGAACTCATTCGTAAGTGCACACACTGACATGTGTTTCATGTTTCCCAATTTATCCCAGAGCCTATATGCAGTGTTTGGCTGCACAAGTAGGCATTAAATGCAACCACTGGGAATGAGAATGGTGGCCACAACGTTGGAGCCTCCCTGCAATGTTAAAGCCTTCCCAGCCAGGCTGTAAATCTTGCTACTTGACTGCAAAGCCATCCAGGACCGTGTCGCTTCATTCAGAAAGGTGTACCTTAGGCGATTCAGTACACCCCATGAACTGAGTCACTGCCAGCATGATTTCAGGTTCACTGTCGATAATTTAATTAGCACTTGCCTGACATCTACAATACATGAATCACAGTCTCCACCCTCACCTGCAACTCCAGCTCCTGGGCTTCCAAATTCTCCCACTGAATAAATAGAAGTATCTCCAACTCTCCCCTCTCCTCATTTTACCCTGGACCTCTGAAGAGAATAAAGCAAAATTCAACACATTTCTTCCTTTTCCCACAAAATCATAAACCCCCAGACCCAGGGTTCCTAGACTGGCAGCGCTAGGAAGTGGGAAAAAGGCAGGAGCTGCTTCAACCAGCAAGGTGATGAGGTTGCCGTGTTCGGTCCAAACCGTTGCCTTCTGAGACCACTGACAGTCTCGTGTGAATAAACCTATCCCAACCCCACCTCAGGGAATTTCCCTGAAGTAAGTTCAGACCCACAATAAATGGAAGCATCGCCTCCCTCCTTGCAAGGCAATGATGGACTACCACACATCACTAGTCCTCACTGGTCACGCAAGCCGCTGATGTCTGAGAGAAGGAGCAAGAAGTCAGGCCTGGAAGTGTTTGTTGGGGGTAGACGTCATGTCAAAGCCCTGCTCCAAGTCTGTATGTCAGGGCCTAACTGCCAAGCTCCACACGGCACGGCGCTCCACAAACCACATCCTCCACATCACCAAAGCCAGGCAAGGCACAAGGTAGAGAACACAAGGCAACTCTACTCACAGTCTGGTGAGCTTCGGCGTGCTCTGGAAAAGCAATTCTGGAAGGACTTGCAGCTTATTCTTGTTCAGGCGCCTAAAGAGGAAAGAGAATGGAAGGATGTCAAGGGGACATTAAACCAGATCAAATGTATTCAGATACCACTTTAATCAATCAGTCAATCAATCAATAGGCATTAAGAGACTCTCTACGTCTTTCAGTATGGGCTGCTCAACACATGTAAGGTATATTCCCTCTTGGCGGGGCTTAGAGTCAGGTTGGGAATGCAAAGCAAAAGTCAGTCAAAAGTAAAAACACAGCACATGCGCTGTGCTGCCACACCTCCATCAGTCTTGGAGAGACATCACTAATGGATCACAATATTCCTTCCCATGGACCCCAGACAAGACTTTTGAACTTTTCTCACCATGAGCTCCGTGTAGCTATTACTGAGTGATGAAACTGGCATGTGAAATATACACCTAAAAACATAAATGGGCCAGGCACGGTGGCTCACGCCTGTAATCCCAGTACTTTGAGAGGCTGAGGCAGGCAGATCATGAGGTCAAGAGATCGAGACCATCATTGGGCAACATGGTGAAACCCTGTTTCTAATAAAAATACAAAAAAATTAGCTGGGCGTTGTGCTGCATGCCTGTAGTCCCAGCTACTTGGGAGGCTGAGGCAGGAGAATTGCTTGAACCCAGGAGGCAGAGGTTGCAGTGAGCTGAGATCGTGCCACTGCACTCCAGCCTGGCGACAGAGCAAGACTCTGTCTCAAAAAAAAAAAAAAAAAAAAAGAAGAAAAAGAAACCTTAAATGAAATATCAGAGGAAATATTCAGGATCCTAAACAGTGATCGTGGGAGCAGATAGTAGTTGCTTCAGGAACAAAGAAGAGGGCATGGCAGATCACCTTGGATTGAGGAACAAAATGGAATTCTGGCCATCTTGGCTCTGTGGACCACAGTAGGGTTCCATTGTGAGTTTTGTGGGTCCTTGGCAATTTTGCTTTTGTAGGCTGCTTTCTCCATCAAAAATTTTTTTAATATTACATTTTATAACTATGTCGGTATAAATGCAAATATATTATTACATAACATTTCTACCCAAAAGTTCATTTTTGTCTTCCAATATTAGAAGAAATTAAAACATTTTCATGGGCCCCTAACAGTACTGTAGACCCTTATCACCATCCCTGGAGGTGGAGAAGTAGGCCCTGGGTCAGGGACCAAGGTCTGGGCATGAGGTGTGGCTTGTGGCAAAATCTGCCCAGTAGGGATGGCTCACATTGGATGTTGGCCAACAGAGCCAGTTTCTCTTAAGCGTGGTCAATGCTAAACACCCACACAAAGGCTACCTGAGTTTTTAAGTGACACAGAGCCATCATTATGACCTCCATGAAGGCTGCTTTCTTCGGAGCACTGGGCCAAGAGAGACACCCTGCTGCATGCTAGCCCCATGTCCCTCTGCCCTAGTGAGTTGACACAGCCTAGCAAGGGAAACAGGAAGCCACCCAAACCATGATTAAAGCATACACCCCACAGTCCCCAGAATCTTTCAGAGCCAAAGAGCAGTTCATAGCCTGGATGAATTTTTCTACTTCGAGTGAATTGAGTATGGCCTATTACATGATGTAACTATATGATCCCCATCTGAGAGCTAAAACAAACTAAGGAATAGAAAAGGTGAGCTCCCTAGCTCCTGGCCTCAAAGCCCTGGCCCCCTTCCCCTGCCACCAAGCAGACATGCTTTCCTATTTGGGATTTTGCTCCCATTTCCCCCCTTTCTTCCTAGGTCTATGGACAACAACTTTGGAGGGATGAGTGACTAGAAGGAGGTCAAGCAGGACAAAGCATGTGATAGAGAAGCATTGAAGACTTCATATAATAAGCCCACTGTCAAGAGGGTGCTACTTCAGCCTGACAGCCATGCAGCGAGTGGGTAAGCATTGGGCAGGGATGCCATCCACGAGACTCCTGATGAGGAGGAGGCAAGGAGGAAAGGCTGGAAAGTTGGATAAGATAAGCTCTAATTCCCTGGCCACCACTGGGGCTGACTCTTGTTTTGTTTTGTTTGAGACGGAGTCTCGCTATGTTGCCCAGGCTGGAGTGCAATGGTGCAATCTCGGCTCGCTGCAACCTCCACCTCCCAGGTTCAAGTGATTCCCCCACCTCAGCCTACCGAGTAGCTGAGATTACAGGTACGCACCACCATGCCTGGCTAATTTTTGTATTTTTAGTAGAGACGGTTTTCACCATGTTGGCCCGACTGTTCTCAAACTTCTGACCTCAAGTGATCTGCCCGCCTCAGCCTCCCAAAGTGCTGGAATTACAGGAGTGAGTCACCGTGCCCAGCTGAGGGCAGCCTGACTCTTACCCCAGTGCTTTTTATTTTTTAAAAATTGCAGTAAAATCACATATCATGAGATTTATCTTCTTAGCAATAAAAAAACTGTACACTAAAAGTGTAGTTAGTTCAGTAGCGTTGAGTATATTCACATCATTGAACAACTAATCTCCAGAACTTTTTCATCTTGCAAAACCGAAATTCTGTCCCTGTTGAACAACAATTCCCCATCTCTCCTTCTCCCAGCCCCTGGCAATCACCGTTCCACTGTCTGTCTCTGATTTTGCCTGGTGCTCTTTGACCACTGCCAGTATCTGCTTTTTGTGTGTTCCCATCACTAAAGTAGAAAAAAAAAAGTGGGGGACTCCAGGAAGAGGAGGATGAGGCAACATCTATTTTTATGTTTTGAGTAGTTCCCATGTACTCAGCGATAACAGGTGGAAGCCGTTGGAACTGGAGAAGGCTTGATTTGATGTATGTGGGATTCACCAGGGCTGGGCACAGGTCTGGCTATATTGTGCTCTTGCTGTGGGATCTGAGGCAAGCTATCTAGCCCTTTGGACCTCAGTTTCGGATCTGCAAAATGGGTTACAGTGAGTCGTAAATGACACAGTGTCTACGCAAGCGTTAAGCACTGCAATAAGAGCATGGCAACAGTGATGATAATGGTATGGATTGAGTTCTACATGCATGTCAAACGCCATGCCACGTGCTACACAGGCAGGATCATAACTGCAGCAGTGCTCATGGTAGGTGTCATTATTAATCCTGTCTCATACAGAATGAACCTGAAGCCTGGGGAGGTCAAGCCATCCCCAAGGCCACAGTGTCAGGAAGTGGTAGTCGCAGGATTTGCACCTAGTCGGTCAGACTCCAGAGCTCTAGTTCTGAACCACCATGTTACTCGAAGCCTTTCAATAAATAACAGCTCCCTCTCCCTTTCCCTTTCTTAATTTTTCTGTTTCTTTTCATCCAGAGTTGCCACTTCCTCCAACCCATCCAAGGCAACGAACCACCCTGTGTACATTGCCTTCCCTGGAAAGGAACTCTCTTGGAGGTCCCCAAGGCAAGAACTGAGTCTCTATGTGGGTCTGTCTGGAACCACCCTCTACTGTCACAACTGTACAAAGTCTTTTAAGAGTTATATTCAGAGAACCAACACTCCATTCCAGGCAAAAATCCTAAAACCCAGCTTGCTGCTGTCTGCAGTGAGTAGGGTGTTCGGTTTGCTGAAAACCCTAAACCAGAGTTGAAGCTAAAAATAAAACCAGCTTGGCTCCAAGGCTCCTGGAAGGGAAGGAATCATTTTCAGTTTTTTGCTGGTATTTGTGGCTGGACAAAAATAAAAATATAACTAAATTTAGCCAATTGTGTGCTGCCCACTGCTTCATAAACCCTGAATGAGGATTCTGGGACAGATGGGTGGGGCTCTGCTCCCAAAAGCCTTGGGACCTTTCCACTTAAGCTCGAGCAGGTCGTCTGCTGGTTCTCAATATCAGAAGGAGCTAGATACTGTATTTCCAGGTAACTCCAGGATTTACTCATATTTACTGAGTGAACAGCCGGGCCTGGAAAGTCTTCCTTGAAAAGATGATGAAGGCTCCAAGCTGCATAAGGTACACTTCCCATGTGGCTGCTGTGAAAGCAGCCCCTCAACAGGAAAATGAACAGAATGAGACATGCTGTTCTCCTGATAAACAGGTAAGTGCCGGGTGCAGACAGTGGCTATTGGCCATGGTACACTCATGCCATCTGCTGTTCTGTTACTCTGGGTCCAGAGGTGGAGATCTCCTGCCATAGTTCAAGCTGGAAGTAAATCCATGGTTACTGAATGGAGAACAGGACTGAATGGAACTCATATGAGGACAGAACTGAGGAAGTCAGCAAATGAGATGTGGGCCAGGGCAATGACAGGATAAGGCCTTCCTAGGTATTCCCTCTCCCACTAAGATCAAAACTCCTCAGCTTTCCTGATGCAACAATGGGGAGCATAAAGGTAAAAAAAAAAAAAACCAACTGCCTGCTGAGTTGCAAAGCCATACTTCTTTTCAGCCTGAATTGAGAAGCACTAAGAAATAGGCCCTTGTCTTTGTGGAACCACTAAAGGCCTTTCTAGATGTACCTGGGTGTAAGATATACATAGAAGTTTTTGCCACTTCATCGAACCCATCCATGTATCCATTCAACCATTCATCCATCCAACTGTTCATTTATCTGTACATCCAACTACCATCCATCTATCCATCAACCAACCCATCTACCCAAGCATTCACTCATCCATCCAACCACAATTTACCCATCCATCCATTCTTTCATTTCTCCAATTTTTCAATATGAACATACAAAAATGAATAAGATACAGTCCCTTCTTTTAAAAATGTCATATGCTAGTGAAGAAGACAGACCTGAAAACAAAAAATTGCCATGTTCTTGAAAGCGAAGGTGTCGTGGGAACACAGTGGAGCAGCAGCTAACCCAGTCCTTGTTAAAAGAAGGCTTCCCAAGGAAGATGGTTTTGAGTTTAGTTTTAAAGGATGACTAGAACTCTTTAGGAGACAGAGATGGAGACTTCTAGACTGAGAGAGCAGTATGTGCTCTATACTCCATGGGGGGCCAGGAGACAGGAGCATTTTGGAAGCAGGCTTGCATTGCTAGAACACAGAGGTGACCTGCGAACACAAGCAATGAAGGTGTACAACTAGGCAGCAGTCATACCACAAAGGGCCTTTTTATCCATAATAAAGAATTTGGGTTTGGCTTTTTACAGATAGTAAGAGGGAGCCAGAGAAAGGGTTTGAGCAAGGGAGTGATAATCTGGTTTGAATTTAAAAAAGTTCTCCTGGCTGGGCGCAGTGGCTCATGCCTGTAATCCCAGCACTTTGGGAGGCCAAGGTGGACAGATTATGAGGTCAGGAGCTCAAGACCAGCCTGGCCAACATGGTGAAACCCCACCTCTACTAAAAATATAAAAATTAGCTCGGCATGGGGATGCACATCTGTAATCCCAGCTACTCGGGAGGCTTAGGCAGGAGAATCGCTTGAACCCAGGAGGCAGAGGTTGTGGTGAGCTGAGATCACACCACTGCAAGCCAGCCTGGGGGACAGAGCAAGACTCCAACTCAAAAAACAAACAAACAAACAAACAAACTATACACACACACACACACACACACACACACACACACACACACACACATACATATACACATGTCTCCTGAGTAGCAGTAAGCCCAGTTTGGAGGAGGTTGAAATCGGAAGCAGGAAAACCAGTTAAAAGTGTTCTTGGGTAACTAGTGTCTCTGCGTGAAGACCTGGTTAAGGATAACAGTGTGGCTGAAGTGTAGGAGAGAGAAGTGAGGTATAATCGGCTGGGTTTTGTGACAGGATGTACGTGAGGATTCAGGGAGTTACAGGAGTGCAGGTATGAAAAGTCGCTCCAGGTGGGGTAACTGATCAGTCAAATTACCAATCCCTAATGAGAGGAATAGAGAAGGGAGGAACACTGTGCGGAAGGTGGTGTGTTTAGATTCAGGATTTCGGCAATGCTGAAATCTCTCAAATATGTTTTGACAACTAATAGCAGTAGCTAGTAATAATACTAAAACCATGAGCCAGGCATTGTACTGAGCACTTTACATGCGCTACCTCATTTAATCTCCATGGAAACGCTCAGAGGCCAGTGCTCTTAGCATCCCTATATTTAGGAAATACTGGCCTAAGAAGGTTAAGAACTTGCCCAAAGTCAAGCTTGACCAACGTGATAGTTGGTGGGACTTGAACCCAGGTGCCTGCTGCTAAGCCTGTGCTCTTACCTACTATGTGTAGTGAGAATTCTTAATTTAGCCCTTCATTATAAGCTGTCTTATCCTCTAAGTTTCAAGGACTAAGGGTGGGAAATACAACTAAAAAGTCCTTTGCGTCCCAACAGTAGCCAACTCAGCATCAGGCACACAAAGAACCTTCCAGAAGGGCCTGCTGAATTTCATGAATAAATCAAAAGGTAGGAAAGGCCAGCTAGGGGAGCCTGATGAATCAATAGCCCTGCTGGTCCGGGAAGTCACACTGTGTGAGGGTAAACAGGGCTCCCAGAGGGCCTGCCTACCTGAGTCTGTCTTCATCGTTCAGAAACTTCTTAGAGACTCAGGTTTCAGAGGTATCAACCTCACTGACAAGCAAGGTGAGCAGGGTGAAGGGATCACTACTTCCTCTCCCTAGGAAAGGGAAGGGGTGAGGGGCCACTAGGGCCTGGGCATGGCCCACTGCACATCAAATCCCCTCCTTTCCTCAGGGAGCTGTGGTCTGTCAGCTGCCCAATCAGGCCTGAGGGAGGAAGAAAGTCAAAGTGTGCTAACCCCTACAGGTCACCAGGACTGCTTGCTTTAGTAATGAACTCAATTGTTTCCCCTTCCCCAGGCAGCTTCTTAGGCAGCCTGAATTCTTTCTCCGTCTACTGGTACTTTCAGAAACACTCACATGTCTCAACAACAAGAACCCAAGCAGCTTTGTTATCTAGTGCAAAAGCTCCATGCCACCCCCAATGGAGAGAGGGAGAGGGACAATGCTTCCTGCCAGCTGCTGCTCCAGGCCAGCAAGCACCAGGGATGATGACTGCAGACTCTGGGCAAGGGCAGAACCAAACTTCACAGGCCTCAAACATCAGTTCAGAGACGACATCATCAACTATGAAGATGTACAGATGTCACTATAAATCAGGGGCAAAAAACTTGAACTCTGGAGAGTCAAAAGAGTAGAGATCCTTGATCTGGGGCTGTTCCCACTAGTTGTTTACTGTAGTCACTGAAGGCCTCTTACTTCCTTGGTTTCCTCACCTGTCTAACAGCCAATTCAGGCTTTTTTTTCCTGCTATGCAAATTTTCATAATGCAAACTGGATGTAATCTGAGCAATTCAGCAAAGAAGCTAATTTGTGATGGTTGTTGGTTTATACCAGTGTCATGATCAGGAATGGTCCCCATATGTGGGGCAGGAAAGCCTAATGGCTTACAGACTCAATACCCAGGGCCATTTTAGTTGAATGATGCTATTCTTTGCCTTTGAGGCTTCCCTTTTTTGGAGGGACAAGCAGCTTCATTGAGATATAATGGAGCTTCCTTATAGTAAGTGTGGACCAACCCACAATTTATTTTGATGGCTTAGCCGCAAGTTGACCTGAGATTTGTCTTCCATGGTATTCAGTATTTGATCAATGACATTTAGGCTGGCTTACACCAGTTTTGAAATCAGTTATTTTTTAGTTTGTAAGTCCTGAAAGTCCTAATAGCAATTAAAAACCCCTTTATTTTTGACATTTCTGTAGGAGAAAGAACTTTGTGGTCATACTTTAAAATTCTGATCCCTAAGCAGTTTTTTTTACCCTCACTGAAGATGTTTGCAAGAACCCTTTTAAAAAATAACCTAAAGATTATTTTAGGAACACAATTATTATGTAATAGCAAAACATGTACCTCATGGGATACCTGAGAGGGCTGAATGGTTTAACATCTGTAAAGGGCTTTGCAATGTTTCTCAAGGGCTCAATAAGTGGTAGCTGTTACAGCTACTGTTATTATCACTATAATTGTCCCTAGATGTCCCAAGAGGTTGGAAATTCAGGAGATTTATTTCTCCTTCATAGATGACTATATTGGTCAGCAAGGCCATAACAAATGAACTCCAAAATCTCAGTGGGTTAACACAATAAACACTTATTCCACACTCACGTAAAGGGCTTGTTCCATGTGTTATGATACCTTAGAGAACATGTGGCCTCCAAGGCTGCTGTGCCAGGGGAAGAGAAGGAAGGAGGAAGTACATCAGCTCTTAACTCCCTTGACCCAGCAGTGACTCATACCACTTCTCACATGATTGGCCAGAACTAGTCACATGGCACAAACCTAGCTGCAAAGGAAGCTGGGAAATCTACAGGAACACTTGGATATTTTGTTGAGGACTATCTTAACCACCAGTATGCCTTAAGCATCAAAACAGCACAGATCTCTTTGTCAGCCAGGTGCAGTGGCTCATGCCTACAGTCCTAGCACTTTGGGAGGCCAAAGCGGGAGGATTGCTTGAGTCCAGAAGTTTGAGAGCAGCCTGGGAAATATAGTGAAACCTCATCTCTACAAAAAATCCAAAGAATTAGCTGAGCATGGTGCCACACACCTATAGTCACAGCTACTCAGGAGGCTGGGTGGGAGGATTGCTTAAGCTTGGGAGGTGGAGGTGGCAGTGAGCCAAGATCATCCCACTGCACTCCAGCCTATGCAACAGAACAAGAGCCTATTTCAAAAATAAATAAATAAAATAAAATAAAATAAAAATCTCTGTCCTTGTCCATCTATCCATCCTTCCTTCCTTTTTTATGTTCACATAGGGCACTTACTACTATGAGCTAAGTGTTGTGTTAGGTGTTTTATCTGTATTATCTCACTTCGTCCTTAAAGCAACTCTTGAAGCAGACACTGTTACAGTCATTAAGATAAGGAAACTGAGGCACAGCAAGGTTATGTAGCTTTTCCAAAACCACACAGCCCAAACTTAAGGCTTGAACAGAGGTCTCTTGGACACTAAAACCTGTGATTTTAACCCCCTTGCCATTCTGCTTCTCTAACTTTTTGGAGCCTTGGTTGACAGAAGGATGCCCAATAATCCCAGCAGCGAGGATAGAAACAAGGAATATTTGCCGGCCATGCCTCTCTGGTTTCAGAAGAAGGCTATGAGAGTCTCAGGAAATCCTTGCCCTATTTATGTGGTTATAGAGAACTCTGGGGGCTTGGTCAGGATCACATCCTACTGAGATCCAGCTCAGGACTCCAGTATGAAAAGAAAACAAGCACAAAGCCCCCCCACCCCACCCCTGCCCGCAACACACACATACCAAACAACCTCTTTTGACCTTTCCTGTACCTCACATTGGATTACTTTTTCTCCAATGACATGGCTGTTAGGGAAATGTAGAGTACATAATGGCCTGAGCCTGCCTTGCCTCTGACCCCTGCCCTGGCTACTCCCATATGCCCCTGATGCCCAAATGCCCCTGCATCCAGAAGACCTTGATTTCAGGAGAAACGAAGGGGGTGAGGGAGAAGATGGACAAGAGTCCTGTCTACACAGAGGTGGAAAATCACTGGTTCTGCAGAGAATAGGCCAAAAGGCACTGTGAGTCCTCTAGTTCCAGGATGGCTGACTCACAGGCCTAAGTAAATTTTGCCTAGAACAATGCAGGGGAACCCCAGAGGCCGTAGCCAACAGGTTGCTTTATCTAGGACTAAAGTCAAGGGCATGGGTCTCTGGGGAGCCCCAGAAGATTGTAAAAGAGTATATATTAGTACACTAGGGCTCAGACTCCAAGAAAACATATCTAGGGTGGAAGAAAGCACATATTTATGCGTGCATGTGAATGTGCACACACACACACACACACACACACACACACACAGCAGATAATAATGTACATGCAAGTTAATAGTCATTTATAACTTCAGAGCTGGCCAGACCCATTTCAGGCAGTCAGACCACTTGGCAATCACCAAAGCTGCATCCCTATAGTGACCTCTTCCCCATGACATCTCACAATGTGGCCAAGAAAGCAGACAACTCCCCAGATTCAAGAATCACTCCTGGATCTCTTTTGAGATTTTCTACTCTTGCAGCTTTCCCCGGATCAGAGTTTTTGCACATGCTCTTCCCTTCTCTGGGAATGCTCTTTACCCTGCCACCAGGATAACAGCCGCAGAGGTGTTAAGAAGTAGTCAAATTCTATAAATAATTTGAGGGTAGAGCAGACAGGATTTGCTGATGGATTGGAGGCAAGGCAAGAGAGAAAAGAGGAGTCAAGGATGAGGCTGATATTTTGGCCTGTGCATCTAAAACTTTGGAACTACTGTTACCCAAGATGGGGGAAGACTGTGGGTAGAGCAGGGGGTTGGGGGCAGATTTGGATATGTTAAATTTGATATGCCTACAAATATTCCCAATTATAGATGCCCAACAGATGATTGGATATACACATATGGGGCACTCAGGGATAAGACCAAGATAGAGAGATGTAGGTGGTAATTTAAAGCCATGAACTTGGATGTGGTTACCATGGGAGATGAAGATAAGGCAAGAGGAGTGTGGACTGAGTTCTGGGCTACACCAGCCAGAGCGAGGAGGAAACAGCCCCCAGTGTGGTGGGGGAGAAGCAAGAGAGAGCATAGTTGTGAAGGCCAAGTGAAGGGAGAGTTTCAAGAAAGGAGGGAGATAGGGAGGGAGGGAGGAACTGGTTAGCCAACTTCTGCTGAGACACAGAGAAAGATGAGGATAACATTGGGTTGGGCAATGAAGAGCCCACTGGTGACCCTGCAAAGAGTTGCTTGGTCCAAAGATGGGCATGACCTATTAGCAGGAGTGGTTCAAAAAAGAGTGGGGGAAAATAAAAAGGAACAATGATGTTGAGACGTCCAAAATAAAGGAGGAGAGAAAACGGGTTGATAGCTAGGAGAGAATGTGGTCAAGTCGGGTTTTATTGTTTAAGATGGAGGAAATCGTGACATGCTTCAGTACTGATGAGAATGACATAGGAGAGAGGCACATTGATGATTCAGGGGAGAGGGGAGAAAAATTTTAGAGTGAAGCTCCTGAACAGGCAACAGAGGTAATCCCAGTGCACAGGGATGGCAGTGGCCTTTGGCAGGGCCAGAGACGGGTCACCTGTGGCAACAGCAGGAAGGCAGAAGTCAGGGGACTGGGGGTGGCAGATGTGGTGGTGGGTGTCTGTGGAGAGTCTCTTCTGACCACTTCTGTTTCCTCAGTGAAAAACAAAGCCAGATTCTCAGTAGAGGCCAGGGAGAGATGAGGAGGTATGATGACTGAGAAGGAAAGGTGAGACATCGCTGCTTAGGAAAGGATGGAGGGTTGCCGGGCGGCAGCCAATGCCCATTTGAGGTTAGTGGTCATGAGCTATAAGTGAGATTCATCCGCAGAAGTGTGTGTTTTTCTTCAGCAACATTCAAGTCCCCTGGGTGAGAGGGTGCAAACAATAGAAGGCTGAATTCAGCCAAGGTTAGGGCGTTTCCAGGCAACTATGATGGAGGAAGAGAGGGGCCCAGGAATTGAGGGAATGTGCTGAGAGTAATTATGAAAATGAGCCATGAAATCTATGCTGAGTAATGAGGGAGGGGGCCTCATTAAGCGGGTGAGGGATGGTGACAAATGACAAAGTCTATGAATTATACGCCTCTGCAGGGTCTAAGAACTCTTGGACAGGGCATGGCGCTGGGGCTTAGGAAGGCTGTGCTATATAATTCTAGCTCTGCCCTAGAGCTATGCAACTCCATGTAAACCACAGCCCTGGTTTCCTCCATCAACAGAATCAGTGGGTTGGATGAGATGAGTCCTAAGATGACCTATTCTATTCTCCTTATTCTGAGAGCTGGAGAGAATATTTGAATTTTAATGTACTTCATGGCCTTAGGATTTAATCTCCCTATGCCTTGGTTTCTTCATGTGAAAATGGGCATAATGATACCTCCTAGGATATCCATTCAAATGTGTAGTGCCATGAGAAGATTTTTGTCTGTTTTGTTCACTGCCACTTGAGCCTGGCAACTAGTAGTTGCTCAATAAATACTTGTTGGTTAGTTGGTTGGTTCATCGGTTGGTTGGTTCATTGGTTGGTTGAATGACTAAATGAGTGAATATCTACTCCACTTATCTAACAGAATTACTGAGGAACAGATGAGCCAAACGGGGCAAACTTTGTGAAGAACTGAAAGTGCTATAAGTTGTGTGCTGCTGCCCAAGCCCCCTGTGCTGGCTATTTCACTTCAGCTGTTAAAACTAGAGTATTTCATTAGGCACCTTCCAGAGTATCGCAACCAGGTTACTGAACAGTCACAATCACAGTAGCACAAATCAAACACTTTGACCCATACTGCTTGAAAGAGGGTCAAGCAGTATGAGAGCTTGGAGCAAGAGGCTCATGCCAGCAGTTTTGTGCAGTAGGGTGAGAGAAGCAGAGGCAGCTTCAGAACAGAGTGAAGCCAGAGTCAGGGCAAGCATTCTTACACCAGGTGGGACATCCACATAAGGTTTCTATATGAGTGAGGGGTGCGATTAATAAAACGAAAAAGCAGATGGCCCCCAAAAGCTAACTTTCTCTTTTCCATGCTGTCTGGGAATAAATATGGCAGGGCTATGTTGGGGGCAGGGAAGAGGGACTGAGAATGCGTTAGCAACACTCTGCAAAAGCACGCTCCATCAAGACATTAAGCATGCCTTGGGCAGCCTGTGGTTAATATCTACTCATTTCTATGAGGAATTAAGAGAAAAATACTTCAGGCAGTTATTAGGATTTTTTTCCCCTTTTAAGACCCCCAAAACAATGCAGCAAAGCTGGTTCTAAATCAGATGGCATGAGCACAGCCCACCACAGATTCTCCATGTTCTCTCTGGGTTATTCTAGGCCTTTCATCTAGGTCTCCAACCCCTTCGACCCACAGGTAGGAAACTGACAGATGCAAATTGAAATAGAAATACTCTAGCTAGTAGATATCAGGGAGGGCAGGTACAACTCAGCACAAATTTTCTGGAAGTGTACTGTTTAAAATGATCCTGTTTGAACCCATTGGCCTTTTCTTTTGTTCTGAGTTAGTTCAAAGTGACAAAGTCCTGACAGTAAACGATTCAAACATTCCTAGTTTGTGAATGACAAATTTCTCTTTCATTTTTGTTCTAAACACTCAAAATCTGCAAGATCTGTTAATGATGGTGTGCCTCTCTGTGTGTTTATCTAGGCATTTACATCTACATTTACATATGGAGCAACAACAAAAAAAAGTTCTTTTAAGCCTTTTCTGGCATAAGCCAAAGAACTTAGAATAATTATCTGTGACCAATTCTCATCTATAACTAATTAGAATTTTTATTTTCTCATAGCATTTCTTCCCGATTCAGGTCCAAGGTTTTTTTGTTATTATTATTTTTTGCTAGAAAAGGAAGATACCTGGATAATATGAGAACTGTAGGATGGAAAGGGAGCTGGGTAAAAGGGGGAAAGGGGCACTTTTCAGATTGCATTGTCACTTCGATCTGATTTAATCTTTTCCTTATTCTTTTTTTTTTTTTAATGCTTTTCCAGCACGGGAAGGATTTCTCAACCCTCTGGCTATTGCATTTGAACTGAAGTCTGCAGAAATAGTTTAAGAGCCCCCGCTCACCTCGCTCACTCCCACCTCAGGCGAGCAGTTCCACATCCCAACCACAGCTTTGCGATCCCATCCAAACTTACTGGCGTTTCAAACTGAATCCCAGATGTTCACTTACTGAGAAATAAATGAATGGCCCAATTCGTGGACTGAAGCAGGGACCCTCACAAATAGATTCCAGGTGTGTTGGCCTCTGGACCACTATCTTTCTCTGTTTTACATACACATACATACATACATACACACACACACACACACACACACACACACACACACACACACGGCACCAAGTCCATCCTGAAAAGAATTCAATGTCATCTCCAAGTTAGAGCCAGTATAGGATGAACAGAGGTAGTTACCTAACACAAATAACATATTTTCAATTGTGGATGAAGGCAAAGGGCTCCACATTCACACTGCTTTGCCTTCAATAACCAAAATCATGATGTGTTTGATGTTCAAACTCAGCTTAGGCTTAAAAGAACTAAGAACGGCTAAATGACCTGAATTATCATCACTGTTCATTATCCATCTTAGCTGCCTTCTTGTGTTCCCCTGTGCTATGGTCCAAACATTTCTGTCCTTCCCCCACTAAAATTCACATTCAAAATTCAACCACTGAGATGACGGCATTTGGAGGTGGGACCTTTGGGCAGTGATTGGGCCATGAGGGTGGAGCCCTCATGAATGGGATTAGTGCTTCCTTGCATCTTCCACAATGTGAGCACATAAGCTAGAAGGCGCCATCTATGACCAGAAAGTGGGTCCTCACCAGATACCAAGTATACTGGCACCTTCCTTGATCTTGGACTTCCCCTTATTTATTTATAAGCCACCCAGAGTATGCTATTTTGTTATAGCAGCTGGAATGGACTACGACTACACAATTCTTATGTCAAATTTAACAAGCACCTCTGTTTGCTTACCTGGGGGCGAACAGGGAAGAAAAAAAAAAAGAAAAGGAAAGATCTGCCTCAAAGAATTCATAGTAGTGTTTTGAAACATCAAAATTCCAGTTGCTTACTTATAAATTAAGAAATTCATATTCTGTGAAGAAAGTCAATGGGTAGCTTGATGGGAATATCATTGAATCTACATATTATTACTTTGGCAGTAGGGCCATTTTCACAATACTGATTCTTCCTATCCATGAGCATGGAATGTTTTCCTATTTGTATCCTTTCTTATTTCCTTGAGCAGTGGTTTGTAGTTCTCCTTGCAGAAGTCCTTCACATTCCTTGTTAGTGGTATTCCTAGATATTTTATTCACTTGGTTGCAATTGTGAATGGGAGTTCACTATTTTAAATTTCATATGGAACCCAAAAAAGAGCCTGTATAGCCAAGAAAATCCCAAGCAAAGAGAACAAATCTGGAGGCATCATGCTACCTGACTTCAAACTACACTAATAGGCTACAGTAACCAAAACAGCATGGTACTGGTACCAAAACAGATATATAGACCAATGGAACAGAACAGAGGCCTCAGAAATAACTCCACACATCTACAACCATCTGAACGTTGACAAACGTAACAAAAACAAGCAATGGGGAAATGATTCCCTACTTAATAAGTGGTATTGGGAAAACTGGCTAGTCATATGCAGAAAACTGAAACTGGACCCCTTCCTTATACCTTAGACAAAAATTAAGATGGATTAAAGACTTAAAAATTAAGATGGATTAAAGACTTAAATGTTAGCCCTAAAACCATAAAAACCCTACAAGAAAACCTAGGCAATACAATTCAGGAGATAGGCATGGGCAAAGAGTTAATGTCTAAAACACAAAAAGCGATGGCAATAAAAGCCAAAATTGAAAAATGGGATCTAATTAAACTAAAGTGCTTCTGAAGAGCTAAAGAAACTATCATCAGAGTGAACAGGCAACTTACAGAATGGGAGAAAATGTTTACAATCTATCCATCTGACAAAGGGCTAATATTCAGAATCTACAAAGAACTTAAATTTACAAGAAGAAAACATACAACCCCATCAAAAAGTAGGCGAAGGATATGGACAGATACTTCTCAAAAGAAGACATTTATGCAGCCAACAAACATATGAAAAAAAGCTCATCATCACTGGTCATTTAGAGAAATGCAAATCAAAACCACAATGAGATACCATCTCACATCACTTAGAATGGCGATCACTAAAAAGTCAGGAAACCATAGATGCTAAAAAGGATATGGAGAAATAGGAACACTTTTACACTGTTGGTGGGAGTGTAAATTAGTTCCACCATTGTGGAAGACAATGTGGCGATTCCTCAAGGATCTAGAACCAGATTTGACTTAGCAATCCCATTACTGAGTATACACCCAAACAATTATAAATCATTCAACTATAAAGACACATGCACATGTATGTTTATTGCAGCACTATTCACAATAGCAGAGACTTGGAACCAACCCAAAGGCCCATCAATGGTACACTGGATAAAGAAAAGGTGGCATATATGCCACATGTGGAACACTATGCAGCCATAGAAAAGGATAAGTTCATGTCCTTTGCAGGGACATAGATGAAGCTGGAAACTGTCATTCTCAGCAAGCTAACCCAGGAACAGAAAACCAAACACCACATGTTCTCACTCATACTTGGGAGTTGAACAACGAGAACACATGGACATAGCAAGGGGAACCTCACACACCAGGACCTGTCGGGGGTAGGGGGCAAGGGCAGGGATAGCATTAGGAGAAATACCTAATGTAGAAGACGGTTTGATGGGTGCAGCAAACCACTATGGCACACGTATACCTATGTAACAAACCTGCACGTTCTGCACATGTATACCAGAACTTAAAGTATAATAAAAAATAAATTATAAAATTCAATGTCTACTAAGTGCCTATTCTGCATCATACTCTGAGATACAAAATTCAGTAAGACCTCGTCCTTAAGGAACTTGCAATCTAGCAGCGGAATAAGATAAGCAAGATAAGCCCCGTGTGAACATGTGATGTGTGCCACAAAACACAGAAGCTGTGGGAGAAATCGCTATGGCAAACAGCTACCCAGGGCAGTCCACAGTGAGGGGTGCATCATGACCCAGGCAACGGACACAGAGAGAAATGAGAGGTAAGGCCAGACAGGTAGGATGAAGGTATGGGGCCTTGTGGGAAGCCAGCGGGTTCCAAAATGCAGTTGTCCAATCTCTCAAGATTTCAGAGGGCAAATAAATGCACAAAAAATTTTACTTGCATTATATTTTTTATGTTTTTACAAAAATGCATAACTCTCTCATGGTCATTATTAAAGAGAGGCCAAGGAAAAAGAAAGGAAGTTGACTTAAAGTCAAATTAAAGAAAATAATTTGAGTAAAGGTGTTGCATGAATTGACAAAAACCATGAAGAAGGTATAGAATGTACTGGCACTTGGAAAATGATGTGTTGCTCAGCAGCTGGTCACTGAAGTTTCCTGGGGAGGACTGGCATGAAGAAAGTCAGTTAGTAGGAAGAGAACTTGGGCAGTGGTATGCAGAATGTGTTGGGTGGTGGGGGTGAAACTGGAGTTGAACATGACAAAGACCGTTGTGTGAGTCAAAGGGGACCAGAGGTAGGAATGAATGAATGAAAGTAAGAGGAGAAACAGGAGACAAGGCAAAACTTAGTGGCAAATGGGATGAAGACAGTTAGAATAGAGACAGGGCATGGAGACTGGTTCATTGTTTCCAATTCTTCTGCACACTAGTAGAATTATACACCCAAGGGTTTGGCCGTATGATTTTGCAGTATCTTCCATTAAAGTGGGAAGTATATATTTCCTTGCTCCATTGATGTTGGGTGTGGCCATGTAACTTGATTTGGTTAACAGAAGGTTGGTGTGAGTGTGATGTGAGCAGAGATTTTAAATGTGCTTGTGTGACTTGGCTTGATCTCATCTCTTATTTCATTTGCCATCAAAAAATATGCCTTTGATAGCCAAGAACCCAAATAGAAGGAGAAGTCACAAGGACATTCCTGAACCCAAATCACAGCCTGAATCCAAGCCCAACTGAGCCCAGCTAAGACCATCTGAAACAGCCAAACCCAGCCAACCCATGACCCATATACAAAGAAAATAAATGCTTATTTTTGTAAGCCACTGAGATTCTGAAGTTGTCTGGCTAGAAGGGAAAACTGAGTAATGCAGAGGAGGAGGGATTGGGGTCTCATGACTGGTTCCCCTGTTTCTTCTTTTGCTCCTACATCCTATTTTCCATGAGCAGCTAGAGTGAAAGTTTTAAAACCCATGTTAATCAAGTAATTCCTTTGCTCAAAAGCCCCTCAGTTGCTCCCACATCACTCAGAGTAAAAGTCTAAGTGCTTACAATGGGCCATATATCCCTACATGATCTGTCCATCTCCCTATCCCGTTACCCCTCAAAATTCACCTCCTACGACTCTCCTACTCTCTCACTCTACTCCAGCCATGTGGCTTTACCTGCTACTCCTGGACCACATTAGGGTGCACCTTCCTTTGGGCCTCTTCCTTTTTTATTCCTAGAAAACATGTCTAAGCAGCTGGCATATTTTTATTATTATGCTTTACGTTCTGGGGTACATGTGCAGAATGTGCAGTTTTGTTACATAGGTATACACGTGCCTTGGGGGGTTCCCGCACCCATTGAACTGTCACCTACACTAGGTACTTCTCCTAATGCTATCCCTCCCCTAGCCCCCCCATCCCCAGACGGCCCGTGTGTGATGTTCCCCTCCCTGTGTCCATGTGTTCTCATTGTTCAACTCCCATTTATGAGTGAGAACATGTGGTGTTTGGTTTTCTGTTCTTATGTCAGTTTGCTGAGATGGTTTACAGCTTCATCCATGTTCCTGCAAAGGACATCAACTCATCCTTTTTTATGGTTGCATAGTATTCCATGGTGTATATTCTTTATCCAGTGTATCATTGATGGATATTTGGGTTGGGGCCAAGTCTTTGCTATTGTGAATAGTGCTGCAATAAACATACATGTGCATGTGTCTTTATAGTAGAATGATTTATAATCCTTTGGGTATATACCCAGTAATGGGATTGCTGGGTCAAATGGTATTTCTAGTTCTAGATCCTTGAGGAGTCACCACACTGTCTTCCACAATGGTGGAACTAATTTACACTCCCCCCAACAGTGTAAAATTGTTCTTATTTCTCCACATCCTCTCCAGCATCTGTTGTTTCCTGATTTTTTAATGATCACCATTCTAACTGGCATGAGATGGTATCTCACTGTGGTTGTTATTTGCATTTCTCTATATGACCAGTGATGATGAGCTTTTTTTCATGTTTGTTGGCTGCATAAATGTCTTCTTTTGCGAAGTGTCTGTTCATATCCTTTGCCCACTTTTTGTTGGGGTTGTATGTTTTTTTTTCTTGTAAATTTAAGTTCTTTGTAGATTCTGGATATCAGCCCTTTGTCAGATGGATAGATTGCAAAAATTTTCTCCCATTCTGTAGGTTGCCTGTTCACTCTGATAGTTTCTTTTGCTGTGCAGAAGCTCTTTAGTTTAATTAGATCCCATTTGTCAATTTTGGCTTTTGTTGCCATTGCTTTAGACATGGTGTTTTAGACATGAAGTCTTTGCCCATGCCTATGTCCTGAATCGTATTGCCTAAGTTTTCGTGTAGGGTTTTTATGGTTTTAGGTCTAATGTTTAAGTCTTTAATCCATCTGAATTTTTGCTTGTCTTTAATCCATCTTAATTTTTGTCTAAGGTATAAGGAAGGCGTCCAGTTTCAGTTTTTTGCATATGGCTAGCCAGTTTTCCTAACACCATTTATTAAATAGGGAATCATTTCCCCATTGCTTGTTTTTGTTAGGTTTGTCAAAGCTCAGATGTTTGTAGATGTGTGGAGTTATTTCTGAGGTCTCTGTTCTGTTCCATTGGTCTATATATCTGTTTTGGTTACTGTAGCCTCTGTTTGCAGATGACATGATTGTATATTTAGAAAACTTCACCATCTCAGCCCAGTATCTCCTTAAGCTGAAGCAATTTCAGTAAAGTCTCAGGATACAAAATCAATGTGCAAAAATCACAAGCATTCCTATACACCAATAACAGACAAAGAGAGAGCCAAATCATGAGTGAACTCCCACTCACAATTGCTACTAAGAGAAAAAAATTACCTAGGAATACAACTTACAAGGACTGTGAAGGCCCTCTTCAAGGAGAACCACAAACCACTGCTTAAGAAAATAAGAGGACACAAATAAAAGAAAAAACATCCATGCTCATGGATAGGAAGAAAGTAATTTATAGATTCAATGCTATCCCTATCAAGCTGCCATTGGCTTTCTTCACAGAATTGGAAAAAACTACTTTAAACTTCATATAGAACCAAAAAAGAGCCTGCATAGCCAAGACAATCCTAAGCAAAAAGAACAAAGCGGGAGGCATCATGCTATCTGACTTCAAACTAGAGCTGACATCTTCACTTTCTTCAGATCTCTCTTCAAATATCCCTTCCTCCAGGAGATCTTCCTTGACCATCCCATTAAAACTGCAACTCCATTCCTGAGCTCTCTGACTCACTCCCCTGCTTAATTTTTTCCAAGTGATGATCTGACCTATTACACATTTTACTTGTTTTGTTTACTGTCTATGGTCTCCCACTAGAATATAAATTCAATGTGGGTAAAAACTTTTTTCTCTTCCTACTATATCCCCAGAACTAAGAACAGTGCCTAGCACATGACACAATAAATATTTGTTAAATAAATGAATCAAAGAAATAGCCAGGCTTCTGTTCTAGAAAAATGTGCATAATAGTGATGGCTTTGACAGACTCAGAAGCTTGGAAGGAGAAAGAGGTGTGGAATAAAGTAAGAGTGGCCAAACGAAGATACCAAGATGGCAAGTAATAGGTCAAGTTCAAGGAGACAGCAGGCATCATCCACTTGGTGGTGAGAGCTAAGCCATGAGCATTGGGAGAGTCTGTCATTTACTACTCAGAACAATTGACTAAACTCATCAAGTCTCAGTCTTCTGATCTGTTAAATGGAAAGAAGACAAACACCTGCTTCCCAAGGGAGTTGTAAGAATGAATTGAAATCATGTAAGTGGCTCTGTATTCTGCCTGATATAAAATAAGTGCTCAATATCTGGTTCCAAGTAAGTTGACAACACCCGCTTCATGGAGAGCCCATCAAGGGGGAAAGAAGATGTCCCATGCAGAGTTTGCTCTAAGGCAGCAGGCAGCAGAAGTCAGGGCTCAGGAGAAAGCACTGTGTGAAGTAGTAATTATAACAGCTCCCACAAGGGCCTTAAAGAGGAATTGGGATGTGGAAAGAGAAAAGAGACAGAGGAAAACCCAGGAACTGCAGTGAGGAAGTGGGAACAACCAAGGCTTGTCTGGGAAACTGGGAGGAGGCCAGGATGACTGGGAGGGCCCTCTGGAGAGGCAAATAAAGTTCCCAAAGGGGAGGTGCGGCAAATCCGCGTGTGAAAAGGTGGGTAGAGGGGATGGTGGTGGTGGAAGTGGGTGGAGTTCTTTAACACCAGTATACTGAACCTGGGTATTACCCAACATTTAACGGAGACTCCCTAATTGTCTTCAAGAGTAAAATGAAAGGGATATGCTGCTCTGCAATGAATCCAACGTGACATCTCCTGTGGGTATCACAAAGGCATGTTCACCATGGACACTGTCATCTCCTTCCATCCCCAACCTGGTCCCCATCTCAGAGAATGGCTCCTTGCTCATGCTTCCCTCCTTTTCACTTGACATTCATGATGTGCAATCAATCGCTGTATGCCATGAGGTATGCATCTTTAAATATGTCTCCAAACAATCCCCTTCTCCTAACTGCATGGCCGTTCCCCTGGTCCAGGCTGCCATCTTCCCTCCGCATTACTGAAAGGGGCACCTCCTTGCCTCCAGTCTCGCTCCTCACCCTTCCACTTAAGCCTTAAATCCACCTTTATTGCAGAAAGAATGATCTCCCTATAATAAAAACTTAATTATGTTGTTTCCCTGCTGGAAATCCTTCAGTAGCTCCCCGTTGCCCTCAGGAAATCATCGAAATGTTTTAATCCTACCTGCAAAGCTTTGTGTCATCTGTCCTCTGCCCCCCAGCCATGATGAACTTCCTTTAGTTCTTGAACGTAACTCGCACTCTCTCACCTCTGGGCCTTTGCTGATGTTGTTCTATCTGGAATACTTTTCCCTTCTCCTCTACTTTATTAACTCCAGTTCAGCCTCTAGGTCTCAGCTGAGAGGGCATCCATTCTAGGAAGTCTGTCTGATCCTCCTGTCTACTCCCAGAGTCCTCTGTCATTATTTTACTATAATTTTCTATTTATTTGTTTCTTTCATCACAGAGTGAATGAAGTCTAGGAAACCCTTTCTGTAACGAGCCAAACAGTAATCACTCTGGGCTTTGTAGGCTCCATGGTGTCTGTCAACATTACTCAATTCTGCTGAAGGAGTGCAAAAGCAACCATAAACAATACATCAATAAATGAGTGTGGCTGAGTTCCAATAAAACTTTATTTATAAAAGCAGGCAGTGGGCCAAATTTGGCCCATGGCTGCTGCTTGCCATCCCCTGCCCATCTCCCTGGCCCAATCAGAATGCTTTGTACATCAAAGGAGCTCCTAAAGATTTCCTGAATAAAGAAGGAAAGATTGAATAAATATTTGAATAAATAAATGATAAATTTCAAAGGCCAAGTGCTAACCTTGTTTGAAAAACTTCTTTCCTAGAATGAAATTCCTATTTTAGGAATTGTCTTTTCTTGTTCCCTCATGTCTAAAGCCCTTCATCATCATCATAATATTTATGGAGTACCACTCTTTTAAACATTTTACATTGATTAATTTATTTCATGCTCAAAATAACCTATGATAGTTCAAACCTATTATGAGAGTTCATGCCTATTATTATCCCTAATTTACATAGGAAGAAATCTTAGAGGAGTTTCTTAAAGACAGGGCTGTGCCTTGCCCTTGGCCAATTCCTCTTTTCCTAGAGACCCTTGCTCAGTGCCTGGAATCCAGCCCCTGGGTTGGCCTCCTTCTGCCAAAGTTGTCATGACTGGCCTGAATCCATGCCTCCCACCTGCCCTGATCAGCTCACACACTGTGCCACCAGCCAGGGGTCTGGTGGCTAGTGCAGATCACCTGCTCACCTAACTCTCTAATTCCCTTATCCACCATCTCCAGGTCTGACACTGCTTTCCTGTGTCCAATGGATTCATCTCTGCTCTGGGCCCCAGTGACCCTTTGAGCTCCATTCTGTCCCTTTTCCCTTCTCTCACCATTTTTCTGGCCTCCAAGGAAGTTGTAATACCCACCTGACACATTTCAAAGATTAATGCACAATGGATTATATCTAGAACTTGAAAAGTGTGAGAAAAATCCAAGAGATGAGAAAGGCTCTGATAGAAACAGTAGCAAGCTCATCAGTCTTCCTACAGAGATTTGGCCAATTACCAAAAACACTTTCTTTGGCTGAAAAGCTCACCATTGAATCAGACTTGGGGAAGAACGTGCTGTAATGTCAAACCCCAAAGGGCCACTCTTTGCCCTGAGCCCTGATTTCATCTGTAATTCCTCAATGGTTATCTGAGGTATGCTACCTGTGAGGATGTGAGGGCTCCCAACAAAAGCAAATCCCTCATTGAGAAGCTGGAGGCAGCACTTTCAGCCTGAGTTTGTCTTTTCTCTCTTTTCCGGATGTGGGTCTTTATATGTCTGTCATCCCAAATTCAGCAGCCCGCAGCAGTGCTGGTTTGAAACCGACTTATGAGCCGATAGGTATTGCTACGGGGAGATGCGTGGCTCGCATGTTAATTGCTCATTAGCCATCTGTGTGTGCTGTACCTCAGTTAAAAGACAAGAGAAAGAATGTGAGCCACTGATACCTGGGAGTCCAGCTACCGACACACATGGAAACCATCCGGGGAGACCTCAGGTTCAATCCACAGCTTGGCCACATATTTATTCCTCACTAAAATAACATCTGGCTTTCATTTTTCGGTGACAACTCGTTTGGACAAGACCTTGAGTAGGTTAAAAAAAAAAAAACTTAGACTTTCTACCCTTCCCCCAGCCTTGGGGAGCTAAACTTTATGTTCTTTTGTGAGCCAAGGGTGTGAACAAAAAATTGGGGTGAAAACGGCAAGCAGGGTGTAAACAAGGAATTATTTCTTTCTTCTTATTAAAAGACAACGACTCTCTCAAGAATTCACACACTCTCCACTTGGAAGCAGGGCAGAGTTCCTGGGGAAAATATATAGCAAATTATGCGTAGGTCCCAGGAGCTCACAGCTGAAGTACGTGGCAATCCCAGGGCTTGACTTTGTGGCCGAGGGATTGGGACCTCAGTGTTGGATGACTGGGTTTGGGGAGCATATTTGAATGTTGTAGTAATCCAGGAGAACATGACACCATTGCCACAAACTCTATAGGTCTAATGAAGAGCTAGTGGCCCTGATCCAGCCTGGGGTTCCTGGGGGCCCTCGGTACAACACAAGTTCCTGGAAGTCAGGGGCATTTATCTCCTGGGTTCTTTACTGCATGCTCAACACCAGTGTCTGCTGCAGTAGGCAACGAACCAGTGATTGCTGAATCAATGAGCATATGAATACAACACACAGGCCGCTCTGAGATTCTAACCCCTACCTATGGCCACATCTCTTCCAAAGTACACCCGCAACTCTGAGAGGTGGGAGGTCATTAACCATGTGGTAAAAGAGGATCATTGAGACAAAAAGACAATATTCCTCACTGGCTGAAACACACAGAACAGAGATGGAATGGCAGCTGCTGTTTCTCGGCTGTCCAGCTAAGGCATTTCTGAGGAAGAAATGGGTGAGGTTGCACAGAAAGCAAGACCTTTCACAGAAAGCGAGACTTTTTTGTCTCACACCCAAACTTGAAATTTAATTCAGTGCCTCACATGTGCAGAGCATGTTGCAAAATGCTTTGGAGGTCTCAGAGTAGTGAAGAAAGAAGAAGGTGTCTGCTTTTGGACTTCCTTGAAGATATTTTCATAGGCCATGCTCCTTTCTACCAAGGACTGTTTGTACCAGCTGCATGCTTACTGTATGTCCTTCAAATGTCCCCATATTCTTTTGAGTCACTTCAGATCTTTGCTTAATCATCATTATCTCAGGAAAGCCACATGATATCACCTTCGCCACGAATTGGTAAGTGGATGGCTGCCAGGCAATTGTGCATGATATCACACCTTAGACCCAGCAAAACAAACTAGATAACAAAGCCAGCCAAGGCTGTGTGGCTTCCTTGTTGAGAGCCTTGTGACTCAAAACATGGGCCAGAGACCAGCAGCATCAGCATCTTCTAGGAGTCTGTGAGAAACTCAGCACCTCAGGCCATGCCCCAGACCTGCTGATTGACTCTGCCTGTCAATCACAACCACATCTCCAGGTGACTGGCGGGAACATTAAGGGACTGAGAGTTTAGAGCTCTGCAGCTAGATTGCCTAAATTCTGGTTCTGCACTCACTAGCTCTGTGACCTTAGGCGAGTGATTTAATACCCCTAAAACTCCATTTCTTCATCTAGGCAGAGGGGGAAACTTATAGAGCTAACTCACTGGGTAGCTCTGAGTCTTACTTAAGATCATGCATATAGATGTGGTTAACACAGAGCTTGCAGCTGGTAATTGCTGAATTCATGCTACCCATGGTTGTTAAAAACTCAGTGTTCAAGGCAGAATGCTGAATGCTGGTCCAACTGACTACTCTTTAGGTAATGAGATGTTTAAAAAGGGATACAACTGGTAACATTAAGATGAGGCTGCCACCAACCCAGCCACGGTCTCCAGCTGCAATGATTTATCACTGAAATGTTGGGAGGCTCCAATCCTGCAACAGTACGTGAACCAGATCAGATCTGGCCCATCCTCTTAGACTTACAGTTCAAGACAGACAAGATTAGGTCCAGAGCCAATGTAAACAACAGAATGGACCCTGAATGTCTCTCCTGATTAGATCAGCAAACACACCAGCGCTGCCGCCTTAGGACACATTCCCCCAGGACAGAGGCAGACATGAAGCAGCTCCAGCCCTGCCCAGGAGTGGTTTATTATCAGAAGAAAAAAGACCACAGGAGAGGACTGTCCCACCTCCAGCACAGACCACAGCCTCTGCTGACAGGCAGAATAAGGTTCCAGTGTAACAGCAGCAACTCCTAACCTTCCTCGAATGCATTCTGCCAGTGCTATAAGTACATTGTAGGTTTTAATTAATTTAATCCCCCAACATGCCTAGAAGGTGCAGACCATTATTAATCTTGCTTTACAGACAATAAAACTGAAGCTTGGAAAACTGAAGTTATGTGTCATACAACTCATCACACTACTGGTAAGTGGCTGAAACAGGACTTCTGTCAGGTGCAGAATGCACCTCTCACCTTATCTGTGCCTTCATCAACCAACACCTACCTGCTATCTGTCCATCCTGTTTGGGTGGGGAGCTATCTGAGCTGTGCGGAGGTGGCAGGGGTGGGCCCTGCTAAGGCATGCAGCAAGGGGCTCACCCCACGACCCACAGATGCATGACCCTGCCCAAGGGAGGGCTTCTCATCTTACTCAGCCTCAGCTAGAAGCCAGTGGTGACACATTCCGGGGTGTCTATTCCTATCCTGAGATACAGCCACATGGAAATTCAAAAGAAGAAATCGCAGAAGCAGTTTATCACCCAAGTATAAAGACAGGCATCTGTCAACAAAGGAACATGATCATAGCTGAGTGTTCCTTGAGTGGCTTTTCCTTCATTGCTCTCAAAGCCTTTTGAGATCTCGAAAAGTCTCCAGTGGGCAAGACTTGACATTCTATGTGTGAGACACAGATGCAGAATCAGACATGGATACTGTGATTCGCTGCTACATGCCGGCGTCTTCAGCTCACGTCTGCTCACTCGCACACGAGGTGACCAATCCCAATGATGGGGATCCTGTCCCAGCCCCCAATTCTCCAGCAGTGTCTCCTGGCTCCCCTCTTTAGACCCAGCACCACTCTCATTCTTGCAAGCCACCCCACTCATGGCTTTCCCATTCACCTCCTGCCCTGTCCTTGGTACCCCACATTGCTCTGGACACCACAGTGCCCTGTATAGCCACTGGTCCCATGGCGGGGATCCCCAGGCAGACAGAAGATACTAAAATCAACTCACTTGCAAACAGGCCCTCTTCCTCACAAACTGGAAGATGGATCCTAGCCAAATGGAAAAAAAAAAAAAAGCTTAAATTTTTAGGTTTAAAAAAAAATCAATGTAAGGAAAATTCTCAAATGGTTGAAAAATATTCAATCTACAGTAGGCCTTGGGGATGTGTATTTTTTTGGCTAGGGGACCTCCTGAGTTTCTTTAATCACACCAAATAAATGATTTTCTTCTCCAACTATGGATAAGGCTGGCTCTGATTGGTATATGAGATCACACACATATATATTCTCTCTCATAAGTTTGTATAAGAGTAATTTCTGGAAGCATATAAAAGACAGAAGACAATAGCTACATTTGGAAAGGGGAGCCAAATTGGGTAAGGCAGGAATATTTATCTTTTATATTATCTTCTAATCCTTGAGAGTTTTGCACCATGAATATGTAATACCTTCTACTTTCAATTTCAAAAGTAGTCAATAGTAACAATAAAAATACATGAACTTGCTGAGAGAAATACGGTCATCTCACATGCCTGCTCCAAACTGGCTCATCAAACCAACCCTACTCCCAAAGCTTGGTGCAGGTGTCAGCCAACATGGGACAGTGTCCTTCAGGTCACTCGATCTATACAATCCTACTACACCCAACTTCTCCCTTCTGTACCGGCCCCTTCTGGCATCTGACCCTTCACTTGGCTCCCATTTCCAGCTCTCACTCTTTGTATTAATCAACTGATCTGGTTTCTCGAGACAAAGTGTTTTGCCCCATGATGTGCCCTCAGGCTTTTTCTTAGGGTGGGACACCCCTGAGATCCCTAACCCATAGGGGCCCACTGCAGTCATTGTGAGGGCTCAGGATTCCAGAACCCATTTTCTCTATCAGGCAATTTTGCCTTTGTGCTAGTTTCTGATTTCTTTGTATAATCAAACTTAAGCTCTTTTAGAGCTCAAAGTGCAAGAGCAAATCTACTTGAGGTTTGAAATCCTGGCTCACACCAACAGAAGAAAATCTCATGATTCGATTAGAGCAAATATGGCTCAGAAAATTCGTGCTTTCTCTCTGGCTCCAGCTCTTTTGTTTATGCACTGTTTCTTCCCATTCAACAGGCTGTCATTATGTGAGTGTCAATACACTGGGCGGAATCGTGGACATGATGTATCAGTGTTGAGGGCTACCAGAATTAGAACATAAAGACCACTTAACTCAGAACCAAATCAGGGAGTCCACAGATTAGTCACCAGAGAGATGCCAAGACAATGTTAGTCTACTCAGTGCACTCAACAGTATTACACATCTGAATGGGTGTTAGGCTCCCCCAGGGGTGCAGGGTGGGATTTATTCACTGCTTCTGTTGCAAGGGTGGGTGGTCACTACCCCAGCTCCTCTCAGGTGGTGTGTGGTGTGTTACGTGCCTTCAGACATCCTTCGCCCTCCGTTCCTCCTCTGACTCCCCCCCCAGCCATCAGTTCCTAGTGCTGTGTCTGCCTTTCATCACGTCTTGGTAACCCTCTTCCAATGCCAATGCACAGAGTGGGATGTGCACACTTCACTGAGAAGCTCGTTTCTTCCCACTATGTCTCTGCCTCATCCAGACAGTCAAGGTTGCAGAGATTGCTTTACATCTTAATGATACTGGGAAATACATAGGACGTACAGAGATTGCTTTACATCTTAATGACACTGGGAAATACATAGGATGTACAGGACAACAATTTCATTAAAAGTCCATTATGGCTTGGCTGTGTGGTGAGCCATGCAAGTTAATGACCAGGTGTTGTCAAATACTCAAAAGCCCTTGGCTTACCTCCTTGAATAATAAACTGACTTGGGTCCTTGGGGATGTGTGTTGAAGTACACCTAGGATGGCGGCTTTTGAGATTTTTAATCATTCACATACTACCTTGTTATTCTTTCTATGTATTATCTGTATTATTTAATATATTTCTGTGAATTAATTCCTGTTTCATTTTTACTTAAATGTCTGCTATATCTTTGTCCTAAGCAAAAGTATCTGTAGGGTTATGCATTTGAAAAGCTGTGTATCTAACATACATCACCAAAAAAAATCCATGAAAATACTATGCTGGCTACACCTTGGGGCATGTAGAAGGAAAATAATGACTCAGAAGTCAATAGACTCCATTGTGTCTTTATATTTCCCACCATTGCTAGTAAAGAATCGTACACACGGTACATGCTCAATATCAATTTGGTGATTATTGATTAGATCTCAGGTGACAATTACTTGTCAGGATTGTGATGAAAGAAAAAAAAGATAGTTCAGGATCTAATCTAAGCAAATTATTTCCTTGATTTCTAGGCCTTGAGACTTGGAAGCTACTGAAAAAAACACCTCAGCCCCAAACTTCTTGGTTCAAGTAGAAGGGTCTAAGAAAACTGACAAGCTATGCCGTAACTTACTCTTAGTAAAACAACAAAGCACTCAGGAAAGCTTAGCTTGCAAAACATAATGCAGAATTTTTGCTTTAGGAAGAATGTCTCGAGATCCAGTCCTTTCATGCAGAGTTGGTATATGCAGAGCCATTACATGAATGCAGGTTAGCACTTCAGCCATTGTCACCCAGACAGAAGCACCAGGAGCCATGGTGAAATCTCCCCAGCCCACCGTTGACCAAAGTTGGTTGTTAACCAAAATGGCTGAGACATGGGAGTTCACTCAACAAGGAGACAGATGGCCAAAACCGAATGGGAAGGTCTGCTTCTCACCAGAGAAACTAGACGCTACATGGAAAATTCCACGCCACAGTTCAAAGGGGCATTGTGACCTAATAAATTTAGCTGCATGGGTTATTAAAGGCAACCGTAAATTCAGTCCGGATTTTTTTTTCCTGTGCTTTTCCCACAGCTGAAACACATGTTAAACCAGAGAGAATTCCCAGGGAAGCTCAGTGCCTGTTTTGATAGCATCTGACATACCATGTGCCAGGATGAGAAATACCTCTGTAAATGACTTGTTGCCAAAACCAAGATCCCAGGAACACCAGCCTAGCATCTCTGCAGAAAGGCTTGGAGTGGGGATGCTATGACCTCTAGGTAAAGAACGAGTGACTGAATCTGCAGTCTGCAGCCAGCCAGAGTTGGGGACCTTTCTTTTGTTGGCTGGTTCTAACACCTAATCTCACCAAGGAACCTCTGTTAGAAAGTGAATAATTCATGTGCTCTTCCTCTATGGCGTTTAGCAGCGTAGGTGTCCTGCCAAGTCAAACAAAAGTGATAGAGACGTGCAGTTAGGGATTAGTGCAAATCAGGACTCCTACCTGATGGGATTTAGCTCTGTTCAGGCCTCTATACTGCAACCTGGGTGATCTGAGGGTCAGAAAACCAAGTGCAAAGGCAGGGCTCAGGCTTCAGTAAGCATCACATTGGAGTCATATACATAGCCTGTCTTTTATTTCTCCTTGAGCTTTTTAGGAGAGACCTTCGGAGATAAAAAAGATTTTGAAATTCCAAAAATGATGTACAAAATGGGTCCTTGTCAAATAAATCAACCAAGAAAAACAAAACCAGCAAAGAGATTGCTTTTTTTTTCCAAGGGCTGACTCAGAGATCTGTTTCTGTAGAAATGCCTGTGAATCTGTCTTCCGGACCATCTGCAGGAATATCATGGAGGGAAAGGAGGAGGCTGCAGGCAATGGGGAGGGCTGATAAATGGGTCCTTCACCTTTGTTTCTGCCTCTAGAGGCTGTGTACAAGGTACGCAAAAGAAACAGGCTTTTGACATTGTAATCATACCTCGTCTTTTACTAAGCAGTCTTAAGAAGATATATCGGATTAGGAAACGGCAAGATCATTAGCTTTGAAGCTAAAGAGAGCTGCTTTCAAATCTTGCCTCCACTTCTCACAGCAATGAGACTTTGGTCTCATTTAAGCTCACTGGGTCCTTTTTTTAACTGGTAGAATGGGACGATAATATGCACACCATAGAGTAACAGTAAGAATTAAAACAAGAAATATATATTTGTCAGGCATACAATAGGATATCACTACAGAAATTAGATGGCATATAGAAAATTACTATGATAGGAGATCACCCAGCTTACCAACATACTGTATTTATTCCACCTGGTTCCAAATGGTTTGTCCATTTTAAATTTTTTATTATTTATTTATTTTTTTGAGACTAGGTCTTGCTCAGTCTGGAGTGCAGTGGCAAAATCACGGTTCACTGCAGCCTCGACCTCCTGGAGTCAAGTGATCCTCCCACCTCAACTTTCCAAGTAGCTGAGACTACAAGCGTGCACTACCACACGTGGCTAACCTTTTGTATTTTTGTAGAGATGGGGTCTCACCATGTGGTCCATACTGGTCTTGAACTCCTGAGCTCAAGTGATCTTCCCACTTCAGCCTCCCAAAGTGTTGGGATTACAGACATGAGCCACTGCACTCAGCCAGGCCCATTTTTAAAATTATTATTCTTCTTTCTTTATTGGAGAGAGACTCACTCTGTTGCCCAGGCTGGAGTGCAGTGGTGTGATCTCGGCTCACTGCAGCCTCTGCCTCCAGAGTTCAAGCTGTTCTCATGCTTCATCCTCCCAATAAGCTGGGACTACAGGCGCCGGCCACCATGCCCAGCTAATTTTTGTATTTTTAGACATGGGGTTTCACCATATTGGCCAAGCTGGTCTCAAACTCATGGCCTCAAGTGATCCAGCCATCTTGGCCTCCCGAAGTGCTGGGATTGCAGGAATGAGCCCCCACGTTTGGCCCATTTTTAAAAATTAAATACACACTTTAAAATATGTAACACTTAAAACGTATATATTTTATGTAAATTACATCATAAGAGAAAAGTACTTCCTACTAATAAGGATACTCAAAATAATACGCTGCTGGGAATTCAGCAAACGTTTCCTAAGCACCCACTATGTGACAAGTCTTGTATGACAACCAGGGAGAGGCCAAGGCTCTACGAGAAGTGTTTTACAGACAGGTCCATCACTGGGACAGGGATGTGGCCCCCACAAGGTAACTACTAGAAGTTTTTCTAGATTTTTACCACTCCCACTGCAAGTGGTGGGGAAGAGAGCAGGCTGAAGAATAACCCAACAAAATCTCTCTAACTGGAGATGTAAGGACAATGGCAGGGGCAACACAGAGCTCCCAGGTCTGGCTGCCCCTCTCTCAGTGCTCTAACTGGGATTCCAAAGCAGGACGCTGCTCACTCTCACAGCAAACATCACCAAGTGTGGGTTCTGGCCAGGCACGATGCTGGGTACCAGTGATACTGTGCTTAGCACAAATATGGGGTTTCCCTCTCAGAGGCCTTAGTCTAAGGAGGGAGAGAGATGCCAAGCCAACATCACTAACAAAGGCCCCATAAGACTGTGTGAGACCAGAGTGGGGCCACGCCCGAGGGGCAGGGAAGGCTTCCCGGAAGAAGTGACTGTTTGGAGCTGAAAAATGAATGGCAGTTGCCACAAAAGAGAAGACAGGGGGTGGGCGGTAGGGGGTGATTTCCCAATAGAGGGAAAAGTAGAGGTGACACTAGAGAGGGAGGCAGGGGCCAGGGGCCAGGTGCTACTGAGCCCTGAGCACCATGGCAGGGAACCAAAGTTTGGTTTCTAAGAGCCAAGGGAAGCTGAGGAAGGGTGTTAAGCATAGTCTGTGTTTGGGAAGCTCACTCTGGCTGCTCTAGTGTGGAGTACATTGTCTGTGGGGCCAGAGTGGAAGCAGACAGGGAAGAGAGGAGGTCTGCAGTCCTTTGAGCAAGAGAGGATAATGGCGTGGATGAGATCAGCACAGTGGATAAGGAGGCAAGGGGAGAGGGAAAGGCCAACCGTAGAAGGCAGCTCCCCCATCTCTGCCCTCCATACCCCACTTTAGTCTCTGCCAGCCCCTGGGTGTAACGACACAGATGTGGAATCCCCATCCTTATGCCCACTAACCACTTACAGCTGGGCAGCAGGCGCTCTGGAGACACAGAGCCGGAGAGAAACCAGAGCTCTCAGGAAACTGGGGAGAGGAGTAGGGGGGCAAAGCTGAATGGCTGGGCTTCTGGGTCAGAGAGTCTCCTGCTGAGGCATACCTTTGGGAGACCTTCGACTCCTCTGCAGCCCCTTTTCTTCCCCTGACCCTTCCCACTTCCAGGATTGAACAAAAAGTGACCTGATCCCCACTACCCCCCTACTCAGTCCAGTCACAAAACAAGAGTCCCTGAAGGCCTAGAACACACTAAAAGGGGCCTGAGCTTTGGTCCCAGGTAGCAGTCTCTGATCTTCAGGACTAAAAACAAATTGGGTGCCTTCACCGACATTGTTTCCTCATCTGTCAAATGCTGATAATAGTCCCCACCTTGCAGGATAGCTCAGAAAATGAAATCAGACAGTAGACACAAAGCACCAAGCACAGTGTGAGACACAGTAGGTGTTTAATAAATGTAAGCATTATTCATGCATTCTAGGGGTGAGGTTAAGGCCAGAATCAAAACCCCTACCCCATACTATCCTCAGTCCCTTCTCTTACTCTGTCTCTATCTATAGAGGTGGTAACAATGGGTCTCTGGAGGCTCAAAGACTCAGGTAAGATTCACTTTCAGTTTTTTCCTAGAATTGTGGCCTAGATTCACTTCTATGTTTTACAATGTGGGACACTGGAGGGGGGTATTTTAACACCCGCACCAAAGGGGATGCCTCAATGGGATATATACTAAGGCTAGACTGACAGTGACTTCGTCTGCATACTTCACACCCCTCGGCCCTGCCTCCCTCAGTCCTATCACTAAAGCCCCCACCCTGTGTTTGTGTCTGGGGAACCCACTAGCATGGAAAAGGGTGGGTTCCAGGCAACCACAGGTCTACAAGATAATGGATAAGTGGGAGGGGTGGAAGCCACAGAGGAGACAGGGCCACCCCTAGTGGGCACTGGCATATATAGGAATGGGAGGCACAGACTTAAGCATGAGGTAGGGAATAGCTGAACAGTCTGTCTTCTAATTTACACTTGCTTACATTCTTGGACAAGATTTTATATACTAAATTTTGCCACTTAAATCTGATAATCAGGATGATGATATAGTTAATGGTTAATGCATATTATGGGGACTGACTTTGTGTCAGGCACTTTGCTAGACACCTTACATGCGTTATCTTAATTAGTCCTCTCAACAACTCAGCGTAGGTATTAGGTTGGTGCAAAAATAAGTGTGGTTTTGTCATTATTATGTTTTTTTAGAAAGTCTTGCTCTGTCACCCAGGCTGGAATACAGTGGCACGATCTTGGCTTACTGCAACCTCCCCCTCCTGGGCTCAAGTGATTCTCCTGTCTCAGCTTCCCCAGTAGCTGGGATTACAGGCACGCACCACCACACCCAGCCAATTTTTCTATTTTTAGTAGAGGCAGGGTTTCACCATGTTGGCCAGGCTGGTCTCAAAGTGACCTCAGGTGATCCGCCCACCTCGGCCTCCCAAAGTTCTGGGATTACAAGCACACGCCACCGCGGCCAGACCTTTGTCATTACTTTTAATGGCAAAAGCTGCAATTACCTTTGCACTAACCTAATACTTCTATTACCCCCTTTCGCAGATGAGGAGATGAACGCACTTGCCTAAATCTGCACAGCTGGCAGAGGAGGAGCTGAGATTCAGGCAGGGGGAGCCTGAGGTCTTAGCCTGTGCTCCTCATCTTCAAGATGATGTCTAAAATATCAGCATTTTAGCAATACAGGTGGGGGCACTCTGCAATCTTCTAACTTTATCTTATTTGATCCTAGAGAAACATGTCTAAGTAAGTGCCCAGGTTCCCAACGGAAGGCCTGATGGCATGCTTTTTCTAGAAATGACTATGATGGCCCTACTGAATCAATTATAAATGGTACATTTGTGCACTGTACAGTATACGGTTCTCTGGTGTGTACATATATCACATAAATAAACAGTACAAGAACCAATCACATATATTTAATTGCATTTTATTTACTTAGGAGCTCCTGGGAGAAAAACCTAGCAGTGCTGAAGAGCGACTGTGGGACTTTGAGGAAACTGCTGGAAGAATACTGGGTAGAGAACCTGAGGCCGAGAGTCAAAAAGGTCTCCCCAGGGGAGAAGCTGCCATTTAAGAGAGATTTTCTAAAGTCACCAAAGCAGGAGAACATAGTCTGAAAACACAAAAGCTGCCAGGAAATGAAATTACTGGGTGACAAGGAGTGACGACTGCCCGGAGAAATTCTCTAAGTAATGACACGGGTGCCGTCATCAGGGGCCTCAAACTGTTGGAAGCAATGCAACACCAGAGCCTTCCTGGACTTGCTTTAATACATTTAACATGTCAATCCCCCTACAGCACTCACATCTTGGAGACAAAGTGTTTAACAACATATACTTCATGTGTGCTTGTTTGGTGCTTTTCGGTCTCTGGGCCTCTAAAACGAAATAGAACATTCAAAATACAATTTTTTTAAAAACATGAGAATTAAAGCATACTGGAATGTCTTCCTTCATTTTCCTGCTCTGAAAGCTCCTAGGAATCTTCCTAGTTAGAACCTTAATTATGGAAATTCTCATTTATATTATGTGATTTATTTAAAGCCTTGTCTTTCCAAGAGAATAAAATCCTGGTTTTGAAGCACCTCTCAAAATAATTTATTCTTCTCCACTGACTAACTGCTTTGGCCAGAAATCATGAATTTATAGTACATTATGCCAAAGCAAAACACTCTAATAACTTAATCAAACATTTAAAATCCAGCGCACAGCCATATAATATACAGAAGCAGTTCTCTCAGCTCTCTCGTTAAAGGTCAATCACCATTTTTATTCCAAACCTCCACATCTTGGAGAAGCCGTGCGCACACACACAGATTGAGAGAGAGACAGAGACAGAGAGAGAGAGAGGGAGACATAAGCATTTTGAGATTCAAAACTTGGCTGACATATACCCAGGCTCACAACAATTCTCCTTGTTATGCTTTGAAATGCAGAAGTCGATCCTTCAGCTATTTTTTTTCCAAATTCTACCAAAAAAATGGGATCTAAAGAATAAAACAAGACTAAAATCTAGTTTTTTTGATCTTCAAGACATTGAGGGGAAAGAGCGAGGCCCAACTCTCAACAGATTAATGTGGGCTTACCCACTAAGGATAGTAATATAGAAATAAGAACGATAACTCGCATTGTTTTGTCTGTATGTCTTTTTAGAGTACTTTAACACATACATACTTTCTGACAACACCCTCGTTCCTATCAGACATAAAAGACTATTAAGTTCATTTTTCAGATGAGAAGAAGCATGCTTCAGCAGCTTCTGATGGGAGAACAGGGAAAGAATGCCAGTTTGGTATGTATTTGGCATGGGATGTTTGACCTAAGAGATGGACTAAAGCCAATGAGTAAAAATGCAAAGCGTACTTAGTCAAATAAATTCCTCTCTCTCTCTCTCTCTCTCCTTATTCATCACTCTTCGGCCGTGATGATGATGAGGGAGAGGAGCAGTGCTGAAATCACTAAGTGATGGCTGTGCCGATCTCAAAATGAAGCACTTCATATGGGTAATCTCATAAGAGCCTCATAAAGTGGGTTAATGGAGGCATGGCGTACATGCATTTAACTTGTAAGTGAACTTGAGCATAGGCACCCAGCAAAAATTAAGGGGGAAGGAGTAAGAGAAGGTGAGAAATTCGAGGTGCCGAAGATCCTACAGCCATTCTTCTCAGTGAACCTGTGCCCGCAAATGACCCTGAGATGAGGGATGTGAATCTGCTCTTCCTTCGGTCTCACAGTCCTCATCTGCTGCTCACTGTATGAGCATTTCATGGAGTGTAATTTCAGTAATCAGTGGTACTTCTCAGTATACATGGCCCTACATGTCTTGTTTCTAGGAGCTATACCTGTCAATCATTTTGAATATATTCTATTTTTATCCTCCATGCTAACTCTACAAACAGGTCTCTCTTTAAAAGGTAACTCCACTGAACAATGATTAACCCCATTTAACAGATGTTACTCGCAGCTGCTAAGAAAGTTGCCTGGAATCTCATGACTGGTAAGTGAAATGAGAAGATTTATCCAGATTCAAATCCAGGTTGATCCTAACTCTAAAGTTCATGCTCTGAATCTCTGCATACTTAGGCTAGAACCCACTAAACCCCTAAGGAACATAACACACATAACAGAAGCCGATTCCTCTCTACTAGGAGCAAAATAACTCTTGCAGTAATTTAAAAGAATATATTTGCCACACATATGCATTTAAATATGTAATCTAATTATTTGTTTCACATCTAATGAAAGAGTAAATGGAACTCTGGGTTAGAGCTAAAAACGTCATGGTTTTTCTGTTCTTTGGAAAAACGGAGCTAACACACCAAGGCAACTTAAACTTTAAACGTTGCACTCTGCATTAAAATTTCATGAAAGTCAAATTCCTTTCTAGCCTATTTCCTTTTCTGTAAGAGGAGGAAATTGGATAATGCAATATCTCAATCTCCTTCTGACTCCTGAAGGTTGTTTTCTTTTCCTGGTACCTGGATTCAGAACAGTCCTGGATTCAAATCTCAGAACGGTAAATTTCTTTAACTATCTGACTTTCAGATTTTTTCCTCTGCTAAAATAAAACTTTTTTTAAATATGCATCTTAAAAAGTTTTTAGTCACGAAAATGGTCAAACTTACAGAAAAGGATAAATGTATTTTGAGTATCCCTATATCCACCACTTAGATTCAACAATTATTTTCATTTTGCTACATTTGTTTTATTTTATTTACTGAACCATTTTAAAGTGCAGCAGATCCTTGAATAATGGCATTTCCTTCAATGTCCCTTCATTGTAACATTGATTAGGAAAAAAATCACTTCCCAGCTGAGACCACTGTCTCTATGGAGTTTGCAATGTCCCATATCTGTATGGGTTTTCTCACAGCTTCAAGTCAGAGCCATGCATGAAATTTGGTTGTTATATCTGTCTCTTGAGTCTCTTTTTAAAATAAATTTTTTTGAAGTATAACACGTACAGAAAAATGTACAAATCAAATTTGTACAGCTTGAAGCATGTTCACCCACTGAACAGATCCATGAAACCTCTACCCAGATCAAGAAACAGCTGATGACACACCCCAGAAATCCCTTAGTGCCCCTCTCCATTCGCAACTCCCCATTGCTTACCACTACCTCGGCTTTTAACACCATAGATTAGTTTTGCCTGCTTTTGAAGTTTACACAAATGGAATCAGGTAATATATATTCTTTTATGTCCGGTTTTTGTCCCCGATTATGCTTCTGAGATTTACCATGTGGTTACAGACAGCAATTTTTTTTGGCGCATTGTTTTCATTTTCTACCAGTCAATTCCATTACGCGAATACACCACAATCTATTGATTTATTCTAATGTCAACGAGTATTTGGCTTATTTCCAGTCTGGGGCTATTACAAATAGTGCTGATATGAACATTCCTGTGTATGTCTTTTTGTAGGGTATGTACCCAGGAGTGGAAGGTACATGTACATTCAGCTCTGGTTGGTACTGCCCATATTCGAGAGTAACTGTATCAATAACTCCCGTAACAGTATATGGTAAATGCAGTTGTTTCACTTCATCACCAACACTTGATATTGTAAGTTTTAGCCATTCCAATTAGTGTGTGGTATGTGTCATTGTGGTTTTATTCTATATTTCCCTAAAGACTAATGACACACTAAGCAACTTTTCATACGATCATTGGCCACTTCTCTATCTTCTTTTGCGAAGTGTCCAAAACTCTCACCCATTTTTCTACTGAGTCATTTGTCTTTTTCCTATTGATTTGTAGGAGTTCTTCTCAATTCTAAAATAAGTCCTTTGTCAGTTATATGCACTGCCAATATCTTCACCCACTCTGGGACATGTTCTTTCAATAATGTATTTTGGCGAATTATTTATTTTAATGTAGTCCAAATCATCTTTTCTCTTTAGCGTCTTCTGTGCCTTGCTTATGAAATATCAACTACCTCAAGGCCACGAAAATATTCTGTTATTTTTTTGAGATGGAGCCTTGCTCTGTTGCCCAGACTAGGGTGCAGTGGTGCGATCTTGGCTCACTGCAACCTCCGCCTCTTGGGTTCAAGCGATTCTCCTGCCTCAGCCTCCCGAGTAGCTGGGATTACAGGCACATGCCACCACACCTGCCTAATTTTTGTATTTTTAGTAGAGATGGGGTTTCGCCATGTTGGCCAGGCTGGTCTCAAACTCCTGACCTCAGGTGATCCACTCGCCTCAGCCTCCCAAAGTGCTGAGATTACAGGCACGAACCACCACCCCCAGCCAAAAAATATTATTTTCTAGAAGTGTCTTTATCTTTCTACAATCCACTTGTAATTGATTTATGAATGGCATTGGTAGGGATCAACAGAAAAAGTTTTCCATATGGTTACCCAATTACTCTAGCACAGTTTTTTAGACAGACCATCCATTCCAGGTGGCCTCACAGAGCCACCTTTGTTACAAATCAAGTATCCTTCTATATCTGGGTCTTCTAGACTGTCTTTGCTTTTCTTGGTCATTTGCATTCCTATATAAATTTTAGCATCATCTTAATTTCCACAACAACAAGCTGCTGGCATTTTGATTAGGACTGCCCTGAATCATCAATTTGGAGACAGTTGCCATATTTGCAATGTTAAGTATTCCAATACATGAACACCATGCAGCACTCCATATATTTGACTCATCTTTAATTTCTTCCAGTAATGTCTGTCTTTCTGTGTTAAGGCCTGTGCATCTTTCATCAGATTTATTCCTAGGCATTGGTATATATACACACATATATATTTATTTTGAGACAGAGTCTCGCTCTGTCACCAGGCTGGAATGCAGTGGCACAATCTTGACTCACTGCAACCTCCGCCTCCTGGGTTCAAGTGATTCTCCTGCCTCAGCCTCCCGAGTAGCTGGGACTACAGGTGCGCACCACCATGCCCAGCTAATTTTGTATTACTAGTAGAGATGGGGTTTCACCATCTTGGCCAGGATGGTCTCGATCTCCGGACCTCGTGATCTGCCCACCTCAGCTTCCCAAAGTGCTGGGATTATAGGCATGAGCCACCGCGCCCGGTCGGCATTGGTATTTTTTGGTGCTATTGTAAACATAGTTTTTTTTTTTTAAATTTCCCAATTGTTTGTTGTTGGTATATAGAAATTGTATTTTTTTTTTTTGGTGTATTGACCTTGTGTCCAGTGACCTTAGAAATCTACTTAAGAATTCTGATAGTTAGGAAGAATAGCTAACGTGTGCTGGGCTTAATACTTAGGTGATGGGTTGATACATGCAGCCTTTGTGCACCTACCAACACAATTTACAATCTAATGTGCCACCATGGCACACGTTTACCTATGTAACAAACCTGCACATACCGCACATATACCCCGAAACTTAAAATTTAAAAAAGAATTCTGATAGTTTATGTGTAGATTATTTTATATTTTTCATGTAATCAATCATTTAAATAATGGCACTTAAATTTGTTTTATTCCAATCTTTATATCCATTCTTTTTCCTTGGTTCTGTGGTTTTTTGGCTCCTCTCTCTCCTTCCCTCCCTTTTCTCTCCCTTCCTTCCTTTCCTATTTTTCGAATCATTGCCAGAACCAGAATTTCCAATACAGTATTTAATAGAAGCTATGACGGCAGGAGTCTAGTTCTGTTAGGAGAAACGTTTTCAATATTTCACCATCAACTTCGATGTTTGCTGTAGGTTTTTTAGGTAAAGAATTTCCCTTTTATTCTTAATATGTAAAATGCTTTTAAATCACAAATTAGTATTGAATTTTATTAAATACTTTCTTCAGTATCTGAGAAGAGGAAATGACTTTTCTTATTTCTTCTGTTAATGTGATTAATTACATCTTTATTTTTGAAACAATAAAAGTATATTTGTTGTTCATGTCACAGCCAAATGCAGGTCAGCAGAGGCCCAGGATCCTTCTACTTTGTAGCTCTACATCCTCCTTAGAGTGCTGTCAATTTAGCCAACATAGGGAAAGAGTACAAGTATGGAGGGTCATGAAGGGCATGTCACTTCTACTCTCATTCCATAGAATTCCAGACGCAGTCACATTTCCGCACCAGCTTCCAGGATTTTTGGAAGTGTTGACTGTGTCTGTCCTATACCAATGTCTCTCCAGTCTTTTGGTTGTATGAAGCTTGTTGTTTTTGTTTTTTCTGAGATGCAGTCTCACTCTGTCCCAGGCTGGAGTGCAGTGGCACAATCTTGGCTCACTGCAACCTCCACCTCCTGGGTTCAAGTGATTCTCCAGCCTCAGCCTGAGTAGCTGGGACTACAGGCGTGTGCCATCACACCTGGCTAATTTTTTTTTTATTTTTGGTAGAGACGAGGTTTCATCGAGGTTGGCCAGGCTGGTCTGGAACTCTTGACCTGAAGTGATCTGCCCACCTCAGCCTCCCAAAGTACTGGGATTACATGGGTGAGTCACCGCATCCAGCCTGAAGCTTGTTCTCTGCAGACTCCTTAGAAAGTGTCCATGGGCACCATGAGGCCTAAGTTCTTGAATATTCATAATAGGTAGTCTGCAGTCACTGCACTTGAATGTCAGCAAGGCTAAATATAAATGCTGTTGTTCACATTTTATTTTTTTAGGTTATTCACTTGTATTCTGACATAAGGTTTTGGCATCAAAAAGTAGGCAAGAAATCCAATTTTCTTTCATTATGAGTCTCTGATTGAATGCTTAAGGACTTTTTCCTTTCAAATGTAATAGTTTTATTAGAACATATTTTGTTTTGACCCCTCAGAGTTGACTTTTCCAAACATTCAGTGCACTTCCACGAGGTACCTTCTAATCTTTTAAGAACATTTTCTTGAATAGTAATTATCAGTACTATCAGTTTTGTTTTGTTCCATTGTTTTCTTCCTCAGAGATTCCTATTATAAGTTTGTTAGAACCTCTTTGCCTAACTCTCACTTTCTCTTAAATCCCTTTATCTCTATATTAATTTCTTGTTGACTTAAGAATACTCTTTCCATCTTCTATTTCTTTTAAAGCAGTATTCATCCATTTCTTTTTAAAATCCATCTAGATTAAAATATATGTATGTATTTTTGGCATAAAAAACATTTATTTTGCTCGTAAGTCTATAAATCAAGTAGGGTTTCATGGGTCAGCGTAAAAACTTTTTATATTAGAACAGATTTTGATTTACATAAAAGCTGGGAAGATAGTACTGAGAGTTCTCATATAGCCCATACCCAATTTCCCCTATTAACATCTTATATAATACAGTTGTCATAATTAATGAAGCAATCCTGTTGCATTTATTATTCACTAAAGTCAATACTTTTTTCAGATTTTCTTAGTTTTTACTTTTTGTGTTTATTTCAGCATCCCATCCAGGATATAACATTACATTTAGTCATTATGTCTCCTCAGGCTCCATTTGGCTGTGACAGTTTTTCTGATTTCCCTTGTTTTTCATGACCTTAACAGTTTTGAGGAGGGCTATTCAGGTATTTTTTATGAAGTTTCTCAATAGAGATTTGTCTGATGTTTTTCACTTAACACTGAGATGATGGGTTTGGGGGAGGAAGATCACAGATATAAAGTAATATTTTCATTGCATCATATCGAAAGTACATACTATTAAATGATTTATCAATGTTGACACTGACCTTGATCACACGGCTAAGGTGGTGTGTGTCATATTTCTCCATTGTAAAGCTACTGCCCACTCCCTTCCCTTTTCACATAGAACTCTTTCGAAGGAAGTGTCTCTGTGAAGTCCACATTTAAGGAACAGGGAGTTAGGTTCAATCTCCTAGAGGGCAGAGAACCTACACAACAAATTAGTTAGAATTTTTCTGTATGGGATCTTTCTCTTTATTCCATTTATTTATTTACTCATTTATTTCTGTGAGTATGGACTCATGGCTATTTAAACTTTGGTAATAATTCAATAATTATTTTGTTACTCAAATTGTTCCAGCTTTGGCCACTAAGAATTCTTTGTTTGCTTTTACGTCCTTTTGACATACTCCCCAAATTGTGGGGTTTCACATTTTGTTTTGAGCGCTCCCTTTATGGCACAACAACATGCCTCAGTCCTAGAATAAACCATTTTTCCAAGACGCTTTAATTCCTTTTTGTGGGAAAATGATTTTAAAAATCATCAGCTGGGTGCTGGGCATGCTCATTGCTACTCCAGTGTTGTTGCTTCCAGGCCCTCTTGCTGACAGAGCAAGAAAAGTGTTTTGTTTGTTTGTTTGTTTGTTTGTTTGTTTTGACTGAATCTCACTGTCACCCAGGCTGGAGTGCAGTGGTGTGATCTCGGCTCACTACAACCTCTGCTACCTGGGTTCAAGTGATTCTCCTGCCTCAGCCTCCCAAGTAGCTGGGACTATAGGCACATGCCACCATGCCTGGATAATTTTTTGTATTTTTAGTAGAGATGGGTTTTCACCATGTTAGCCAGGATGGTCTCAATCTCCTGACCTCGTGATCCACCCACCTTGGGCTCCAAAAGTGCTGGGATAACAGGCGTGAGCCACCACACCCAGCCAGAGCAAGGAAATATTTTTTGCATATTAATTCATATAAATACATGTATCAAAAATATTTCTATGTATATATTCATCGATATTAAATAAAAGTACCTACAGTAGGCTAAACATGAGTTGATACTGATGTCTCAAACTCTAGTCCATTCCCACATATTCTAGCTTTCTCCATTGTTTGTTTCTAACCACCCATTTCAACAGCAAGAAATCTGTCCTCACCATCCACCATCTATTGTTCAATTCCAGTATACGTGTACAGTGTCTCAGAACTGTTAACCCATATCCCCAGGGGAAACAACTTTACCAACTAGAGTACAGTTCTTCTGTGCAGTTCCTTTTGCCTTTAGTCTTACAGACTCCACTCATTTCCACAGCTTAGGTCAGCACCTTTGCTCCCTCAAGTTCAGTGACGCTGATGCATACATTCATCACAGTCTGCATTCCATCCTGGGATACCCCACTCTCCTACATGACTTTTTAAAAATTTGCATGCATTATAGTTCACTCTTTGTGTTGTAAAATTTTATAGGTTTTGATAAATGCATAGTGTCACATATCCACCATTTCATTATCATACAGCATAGTTTTACCATCCTAAACCCCACCATCCCGCACTGTGCTTTATTCAACTTTCGGTTCCCTCTTCTGCTCTGAATCCCTAGCAACCATAGATCTGGACTGTATAAGACTATGTTTAACTTTTTAAAAAGCTGCTGAACTGTGTTCCAAAGTGGTTGTACCATTTTGTATTACTGTCAGCAATGAATGAGAGTTCCTGTTACTCCACCTCACCAGCAATTAGCATTGTCAATTTTTTAAATTTTCACCACTGTAATAGGTGTGTAGCAGTATCTCACTACACACCTATTTGCATCACCCTAATGAAAGAAGCTGTTGAGTATGTTTTTGTATGCTTACTTGCCAGCTGTATATCCTCTTCAATGAAGTGCCTATTTGAATCTTTTGTCCATTTCTTTCCTTTATAGGGGGAGAGTGGTATCTGCTTACTGTTGAGTTTTTAAATCTCTTTGTATATTTTGCATATAAATTCTTTATCAGATACATGTTTTGAAAATATTTTCTTTATAGTTTTACATTTTACATGTAGGTCTATGAATCATCTTGACTTCAATTTTGTGTAAGATGTAAGATTTGTATCCAGATTCATTTTTCTGTATCAGCACCACTTGTTGAAAAGATTATTCCTTCTCCCTTGAATTATCTTTACACATTTGTCAAAAATCAGTTGACTGTATTTGCATGTGTCTATTTCTGGGCTCGCTATTCTGTCCCGTTGATGTGTGTGTCTATTTTTTCACAAATATCATGCTGTCCGGATTACTATAGCTTTACAGTAAGTCTTGAAACTGGATAGTGTAATTTCTACAAGTTAGTTTTTCTTCAGTATTGTATTGGCAGTACTTATTTTGAAGTACTTCTATTGTTAAGTTCTTTTTTGAGTTCTTCACCCCTCCTTTCAAATCCTACATTTCTCTTATTAAATTTCTGAGTTTTTGAAATTCAGACTTATGTTGTTCTCTTATAATTTATATGTTCTTAAATTCTTCTAGCCAGTTTTCAACTATTCTATTACAGTTTATTTGCTTTGTGGGTATCTCCTTTTATATGTTTTCATTGTTTCTAAGAAAGTTCTGCTTCTCATACTTTTTCTTATTTAAAAACCTTTATATGGGCTTCAATCAGAATCCTTTTAACTGCTTATTTTTTAAGTGAAATAAATTTCCCTGTAGTTTTAGAATGCAGCAGTGAAAGAGCTTTTTTTTTTTTTTTTTAAGATTTAAGACTCTAGAGCTCATTCTGGTTTTTGCAAAGCAATGAAAAACATGGCCTTGTATTTTCCAAGATTTGACTCTTCTGGTGAATTCTAACATTATACTTCTCAAGGAGTTCTCTTTTTATTTCTACTATTGTTCCTTTTCTGATCAACTGCTCCCAGAAGTTTCTTACCAATGTTAGACCTTTCCTAGGAAAAGAGCCTCATTTTTGTTTGAAGAGTTTATAGACCCCAGAATGTTCCAAGTATTATCAGTCATTATTACATCATGGTTCCTTTGTACTTACCATGAATTGGATCTGATAGAACTCTCTTCTATATTTTGCAGCTTTTCTCAGATTGGCCACTGTATTTTCCAATGAGTAGAGATGGGTAATTTAAGGGATGCCCTCTTCTCAGGGTCCTAAGAACCACACCTGCCTTCCCTCTGCTTTCTCCCACACAGATGAGATACCACAACAGTCTTGAAACCATCTACTGGGGATTCACTGAATTACTGCTCCAACTAATTTTACTATAGATGTTGTGTATGTCTTTGGTTTTGCTATCCTAGTTTTTCAGCATGTTTTTATTTGAGAGGTGAAATTTCCACTATTAAACCAACCTTGCCTTCTTTGAATAAGCCAAATTTGGTTGGAATATATTATCCTTTTCACGTATAACTGAATTCATTTGCTAGTATATTGTTAGGAAATTTGTAAAAATATTCATGAATCACATTGGTTTATATTTTTTTCTTGAAATGTCCTTACTGGGTTTTGTTCTCAAGGTTATGCTGGCTAAATAGACAAATGTTCATTCTTTTAATAGAATGAGTTTGTATTAAGTTGCTATACTTTATTCCTTAAAACTTTGTTAGAATTTATTGCTAAAGCCATCTGAGCCTAGATTTTTTGATGGAATGTTTTAAGTATTTAATTTCTCTAATTGATATAAGACAGATTTTCTATTCCTTCCTGTTTCTATTTTCAATTTCATTTACTCTTTAAAATCATTAAGATAAACTTGCTCAAAGTCTGCTCCTATTATCACTTTAATATTTATAATATCCATACTTATATCCCCCTTTTTATTCTTCATGTTGGTAATTTAGTCTTTTGTTTTTTGATATGTCTTGTCAGTGTCTGTAATTTTAGTTGCTTCAAGAATTAGTTTGGCTTTTTAGAATTTTTCTATTATACATTCATTTCTATTTCTTATACTTCTGCTCTTAATAATTTCCTTTCTTCTGTTCTGTTGTTCTTGCCCTAACTTTGTAAGGAGGATATTTTAATCGAGATATGTGCTTCTTTTAAAATAGATACTATACATAATATATACCATGAATTGAATAATATAGCTTAAAGACTATACATTTTCCTCTGAGCATGGCTTTGGCTGCAGTCCACACATTGTGAGACATTGTATGTTTATTAACATTCAGAAAAATATGTTCTAATTTCCACTGCGATATGTTCTTCAGCTCGGAGTATTTAGAGGTATATTACTCAATCTCAAAATATTTTGGATTTTTCTACTTTTCTTATTAACTTCTTGATTATTCCTGCTGTCAGAGAACATGCTCCATATGATATCCTTTGATATTTGTTGACTTGCTTTCTAGATCAGTACATAATAAAACTTTCATATGCCCTTGAAAAGATGTCTATTCTATGTTGTTTAGAGTGTTCTCTATATATCAGTTACATCAGGTTTACAAATATTGTTATTTACTATTCCATATTTTTACTAAGAATTGTACCTCCTTGTTCTATTAATTACCAAAAAGTGTATCTTAACTATGCTTATAAATTTGTCTATTTTTTTTTAGTTCTGTCAATATTTGCTTTCCATATTTTCAGGGTATGTTTTTAGACACATACAAATACAGATTTGGTATATCTTCCTGGGATATTTACTATTTTATCATTAAAAAATTCCCCCTTTATATCTAATATTTTTTCTTTAAAGTCTATATTATCTTTAATAGAGTGACACTAACCTTTCGGTTAGTGTTTTCATGCTATCATTTTCTTTTTTTTTTTTTTACTTTCAAGTTTTCTCTATCCTTATGTTTAATGTTATTCTTTTGTAAAAAGTATATGTTTGGTATTTTTTAAATACACTCTGACAATCTATGTTTTTTAATTGGAGAATTAGTGCATTTACATATAAGGTAATATGATATATTCATGTTTAAATGTATCATCTTTCTGTTTGTTATCTATTTCTTCTATGTTCATTTTCCTTCCCTTTTATCCTTCATTTTAATTCATATTTTGTATCATACTGTGCTCCTTTCCCCTGAGAGTATCATAATTTTTTGGCTTTTTTTTTAGAGGCTATGCTAATTTCAACATACATCTTTGACTTAATAAGGCAATAAATATTAGCACTATTACTTCCTGAATAATTTAAGGATCTTAGAACATTTTAATTCCATTGACCCTTCCAATTTTGTGGTACTGTTTCTATTCTATTCTAAGCTTTTTTTGAACTTAAAAGTCAACTCCCATGTTTTTCTTGACATTGACTTTTTTAAAAGATCAGGGCAGCTGTCTCAAAGAATATCCCACTTACAAAGTGTGTTTGTTTCCTCTTGGTTTAACTTTTTCCTGTATCCCATCCACTTTCTGGCAACCAGAAGTGAGATCCAGCTAAATTAGGTTTAGGTAAATATATTAAGCAAAGTACTTCGTAGGTGATACTTTGAGTTTCATATTTTATCACATCATATTTTATGATAATTCTAACTTCATAGTATTCTTGCATAGATTACATGAGATGGTATCTGTAAAGTGCCTGACATGCTATCTGACAAATGATAAAGAGCAGAATTTCTCAACTTTGGCACTAGTGACATTTTGGGCTGAATAATTCTTTGTTGTAGGGCCGTCCTGTGCATTTAAAGATGTTGAGATATTCCTATACCCCATCTGCTGGGTGGCATCTCCCAGTTGTGACAATCAAAAATGTATCTAAACATTACCAAGTGTCCTCTGGAAGGCAAAATTAGGCCCAGCTTAGAATCACTTATATAGAACAAAAACTCAAGTGCTTTAATAAATATTCCTCAAGCACTTACTATCATGCCTTGCTCAATGCTCAAGTCTGTGAGATTAGGAGCTAAATGGGACATGAATCCTGACCTCAACAGTCATGGTTTTGGGAAGAAACAATCCAGAAAACAGGGAATTAAAATATGGTGTCATAAGTGCTGTGATAGGAAGACACCTGTGTTATGAGAGTAGGGGCAACTAACTCAGCCAGAGGCATAGGGTACTTTCATGGGGGAATAGAGAATTCTAAGTTGAGACCCAGAGGACAGACTTCCTTTTCCTTTCCCAGGAAGACCCAAGAGAACAAACCAATAATGACTACTCAGAGTGGAAATAAACCCTCCAGAAATGAAGTATTATAACCCCTATTATTTCCAGGCTCTATCTTAGACTATGATCAATAAAGATGTATCTGTTACAAAATACAGAGACACAGATAAGGTGAGCCAGGAGTAAGAGCTAGAAATGGCACAATCCACCGTCATATTATTAATAGCAAATGTATTATGTTTTCCAATTCTACACCCCCAAGTCTGTATGAAAACAGAACGAATAACCAAAACCAGATTAACACCTATCAGGATCAATGTCACGCACATCCCTTCTTGCTAACACTGAAAGGTATTATGAGAATGACTATTCAGCTGTGTATATGAACCCAGCTGCCTGTGTTTCTAATCTTCTTCCTGATTAAGTACTTCTTCAGATCACTTGCAATAGAAGTCAGAGATTGGCCAACTGTTCACTAAGCCTGTTTCCTCTACTTCCTGGGCACAAAGCTCAACTACCTTTCCTCCCGCCTCTGTAGTTTCCTGTGGCCACATGACTGATTTCTAGCCTAAAGTATGTGAGACTGGAAGTGACATGTACTTCTTGAAATCTGCAAACTTCCCATGTGAAATTTTTCATGCTGTTTTCTCTTCTTCTGGCTTGATGCAGACAAACATTGGTACCTTGGAAGCCAAGATTTAAGGAGGGTAAAGTCGAGGAGAAGAAGAAGACTTTGTCCCTGAGTCTCCACTTGGAGGAGAGAGGCCTTATCAGGAATGCCCATATTGGGTTTTACATGAATAAGTAAACGTCCGCTGTGTTAAGTCACTGAGATTTGAGGGTTTATCTAGCAGAGCAGCTAGCATTACCCACCTAATACACCAACACGGAGAAATAATCAGGTTTCCTCTGCAACTGTAATCCATTCAGTTCCCCAGACATGCATGGGTATTTCAGCCTTGTTCACCAAGCCAAAGAAAAGAGGCTTTGCCAAAATATTTCATCGATATTCCCTGGAGTTAAATGTTTATGCGAGAGGCTACTCTCAGGGCCCTTACTAAAGATCACACTTCATCTAGTATCCGCTGCACATGAGTATGAAAGAACATCATCTTTCATGTCAGACAGAAGTGGCTTTGAATCTTGGCTCCCCTCCTGACCGTTCTTTGACTCAGTCTCTCTGGGTCTGTTTCTTCATCTGCAAAATGAGGGTAATTACACCTCATAGGAATTTTGTGGCAATAAAAAAATACAAATAGCATGTAAAACACTGGCGTAGTTCCTGGCATGTCCAAGGTACTCAATTAGTTCCTTCCCCAAAACCAGGAAATTAATGAATTGGGAATTGTTTTCACTCTTCTAATCAGAAGGCTAAGCAAGGGGTGGCCTTTTCACAAAGGACCACGTATTGATCTTTCTGTAGAAATGCTGAATATTTCATACAAAGGAACCAGGTTCAACAAATACTTTTATGTTCTCTTTGGTCTAAATAAGAAGAACTTGAGTGTTAAGAAACTTAAAAATAAACGTGTAAACAGAGACAACATTCATTCTTTTTATAACTATTTTCCCTTGCAAGAAATAAATGTCATATTTTCAAACCAACACCAGCAGAACATATGCTGGGATTTGACCCAGAAGGAGAACAATAAATGAGACGGTTCACACAACAGAGAGCGAGGAAAGCATTTTTCTGGGTAATACTAACTGACGTGCAATGGGGACCTTCCCTGTTCTTATGTGGCCCCAGATAAATTGACTCCAGGGGAAAAGATGGCACATCTCAAAGCTAACTAGTCAGGGACAAGCACACCACCTTACCCAAGCCCCCCTCTGTAAATGAGATTTGGCAACCAGATAGGTAAACAGAACACAGTTCTTCTAGGGAAGCCAGCAGAGCCGTGAGCTGTTGCAGCTTCATCCCTCTGACTGCAGAAGAAAGAGGCTGAAATGTCAGGGCAACCAAGATTCAGAGAGAACTTTGAAGAGAGCCACCCACCAGCATGACTAAGTGCTCTTGGGGACAATCCCTGCTCAGAGGGCAGAAAGCAAATATCCAGATGTTATGAGCTGCCAGATGTGATTAACAGAAGAAAGGTGAAGTTGCCTACTTAACCATCTGAGCAGCTCTCCTCAAAGTAATCCAAGAGTTTTCTGCAAAAGTATTCATCAACAAAACAAATGGAGGCTCCAACCGTCTTCCATTCCCATCCCTTTTCCTCTTTCCCTCTCATTGAGTCAGAACAGTGGTCTATTTTTAAACCACTGGCAATTCATTCTCTCGTGGAAACGTGGGGGCTTCTTGACACAGGCTGATGCTCACTCACAGGAGATACAAGCGCGCTGAAGGCTGCGCCCACTCACCAGTCCTTCCTCTCCCCGCAAGAGTGGGGCAGAGAACACTCAGGGAGGAGAGGGCCTCAGGAGGGAGCTTCTGCCCGTGCAGAGGACTAGGGACTGTCTGATGCCAGATCTCATGGCAGGGATAACTGCAGACTTCCCTCCTCCGTGGAAGGGAAGGTTTACACTTGGGTAAAAACCAGCCCCTTATACAGGTACCAAGACAGAGCTCAAGCCTGAGAAGAAGGGAAACAAGCCCTGAAAGCTGATTCTAGCAACTTTTACAGAAAAGGAGTGTAAGTGGATCTCAGTGTTTCTTTAACATGCATCTAATGTGCCTTAAGTATAATAGCAAACATTCTATTTAAACACTGGAGACCTTTTTTAACAAGGTTATAAGGCCAATTTACAAAAACAAAACAAAACAAAAAACACTAAAATTAAATAAATACTTTAAGAAAGGAGGCTGTACTGTACTTACAGTCGCTCTAGCTGCTTCAGGTCCTGGAAGGCGCCTCTCTCGATGACGCTGACCTGGTTGTCTTCCAGATGCCTACAACCACAGAGACAGCAATGACTAAGGACAAAGCTGGGCTCAGGGACCCTCATACTAGGCTTCATGCCATGCAGGCATGGTCACTCAGCCCTTCCCATGATTGTCAGGGTCCCTTCAACTGGGATCAGTCTGATGGGACAAGATAACTCATATCCCAGCTTGGTGTCACGGTAACCAGGGTTTTGCCGCCTGCACACTTCTACCTGACAGATTGGTTTCCATGCCTCTATTTTAAGAATGTTCTCAGTAAATGTCCCCCCAAGCACTGCAGGATGTTGCGCAGAAAAGGAAGAGGTAAAAGCTGCTCTTTATAAAAACCACACATAGATTCAGCATCTCTTCCCTGGGAGCTCCCTCCTCCAAGGATTCAAAAATACTTCATTGAAAAGGGCCTTCCCAGCTCACCCTAGTAGAAAGGGTGAGGCTATTGTGAAACGACTGGCTGTCGCTAAGAAAACCAGCCTGGTCCCAGGAACTCCTCTCACCGAGAGCCCAGCTAATCCCAATCTCATGATGATGGTCCTAAAAGATCAGGCTCCTTCCCTCCAGCCACACGCTTCACTCACCTGCCTAAGTCCTCCAAGCAGGTGATTACAAATCCTAAACTCTCTGTATAAGTGAGTCTGGTTCATGCACGGAGTATATCCAAAGAATTTAGCATATAATGAAATGTTTGTTTCCCTAACTTAAAAAAAAATGGCCGCTTAAATGGATGAGCTGAACAGCAGAGAAGAGAAGCAATGAAGCTATGTAGCTTCCATTGGGGGCTGACCTTAGGCTGGGAAATGACACAGATTGCACATGGTGGCTGAATGGGACTTAACGGGGATGCAGTTGTGATTGGAGAATGTTTCTTTAGAAAGTGGAGTTTCGGAAGGGCTGTGGATTCCTCTGGATTACTCAGGAGGAGAGGTACCCACAAGCACCTAAGCAAATGGCAGATGGAGAGGAAGAGCAACCCTCGGAAGGCTGCATCTTTATATCAAACTGAATGCTCCATGACAGTCTCTCCCTATTAGATGTTTCATAACCTCCTGCACTTCTCAGCCTTAACACTTGGGCCCTTGTGTTTAGTTCCCAAGTCTATCTTCCCCACTATGCCTAAGGAGCAAGAAGATAGACATTCTGTCCATCATCCTACTCCCAGTCCTAACACAGTTGCCTAGCACAGCAGGCACTTCATAAATGCTTACTGAATGAATGAAAACCTATAGAAGACTTTGGGCCATGGCACACACCGATTGTATATGTGTCTGGGACAGGTAACTGTTTCGTTTGGGCTCGATGATATTTTACATTTTTGTGAATTTGTTGCCAACAGTTGAAAATCAGGATATTTCACATGTACTACACACCCACACCCCGCAAAAGAAACTCCTTTTGAAAAATCAGCTCTCACATTTCCAAATATCAATTGACCAGAAGTAGAACTGGTCAGGCGAGGGTCCCCAGCCCCACAGTTTGCCATGTCCTCATCTGCTCTGCTTCTCACATTTCTATTACTTCTGGCCCCTTACAAGCTCCTCACTTAACACCTATAGAAACGATTGAAGGGAGAGGCTAAAAGACTTGCTGGAGGAGAAATTATTTATGCCAATTCCCACAGCCAGGTAGGGTGGGCCCTCTAACTCCCAGTCTGGTGAGCATAGTAGATTTAGTTTAGAAGCCCTGTTTTGCTTGCACATTAGCTGATGATATAAGAGTGGGTTAACTAGCCAACCTCTCTCAGATTCAGTTTCTTCATTTGCAAAACAGAGAAAATAAAACACTGCAAAAGTTCTTACGAGAACAAAAATGGAATAAATAAGTAAATCATCTAGCCCAGGTTCTGCTATACAATTAGAGGCTTAAGAAATGTTGGCCGGGTGCAGTAGCTTACTCCTGTAATACCAGCATTTTGGGAGGCTGAGGCAGGTGGACCAGGAGGTCAGGAGTTCAAGACCAGCCTGGCCAACATGGTGAAACTCTGTCTCTACTAAAAATACAAAAATGAGCTGGGTGTGGTGGTGCATGCCTGTAATCCCAGCTACTCGGGAGGCTAAGGCAGGAGAATTGCTTGAACCCAGGAGGCAGAGGTTGCAGTGAGCCAAGATCGTACCACTGCACTACTCCAGCCTGGGCGACAGAGCAAGACTCTGTCTCAAAAAAAAAAAGGCCGGGGACAGTGGCTCATGCCTGTGATCCCAACACTTTGGGAGGCCCAGGCAGGCAGATCACGAGGTCAGGAGTTCGAGACCAGCCTGACCAACAAGGTGAAACCCTGTCTCTACTAAAAATACAAAATTAAGCATGTGCCTGTAATCCCCGCTACTTAGGAGGCTGAGACAGGAGAATCACTTGAACCCGGGAGGTGGAGGTTGCAGTGAGCTAAGATTGCACCATTGCACTCCAGCCTGGGTGACAGAGCAAGACTCTGTCTCAAAAAAAAAAAAAAATGTTTTTCCCTTCTCTTGTCTTCCTTTTCCATTCCACCATATGCAAGGAGGGCCTTGGAATGCTAATAGTCTCACACTAGCACGTCATGCTAAATAGGGTCCCATTTCAACACTACTGACTGGAGGTTTGCTGAGCTAAGTTTTTACTATCCATCCACCAATCAAATCAATCACAGACTTTGTAGTCATTATTTCCTTGCTGGATGACACAGACCAGCTCTAGGGTATTGTAAGTACCACATTCCCTCTGGGTTTCTGAGGGAGCCTAACTCAGCCCTTCTATAATGAATCTTAGTTCTGTGCTAATGAATCTAACACTTCAAGCTTCTTTCAGAGATGGGAATAGAAGAGATGCAAGGATATCTATATGAGATACACCGTTTCCACCTTGTGCAGGCCCTGGAAAGCTGACTTTTATTGGCTTCATCAAGAAGTTTTTTTTTCCCCCCAAGACAAGGTCTCACTGTGTCACCCACGCTGGAGCGCAGTGGTGCAAGGTGCTGGGACTATAGGCGCATGCCACCACACCCACCTAATTTTTTTTAGGGGGGGGCATAGAGACGGGGTTTTACAATGTTGCCCAGGCTGGTCTTGAACTCCTGAGCTCAAGCAATCCACCCACCTTGGCCTTCCAAATGCTGGGATTACAGGCGTGAGCCACCACATCTAGCCATCAAGACCATCAAGAAGTTTTTTGACTTCTGGATTCCTGTCAGGTTCAGCCAAAGAGAGTCACCGGCAGGAGATCAGAGGGTGGAGGAAGAGTGTGGTTGGGGGATTTACTCTTCTCCTTCCCTGCCAAGCCACTTCAGGCTGACTGCATCCCTCTACCTAAGACTACAGCTTCTGTCAAGCAGTCCCTACTTTTGCCAGGCTCTGATAACCACTTCCTCCCTGTGCTCCTTAAGGCCCAGGGGACAGTAGTGGCCCTGTTTTGACTCTAGCCTCAAGGAACTACACTATCTCCTCTACGTTTCTCTTAATATTGCCCACACCGCTAAATAAGTCTTTACTTCGCTCTCCTCATTTGCCCTCTTTTCTGCTGGGACCCTCACTGACCGAGTATCTACATCCCTTCCAGATCTACTTCCTAGTTCCATCACAGTCCAGCCTAGAACCTGGCACTCAGAGGCTCAACAAATCATCGATATTTGATGAATAAATGGATCAGTGAATGAATGAGCTAAGACCCTCCCATCCAGACTTCTGGGCTGAGATGCAAGCCAGGAGCATGCACTAAAAGCCACTGATACCTTCCCCACATTTTCAGACAGGGGAATCCGGGAAGAGCTGGACACCCAGAACGGCTGTCCATGGCTGGAGTCTGTTCTGAATTAGAACAGAGCCTGTGTTCATTTTCAGCTTTTTTGGCATTGTTATTTTTTTAGCTTTAGCACTGGATCAGGATCGGAAATCGCCCCCCATGTGATGATGGCTGGGGTGGAGTTTAACTTTTTTATTAACCCCATTTGGGATAAAGCTGGCTCCCACATTGTGAGCATAGCAGAGCCCTTAGACTACCAAGAAATGGGACATAATTGATACCACCAGAAGAGACTTTTTCCTACTCCCACCCCATGGGAGAAAAAAAAATGTCCTGGGCAATTCTTCTATCTTCTCCTTAAATGCTCTTCATTTGGGGAAAATTGCCCTGGGTTGAGACTGAAGTTCCTCAATCTCCATTTTATCTGCTTTTGCCCATATTAACAGTTTGACACAGAAACTGTTGGGTGGCCAATTTTTCAAGACTACTGAATCTTTTCTAGCTTCTCTAGAAATTGTAAATAAGAAACAGATATGGGGAATGTGCCAAGGTGTGAAAAAACTCTTTTTAAAAAAGATAGTTGTCTAGGTTACTCAGCTAAAAAGAATAGATTGAGGAAAAATATGGTAAAAATGTCTAGATATTTTATTGGTGTTAGTTAGAAAGCATTTCAGCTATTCCACCAGGCAGATTCTTTCACAGTAATAAAGGGCCACTTGAATGGGATTGTCTTTGAGTTGATAAGGAAGATAATGAAACAGAGTATATTAATAGTCTACTGGGGGGTAGGGGGTAGGGGAAGGCTTTTTGGCATTGCTTATCAAAATAAGAGGAATGTACCAATTAACTGAAAAGATAAACTGTAGTCAAAGGAATGTTGTAGACCATCCAGGGGATATTAAAACAATCTTTTGTGATTATTTTAAACTTTCTATTTGCAGAAAGCAGATATGAAAATTGGAGTTTTTATTAGTCTTTCTGATGTAACGCTAAGAAAATCAAAGGGTTGTTTTTGACTTTGTTAGAAAATGAAGCATTAGGTGAAATATAAAAGGAAATCTCTCACAGATGCAGGGGAAATAAATAAAAAAAATAAAGTGAGAAGGTAAACAAGCATCTATTTTTTAACCTGGCAAATGACATAGAATCAAGAGTTGCTACCTATACCTCTTCAATAACAATCGCCCTAAAACTGAACCATGGAATTCCCCCACCCTGATCTCAGTCTCGATTCTGATCCACGCACACCTTGTCAGAACTACAAGTTACTTGACAGATACATGGCTGCTGGGGCAAAAGACTTGGCACAGGGTGTGCCTTCCCTTTGAGGGTGGTGAGAGGAGAGTGTTTGAGACCAAAGATGGAGAACCTGTCGGTGTGGAGAGCATCTGCAAGCTGGAGACCCAGGATTCAGATTCCCCATGTCCCCACACATGTGTACATAACAGAAGCTCTGACAAGCCCCCACATTATCAGTGCTGCATTTACAAAATGGATAGACTATCACTGTCTTAGTTTTCTTAGCTTTCTATAATGTGAATACACAGTGGCACTGCATGGAGGTTAGAAAGCACAGAGTCTAGGTTCCAATTCCAACTCCTTCAGTCACCTGCTATGTAGAGTTGGGTCTACTTAACCTATCCGCAACTCTGGTTTCCTCTGCTACAAATAGGGGCTCATAATAATGCCCCACCTTGTATGTTACCACTATGTAATACTGTGCTGAGCCCATGAAAGTATCATATCCATCATCATTATTAGTAACAACTCAATCAGAAATGGCAAACAATGTTGTAAAATTAATGCTTCACAAGTAATCATGAGAATAATCAGAAAATGTTAAAACAATGAAGCACTACACGTGTAACTATGAGAGCTGAAAATACTTCTAACAACATATTCCCTATACTGCAGATGAGAAAACTGAGGCCCAAGGAGGAAAAATAATTTGCCCAAGGTTTCATGGGTAGCTAATTCCGAATCAGGACCAGAGCCTGGTACTTTCTGAACCAAATACAAAATTCATTATATTTATTATATACGACTATTAGTAAAAAGGAGGTAGCTTCAGGTACCAAGACTTTAGCTGTTACTTCTAGTAACAATTTGCCAGCTAAGATTCCATGGCATACAAATACCAAGGCAGTGGCCAATTGGCCCAGTCTGTACTTCTTGCCTGGAGCCACACTTATGGGTCAAAATTAACTACCAAGTAAAGAAGGAAAATAAAATCTAAATTGCTTTTTCCTGTACCTCTGAATGTCTTAGACTTTTCGACAGACAAGCACTTGGGAAGTTTCTTATCACTCACAGACTTAAGGATGGATGAAAGTGTTCAATATTCAGCAATGAAACCTAATATTCCTTGCTCCCCTAGTCCATCAATGCCCATTTCAAATTTTGCTACCTGTCTGCACAGCTGTGGGTGTTCAGCAAGGGCCCTGACCCTTTCTGATGCTCTCCTCCCCTCCTCTCCATTAAGCTACAAGACAGATAACTTTTGTCCTGATCGCTCTTTTAATGCACAGGCTGGAGAAGAAATTATCATCTCTATGGAAGGGAAGCATGGTTAGTCAACCTGACATCGCTGTCATCCTAGAAGCTGGGCATGGTGATTTATTTGTTCATAGCCTTCCACTCTCCCTATCACTGGAACTAAGTTCTTCCATCGATCTAGCTCAGCCAGCAGCATCTAGACACAGAATGTGATACCTGTAAGCATGTGGGTACACTAACGAGGGGCTTTCTGCTGCAGAATGGTGAATTCCTGTTGTCCAGGGCTTGGGAGTGTGATGTCAGGGGCAGTGGAACATTTTTTTGTGAGGCTGAAGAGCTAAAAATGAAAACGCACTTGAGAGCCATCAACTACTTACAAGACTCGGAGGTTCTTGAGCCCAGCGAAGTCCATCTTGGTGATCCTGGTGATATTATTTCTGTCCAGGTCACTGCAATGGAGAGCAAATTCAGGTCAGATTTTTGTGGGTTACAATTACGGTCTATTTAATCCAGACTGGCTTGGACTGAAGGGATGTTGCTTGTCCAGAAGGCAGCAATTCTGATGATTAACGATATCCCTTGAGCGTGCCGGGCTAACCTTAAGGATATTGTATGGAATAAACCATTCATTATGCACATAGCAGAACTCTTTTATATGTAACTGCCTGCCTTCTGTGGTTCCTTCTTTAGGTAACAAATTTTTCTGTTGAAGTTTCCCCTCCCCCAACTCTCAGATCATGTCATACAAATGGGGCTGACCCCTCTTTCCAGCTCTAGGCACTGGCATCTGATCCAGGCCAGGCTGATAAGTATCTTCAGTTTTCCTGACCACAGCAATTGTTTCAGAAATGCCTAAATGACTCAAAATCCCAATAACTGTTTATCTACTGGGATTGCTAAGCTGTTCAGGGTAGCCAGAAGCCATCTCACCGCCACAAAAACAGTGAGCAGATGGTGCTCTCCTGTGAATGTCCAGACTCACTCATGCCTGAAGCCAGATACCTCTGTATTTTGAAGTGTATGACCCATTCTATCCCATCTCTCCTATATTTTGATTTAAACCAGTTTGAGTTGAATTTTCTATCACTCAAAATCAAAAGAATTTGCCTGACTTTGGTATGTAGCTAGAAACCAACAAGCAAGACAAAAATTGTCTATTTTCCAGCTACTTTGCAAACTCCCTGAGGGCAAAGGCCACATCTCATTTAACTCCATACCCAACATAGTAGATAGAGTATGTGCTTGGCACCCGGCAGAGGTGACTTAACTCATTTCCCATGTTAGGTAAAGACATTTGCTTGGATTACTCCTGCCTCAATTTATAGGCTTAAGCTCCTGAGTATAGCCTTAAAGAGAAGGATTTTCCATAGAAGAGCTGAAGTGGTGGCGGTGACATTGAAGTGAGGGTGGAGGGCAGCATGGATGATGGAAAAACAGTTAAGAAAAACTGAAGTCACGAATGAGCCTGTGAACAACTGCATGAATATTCCGTGTTCACTAAAATAATCTAACAAGACTGAACGCCAAAAAAAGGAACCATGAATAATATGCTACAGTTCTCAATAATGGATGCTGAATAATTGATCCCTACAGATTCTGCCCTCTTTAACCCTCACTTTTCAGGGTTTTGGCCCTTGGAGTTTCAACAAGGTATCTGTAAATTGTCTTATCTTTCTGAACATTTATATACTAAGAGCCATTTTTCCAATGATGAATCCCCATCCAAACATTCATCTCTTCGGTTTTCCTAGTTGCTTCCTAAAGATGCCACCCTGCAATTATGCCTCCTTTATACAGTTGCATAAAATGAACAGGAAAGGCATTTTCAGATTCCAGCACTTTATATATATAAAAAAAATTCAAGTTTGAGGAGGGATTAATCTCCTGATATCAGACATAATACTGAAATAAAAATCAAGTGAGTCCTTGAGTAACCTCACACAGGTACCTCCTCCTTTCCTCCTTGAGTTTTCCAATACCTAAAACAGCATCAAAGTTGTTTCTGAACTAGCTTGTGATGGAGAAAAGCAGTATTTAGACTTCTCTGGCTAATTTGAGTGCTGGTCTAGAAGAAAAAAAAAAAAGCATAGCAAGAATTACCCAGGAAAATAAAGAAGGGTTATCCATGCAGGGATGGGAAACCTGCAGACAGAAATCTGTACACACTCCAAAGCATCACACGTGTTCTTCTTACCTCCCATCTGAATTCAGATGGATGTTTGGGGACCTTGACAACTGTGAATATGACAATGCAACCAAGGGTTTAATTACCAGGACACAGCATGGTATCTCAGCAGCTTGTGCCAGCATCTGCAGCACTAATATTTTGAAAATTTATTATGTCAAAGCACACACAGTGCACTGCTGAAATGCTAAGGATGTGGCGGGGGGCAGAAGGTGTGCTGTGGGACTGTCCCTGGCACAGAGTTAGTGTTTGGGAGCTGAGCTTCAGAGGCAGGCAGTCCTGAGCTTGAATCCCTGTCCTGCCACTTACTGAGTGATCTAATGGCAGTGCACTTCATCTCTGAGGTGTGGTTTCTCCATTTACAAATGAGGCTGACAATCTTGACCTCAGGAGCTTTGATGAGGGTTAAATGAGATGATGTACACACAGCACTTATCTGGCACTTGTTAAGTACTCAATCATGGCAGCTATTACTGTAATTAGTTGAAGCGCATCTCTCCCATCTCAACTCTGAAATTTCAGTTCACCAGTAGAAGCTGACAGCCCCGTACCCCAAACTTTGTGCCCACGGATGAATCCTGGGGTCCCCAAGACACTCCTTGTTGGTGTGCTCTCTTCCCACGGGTAAAAAGAGGCATCTATTTTGTGGCTGACAAGTAGAATAATGGGGCCAAGGGTACCCCCCCAGCCCACTGCCTGTCCTTCGCAGCATTTCTGTGACCCCTATTTCCTTAGTATCTAAGTGCTAGTGACACAGGGGCTACGGAGGAGGGATGGGCTCTCCCCTCCCACTGAGCTGTGCTGCCTGCCTCTGCCCACCTCCCAAACACACATACTGCCAGGAAGGCCAGGGAGCACATGGGCTTTGAGGTGAGATACCTCTAGCCCCCAACTCCACACAGCTGGGTCTGGGTGAGTTTGAGTAACTTACTTACATTCTCTGGGCCTGCATGCTTTGTAGGAGCTTTGTCTCCTACTTGCAGGCCATAGGATGATGAGAAACACAAAGCTGGGGATTCAACACACGTGGTTAGAAATGGGAATGGATTACACTGACCCTGAGGAGAGGCTGCCTGTCCCAAGGCCAGCCCCCACTGTCCCGGCCCAGGCTCCTCCAGACCTTTATGACCTTCAGCTCTGGCCTCAAGGGAGTCAGTGTATGTCAGCCTGGGATGGGTTCTGAACTGTCAGCAGGAGGGGTGATCCTGGATGGGAGCCAAGGACAGTGTCCAGATGTGGATGTGGGAAGTGTGGTGGTCTCCAAACATGTCTGTCATTTCTTTCTTTCTTTTTTTTTTTTTTTTTGATACACTTGCTATCAAGAGGTGGTGTCTATGCCAATTTCCCTTGAACTTGAGCAGGCTTTGAGACTGCTGGACAAACAAGACTGTGGCAGAAATGATGCTGCAGAGCTTCTGAGGCTAGCTTAGAAGAGGCAATAGGGGGGCTTGCTCTCTCGCTCCCCTCACTCGTACTGCAGCCTTGAGCTGCCATATGAGAAAAGCAGATGATCTGAAGCCTCCATGCTGGTGAAACCACATGGAGGAAGAGGATGAGGATGAGGGAGAGATGCCAGCCCTGGCTTGAGTCTTTCCAGCCCAGAGGTCAGGCACATTAGGTGCAGATACCTTTGGGACTCAGCCTCAGCCACCATCTGGTTATAACTTATGAGAAACTCTAAGCCAGAATCGCCCAGCTGAATGAACCACTCTTGAAATCCTGACCCACAGAAGCTGTAAGAGATAATACAGTCATGTACCATATAGCAATGTTTCAGTCAATGAGGATGGCATATCTGATGGTGGTCCCATAAGATCATAATGGAGCAGAAAAATTCCTAGTGACATCATAACACAACATATCACTCACATGTTTATGTGACGCTGGTGAAAACAAATCTACTGCACTGCCAGTTGTATGAAAGTACAGCACATGCAATTTTGTACAGTACCTAATACTTGATAATAATAAGTGACTGTGTTACTGGTATTTACTATGCCATACTATTATCACTATTTTACAGCATACTCCTTCTACTTATTTTAAAAAATAGTTAATGGTAAAACAGCTTCATGCAGGTCCTTGAGGAGGTATTCCAGAGGAAGGCATTGTTATCATAAGAGATGACAGCTCCATGTGTGTTACTGCCCTTGAAGACTTACCAGTGGGACAAGATGTGGAGGCAGAAGACTGCAAGATGGATGATCCTGACCCTGTGTAGACCTAGGCTAACGTGTGGGCTTGTGTCTTAGTTTTTAATAAAAAAGTTTAAAAAGTAAAAAAATGTTTATAAAATAAGCATACAGGGGAAGAAAATATTTTTGTATACCTATACAGTTTGCGTTTTAAGCTAAGTGTTATTACGAAGGAATAAAAAAAAATTAAAAGTTGATAAAGTTAAAAAGTTGGCAGGGCGCGGTGGCTCAAGCCTGTAATCCCAGCACTTTGGGAGGCCGAGCCGGGTGGATCACAAGGTCAAGAGATCGAGACCATCCTGGCTAACACGGTGAAACCCCATCTCTACTAAAAATACAAAAAATTAGCCGAGCGTGGTGGCGGGTGCCTGTTGTCCCAGCTACTCAGGAGGCTGAGGCAGGAGAATGGTGTGAACCAGGGAGGCAGAGCTTGCAGTGAGCCGAGATCGCGCCACTGCACTCCAGCCTGGGCGACAGAGCAAGACTCTGTCCCTCAAAAAAAAGTTATATCGTAAGCTAAGGTTAATTTACTATTGAAGAAATGTAAAAATATTTAGCATAGCCTAAGTGTACAGTGTTTGTCAAGTCAACAGTAGTGAATAGTAATGTCCTAGGCCTTCATATTCACCCACCACTCACTCACTGACTCTCCTGGAGCAACTTCCAGCCCTGCAAGCTCCATTCATGGTAAGTACCTATTTAGGTATACTACTTTTTTTATCTTTTATACTGTATCTTTATTTTTGTGCCTTTCTTTTCTATGTCTGACATTTAGCCAGTCATGGTGACATACACCTATAGTCCCAGCCACTTAGGAGGCTGAGGTAGGAGGATTGCTTGAGCAATCCAGGAGTTCAAGACTGGACTGGGCAACATAGCAAGACCCTGTCTCTTAAAAGAACAACAACGAAACAGTAGATATATCTAGATACACAAATACTCACCATTGCTCAGCGTTGTCTTACAACTGCCTATAGTATTCAGTGGAGTAACTTGCTGTGCGGGTTTATAGCCTAGAAGCAATAGGCTATACCCACATCTCCTATGTGTGTAGTAGGCTAGACCATCTAGGTTTGTGCAAGTGCACTCATGACTTTCCCACAACAATGAAATTGCCAAGGATACATTTCTCAGAATGTATCCCTGTCGTTAAACACACATTACTGTACCAAAGTGACCACTGTGTCTTAACCCATGAAGTTGTGGGGTGATTCATTTTGTAACAATAGAGAGGTGGAATAGAAAGGAGGAGAAAGCCACCTTCTGAATACACAATATTTACCATTAGCAATGGAACCCCATTCACATGGCTTTTGGTGGCAAGGCCTTTCTGAGACTTTTGTGCCACCTCTGAGAACCTCAGTCCTGTCATTATGGTCAAGGATGGCTCATGGGGGCAGAAGGCTCCCGAGTTATTCTGGGAACGAGGTGAGAACTGTTCCTTCTCTCAAGCTCAAAGGAGAAAAGACTGCATAATTAGAGATGCCCATCCCTCCAAGTAGGGCTTAGGATACCACGGGAATCACCTATGATGTTAGGTTGCTAATCACAGTAATGATTATCATTCATTGAGCATTATGGCAGACTGGTGAGTTGTTTTGAGTTGTGCTCAAGACAGAGGGAAAAAGGTTTCATGGACAACTGACCAGTCTGCCACAATGCTCTATGAATGATAATCGTGGACAACTCACCAGCCTGAGCATACAGATAGATTACATTTCCTAGCGTTCTTTGCATGTATGTGCAACCACATGACTGAATTCTCATCACTATTACAGGGGCAAAAGTACTATATGCTGCCTTCAGGCCTGAGGAATAAAACTTTCTGCCCCATCCTTTACACTCTCTTCTCTCATCTTGGGTGGGATTCAGTAGATACACTGGAGGATCCCAGGGATGGGAAACTGAAAGAACCCGAGTCCCTGAATGACTTCATGAAACAGAAGCCTCTCCTCCTTTGGACCCCCACAGCCCCCCACCCCCACCTCCCCGCCCCCACCCCACCCCACAACCATTTACACACATTAAACTCAGACCTATTCAAGAAATAACTCCTAAACCACTGAAATGTGGAAACTATTTGTTATGGCAGTCTACGCTGACAAATAAAATATCTTTGATACAATAGCTTTCTATGCCTCTTTTTTTTTTTTTTTTTTTTGAGATGGCGTCTCCCTCTGTCACCCAGGCTGGAGTGCAGTGGCACGATCTTCGCTCACTGCAACCTCCGCCTCCTGGGTTCAAGCAATTCTCCTTCTCCTGCCTCAGCCTCCCAAGTAACTGGGATTACAGGTGCCTGCCACACCTGGCTAATTTTTTTGCATTTTTAGTAGAGATGGGGTTTCACCATGTTGGCCAGGCTGTTCTCTAACTCCTGACCTCAGGTGATCTGCCCACCTTGGCCTCCCAAAGTGCTAAAATTATAGGCATGAGCCACCACGCCCAGCCTTCCATGCTTTCTTCTTTGCAACAGTTCTGAAAGGTAGGTAATCTTACTTCAACGGATTAAAATGCTGTAGATCAGCCTTAATAAAAGCTGATATTTGCTGGACCCATACTACACACCAGGTACTGTGCTGAGGACTTTGTGTTCATTTATCTAATCCAGACAGCAACCATATATGGTAGGTACTATTACCTCATTTTTCACATGAGGAAGCTGAAGTTTAGTTTCCCCCATCCCCATCCTAAGCTTAGAAGATTTTTACCAATAAAGAAATTTGACATGAGTTCACATACCAGGGAAGTGGATAATGCTGAGATTTGAACCTGGGCTCTCTGAATGCAAAGGCGACAGTTTCACTTATCACATCCTACTGCTCATTTATCATTAGAGCATTTTTTTATACTGCATCAGGTTATCCACTGAATTTTTTAAAAGAATGCATAAAAAAATGCACAAACAAACATAATAGAATTTCCCACTCCCGTGCCTTGGAGAAAAACAAAGACATACCCTTAGTAACTTTGCTTCCCCCACTCCAGCTAACAGAGCACATTTCCTACCCTGTCTCCCAGTGAAGTCCTCGCCAGGGGAAGTGGCTGAGCCCCTCTGCAAGCTCAAGGAGGAAGAGCTTTCTTGCTGTGTTTGCCCCTGTCTGGTTTTGGTCATGTTGCTCAGCATCTGCCATGTTGCCTCTATAAACAGGCATCACCATGGTAATTTGGATTGTTTTTCCCCATCCCAATCAGTGAATCATAAACCAATGTTGCGACTTGGAGCTTTCTGGTATTTTCACATCTGTTTGACACCTTGGGTGGGGTAGGGAGAAAGAAGAATTCAGAACAACACTGGAAAAAATGAAACAAAAATGACATTTTCTAGGTCAGGCCACTGGCCTTATCTTGGCACATGTATATCCATACCCTTCTTTTTATTCATTCTGTGGCATTCCTGCAAAAATTTTCTTCCAGCTGTGGCACATCTGGGAAGAGCAAGGAGTGAAAAAACAGCCCTCAGTGAAAGCATAGTGTGGGGAAAAGGGCTTCAATTATAAATTCAAATGGTGTGGATTTGAATCTCAACCTTTTCACTCCTTAGCTGTGTGGCTTTGAGAAAGGCACTTAACTTTATGGAACTCCAGTTGTTGTTGCTGTGACTTTCGTAAAACATGACCCAAAATACCACGTCTGTCAGATCACCATGAGGCTCAATGGAGAAAGTACTTTTTTTTTGGAGACAGAGTCTTGCTCTGTTGCTCAGGCTGAAGGGCAGTGGCTCAATCTCACCTCACTGCAACCTCCACCTCCCAGGTTCAAGTGATTCTCCTGCCTCAGCCTCCCGAGTAGCTGGGATTACAGGTGCCATCACCACATCTGGCTAATTTTTGTATTTTTAGTAGAGACGGGGTTTCACCAGGTTGGCCAGGCTGGTCTCGAACTCCTGACCTCAGGTGATCCAACCGCCTCAGCCTCCCAAAGTGCTGGGATTACAGGCGTGAGCCATGGCACCCGGCCAAGGAAGTACTTTCTAAACAGCATTCAGAGTGGTTAATTTTTCACCCACGGGCTACAACAGGTAGGGAGAGGATGCAATGGTGTAGCTTGGGTTAGACGTTTAAAAAGATGTTCATCTGTGATAGTGAGATCTGTGATAGGGAGCACACTGTTGCTCAGACCAGACTTTTAAGACTACCTTTCTCCTGTACACTGAGTATTTACAGAATACTGCCTTCTGGGTTTCAGGAAAGAAGATCGGGTCTCAACATGAAGTAAACCTGTAGGGGCTACCATACAATGCAGTCATTCCTTATTACAAGGCTATGCAGGCAAAGTTAACTCATGTTGGGCATGATATCTAGGAGATCCTTGTGATGGGTAGGAGGCTGAACTACATGACCTATGGAGTCCTGTCAATAACTCTGTAATTGTCATCTTTTGGGAACCCAGAGACAAACGAATTTTTAGAAAATGAAATATAGCTTGGTCCTTGTTTTCAAGGAGCCTGGAGTCTAGCTGAGGAGTGAGCTAAGACTCAGGAGATTCTTAGAGAACAAGGCAAGAATTTGCAAAATGAAACGTTAAGGGATGTGGTCTAAACACCAAGGGGAGTAGACAAGCAGGAAGTCAGAGAGAAGACCTCCTGCTCCTGAATAAACCTTTCAATGTGTGACGCCTCCACATTCAAGTTCCCACAGCACAGCTATCTCAATGGATTGTTCACTCAGTTACAGATTGAAGTAGTTGTTCTACTCTTTCCCCTCCTTCTCACAACTGCACTTGAGCAGTCTTAAAAAAAAATAAACAACTTTAAAAAAAAAATCCCATAGTGTGATTTGAGGACTCCTACTCAGGAAAGGGGTAAGAGGAGCCAGAATTAAGAGGCCCCATAGCACTTCCTGACCCTTCATTTACCACCAGCAAAGAGGTTCCAACCAAATCAGAACAAGTTGGCAAGGAAGCAGTGGCCTCAGTTTCAGTTATGCACTCACTACGCTTTCCACCTGAATGGGCCACATCACAGAAAGGGCAAGGTTCTGTGCTTTTTCTCTTCCCTATGAGCTAAGCAGGGGATGCAGGAAGGATCAGACCGAGGACGGGGTATTCGTCCTCCCTGAGAGCTCACCCACGTTAGCTAGTTTTGCCAACAAAGGTTACAGTTCGTCTTTATGACTGTCCATTTCTTGGTTCCAGGACACTTTTCTTCCTATTTCTTCTGGCTTAGAGGTGATAATTGCTCCATTGCTTCTATGGTCTTGGGTTCTACGGTATATCTCTGAAACATACCCACACCTCTGAAATGATCCCTGTGTAAATAAATCAGCTCTCCTGGAATATTCCTAATTTGAATTTTCTACCTGTTTTCTATTTCTTACTGATACACCATTCATTCATTCATTCAACAAGTCTTCATCATTAAGTTTCAGGAATTGTGCTAAATGCTGGTATATGGCTATAAACAATAGTGGCGTGGTCTCTGCCCATAAGAAACTCAGAGTTCAGAGACGAAGAAATAAAGGAGCAATTACCATAGACTATGATAAATGCTCTATACCATAGGTTGGCAACCTTTTTCTTTAAAGGCCAGATAGTAAATAATTTGGGTTCTGCCAGTCATGTTTTCTATCACAACTATTCAACTCAGCTTTGTAGTGTGAGAGTAGCCTTAGACAATATATAAATAAATGAGTATGGCTGTGTGCCAATAAAACTTTATTTACAAAGACAGACTGAAGGCTGGATTTGGCCCAGGGGCTGTCGTTTATAGACTCCTGCTCTCTACTATGCCAGAGGCATAAACAAAAGCTTACAGAAGAGTATGGAGGAAGGAGTATGGAGTAATTGGGGTGTAGGGTCAGGGGAGGCATCCAGGAACAGGTGACATTTTAATTGAGACCTCAAGAAAGAGTTGGCTATATTCAGGTTGGCATGGGAATATTCAAGAGAGAGAAAAAGAATTTTAGGTTTAAAAAAAAAAAAAACCCCAGCATGTATAAAAGCCCAGAGGCATTGCCTCAGGATAACTGCCAGCAGATTTATTTGGCTGTTAAAGCATGTTTCAAGAGAAACACAGATCTTTCTTTCCTTCCTTCTTTCTTCTTTTCTTTCCTTATTTTCTTCTTTCCTTTCCTCCCTCTCTCTCCTTTCCTTAATTCCTTCCTTCCTTCCCTCCCCATCTCCTTTCCTTTTTTTAAAATCCCTCCCTCCTTTCCTTGCTTCCTTTCTTCCTACAACAAACTTTTATTAAACACCTACTCCAGACCTGGCACTATGCTGATGGCTAAGGATAGACGGTAAAACAATAGCAAAGAAGTTCCTTTTAAGGAACTTTTATTTCTTTGCTGAATGCCGCAGACAGATTCTAAGGTGGTCCCCAGTATCAACACCTTCCCCTCTCCTTGAGTGGGCAGAACCTACAGACCTGCTTCTAACCCATGCAACACAAAAAAGGTGGTCGGATGTCACCTTTGTGACATGTTACATGGGACGGCAATGTCCGTCTTGCTATAGGACTCTTTCTCTTGCTGGCTGTGATGAAGCAGGTGGCCATGTTTGGGAGGCCCACATGCCAAGGAACTGGAGGCAGCCTCTACCCACAACCAACCAAGAATTCAAGACAACCAGCAGGAACCTGAAGCCCTCTAATAGACTGCAAGGAACTCAATTATCCCAATAACCTTGAGAGCTTGGAAGTAGGTCCTTCTCCAGTTGAGCCTTGAGCTGAGATCACAACCTCAACCAAACCCTTGTGTGCAGCCTATGAAACCCTGAAGCAGAGGGCCGAGACAAACGGAAGGTGCTGAATGCCTGTTGTTTTAAGCCACGAAGTTTGCTATCATTATACAACAATAAAAAACACAGGGGGAGATAGGCCACCACAAATAAACAAGGAGACTACAGACTGCAATATGGGCATAGCTAGGAAACAGTACAGGGTGAGGTGAAGAGAATAAAGATATGGTGAGAGGCAGTGAAGGCACTGCCCTCCCTAGGGTGTCCAGGAAGAACCTCTCTTAGAGAGTGAGATTTGATCTGAGACTAGAAGGAAAAGAAGGATCCAGTTGAAGGACAGGCTGAAGGGAGACATTTCCAGGTGGAAGAATGGAAACAAAAAGGCCCTAAAAGACGAAAGCAACAAAAAGGTCCAGGTGACGGCAGCAGAGTGACACCAAATGGGATCACAGAGGCAGGTGGTGTCCAGACTGTGAGGCATCTATGGAGCTGACAACATGCTTGGGGACTGGAACCATAAAAGGGGCCGAGCAAGGAAACCACCGATTTAACAGTCCTCAGCCTCATTCCCCTGCCATCAATCCTGCCAGATTAATTTCCCCAAAATGTCAATTTCATTCCACAGCTCAATAAGAAGGGGGTTCTCATTACTGTCCTCAGCTTGCCTCATTTAATTCTTTCTTTTTTATAGCCACAGACATGTATTGAGCACCTATCAGATCCAGGAACTGTGCTAGGCACTTCATTGGCACATATGTTCCTGCTGTCCGTATGCTGGCCTCAGAAGTCCTCAAAGTCCTGCGTCCATTTAAATCCTACTGCTCTGTTATGGGCTGAATTGTGTGCCTCAAAAGATATATTGAAGTCCTAACCCCAGCTACCTATGCGTGTGATCGTATTTGAAAGTAGGGTCTTTGCAGATGTAATCAGGTTAAATTGAGGTCATTAGGGTGGGCCCTAATCCAATAGGACTGGTGTCCTTATTAGAAGAGGAGACAGGGCTGAGCAAAGTGGCTCACACCTATAATCCCAGCACTTTGGGAGGCTGAGGCAGAAGGATTACTTGAGGCCAGAAGGGAATTTGAGATCAGCCTGGGCAACATAGCAAGACCCTATTTCTACAAAAGAGAAAACTAGCCAGGCATGGTGGTACTTGCCTATAGTCCCAGATGCTCAGAAGGTTGAGGTGGCAGAATTGCTTAAGCCCAGGGGGGCAGAGGCTGCAGTGAGCTATGATTGCACTGCTCCAGCCAGAGTGACAGAGCAAGACCCTGTCTCTGAAAAATAATAAAATAATAAAAAGATGACGAGACAAGCATGCAGGGATAGTGCCGTGTGACAACAGAGGCAGAGACTGGAGTGATGCAGTTACAAACCAAGGAATGCCAAGGGCTGCTGGCAAGCCCAGGAGCCAGGAAGGAGCAAGGAAGGGCCCTCCCCTGCAGATTTCAGAAGGAGCCTGGCCCTGATGACACCTCAATTTCAGATTGCCAGGCTCCAGAAGTCTGAAAGGATGATTGCTGTTGTAAGGCACCCAGTTTGTGGTACATTGTTATGGCAGCCCTAGCACACAGATACGCCCAACGTTCAGGCTTTATCTGGGCATATCTGTGTGCTAGGGCTGCCATAGCACAGACACCCCACACGCCCCCTGCAGCCTCCCCCAGCTGCTCCATCTCATGCTGGCTTCTCCCTTCCCTGAACTTCTGAACTTCTGGATCATTTACCCTCTCTCTGCACAACTCATTTTGGTCTTTCATCACGTTTCCTTGCTGCTGCCTGTTTCCTGTGTGTTTGCCTTGTCTCCCAAAGGACCTTGAAGAGGATACTCCCCAACTTCCTCCAGACACCTTGGATGAAGGCCTCGTGGAGACACTCAGAAAAATGTACACTAGGTTTCTCGGGGTGGAAACGGGTTTTTTTTTTTTTTAAACATTTTACATTTTGCTTATCAGTATTATCAATGTTTTCTGGAGTAAACATGTATTATTCAATGCACCTCCTACCTTCCAAAAAAAACCACTGAAAAAAGGAGTCCAGTTAACCTAAGACTCTCCCCATAGATAAAGTGACCATGCAGAGTTTAAGCCATTCAAGACTCTGGCATTTTAGCCATTAAGCCAAAGGAAGATGCTTTCTGGTTTTGGGGGTTATTTTTTGAGACAGAGTCTCACTCTGTCTCCCAGTCTGGAGTGTGGTGGTGCAATCTCGGCTCACTGTAACCTCCACCTCCCGGGTTCAAGGGATTCTCCTGCCTCAGCCTCCCGAGTAGCTGGGATTACATGCACGTACCACCATGCCTGGCTAATTTTAGTAGAGATAGGGTTTCACCATGTTGGCCAGGCTGGTCTCAAACTCCTGACCTCAAACCCACCTCAGCCTCTCAAAGTGCTGGGATTACAGGCGTGAGCCACCGTGCCTGGCCGGAAGATGCTTTTTGATGAGCCCAAGGGCAGACCTCTGAAACTGCTCACATCAGGCCATCCTAATGGGTGTCTTCCTCCGTCTCCTCTCCTCACTCCAAAGGACCTAATGCCACCCACCCAGCTACCCTGATGAAAGAGAGAAACAGCATGTGTTTGAAAACCACCAAATCACCTTCCTACCAGGTCAAGGAGAGCAGTGTTTCCCTTTGGGCCACCCTTATAGGGCTCCCATCTCATGCTTTACCTCTCCAGACTCACACCACAGGAGGCATTATTAACTATTCTGATTTTTGCACTTCGTTCTCATCTGTTACATAACCACATGCAAGTTTAAAAACATACACGCATTTGGGAAAGAAATGAGCTGAATTTGATTTTAAAAACTGGCTTCACACTACCTCAGTTGTTTGGGAACTAAGCCTCTCTGGGCTAAATTTTTGGCTTGGCAACACTCTCGCATATATAATTTTACACCTGCAAAAGCTTGCAGCCAGCCCTGTGCAGACAGCTACCTGCAGGGAGAAGAACGGGCCAAACAGAGGGGCAACCCGGGTGGTTGGATGTGGTCATGGTGAGGGCATGTAAAGAGGAGTATTGGGCATGGGGTCTCTTTTCCTTCATCCCTTGCAGCAGGAGGACTCCCTGCCCCTGTTTTGCTCAGTTCAGCTCCATGCTCAAAAACAAACAAACAAACAAACAAACAAAACGTACAACTAGCTCTTTACTGGGAACAGCAGAGATGAACTTGCAAACTGGTAGCCCACCAGTGAGTTCTGGCCTGCAGACCTGCGTAGTCTGGTTCTCACTGTGATTTTCACATATGCAAATTAATTGCCAATTTGGGAGCATTTCAAATACAAATCTACAATTCTGGCTTGTCTCCAAAGGTCAATCCATCAAATAACCACGGATTTTAGTGGCCATGATAAGCTGGTACTAAGAGGCAATTGCCCACTTTGCATAAGGTACATGCCTGCAATTCACCAGTCCACCTGATCCAATTCCCTCACTGAAGTTACCTGCTTAATCTTTTTTGGCATCAGAGTTTGAGATCCCTGCTGCCAAACATAGCGCTTAAGGTGGCAGGCCCTAGAATCAGATAGCCTGGGCTCAAATCTTAGCAAATAGAGCATGATTTTAGGCAGGTTATTTAACTCATCCCTAAGCTTCTGTTTCTCCATCTTAAATGGCCATAATCACAGTACCTACCTCCTAGGATACTGCAAGGATTAAATGAGATGATACGTATAAAGTGATTCTAGCCCAGGGCTGGTCATGCAGTAAGTACTCAAGAAGTAACCATCAATTGGCTGATTATTATTCAGGCAAAATGTGAGCACAAGTAAGATGATGATGTTGGCAGGACCTCGGTGCTTCTAACACAAAGGTGCACCTGGTCTAATCCACAGCCCCACCCCAAATCTCCTTCATCCACTTCAGGCACATCAAAGCATCTGCAGAGACAGTGCTTCCTTCCTGTCACACAGAGGACAACCCAGCCAACACACTCAGAAATAAAAAATTCTTCCTAAATTCTTCCTGTGATGACTTAAGGCAACGTATTCTTTCCTCAGCACTAACCTCCAGGTGGCGACTATCAGTCCAAAAGTTTCACCTTTTATTTCCCTTATCATGCCCAGAAATCTCAAACCCTTCCAAACTCCTTGCAAGGCCTGTTCTCAAAACACTTCCCTGCACTGCATAGGAGAGCACATGATAAAATGGCTCCTCCAATCACCGGGAGGCAGGAAACAAATCCTAGAAGAGACTGGGGCCAACCTTTGGAAATGTGGCAAGAAATGTAGGGAATACGGTATGGCAAGGATAGTGCTCTGTGTTCACCAAACTGTTCCATTTTCCTCCTAGGCAAACAACAAGATTAAATTTCCTGTGCCCTTTGAATCTAAGTGGGACCATGTGACTGATTGCTGAAGAAAAGGAATGTGGGTGGAAATAATACGTGCCATTTCCAGGCAAGGCTATAAAACATCCTGCAAGCATGACACTCTCCTTCCCTTTCTTGTCTTCATGGCATGTAGAGATCATGTGTCATAAATGGAGGGGTCCCCCAGAGGAAAGCAGCCTGGGTCCCTAAGTGACAATATGGATCATAAGCCACCTACCACCACCCAGACCAGCTCTACTGGACTGGGTGGGTGGGAGGAAGAGGAAGAAATACAGCTTTATATTGTTTTGTTACTGATATATCTGGGCTTATTTGTTGCTGCAGCTTAGCCTTGTCTATGCTAACTGATACACCTAGCAATATGGCATAGTAGGAAAGAATGGCCCAAGTTAAGCATCCATGATCTTCATCCATGATAATCCACAGCATGACTTTGTAAAATTTTCCTTCCTCATCTTTAAAAGGAGGAAAATAAACTGATCCCCTAGGGTCACAATAATTCTCACTGGCTTTGGATCCTAACACATATTACCTTAAGCAATGTTTTTAAGAAGGCCACTTAACTCCAGTCAATAGAGGTACAAATGCTGCACCCAAGCAACATTAAGGTCCAAATAACTTTCTGCTATTTACTATGCAGGAGCCAATCTACAATGAGTGTTTACCATGTGCCAAGGACTATGCTAAACACTTCACATTTGGGGCCTTTTTTAATCCTCACAACCAGCCTATGAGGTTGATGCTACTTATTAGTCCCATTTTATGATTGAACAAATAGAGGCACAGGGAGATTAAGACACCTGTCTATGGTCACAAGCTGAGAAGTACCAAATGAACAAGGATTAGTGGCTGAAAATTTAGCAATCAACTTGCAGCAAGTAAATACAGAGTCCTAAAGGGTGAAAGAGAAATTGAAATGACCTGGTCAGAGAATTTTAGTAATATACTCAAAAAGTTTAGCTAAACTAATAAACTCCAACTTACTGGGCTCCAGGGCCATATCTGATTTATGTTTGAATCCCTAAGGCTCAGCACAATACCTGGCACATGAAAGGCACAAATCAATATCTGTTGAATGACTGATGTTAACTTGAGCTCTTTATTGACAGTTTTAACTGAGTTACATTTGCCCTTAATTGACAATGGCTTGAGATCTAAAGTTGATGCACTTCACTTATACCAGTAAATCTGGGTATCAGTTAGAATTGGAATGACCATATGATTATCCAAACTTGAATACTTTTGTGAGTTAAAGGGGAAGTCGTTAATAATTATACCACAGAAACAGGCAAAGATCAGATCAACACAAATGGTCATTCCCAGCTTGAGCCACAAAATATCGGCAACAGGAGTGGGTGACAATGGAAATACTCATATGGGGCCTGGTTGCCCACCATGTCTTTGTTCTTAAGGAGACCTTCTTCCTGTCCACTTGGGCTGAAGACCACTGTCTATGGCTATTTGCAGGACACATCTTGGTTAAGTGTCATTTTCTGAATGGTGCCCACCTCCCAAGTCCAACCAGTCACAGAGCACATACACTATTAACTTTTAACATAGGTGCACTAATCACTTTAAGAAAACGAAGGAACAGCCCAAGGAATGCAATGATTGCTGCAGGAATATAAACATGGACTGCATTGGAACAGGCTACATACTTTGTATAAACACTAATAAAGTGAGTTCAGGCTGAGCTGTGACTTTAAAGGAAATTCTTCCCCATAAACATGTCCTGCCATGCCCTAATAACTCTTTAATTTGATGCACATTTGGGAAGGATGATGCGAAGTAATCACAGAATAACGTTAAGGTCTGTTGCGAAGGAGGAGTGGCGGAGGGGGGAATGTGATGCAACTTGGTGCTAACACCATGCACCAGAGAGTTGGCTTCATTGCTCATTTCACACATGGAGGGAATTTGCCGAGTGACACGCAGGAAATCAGAGACAGGTCTCTGCAGGTTCGACCCAAGGAAATTCTGAATGTCATCTGATGGCACCACATAAGACTCCCAGTCATTTTCCTGCCTGTCTTTCCTTGCTGGAGACAGCAGAAGTGGCCCTCACTTGCAGGCGGAACTCTCCAATTTCCAGATCAAGGCTCTTCCAATTTGAATGAGATATAAACTCCTTGAAAGCAGAGAACCTTTCTTACACATCTGGGCATCACCCACAGAGCAGACACAGCCCCCATATCCATGAGAGAAGGCAGCAGGGCACGGAGTTGAGGAACACTGGACAGCAGCTGTAGCATCAGGCCTCAAGTCCCAGTTTCATTACTACTCGTGTGTTTTGGGCAAACCACCCTTATCTGCAAAATGGGTTAGCAGCACTTGCAGAACCTCAGAGGGTTTTTGAGATGCTCAAGTGAGCCAATGCAAGACAAAGCATTTTATAAATTTTTTTAAAAGTTGTACTGCTGGAAAACTATAAAAATAATGATTAATAATAGTTTTCCCACGTATTGATTTATCATGTCATATCAGGCACTGTTCATCTCCCCTGAAATATTACAGGAATCCTATAAGGGGGACACTGTTATTATCACCATCATAGTATGTTATTATGAAAGCCAAAAATAGTATTTATGGGAAAGTGAGGTCCAGAGAGGTTAAATAACTTGCCCCAATTCACACATCTTCAAAGTATTATCCATGGAGTAATGATTCTGGAGGACAGGCCTGGATGGTCTGAGCTCCCTGCTCTTTGCTCTAAACTCTCAGGGAATTGAAGGTGCCCAGTTTGTCTCGTTTATTAGCCTGTAAGCAATAAGGGCAAGGGCTGTGGGGGTTTACCTCCATGTCTCCAGGACCCAGGGAAGAACTAGGGAGGTAAAACCTTTGGATCCAATGACTGCAGGTCCTCCCTCTCCTTAACCACTCTGACTTATATACCAACTCTTGTTGACTCGACGCAACCGGCCTTGGCCCAAGACATAGCTGATGCTGTCTTTGGCCAGGTGCTTAGCACTGGGCTCCTCCACTCTCTATGGTTCTCCACCTTTACCGACATGAGAGGCCTCAAACTAATGCCCCAGCTGCCTAGAAATGTGTCCCCAAACAGCCAGGCAGATCCTCTGCACTCACCAGGCTCATTCCAAGCCCCATGACTTTGCTCAGGCAACTCTCCCATCTGTAATACACTCTCCCATGGATCAAAATGAACTGCAGCTGTCAGGAAGCTTGGCTGAGGAATGGGGACCTACTTCAGTAGACTGATGAAGATTTGGAAAGGAAAAGAATGCAGTCTCACAGTGGGACCAGAGTGGGACCACCAACCCCATTCAGGCAGAAGCCACTTCTCCCATGTGGCACTGATAAAATGCCAAGGGGCAGGAATTAGGGAGAGAGAAGGGCCCAACTGCCTCTCCAACCAAAACTTCATGTCCACTCCCAACGAAGGCAAACATCCTTTCATCATCCATGAAACCATATCTTGCTTATTATGACAATTTTTAAAACTTCTGATTATTCCTTTGAGAATCCAATTTGTTTCCTTTGCAAGGAGGAAACAATTCTCTTCTCAGTTTGGGAGGTGGGGACATTCCATTTATCTTAAGCGGGGGGAATCTGTTTCCTATTACAAACCACGTTCTGTAGGTCTGTTTGTGAAAAATAGATCTCTACACTTTACATAAAAATGAAAATTCTCTTCAGTCTTACAAACATCCATGAAGACCCACAAGAGGGAGGCTCCCGCCCTCTTCTCAGCCATTGCCACAAAGATTGGATTCTCATCCCTTGCTCAGAAAAATTTTGACCCTTTCCTCAAAAAGCAGCAGTGTCCCCAAGTCATCCAGCACACCTGAAAGAGTATAGAGTAATTCATTCAATCAGCGTTTATGAATGGCAACTTAGTGCCAGGACCGAGTCTAATCCTAAGAAGGCACAGATTAAAATAAATACATCACGCTCCATATCCCCGCACACCAAGACAGGGGTCAGCAAACTACAGCCCACAGGCCCGATCCGGCCCACTGCCTGTTTTCGTATGGATTGGGAGCCAAGAATGGTTTTTATATTTTTAAATGGTTGGAAAAAATCAAAAGGATAATATTTCATGACACATAAAAATTATATGAAATTCAAATTTCAGTATCCATAAATACAGTTTTCTTGGAACCAAGCCGCACTGATCCGTTTATACATTGTCTATGGCTGCCTTCACGCGACAGGGGCAGAGTTGCGTAGCTGCCACTGAGACTGAGAGACCCAGAGCCTAAATATACATGTATGACATGGCCCTCTGCTGACCCTGATCTAGGCGCTTATATAGTCTAGGAGGGTCGAAAACAAGAAAGCGGCAGTCAAAAAAATAAAAATAACAACCACAACAATAGTATGGTGGATGAAACATAATGGTTAAAAGTGTGGGTTCTCACTCTGCATCAGACTGAAGCTTATTCTGCACTTGGTGGACAGAAGTAGCAACATGACTCTGGGGAAGTTATTTTAACTCTCTGTGCCTCTATTTCCTTATCTGTAGTATGTGGATAATCTATAAAATGGGTGTCCTCTTCTTTAGGTTGGGTTAAGAACTAGGCAAGGTTATACATGTCAAACGGCTAGGACAATGCCTAGCTCATAAGTGCTCCATCTCTTTGCTCTTATTGTTGCCAGTATTGCTGCTCACACAACTCCAGGGGGCATCGTTCAACGGTATACAGTGAAAATGGCACACCTGGAGTACATCATGTGAATGGAGGCCCAGGAATTCAGCAATGTTGTGGTCCTGACTGTAGGTGATATGACAATGATGCTCATAGTTTTGAGGAAAGGCAGGAGGGCAGATAAGCATTCCAGATGGAGGCAGCAGGTCCTGTGTATTTTTATTGCCATGTCATGTGCTACTCCATCATGAAAGAGGCTAACTTCGAATAAGCTATAGGGGGCTCCAGTGCAACCCACAATCCCCATGCCTGCCTTTCTCCCAGCTCACGGCCCCTTCTCAGTCATCCTGAGATGAGTCTCCTACGCTCATTCCTGCGATTACACCTTGCTCCTGGTCCCTCAAACTCTCAGACAGTGGGCTATTTTAAGCTCAAATTAAAGGCTCCTCTCCTGAATGGCTGCAATTTTAGTCTGTGGTTTGTTTACTCTGACGTGGCCTGGGGCCATGGTGCTGGTGCACGGGGCATTGCGAGGGGGTAGAGGGTTTCAGGAAGGAGGCAGGGGCTTTGCAGGAACAATTTCACTGCAACATATTCTGTGGAAAACACAAGCACGTGGATGGACAATTAAAAAGAAAACAACTGCGGGAGTATCCTATATATATAGACAGAGATGCTCAAAATAGCATCACACCAGAAGCAAGAAAGCCCTGGAAGCTACAGAGTGCTTCAAACTCCAGAGAAAAGCACTTGCCACTCCCACTCCATGAGTCCAAGTCTCCTTTAGCCTCTCAGAGGAAGAATCCTTGGGGCAGATACAGGCCTCTTTATCTACAGAGGCCTTGCCATAGACCCTATCATTATGGGGTAGAGCTCTGAGGCTGAGACCACAGACTAGGCTTCCAGGGTATCCCAAGGGACATCTGGGTCCATAGACTAGTAATGGGCAAATGAGCACAGTGCTGGGGGAAAGCAGGCAAGTGGGTACAGAGGAGAGTAGGGGAAACTGGGCAGGTGCAGGGGCAGAAGCCCATCAAGCTCTCCATGTCAACATTCTCTGCCTGGGCAGTGCCTGAGCTATAGGAGGCCCATGGGTAAGGGGGCTGGGGATCTGACTTCGTCCCTTCTCTCCATCCCTCAGTTCCCTTGCTTGTAAAAGGACAGGAGAGAAATGGACCTTCATGTCACATTTGGAGGGCAGAGTCCCTGTTCCATTTGCAACCTGACCACACACCTCCACCCTGACCCACAATCCCAGGTTAGGTTTTGATTTGCCTAGTTCTACTCTGGAGATGTTCTCGGCTGCTTACGCAATGTTGGCTCTTCAAGCAGCTGGGCATGTAGTCCCTAGTTCATCAAGGTCCCTGTTACTTCCTAAGATTTCACAAGCAGCCCAATTCACCCATTTATATTACCTGTCTGGCCCAGGTAGGTAATTGGATTTAACTGCAGACTTCATAATTATGAAATGTTTTCCAACCTAGCGTAAAAGCTCTGCTAGGAAAGAAACCAAGCCCATGAATCAGTCCTCACTCTGGTGCCCAGCACAGTGCCTTGCCCAGGCTACTGCTTAAACAACAGTGGGGGATTTGAATGCACTGATGTGATCGTGTCTCATTCACAGCTTCCAAGACCATGTGAGAAGAGAAACGAGAAGGGAAGGGAACAAGAAGCACTCACCCCATCATCCCTCTGCCAGACTTGATCCTGCAGGTCTACTGAAGTGGACCCCAGCTCCCAGGGAAAAAGAGATGGAAGTGGCTGCAGGTGAGCCAAACCTTGGCTCCAGTAAAATTGAGAGCAGCTGGCACTTCTGAATCCTCTGGCCCCCCAGGACCTGGGCTGAGTGCACACGGGCAGGCACCAGCCCTTTCCCCTTTCTCTTCTTGTCATGCTTAATTACACTGGGATTGTGCTGAGTCAATCAACCTGCTGGGGTGGGAGCCCAGGCATGACCTTTCCCGTTGCTCTCAGCCAGCTCATGGGTCTCAAGTAGCCGCGTGTGTTTCCACCAAGAAACCCAAGAATAAACAGCACCTACACACATGGTGCCAAATGCTAAGCCCCACACCTCAGCTCTTGGGAAGGCGGCCCCTTCTGAACCGAGAGAGAACAAAAAGGCCTTGCAACAGCCATACTACCTGCATTCAGCTCACTACCCCCTTCCTCTGGCCTTGAAACAGAGCCCCCTCACCATGGAATGTGGCAACCGGCACTCGGCCAAAGGTGGCCACAGGAGAGGGAGGCAGGCACCCTTGATGCTCTCAAGTACCTCTGGCTTTGCCAAGTTTCTACCTGAGGCTTGGCTTCCAGGCCTTTGTATCCTCATCTCAGAGAGAGAGACGATCACTCTGTACATTCAAGAGGCGTGCATAGCTTCCCACTTCTCTGCACACACGTACATGTGTATGCACATACACAGCCTCTGAAATTGCCCAGGAGAAAGTCATGCAGCCAAATGCTCTAGGTCAGTGATTCCCAGTCTTGGCTGCAAATTAGAATCACCTGAGGGAGCTTTAAAACTTGCTGCCCAGGCCACACTGCAGACCAACTAAACCAGAATCTCTGGGGATAGAGACCAGGATTCATAGTAGTTTAAAGGCCCCAGGTGATTTCAATGTGCAGCTAGGGTTGAGAATCATTGTTGGAGGTGAACGGCAAGTCTTGGAAAATTCCATCCACCAACTTATGCTTTGAGGCTGCTTCCAAGCTTGAATTGGGCTTAAGATAAGGTAAACCTTCAGGACTTTGGCCACAAGGACCAGCTAATATTTGCCAAATATCTAGTGTGTGCAATGTTCTGCAGAAGGTCCTTAGTGTGAAATTCCTGACCCCAAGGAGCTTAAAACCTAAATGGTAAAGCCTAAGAATCTTCACATTGATACAAAAACACAATATGGTATATAAATAAGTGAATGTGCAGCTGAACAATTCAAAATAATCCAAAATAACAATCAAGCAACCTTGTACCAGGCACTGTATAATACTAGGGGAACAACAAAGGCGGAATCCCTATCTTCAAAGAGCTCAGACAGCATCATAATCCCCCAAATGGGGTTCCCGGACCAGCAGTATCAGCATCACCTGGGAACTTGCTAGAAGTGCCCATTGTAGGGCCTCATCCCAACCTACTGAGTCAGATCCTTTGCAGGTGGGCCTATCAATTTGTGTTTTAACAAGCCCTCCAGGTGATTCTGGTGCCTGCTCAAGTTGGGAACCACTAGTCTAGAAGACTGATTTATGCTGTGGGAATTGGAAAAAGGAAGACATCTCCTTGGGCTAGGGCTGATGAAAGCCTTGTAGGATTTGAATCCTGGCTCTGACACTTACATTTCGGGACAATGAAAGGCAACTACTTTAACCTCCTTATGCATCTATTTCGTCAAATCGAAAGAAGCATTAAGTTTTAGAGGCCAACCACGCGGAGTTGTATAAAAAACAGATAAGATAATGTATAAAATTCACTAGTACAGTGCCTGGGGCCTAGTCAGTAGCCAATAAATGATCTCCAACACTAGCAGTCATGGTGCAAGGGAGCCGTTCAGTACATGAATGTTGATGGAATGAATGAAGGAAAGAATGAACTGATTCAGGCATGACTGATGGGAACTGGATTTGGTAAGCCTGGAAAAGCAACAATCTCTGGGCAAACAGGGAGATCTTCATGATAGGATAAGGGCTTCCAAGACTGAGTGGTGAGAAAACATCTCCAATCTTGAGACTGGCATCTTCCTGGCTCAGCCTCCTTCCTTGCTCATAGCACCCAGGGTGTTGGTTATGCACCTGGGCTCTGGAGTCAGACCATCTGGATTCAAATACTTACCAGTTGGGTGGTCTTCTGTGGGTCATTTAAATCCATTAAGCCTCAGCTTTTTCTTCTGGAAATTTGATGTCATAAGTAGGTTCAACCTCATAGGGTTGTTGTGAGAATTAAACATGATAATGCGTATAAATCAGTTTGATCCTTTGAATATAATAAGTGATCTATAAACGTTAGCGCTTTGTACGGCACACAGCTGATGCTGCCTTAACCTCTGCAGAATTAGCCTGGGCTGAGATTTTTCAAGCCAACCAATGTCAGTGCACTCGAATGCCAGATCCATTAACACAAAATGGTTGTTAGGTGCCTTCATAATAGCAGTAGCTGCTGAGTTTGGTACTTACACACGGGTGGTGTGTAAGTACTTCTCATGTATAGGTGCTGAACACATGAACCCTGGGACAACAGGTATCACTGCACCCATTTTACAGATGAGGTAACTAAGGTTTGGTGACCCATCAGTTAGTTATACGACTGTCAAGTGTCAAAATGAGATTCAAGTTCAGCCCTAATTCTAAAACCCATAGCCTTTCTACTGCTGTAAAATCACCCAGCCTCCCCTCAGAGGCTGCCTAAAGACTTTTCCAAACAAGGTTCACCTAGCTGCAGTGTCAGAGGGCCAGACTTTGTCCTGATGTTGCTGTGTCACATACAGCATTGGAAGGGGATTGTATTAATCTGTTTTTTTACGCCGCTGATAAAGACACACCCAAGACTGGGAAGAAAAGGAGGTTTAACTGGACTTCCACACGGTACGGGCGGTCTCATAATCATGGTGGAGGGTGAAAGGCACTTCTTATATGACAGCAGCAAGAGAGAAATGAATGAGGATGCAAAAGTGGAATGCCCTGATAAACCCAGATCTCATGAGACTTATTCACTATCATGAGAATAGCATGGGAAAGACCAGCCCCCATGATTCAATTACCTCCACCTGGGTCCCTTCCACAACAGGTGGGAATTCTGGGAGATACAATTGAAGTTGAGATTTGAATGGGGACACAGCCAAACCATATCAGGGATGGAGCTCAGAACTGAGCCTGGAAGAGGGAAGTCATGGGTGGGCTAGGGTCAGGATGGTGGACCCTGCAGCAGATAAGGCTCTTGGATTGTAAAACTGGTCCCTCTTGCCAGTGATAAAGGGTGTACATGTGTCTGTGTGCATGTCTGTGTGTATGTCAGTGTGTGGGCTGTGGGGTAGGATGGGTCGGGGGAGTGACGCAAAGTCTTGCCTCCTCAATCCAAAAATGGTGAGCTAAGCCTAAACAAAGAAAGAGAGCAATTGAATGCAACACAAAATTCACATCAGCTTTCAGAAACCAATTTCTTCTGAAAGAGGCTTTCTGGCCCATCAAACAACACAGTCAGACGACTCCCTTTTATCTCCTCCCAGGTCTATTTCCTTAAAGGCCAAATTGTGGTCTTCTTTCTTTTTTCTCCCAGATGCCAGCTGCGACTCTGCTCACAGCCCAGGAGACCTGTAGACCCATAACGTCTCTTCCTGATGATTTGAACTGTGTCGTCAATAAGTGGAGAAAAGTGTGGTTGGCCTCCCATCTTCTTCTGAGAGCTGCTAACAAAGATTCCCAGAGTCCATTACCAATTTGGACTTCATCCTCTATTCTCTTTGGTTCAACTGGTCCAAAGAGTCGCCAGGATGCCCTTCATTGGAACAAAGAGGATATTTCCTGGTTGGGATTCTGAGAGTTTGTAACAATTACTAACAATTTACCCTCCCTCAAATCTTGCATTTACCTGCAAGGAGACATGTCACCTCCAGCTGACCCTACCTGCCAAAAATATTGCTGCATGTTCATATTTATCATTGTGTTCCACAGTTGCCATGGTAGTAAAATTTACACTCAACAGCCTCAGTGCCATTTTCAACTACAAATAGAATGATTATGTTCCCAGTTTGGCTTGGCAAAAACAGAAATGTGCATCTACTATAGGCTGGGCTGTGTGCTACACATAAGGTCTAGGGGCTGAGGTGGATGAGAAAAGAATTTCTATAATTTTCCTCCTTTATAAAGCAGGCTTTTTGTTTCTCTTGTGATGAGATTTTTTAAAATTGTAAAATCTACATCATATAAGTTTTGCCATTTTAACTATTTTTAAGCGCACAGTTTAGTGGCACTAGGTACATTCACAGTGTGGTGCAACCATCACCATTTACATATTTCCAAAACTTTTTCATTGCCCCAAACAGGAACCCTGTACCCATTCAGCCCTAACTCCCCTTTCTCCCCTCCCCAGCCCATCATAACCTTTAATCTACTTTATGTCTTTATAAATTTGCCTATTCTGGAAACATGCTGGACACTTCATGTAAGTGGAATCTGTAATATCCTTTTGTGTTTGGGTGATTTTACTTAGCATAATCTCTCTTTTCTTTTCTTTCTTTTTTCTTTTCTTCTTTTTTGAGACAGGGTCTCGCTCTGTCACCCAGGCTGGAATGCAGTGGCATGATCATGGCTCACCATAGCCTCTACCTCCTGGGCTCAGGTGATCCTCCCACCTCAGCCCCCTGGGTAGCTGGAACTACAGGTTTTTGCACCACTATGCCCAGCTAAGTTTTGTATTTTTTTTACAGATGGGGTTTCAGGCAGGTCCCATGTTGCCCAGGCTGGTCTTGAACTCCTGGGCTCAAGCGATCTGCCTGCCTTGGCCTCCCAAAGTGCTGGGATTACAGACATGACCCACCACGAGTGGCCAGCACAATGTTTTCAATGTTCATCCATGTTGTTGCATGTATCAGAACTCCATTCCTTTTTAAGGTTGAATAATATTCCATTGTATGTATATACCACATTTTGTTTATCCATTCATCTGTTCATAGACACTGGGTTTTTTTCCCATATTTTGGCTATTGAGAATAATGCTGCAATGAAAGTTGGCACACAAGTATCTGTTTGAGTACCTGCTTTCAATTCTTTTGGGTATATAATTAAGACTGGAATTGCCAGATCGTATGGTAATCCTACGTTTAAATTTTTAAGAAACTGCCTTACTGTTTTCCACAGCAGCTGCACCATTTTACGTTTCACCAGCAATGTAGGAGGGTTCCAATTTCCAATTACACTTATTATTTTCTGGGTTATGTTTTCTCTTTGACTATAGCCTTCACAGTAGGTGTGATGAGCCTGTTTTTTGTAAGAGCAAATTGGTAAGAAGTGGCTTGTTCACCACTGCACGAGGTGCACATGGGTGCATGGACTATAGCTTTGTTGAATGAATAAATGGTCTCTCCTGCTTACAGTATTGTAATATTCCTTTGGATGTGACGTCCTGCTCAACTTTTCCCTGACTCCCCTGTTGACAGGATCTGGAACTCCCATACGGAAGCCTGGCGACACAGAAGAGACCCAGGCAGCAACTGAGATCACAAATGGGGGCTTTCCTCCAGCGACCATCTGTACCACCTTTCTGCATTGTTTCCATGCCTGAAAATCAGTAAAACCTGCTGCTTTAGAATCAGGAAGCCCACTTGGTAACACCTGAAAAGTAGGATAAGCTATAGAGTGTTGTGACTAAGAAACCAAAGCAGTGGGCTAAACAGACTGGCCTGAATTACAGTTCTGCCTCTTGCCATGTGGGGATTCATGGGAAAACTATTCATCCCCTCTGTGCGTTAACTTGGACTTAATCCTATTCTTGTGAGCACTAAAATGAATCAATAAAGGCACTTAGCACAGTGCCTGGCACATTGTGAGGTCTCAGTAAAAGTTAGCTCTTATTGTTACTATAACGCTCCAGTATTAATGCGCAGGCCCAAAGAAAACCCTGCTTCTGCTACTTCCTCTGACCCCCCAGGGTCCGTGGGAAAACATAAGTGGCTCCAGAATGAGAGGGCAGACTTCACTTCCTTCATTATTTTCCAGGTACAGAGCCAAGGTTTGAGACAAGGAACCCCTCCGCCATGTTTCTTCACATGGGCTACGCATCCCTCAAAGCTCATTTTGGCAAGGGGTTTGGGGAGAGAGCAGGGCCATTACCACCAGCCTCTCCTGCAAGGCCCAGAACCCACAGCTCAAGGGGTCTCAGAGAACTTTCACTGCATTAAAACCCACAGATGACACTGGAGTCGGTTAAAGTTTCCAAAGAAAAGGTTGATGGACAGGCCAAGAATTCATGGTACAGGGGGCTGTACCGTGAGGACCCGGGAGAAAATCCAGGAGGAATGAGCCATGAGGCTAGGTAAGGTGGTATTATTTCACGTTGGCAGCACTGTAATTCTTACATGTAGGGAAGACGGCAGCATTCAGCTTGGCCTGACAGGAAGCTTTGTGTTACACTGAAGCATATTGAAAATATCAAAGTCCCGTGAAATAAAAATACAGCTTCTGGGCCCAATACTTTACCTGCGTGTAACTTAAAAGCTTTATTGGACATGGAGACTCTCTAACCAAAAACCAAGTGTGAGTGAAGGGTGGTGAAGGAAGGAGTATCAAATAGCAGACCCCTGCAGATGTGTGTAGAATAACAACAGATGCTACTTACTGAGCAAGGGGCTAGGTGCTTTCCCCATATCCTGTCTCACTGGCATGGAAGAGCAGCACCTTATGTTAGGCAGTGTTAGCCCCATTTTACGGAGGAGGAAACTGAGGTTCTGAGTTAGGAACTAGCTGAATCTGTATGCATACATACAGAAAAGGAAGAGAAAGAGAAATTTCTGTGACTTACATATATTCCATATTAGGATGAACTCTCTGAAATTACTACTATTCCACCTTTTCTAACAAAAGCGCCAATTCCACAGGGTTCAACCTAACATATTATGTAAATAATAATTTAATAAGCTATATAAAAGGATATCATACATTTCATATTTTATTCATTTTATAATGTTATCCATAAATTATATAATATGCACAAGAGGCAGAATGCTTAGTGGTTGACAAGGTGGATTCTTGAATCGGATTGCATGGGAAAGTTGACTCTGCCACTTATGAGCTTCGAGACATGGAGCAAATAATGTCCCCTCTGGTGCCTTTGTTCCTCATCTATAAAATGAACTCATAATAGTACCAACCTCACAGAATGGTTGTAAGAATTAAGAAATCACAAAGTGCTAAAACTGTGCCTGGCACTTGTCACTTATTAGCAGTCATCACGCTTGCTTTTGTTCACTAATTCCTTGCAAAAATCCTTGGCAATCATCAATGCTACCTTCATTTCACAGTGAGAAGCCTGAGACTCGGAGATTTGCCCAGGATTATACATCTAGCAAGGATGCATCAGGAATTCAAACTCAGGTCTTTCTGAGTCCCAAGTCCTGCTGTTTCTTGTAAGCTGCCCAGCTTCCGCTGGGGGTCTCCTTGTGCCTTCATTTGCCATTCAATGAAAGGAGAGGTTGGACCAGCTGACTTTATGGTTCCTTCCAAAATCCTCATGCAAGGAGGTGATATCAAAGCAGCAGCATCAGAAATAACAGGATCAAATGCTTTTGGTCCCACTGAGCACAGTATCCTTAGCCATGTGGCCAGAAGCATTTGGTATTGAGGGTTCCAATTCTTTTTTTCTTTTCTGCTATTTCTTTCCAGCATCCTCAGTACATTTCCTAATTAATCACTCCCACTTAATTTCCTAAAGCAATCACATCCTCCCCACAGGCAAGCGGCCTCATCTCAGGCAGAAGCACACACACCAGCTGGCCCCTCGGCTATGTGGGAGTGTGTGAGCAGCCCTTGGACACAGCCCAAAAAGTGGCAGAGACACAGGAAAAATGCAGTCTGGGAAGCTACACTCAGAGGACACTCTTGCCATTCTGGTGACATGTGGGTTTCCTGGTGAGCAAAAGGGACACTGAGATTTGGTTCTTCAAGGAAACTCTAAGGTGCAGAAGATCTGGCTGGAGCATCTCGGAATGCAGGGAGACTCAACCAGTGGCTGTTCTGTGATGCCGGGCAGGGCTTTGCTGGCCAGGTAGGAAGCTCAGGTCTGTCTCCCTCCCAGCTTTGCTGATGACTTGATGTGTGACTTTGGGCAATAGCTTTTCTTTTGTTGAGCCTCAGTTTTTCTATTTTTAAAACGAGAACAGTCATACATATAACACAGTGTGGTTTTAAGAAACGAACCACAAATACAATAGCCAAGAGGAACTGGACAGATGAGATCAATGAGCAAAGCTGGGTCAAGCAAAAGACAATAAACATAATGTCAAATGGCAGCTGACGTACTGTCTCAGTGTTGGGGTCACAATAGGGAGTGGTAGGGACTGCAATGAAATGGTGACACACCCCATCTACATAAAAGCCAGTCAATTACTGCCATAGAGCCAAGCTGAGCTTCTGTTGCTGGATTTTATTTTAGAAAAGAAACTAGAAATATATTTTTATATGTATTCCCCTAATCTTATTATAAAATGGTAGGCGGAGGCCGGGCGCAGTGGCTCATCCCAGCACTTTGGGAGCCAAGGCGGGCGGATCATGAGGTCAGGTGATCGAGACCATCCTGGCCAACATGGTGAAACCCCGTCTCTACTAAAAATACAAAATTAGCTGGGCGTGGTGACGGGTGCCTGTAACCCCAGCTACTTGGGAGGCTGAGGCAGAAGAATCACTTGAACCAGAGAGTCAGAGGTTGCAGTGGGCCGAGATGGCGCCACTGCACTCCAGCATGGCAACAGAGCAAGAATCCGTCTCAACTCGACCCAGCTTTGCTCATTGATCTCATCTGTCCAGTTCCTCTTGGCTATTGTATTTGTGGTTCCTTTCTTAAAACCACACTGTGTTGTATGCATATATGCATGTAAATAAATACATAAATAATTGATGGGGGGAAATGGACATAAAAAGTTACGTGAGCCAATAGCATTAGTCGTTATTACTGTTACTATTAACTTCTCTGTAACTCAGAACCCCCACCTGAAACAATGGATGTAAAGATTCCTGATAACCATCTCTGCTCCATGGACATCTGCAAAAATTTCTGAGGGCACTACAGAGATTAAACACTGCGTGCACACAATTATGTTGCTTTATTAATTTAAGCATACTTCATTGACATTGGGCTAGCCAGTGTTTCTTAACCAGAGGTAATTTTTCCCCCCAGGGGACATTTGGCAATGTCTGGAAACATTTTTGAGTTGTTATGAAACAAGGGTACAGCTGGAATCTAAGAAGAAGAGGTCAGAAATGTTGCTAAATATAATGAACAGGACAGCCCACCAAACAACAAAAATATCCAACCCAACCCAACATGTCAATAGTACTGAAGTGAGAAAGCCTGAGCTACGTGGAAGTTTCCCCTTGCATCCTCTCTACAGAAAGAACTTTTTGAAGATAGAGACTTGGATAGGTTTTGTTGGATATGGGAGAAGCCGGCAGGTGGGAGAACCAGCATCTATAATTATCTCCTCTATGAGGCTCAAGGCCTTGCTTTCATTCTGCCTCCCACAGCCTCTTCTCGTCATTGTCTTAGCAACTGTCACCTCAATATATTTCCCTCAAAAAAATCAGTTGAAGATGCACAGGTCAGAAAATAGGCTCTGGGGAAACTGTGGACTTATGAGATGAAACGTCTGAGCCAAGGTCACTCAGCAAGTTGCAGGGCAGACCTAGGAGAGAATTCTCCTGGGTCCTGGTCCAGGTCCCTCAGGAAGACATCACTCCATTTTCCTGTTGCCATGGTAATTATAAATCAATTTTGTCTCTCCATTAAAGCAGTTACTCCATAGAACGTTCTCACAAAGGATTGTTGAACTCGCCCTAGTTATTCCAGGGATGTGAAAGTAATCACATTTTTGTATATTCTATAATTCTGGCTACATTTATGATTGTCCTTCACCTATAATGGGATAAATAAGTGAGGTTATATTGCATCATGGTTGTCATGCATTGCTATGACTACTCCAAACAAAGAAAACTGTGCTAGAAGCAACAGCAAGCGATTCTGGTTCACCTTAAGAAAGGACAGGAAAGGAGAACAGAGTGACTTTTATCGTCCTTACATTATGCTGAATGTTTTACATATCTTACCTCATTTATTCTTCCCTATAATTTGAAGAATTTCTTGAGGTCAATTTTCTCAAACACTGCTGTACATCAGAAACACCTGCAAGGTTTACAAAATCCCAACATCCAAAAAGCACCCCCAAATCATTAAATCACACTCTCTGGGGATCGGCCCGGGCATCAGTAATTTTTTAAGTCTCCCCAGATGATAGCAATATGCAGGCAAGTTTGAGAACCGGGGCTTCAGGACTCATTATCCTTATTTTACAATGATGCTGACATCCTAAGGGAAAAATGAACTTGCCTAAGGGCACCCAGCTGGTGAATGGTAAAACTGTGATTCAAGCCTGGTCTGCCTTTCTCCAAAGGCCATGCATAATCTTTCTCATTGTGCCATTTTCTCCCCAGAAGTTTGTTGTTTGTGGCTTTCTCACTCATTTGGAAATTTGGTTGCAATCTTGTGAACCTGAGTGAAAGGGAATTCTCTAGAAAGCTATCAGGAACTCCTGGATTCAATGAGCATCTTAAGAACAGGTCTTGGGGGGTGGGAGGGAAGCAGGCATAGTCTGGTCTATGCTTTTGAAAGTGCTTAGATGAAATGGAAAACCATTATGTCCAATCTCCTTGTTCCTCTGGTCAAGATTCCAGTTCCAGAAAGAAAGGATCCAATTCACCTGACTTGGGCCATAAACTTAGCCCTTGACTAGGAGAGGCCAAGAGCCCTGATCAAAAATCTACCAGGCTGTATCCCATGGGTGCACAAGATGACATCCCAATAATGAAAGAAAGGCTGCTGCTAGGAAGAGAGAGTGAATGAGTCTTAGGCAGCCAGAAAACAATGCATGTCTACTACAATGGAGGGGACTGAGGGACTTACGACAATTTCACAGCCACATGATGATCCCAAAGTCAAACTCAGCAAAAATCCAGAGGTTCATCCAATCAAAATCACTAATACGGACAAGGATCATTCAGAAGAAATATGCCACCGGAGAAGTGGCCACGGAATGGCCTCAAAATCATTTGCGAAATGTTGTGAGGTTTGTGCATTTTTCTAAAGACAAGGTAAATGTCTTTTATCCGATTATTTAGACTCTTAAAAAACAGAAAAGGTAAGGTTGGGGCTCCTGGGAGGTCTTAGGGAAGAAAAGGAGAAGCTCGTAGTCAATGGTTCCTAAGAGAGCTTCAGGTCCCAGGAACTACCCGGGAAAGTGAACCCTCGTGACCTGGCTTGACACCACAAAGACAAGGCTGGTACAGTTTGCTGAATTTCAGCCAATAAAACAATGCTGTAAAAAAAAGGCACTGACAAAAAACAGACACAAGGTAAGAGCTAACATGTTTGCCCACAGCTGCACAGCAGCAAGGGACAGGATCTATCCGGTGAGGAAAGAAAATGTGAACCTCTGAGCAAAACGATTATAACTGGAGGAAGCCAGGGGATCTCCAGGGTCAAAAGCCAACAGGGACAATTAAAACTCAGCTGTGAATGTGTCAAAATAGTGTACTGTCCCAGGCAGCTTACCTGGGACCCTGAGCTCCTTTCCAAAGGGCTAGTTCTCTATCCCATGAGGGTACCTTCTCAGATCTAGGCATCAGCAGACACTACCATGCAGAAACTTGAAAAATGAAGCCATTGTGAGTTATTAGCATTGCATGAGTCATTGTTCAGTGCATAAATTCATGGACAAATCAATATACAAACAAAAGAACAAAAATTGTTAACTGTGGCTAATATAGGTACCATTTTAAGTCCCTACTATGTGTCAGGGTCTGAGACAGAAGCGTTCCTCATCTTCACAATAACCCTACAAGACAGTTACTATAGTACCCATTTTACAGATGAGGATCCTGAGACCCAAAGAGATGAAGGGACTTATCTACATTCACACAATGAGAAGTGATGGAATTTGAAACCAGGTTTGTCTGAGTGGAGTATCCAGGTGCTTGCCACAATGCTACACTACCTCACAATATCTGTAATTTAGTTAGAGCATTGAATGTGTTAGGCATTTTGCATTTACTATCCTTAGTTCTTACAACAATCCTTGAGATAAGTATTACTGTCTTTATGTCTTTTTTTATGAGAAAGACAAGTAATTTTTCAAAGGGCACATTTTGAACACAGATTTTTTTTTTTCTTGGAGACAGGGTCACACTCTGTCACCCAGGATAGAGTGCAATCATGGCTCACTGCAGATTGACCTCCTGGGCTCAAGTGATCCTTCCCACCTCAGCCTCCTGAGTAGCTAGCACCACAGTTGTGTACCACCATGCCAGGCTAATTTTGTTATCTTTATATTTTGTACAGATGGGGTCTCACTATGTGGCTCAGGTGGGTGTCAAACTCATAGGCTCAACTGATCCTCCCACCTCAGCCTCCCAAAGTGCTGGGATTGCAGGTGTGAGCCACTGCACCTGGGCCTGAATACAGATTTTTGAATCCAGATCTCCTTGGCGCTAAGCTCCTGGTCTTTCCACCAAATCTGCTGCCTATCCAATTCAATTTGATTTTTGAAAATACGTTGATTTTGTCTTATTTTCACAAGCATTGTACTAAGCTTCTATAGAGAAATGCCAGCTCCTGTCCTCAAGGAACTTTTTGTCTACTTAAGAGATTAGATTATATGGTACAGAAAAATGATGATGATAACTATATGGCTGTGGAGGTTTTAAAACATAGCTGCAACTTCTGAGAGACTTCTTACATGGAGAGATGGCCCCTACCCTTGCATCTGGGCAAGCTTGTACTGTTCAGAGCCACAGAGCAGAGCAGAAGGGGTACTATGTTGCTTTTAAGTCCATTCATAAAAAGCCATGCTACTTCTGAGTTGTTCCGAGTTGCTGCACACCTCTTCTCAGAGTGTGGAGCAACCATGTGAGAAGTTAGACTACTCAGAGGCCACCATGTTGTGAGGAAGCTCAAGCCACATAGAGGTCACATGTGTAGGCACCCTGCTCAACAGTCCCAGCTGAGCCCAGACTTCAAGTCATCCCAGCCTAGGTGCCAGACATGTGAGTGAACAGCCTGCTGGGGATTCTAGCACCCAGGTATTCAAGTCTCTCCTGGTCATTCCAGACTCTGCAGATGATGCCTCAGACTGCATGGAGCAGAAATAAGCCATCTCCACTGCACTACGACCTAGAGAATCATTGAGCATGATAAAATGGTTGTCACTTTAGAACACTAAGTTTTGGGGTGGATTGTTAAGCAGCAAAATATAGCCATAATAATGGCTTTTTGAGTGATTATTTAATGCCAGACACTGTCCTCTAAGCTTGACATGTATTACCTCATTTGATCTTCCTAGTAAGCCAGGGAAGCAGGTTACTATAAAAGACCATGCCTAAGATTACTTAGCTACTAATGGCATTCAAAACCAGGTCACACTAACTCCAGCATCAAAGCATCAATAATCTAAACTGCTGTACTATAGAGGAAGCAAAATTATGTCTCTCAAGAAAACCTACAAAGCCCCAAGCCAATCAGTTTTAAGAAACACCGACTGCTATTTTTTTAAACTAAACATCTTTTTTTTTCTTAATTTCAGAAGGCTTACTGTGGAGCTGAGCTAATTATTTGAGCCTTAATCAAGGACCAGCCACTTCCCGAAGCAGCTGTCCTGGCCTCTCTCTTGCCTCTAGAAAGTCTCTTGAGTTGGATATTGGCTCAGGTCTAAACCCCAAATCCCAGCCCCCAGAAGTGAGGATGCATAGGGCTGAAAGGATCCTTGGAGATCATCCAGTCTACTTCCCTCATCCCCTTTAAAGATCAGGAAACTGAGGCCCAGGGAGGTCAAATGACTTGTCCAAGGTCACATGGTGTGTCAGAGGTACGGCCAGGTCGCCAAATTCCCAGGCAAGCATTCTTTCCACTACACCATGCTGCAGTTGCTAAAAATTCCCCAGAGCCGCCTCCCTCGGCCCTCCTCTTGACAAAGCTATTTTCCCCCCACACAACTACACACAGTCACATTTGGCAAGAGGTGCTATCAGCTCTGCTCTGCTCGTGAAATGCTGTTTTGCAATGGGGCCTCTTTGTTCGTTAGCAACACAGACAAAGAAAACTGTAGTGCAGTCTTCTTGGAAGAAGATGTTTCTTGTTTTAAAGACGGGAAGAGAGCTTCCTGACTGAATATGGCTTGAATCAGCATGCAGCTCCAGTCAGGAAAGAACCCAGAGGAGACTTAGGTCTTTGCAAAATTTCTAGAATGTACAAGGAGGGCACACGGCAGGGGGAAGCTTATGGGAAATGTTTCAGAAAGTACTAAAATGTACGCCTAAACAGAGTAAACAGAGCAGATTGGTTACCATCTTGTGCTATGAAGCAATTAGAAGGGGAGGGGTGTTGGTGGGGAACTAGAGTCATTAAAAGCTCCCATGAAGCAACTGGCCTTCCCATTTTTGGATTCCTGCTCCAGTCCTGGTTCCCAGTGTTCCTTCCCTTGCCGTTTTCTTCAGCTGGGATCTTCCCTCTCTAGACTCGAAATAAGCTGCAGGCTTGGTGCTGAGAGCCCTCAGGATATGATCTGCCATCCCGAGTCACCCATCTGGTGCCTCTCCCCTCTGCTTCCACATGATTCCGTATTTTTTTTTTGCACTAGATGTGGTCCCTCTTCTGTCTCCCTAGCTTCCCAGATTGGCAGAGGCTTCCCATGGCTCTGCATGATCTCTGCACAGGATGAGGCAGAAATGAAGGCACCTTTTCATAAGGGCAGACCACACCAGGAAGCTGAGGTCCTCTCTGGTGACCTTTCTAATGCATTTCCCTTGGGAGATGGGTTGAGATCAGTGGGGAGGGAGTAGACCAGATGATCTCCAGTGATACCTCAAAAGCCTGAAAATCTCTTGGCTAGGGAAGCCAACAAGAGGGGGAGGAACAGAACCAAGTTCTGTGGCACAAATTCAGAACTTGTACGCTGGCAGCAGATGGAAAGGGAGGTGCCAGCTTCTAGCAGGAGGGGATGTGGTGGACGCGTTTCTCAGGGCAGTTGCAAGCCACAAGTCTTGCATTCCAAAGGACCTGGTGAATGCTGCCTGAGAACCTGCCTCTGACACAGCCACAGCATAGGTCTCCAGGCACCAGGTGAGATCTCCAAAAAGAAACTCCACTGGCCAAGTGAAGGTTCTTAGACCCTTTCTCCCAGAGCGGGGTCTTCCCCATCGCCTACCCAATGCTTAGGCAAACTTGCCCAAGGTACAAATTTTATTCCAAATCCCCCTCCCTCACTTTCCCCTAGGAAAATTCCTCCTGTTGAGTTAAACCTAAGAGAGAAAAATAAAGATATTACCACTCAGGGAAACAATGTCCTAGGGGTCCCTTGCAGCCCAGGAGGGGAAGGGAAGCTGGCCCCCTAAAGAAGGCCCTGTATCTCCTCATGGCCTCAAATGCTGCTGTGCTGTGTGTCAGTGTTTATGAAATGCTTCTCAAATAAGGTCAGTGTTCTACACAGAGTTAGAACTCTAATAAAATGCAGAACTTGTGCTGTTTGCCAGCTAGCTGCAGAGGCATACTTGAATGCTTTCTCAGATACAATTGTTCTCAGATTAATATCTCCCCCTTGAGTTTTTTTTAATTCCACTTGTACTATTTTTTTATGATGTGTGAGGCTTTCTACATATTTGTACCCACTAAAAGGGATGAGGGGGCTTGCTTTCATCAATGATTCCTGAGGGTTTGGTGCTACATCCTTCATGGTTCTAGCATTTCTCCCAACCCATAAATCTCCCTGCTCTGAACCTAGCATGGTAGCCTTTGCCTTGTCAGTCATTTGGAGGGAGAGACAGTCCGGACTAACTTTGAAGTTAGTTTGAGCTATTCTAGTTATCAGAACATTTCACTTGCTTTATTCATTGTGGTAGACACTCAATAAATGGCCCCTTTAAATGACTCCATCCTTCATGGATTCCCTTCTTTGGTCCTACTGTCTTGGACACTGTCACTTACTAATTACCCAGTCCTCTAAACTCCACCTGGTTAAGCTGCTGACATGGCTGGTATGAGGTTATATTTTAATTTGTAAAAGATGCATCTTGTTAAATGCAAAGGAAACTGGAACAAGAGTTTGAAGACATGGGTGACTCTGAGCAAGGCTTTGGAGCTCCCTGAGTTTCTTCATCTGTAAATGAAAGCTTCTAAAATATACCCTGATCATCTTCCAGATACAGGATTTAGTGGTTCAATTCAGATATTGTGGGTGGACTCATTAAGGTATTCGCATAGCACTAAATTTAGAAGGCATTTGGAGACATCTGATCTCATTTAAACCTTGCATCAGCCCCCTGAGATGAGTGTTATTTCTCCCATTCCAAAGGTTATAGATGAGACTATGGAGACCGCAAAGGTACTCAGACAGGTCGGGCAGTTAGAAAGTGACAGAAGCCAGGATTCAGCCTAGGTCTTTCTACTCATTTCGGCTTACATCCAAATTGTACTCCCCCTTGGCTTCTCACTAATTCCACTTAGAATCCCCATACTCAGAACACTTTCTACCTACATTCTAGAGCTGGAGAGAGAAGAAGAGGAGAGAAAGAATGTCAGCAAAGTACTAGATAGTCCAGAAATTTCTGCAACACATTATTGAACAGGACAGCTCTCCAATGAGATCATCACTGCTGCGCTTTTTAATTACAAAATGATCTCTCCTATTTGGGGTACAGGGAGTTCAGGAGTATGTCTAAGTAATTCATCATTTATAGAGTCCAGCCCTGGGGCACTTTTACATGCTACCCTGGACATGATAAAAGATTTCAGATGGCCATAAAGACGAAGTCTGAGGTTGTTTCCAGGGCAGAACTCTGAGTTCTTGCAAGTCTGCAGTCTCCAGTGAAGGTCCAGGCCATGAAATCCAATTTCAGGACCTGGGGTTCTGATGGTGACAGTCCAAATTCAATACTAAGGCTATGCAGCACTACATAGAGGGCAGTAGAGGGCAAGAAGCCAAGCTAGAAGGATTAAGGCAGGGGCCAGGAGTAGCTAAGGCTCAGGGAGAGATGCAAACATGCACAATTCTATGGTCAAGTCATAAAACTCCGATTAGAAGAGGATCATGGACTCCACAGCATGCAGACATACCTGAGTTAGGGCATTCACTAGGGCACACTCTAGGGCATATGCTAGGGCACATACTAGGGCATATGCTAGAACATATACCAGGGCATACACTAAGGCACACACTAGGGAATATGCTAGGGCACACACTAGGGCATACACTAGGGCACACACTAGGGAATATGCTAGAACGTACATTAGGGCATATGCCAGGGCACACACTAGGACATATGCTAGAACGTACACTAGGGCATACGCCAGGGCACACACTCGGGGATGCACTAGGGCATACGCCAGGGCACACACTAGGAAATATGCTAGGGCACATGCTAGGGCATATGCTAGGGCACATGCCAGGGCACGCGGCAGGGCACATGCCAGGGCACACACCAGGGCACACGCTAGGGCACATGCCAGGGCACACGCTAGGGCACACATCAGGGCACATGCCAGGGCATACACTAGGGCACATGCTAGGGCATACGCTGGGGCACACACTAGGGCATATACTACCACATATGCTAGGGCATACAATGGGGCATATGCTAGGGCATGCGCTGGGGCACATGCTAGGGCATATACTAGCGCATATGTTAGGGCATGCCCTAGGGCATACCCTAGGACATATGCTAGGGTGTGCACTAGGGCATATGCTAGGGCACACGCTAGGGTGCGCACTAGGGCACATGCTAGGGCATACACTGGGGCACATGCTAGGGCATATGCTGGGGCACATATTAGGGCATATGCTAGGGCACACGCTAGGGCGCGCACCAGGGCACATGCTAAGGCACACGCTAGGGCATACACTGGGGCATATGCTAGGGCACGCATTAGTACATGTGCTAGGGCACACGCTAGGGCATATACTAGGGCACACACTAGGGCATACACTGGGCACACACTAGGGTGCACACTAGGGCACAGGCTAGGGCACATGCTAGGACATACACTGGGGTACATACTAGGGCACGCACTAGTGCATGCGCTAGGGCATATGCTAGGGCATATACTAGGGCGCATACTAGGGCATACGCTAGGGCACACACTAGGGTGCGCACTAGGGCACATGCTAGGACATACACTAGGGCATATACTAGGGCACGCGCGGGGCATATGCTAGGGCAAATGCTAGGGCACGCACTAGGGCATATGCTAGGGCACATGCTGGGGCACGTGCTAGGGCACGCACTAGGGCATATGCTAGGGCACACGCTAAGGCACACACTAGGGCATACGCTACGGCACACGCTTTGGCACGCACTAGGGCACATGCTAGGGCACACGCTAGGGCATACACTGGGGCACATGCTATGGCACCCACTAGGGCACACGCTAGGGCACATGCTAGGGCATATGCTGGGGCACACACTAGGGCATACGCTAGGGTGTACACTAGGGAATACACTAGGGCACTTGCTAGGGCAAAGAATGGGTATGACTGGTAACAGACAGGAGCTAGAGAGGTAGAAAAACCCAAGAGGGAGACAAGGTGGGTGGTTAAGTGTGCTGGCAGACTTTCAGGAGCCACAGGATACACTGCTGCCAAAGTGCAGAATGAATCAGGGGTCAGGAACCAGATTGGCAGTTAGGACAAGAGAAGAGGAGTCTGAGCCCACACAAGCAGTGATATGGCCGTGATAAGTGCAGTCACACTCAACTCCAGCCAGGATACATCTTATGTACATCCTGTTGGAACAAGACCTGATGCCAGGGTGGGAGGAGCCCAGAGATCCCGGCTAAGAGAAAGCAAGTGGTGCATCTAACTGCAAAGGAAGATGACTCCTGCCGACATTTGAGTAGATGCTTGAGGCGGAAAATATTATTCAGCAAGGTTCATCAGAACTACTCTTGGAGGGTGTATCCCCTCAAACCAGAAATTTAAAAAACAGTTAGTGGACACATACCATGGAGATTTTTTCCTAAGATTTGGATTCTGTTCTAAACATCCCCATGAGATAAAACTTCCCAAAGTGCAGCTCCCATCATTTTAAGTTGGGCTCAGGAGCATCTAATCATGAATTTCTGTGACTGTACCACGTTCCCATTTCTACGCACAGGGATCCCATTAGTCTTCACGCTCCAATACAAAGGCCACCTATTTCCCCAAATAGGACATGATGGCTCTGTTTCACCAGGTGTCCAGATCACATCATTGACATTCTTCTTGATGCTTTGCCTCAAACAGGGGCTCTTTGATTTAAGTTGAACTCGTCATGTTTGTCTTCTTCTAGTTGTTACTTGAGAATAGAGTTTAGAAGACAGAAAAGGAGGCTGACTTGAAAGATTCTGGAAGGGATGACATGACTGGGGGTTGGAGTGCAGCCTCTGAGACCAGCCTCTGAGACCAGCCTGGCTGGATGAACCCTGCCTCTCCTGTTCCTGACTGGGGATGTTATTTCACCTCTCTGATGTAGTTGCCACATCTATAAAATGCAGACAGTCCTGCCTACTTCACATAACTCTTCAAATAGGAAATGACTCCACGCATGTAAAGTGTAAGAGCAGTGCCAGGCACAAAGAATAGCTCAATAAATGCCAGCTATTGTTGTGGTGATGGTTGTTGTTGTCGTTTACAGAGGCTTGGGGACCCTGTAGGCCCTGGTCCCCTATGCTTCATTCTTCATCATGTCTGTTCCCAGAACTACTCCAGAAAATGTGCCCGATGCCAACGTGTACCCAAGATGCTAAGGGAAATCACTGTGTTTAAAAACCTGAAGCTACCTGAGCTCTGCTACTGGCAGAAAGGCTCAATCCCTCAGGCTGAACTTTTTACCAGGAGAGAATAACACACATATACATACACATTCAACATACACACACATACATGCGTCATATCCTGTGTTGGTGAGACTTGTGGTACTAGCCTAATAGGACAAAAATGAAGCTAAAGTCATTATGGAAAGTTCCATGAGAAACCAAGAGTATAGAGAAAATTTAGCAAGCTGAAGAATTAAGCATTAATAGGAAATTATTCCAGAGAAAATATGAACCAACAGAACCCCAGGGAAAGAAGATGCTACAAGCCAAGAAGACCTCAACATTTTTTTCCATCCCAGCCGGAAAGAACGGGGCAATATATTTATGTAATCCACATGCCAGATTGTAGAAAGATTTTGAAAAAAATGCACAGAGAACTCTGCTGATTATATTGACAACTTGGATAAAGATCCATAGGGCAAGCTCATTAAAATTGCAGAGGAAATAAATAGTGGGAGATGGGGAAAGGAGTAGTTAATTGCTAGATGAGGAAATCGAAATAGAAAATGCTCCTGAAAAGCTGATGAAATGAAATGATTTGCCAAAAGTTAATTAGGATAAATGCAAAGTGTTGCACTTAGACTCCAAAAAGTCAACTGCACAAGTCTAGAAGAGGGGACAACAAGCTAACAGCAGGGAAGGCTGGGGAGATATGGGGATGTCAGGCAGCTTGGTCAAAATGAGCCTACCCAGGGCTGTGGCTGTCCAAACTGAAAAGGTTCTTTTGAATGCGCTGGCTGATAGAAGTCAAATAAAACAGTGAAGGCATGGAAGGTCTCCTTCTAACTAATGCAGTCCAAGAAGATTGGAACCTATTTAGAGGAAGAGAACTACAGATGGAGTACAAGGCCTATGCCCAAACTGTACCACATACAGAATAGTTGAGGCAATTAAGGAGACTCGGGTAAATGGGTGGTGAGAAACACCACAGCAATAAGACTTTTGAAAGCCTGTCATTTGGAAAAAAGATTATACATGCTCTGGGTAACGACAATCAATGAGAGATAAGTCCAATCCCCACACAAAGAACATTTTCTTATTAGGATTGTGGGGTTTTTTTAATAGAATAAATTGCTTTAGGAAGAACTGAGCTCCTCATCACTAGATATCATCAAGCAAAGGAGGCTAACTGACCACCTTCCCCTAAATTGTGCTGATGGAAGACCAACCTTCGTGTGGTTGGAACTTGGACAAATGGACCTCTTCCAACGCTGACGATCTGTATTTTTCTTAATGAAGCTTCATCCTGATCATGCTCTGATAGGAGGTCTACACTCAGTAAGACTTTTGATCATAATAACAATAGGAATATTGATGGAGGGTGCCCTTGGTTCCAGGCAGCCTATGTGGATTAATACAGCATCCTTTGAAGGGAGTATTATTATTATTCCCATTTTGCAAACGGGAAAACTGAGGCCCATCCAGCTAGTAGGTGACAGAACCGGGCTTTGGGCCCCAGAGTCTGGCTCTAGTGCCACATTTTCCTATCTTCTCTGTCCACTCAGTGAAGGCTCTAATCATGCACCCTTTGGCCAATTTTTTTCCAAGGTTTCACTGTATCAAACATGGTACTGACAACACAACTATGAAGACCACAGTGAGTGGGGAAGAAAGGTTAGCCTCTTGACAGGCCAGCAGTCATAGTAGTTACAGATCACGGTCCAGGCCTGCAGAGCAGAGAGGTAGAGGATTCCCAACATGAGCATCCAACCTTGGCAAGGCTGATTTGAATTTAAGGATGGAGAACAATGAAGAACGGAGAGCACGGGGAGCTCAGCACAGTGCCAGGGCACCCTCTACAGCCATCTAGCTTGGGATCAGCAGTGGTCCAGATGAGCTCTCTGGGAACGCCTCCACCCTTTGTTTTTCCTTTCTTTTCAGCAGTCCTAAAAAGGGTTAAGACCACCTTACATAAATGAGGGTGGAGCCTGCTAGGAAATACAGCTGTTTCAAGTAAATGCAGTAATAGAGGCAGACATGAGAAGTCAGTAAAAGGAGGTATTTAGGGAAAGATAGAAGGAATGAGCATTGAAAAAAAAAAAAGTCAGGGCCAAAAATTCCCCATGAAAACCCACCCCCCAAAAATAAATAAATAAAATGCATTCCTTATTTAAATATACCACAAAGCAACACACCCATGGAAAAGATATAAACCACTTTTACCATAATTCCCTTTTTATGGAACAGAAGCCAACCTGGGCTTTGCTGTGGGGGCAGGACCAAGAGCAGAGAGAGAAAAGGAGGGGCCTAGCCAAGAGGGTATTGGGCATAGCCCACAGGCAGGCAAGGAACTCGCCTCCACAGGGCTCTGGGTTGGAGCAAATTTAGGGTGGGCATCTCAAACCTTCCAGCTGGATAGGGCCTGAGATGAAGATATAAAGGTAATAGCCATGGTCACTAACATGAATAGTTCGGGGAGGGCTCCTATGGTGGGGTCATGCATCACTTAATGATGGGGATATGTTCTAAGAAACTCATCATTAGGCGATTTTGTCATTGTGCAAACCTGATAGAGTGCACTCACACGAGCCCTGATGGTCTAGCCTACTATACGCCTAGGCTATATGGGATAGCCTATTGCTCCTAAGCTCCAAACCTGCATAGCATGTTCCTCTACTGAATACTGTAAGCCACTGTGACACAATCATAAGTATGTGTGTTTCTCAACATACCTAAAACATAGAAAAGGTACCATCAAAGTATGGTATGAAAGATAAAAAATGGTACATCTGCATAGGGCATTTACCAGGAATAAAGCTTACAGGACTGGAAGTTGCTCTTGGTGAGTCAGTGAGTGAGTGCTGAGTGAATGTGAAGGCCTAGGACATTACTGTACACTACTGTAGACTTTGCCAACACTATACCCTTAGGCTGTACTAAATTTATTAAAAATAAAGTGATGGCACTATGATGTTACAAAAGCTACGATGTCACTAGGTGATAGGAATTCTTCAGCTCCATTTTAACCTTATGAGACCACCGTCCTCTATGTTGTCCACTGTTGATCAGAATGTCATTTTAGGTAACACATGACTGTACTGTGTTAAGCACTTTCCTGTATATTATTTTGTTTAATCCCCCCAATGGGGAAGAGTCATCATACATATTTTACAGTTAAGAAATCATAGAGGGATAAACAATCACAGCAATGAGTGAACAACATGGTAGGCACCGTGCTGAGCACATTACAGGGACTGCCTCAGGCTACATTCACAGCATCCCCATGAAGACCGTGCGCTCATCATCCTGGTATCACAGGTGTGGAAATAAGGTACTAAAGAATTTAACACACTGCAGTCCACAGCAATAGTGTAACATGCCCACAGTGCAACAGCAAGATGTAACAGAGCTGCAATTCAAACCCAGAGTCGTCTGTCCCCGGAGCGCCTGCCCTAACCACCATGCTTAGGGGTCGGGAACCTTCTTGCCATAGCCCACATTTCCAAGGCAAGAGATTCTACAGCTGCAACCCACTGTTCATTCTCACTTTCCAGGTGAGACAGAACTCTGTGACAACAAACAATACTGGAGAGAAAACAACATAACAATCAAAATGGCAAAAATGCAGAAATAACAGAAAATCCAGATGATCAACAAAAGCAGAACTTATCAATTAATACAAGAAGAGCAGCAATCAAAACCCACAGAGCGCTCAGGATGACGCTGATGAGTTCCTGATTAGAAAGCCCTGTGGTTTAACTGCTCAGGATTTCCAGCGCTTTTCATGGGCATGTGCACAGTAGGAGTTTTGCAAGGTTGCTAAGCAATGCCTGGCAACCAGACTCCAGAGTAGATCACTCAACAGGAGTCCTTGGTAACTCTAGTAAGGCAATAAATATTAGTTCATAAAATCCAAATTTTAGATACCCTTAATAACTCATGTCATAGATTACTAGTGAGGATCCCTTAGTCATATGCCAGAATGCAGATCTACAATGGTCCATCTTTCACTTTTAAGAACTAAAGACAGACTTGTAGTTTTGAGGTTCATTATTCCTTTATTAAATACACATTTGCTGAACACCTACTGTGTGCCAGGCACTGTTCTAGACACTAGGGAGGTGGATACTTACAGTTCCCCCAGTGGACTATAACCACTAAGAAAACCACTAAGACTATACAAGAATTCTACTTTCATGAAAATGAGGCCCAGAGAGGTAATGTAATCCATTCAGAGTTGCACAGCACCATGGAGGCTATACCGGTCCACTGGAGGCGGGTTCACTCAGCTGCTCCTTAGTCTGTCCAGTAGGGCACTGTGTTTCCCTAAAAGGCCACATCACCGTGGTTGACCCAGAGAGACCCCATGATTCACTAGCTTGTCCCTATCCTCTAAGCTGGCCCTGAGGGCTGGACAGAGGACTTGGCTGTTGAGCATCTTGGAAAGTCTCTCACTTGACCTCAGGACCTCCGTGGTCAAGTGAGGGAAAGCCTATGACATGGTGTCAGTTTTTATTGGACCCAACGACCGGCAAAGCTAGCCGTCATTTGGAGTGATGGAGAAAATTAAGTTACCACATTCTCACGTTTCAGCCTTTCGCCCGTTCTCCTTCGCAAACAGGAAATGTTTATTTAAATACAGCAGTCTCCAGCATGTTCCAGAGCCAAGTGAAAAACCAAAGATGTCCACTCTTGCCCCCACTCCACCGTTCAGGCCACCCCTCACTGCAGTGAGAAGTGGGCCTCTGCCTGCCTCTAGACAGGACGGCAAGATGGGGAGAAGTGGCCCCGTGTGAGAGTTCATTTTCATCTGCCTCCTCTTTTTTCCAGGCTGAGATTGTGGTTGGAGAAGAATTACATCTGTGGGCTCCTTTTGTAGTCAGAAGGGTAAGTGCAACATCTGTTTACTCTGTGCTCCATGGTAAATGTTTGGTTTCAGGCACCGCCATCCACTTCCTCTCCTCTCGTCCTCTATCTTTGCTGCATGGATAATAAATTACACTGAATTCTTCTCTGCATTTATTTAGCTTTCTTGTGGGTGTCACCTCCTCATGGAGGGGGAAAAATTGTCAGTAGTTTATAAAAGACAGAGAGTTTCTTTTTCTGCGTGATGTTCTGACATTATAGGGAAGATCTTGGAACACAGACCCCCCAATTCTGATTCTGGCTTAATTATGAACAATTCAGGCCCCATTCCAGGCCCGAAGCAAAGTCCAAATGGTGAGCACATTTTCCCCACTCAGGTTTTCCTTAATGTCATAACACAAGGTTTCAGAAGTCAAAAACATCCAGAGAAGCAATATACACAGACACACACACACACAAATCCCTTCATCAAAGCCTTTTTGGGAGGCAGAGTACCAAGAATGGAGAACGGAGAAAATGCAGTTTCTTTGTTTTAAAACACAGTTTAAACCTTTGAGATCAGAAAACTGGATTTTAGGAAGGTCCTGAGCATCTGATGACAGTGCTGACAAAACGTGCCCCATGGCAACCCGAACCCTGGGAAGTTCAAAAGGCTCACCAAAGCAAGTTTCCTTCTATCTTTTGCTTACATTCTTTACATTGAAGTGCTGGTTTTCTTCTGTATATGCAATGGTTCTATATACAGTTTCTGGAATGCAGTAGAGGTTCAAGTCATGTTTGTTCTCAAACTCCTAGGCTCAAGCGATCCTCTCACCTCAGCCTCCCAAAGTGCTGGGATAACAGGCATGAGCCACTGCGCCCGGCTTCAAGTAATGTTTGTTGAATGAATGAAGGCAGGAATAAATGAGTGATTCCTCTCTGAAGAAATCCTTGGCAGAGAGTAAAAATGCCAAATATCCCCCAAGAGTTTTCAGAACTGAAATGTTACATCTGAGTTGGCTGAGAGAGTGTGGTGCAGGATTTTGGTGATGAAGGACTATTGGTGGTTTGCCCTGAAACCCTGCAGTGAACCTGACCCAGCTTGCTCCTAAAGACTGTCCCCCATTCCCAGGGAGGAAGGAGACTAGAATGAGATACCATCGCAGCACCCCCATGCACCCTGGCCAAAGTGGCACCAGTGACCACAACTGAGGCAGAAGAGACCAGAGACATCAAAGAAGCTCCTGCTCTGCCACTGCCGATTAACAACTGCAGCAGGGGGCCTCTGGGAATGACCAGGACTCCAGTCTCTGTCCTGTTTCTCCAGTTCTAGAGCTGATGGGTTGCCCTGAGCTGCACAGATCCCCTAAGGAAGATGACTCGGTGGCATGCTGGCATGGGTGCAGTTCCTGCAGCTCTGGAAAACTTCCTACACACCAGGAGGAGAGGGACTTACTCTCCTTGGTTTCCCAAACATGGAGCACGATTTTGAAGATGCAGAAGATGTAGTTGCAAGACCCCAAGCAGCAGACCTAACATCAAAGTGAGCTGAACATTTGCAGGGTATACCAGAAGCAGAAGCAACAGCAGCCTATTCTAAGATCCAAGCCCAGCCAGAACCCTCCCAAGACTGTCTGTTTATAGATCGTGGCCCAAACTGACCCTTGTTCCAAGGATGACCAGGAGAGTGATAACGGTTGTGGACTTAGGAACCAGTCAGGCTTGGATCCAAACACTTCACTAGCTGCATGACCTTGAGTAAATGACAAGATGGCTTAACTGTGAAATGGAGTAATAAGCATCGCCTATGTAACTAACAGGACTGTTGGAGAGATTCAATGAGATAATACATATACACAAATCAAGGCATGAAAAGCATTTATCAAACATTAGCTATAATTATTATTTCACTAACTCATGTGGCTAGCACTGGTGTGACGAGGAGGGGAACTTAGTTTACAAGTTATAGGTATCTAAAAATACCACTAAAACAAGTTTTTCACTCCTATGGAGTAACTTAATGTCTGAATTAACGTGTGAAAACCTGGATTCTGGCCCCTTTATTGCCATCAACTTGCTGTGTTTTCTTGGGCAAGTCATTTTACACTTCCAAGCCTGTTTTTCGACATGTGTTAATAAAGATACGGCTCTCACCCTTTAGGATTCTGTGGTTCAACCCAACAAAACAATCATTGCACTTGTGGAAAAACAAAAAAGTATTGAGCCAAAGGAAAAAGAGAGCACCAGGAATAAGGAAGACAGTTCTGCTGAGTCTCCACCCAGAGATGCACAAAGAAGTGGAAGAGAAGAGGAGGTGGGGTGATAGGAGGTGACTAGCAGGAATAACACACTCTAGGACAATGCTTGTCATCACTACTCTCTTCCAGCCTGAAGTCAAGAAAGCAGAGTGGAAGATCCAGGCGCCTACCCCTAAGGCACATGAGGAAGGGGAGAAGAGGGAGAGCAAGACACGGAGGGAATCTACCACACTAGAGCAAACCCTCACCCACTTCTCGGCTGGGTTCCCAGTAAGGCTCCCCCACTCCCTTACCCCACCCCAACTGCGGACTAAGAGGAGCCCACCCCGGAGTCCAAGTTTTGAATCTGGTCCGAGGATCAAAATGATAAATGTTTCCAAAACGTTGACATATGAAAAGTAAATATTTGGTTGCACAATTGGGGCTAAAACTAGGGTCAATCCACCCCATTCTCCAAGCGCCTCTCCATTCGCTGCCAAGCCCAGGATCCGAGGCTGAGTGCGGTTTGTAAGATTATAACGCTCGGTCTCATTTGAAGGGCTGTCAGCATTTCCATTCTCCGGCCCCTTCGTTCGGGGAGGCATTTATAACCGAGCCATAAAAAATTCATCCGGGGCTGCAACTTGGCATCTCCCAGACTGCGCTCCAGGCAGAGCGGGTTTTGCGAGCACCCACTCTGAATCTGTCCAGTTCCTCAGAAGTTAAACCTTCACCCACACTCTCAACTTTCCTTGCAAGGGCAGCCAGAGAGCGGCTGGCCCATTCTGATCTCCAAGCAGGTCAACAGTCTCGGGCCCTCTCTCCCGCCTCCGCGCCTTGACGGCCCATCATCCTATAGCTTTCTCCTTCGCCCGCCCCCCTTTTTAACGAGCGCAGACCCCTGACCCTCACCCTAAGACCTTGAGGCTGCAGTGCTCTTGCCTCCCCTCGCCTCTCCTCAGCTACTCCTTGGAAGCTGTCAGCGGGCCCTACGTCTGGAACCCTCACCCCTGGAGAGGCACTGCTCTTTGCCCATCGCTGGGGGTTTCGAGACCTCTCTTTCCAGATCTGGCCAAGCCTACAGACCCCCAGCTCGGAGAGTGAGGGATCGTATCCAGGAAGGGATGAGAATAGAGACTGCATCCAGGGAGGCCGAGGGGAAAGGACGGATCTGGCGCCTGGGGCCCCCTCGGTGGGACCCAGGTGGGTGGCCCGCGTGGGGTGGGGCAGGGGTACTCACAGGCGCTCAGCGTTGCGGGGGATGCCCCGAGGAACCGCGCGGAGGCCCAGCCCGTGGCAGTCCACGCTGGCAGCTGAGCAGGTACACTTGGTGGGGCAGGCAACGGCTGGGGGCCCACTCAGGACGCTCGCCAGAGCCAAGGCCAGCGCCAGGCGGGCGCGCACGGCGGCGCCGACCCCTGCCCACCCGGGGGCCATGGTGTGCAGGGCCCCGCTCCCGGAGGAGGCTGCCTCTGCGGGGCAAGACGCGTGGAGCCCGAGGAGGCGCGCTGGGAGCGCGGGCGGCCTGGGGAGCGGGCGGCGGAGTTAGCGCGGAGGAGGGGCGAGCTCGGCGCTCAGGCGCACGGGGCGCGGGCGGAGCGGGGCGCGCCGGGCGGCGGCGGCGGCAGCAACAGCAGCTCCATCGGCGGGGCCGGCGCTGCCCCGCTGCGCATCGCTGGGAGTGCCCAGGTGCGGAGCGCCCCCTGGCCCCGCTGGCCCGCGGGCCGGGTTGGGAACCTGGGGCGAGCGCAATGGGGCGTGGCGCCCGGGGAGGTCCGGCTTGGGGCTGGGCTGGGGAGCGCGGCGGCTGCGGCTGGGGCAGGGGGCGGCCGGGTGAGCTGGCCGGCGCTCGCTCTCTCCATTCACTGAGCAGGGCAGACACCGGAGACGCGGGGCCCACCCCTCCGCCCCCCCGCCCCCCCAGAAACGCCAACTCCGCCTCCCATTGGCTGCGCCGCGCGTCATGTCGACTAAGTTGGGAACTTTGCTGGAGCGACCGAGAGCCTGGAGGGAGGAGGCAGTAGAGGAGGGAGAGAGAAGGAATCAGGGAAGGAAAGGGGCTCGGCCAGCAGGGCCCCGGGAAAGAAACACTGAAACTCATTCACTGTTAAGAGCCAAGGACGGATAAGGCTCCTGACACTTTTTTTTTTTTTTTAATTTTTGCACTGAGCTGAGCACTCTACTCATATTCTTTACTTAAGTCCACGATCTTCCAAGGGTCGTCTGAAAACAGCTCAGAGAAGTGAAGCGACTTGCTGGAGGTCGCACAGCTGCTAGGGACTCCAAACCATGGCAGTGTCGCCCACGAAGCCGCTTCCCTACCGCACCTAGTACTCATGGCAGAGATCCACAATTTTGCCTGAACAGCCTTGGTTGACACCAATGTACTCCACAGCTACACACACACACACCGTGGTCCATGTTGTTGAGGTCACTGCTGGCAAACCTTACCCGGAAACTTGCCCTGCTTTGCCCGGACCCAACGCTTGGTGGACTGGTAAAAGTAGTGATGGCAGCGACTTGGACCCCTGGATTGACAATGCCTTGTTCCATCCTCGGGTTTCTGCTTCCTGACTGGGTGACTCTGGGCCAATCGTGTCATCTCTGAGCCTTCGTTTTCTCAAATCAGGGGCCACAGTCCTACCTGGCCTCACCTCCCTGGGTTGTTTGGAGCATCACAGAAGAGAACATGTTTTTGCAAAAGTTATTCGCAGACTAGGCATCCCTTCTGTCCCCAGCGCCTTCTTTCTTCCAGCGCCCGCTTTAAATTGGCTAGGTCTGAGCTTTTCCAGATGCCAGTGGGGAGGGGCGTGTGCGTTAGAGGCTCCATAAATACTTGTAGGAATGATTTTGTTTGTTTGTTTGAAAGGAAAAGGCAGGAACTGGAGGAAGTATTGCCCAGATTTCCTTGAGGTCCCCTCACACTGAGAAGGCCTGAATGAGCCCTGCATATATATACACACACACTGGTGCCTACATATTCACAGCCACGCACACACTCTCACATACTCAGGCTCACACACACCCATTTATACACCCGCAATCACACACACGTGCACATGCATGCTCGCACACACACTCACACAGTGACAACTATACTCCTGAGAGCGCTTCTCTTTTCTTTCATAAGAATACTATTCCGATTTCTTCTACCTCATTTTCCTTCAAGGAAACTTTCAACTACTTGACCACATCCTGTGAATATATAGTAGAGTTGTAGATTTTATTGTATTATACTTAGCAGATTTTCAAAGTCTTAGCTTTGGGCACCCAGTTGCGCGCGCGCACACACAAACACACACATACGCACACTCACTCAAACACACACACTCGAGTCCCTTCATCATTCATAAACACATTAGGTGCAATTTACTGCTGTTATTCTTGGGAACGGCTTTCTGTACAGATACTGTTGTTATCGCCCCCTGGTGGCTGGCGAGGGTCTATGCTCCGGTCTTCAGGGTGACTTCAGCATTTAAGAACTCTAAACATCCTTTTCCCCCTTTGCTCTGAAGCTTTCCTCCAAACCTTGAACCAATTTAGTACCAGGACTGAGGCAGATGAGAGAACCGGGCAAGGGCCCAAGGGCACAAAGCGTCTCAGACTGTCTGGAGCAGAAAAGAGTACGGTTTTCTTTGTTTTCCCAAATGCATGCTAGAGCATGTTTTACAATCCCTTCGGGCTGGTCCCGGATCTGTGCTCTGAGCGCAGTGCGGGACTGCGTTTTCCATTTAAGCTGCTCAGGGGGGTTTCATGAGCCAGACTATATCTTTAAGGGACTTTATAGGCATTCAAGTGTGACTTTTCCTGGGAGAAGCCCCTTAGAACAGATGGTGAGGATTTCCTTCAGAGTCAATCATCCCCAAGGAGGAGGCAAGTGGGAAATACAGGAGGGGCCCAGAACACCAGGATACACAGAATCATGGAGTGTTTGGGCTGGTACAGCCTTAGAAATCACCTAATCCAACATTTCTACAAGTGCCTTCTGATGACTACTGGTTCTACGCGTTTCATCATGGAGGAGAAAAAAGTTTCCTTGGGCAAAGACAGATTGAGAAATGCTACTCACCTTCACCCCTCTTGGAGAATTGCATCACAGATGAGTGTTTTTAAGTTCCTGAGAAGTCCTGCAATAAGGAAACCTATTTAAGGCTTATTTAACCCAGTTTCTCAGTATACAGGACCCCTTTTCATGTAAACTGCAAATTCTCTTGGAACATACTTTGAGAACCCAAATATAGTTCAACTCTTGTATTTTACTAACAAGGAAGCTGAGTTTCAGAGAAAGGCGGGCATTTATGTAGGGTCACCTAGCTAATTAGTGAAATAACCAGAGCCAGGACTCCGGGCTTCCAGTGCTGAACATGTGGCTCTGTCCACTTCCTCAGCTGATTCTGGGGCATCTGCAGAAGGCGGTAGCCACCCCATGGAGGAATTACCCTCCTTGGAGAAGACTGGGTAAATCACTAGGAGGTCAGGCTATTGTTTAGAACTTTCTATGTCCAAGGGCCAGAGGTGGCTTTACACTCTGTGGTGTCATTTTTAGAGTTCCATAAAAGTCCCTGGACACTTTTGAATTTTCCCCTTTACTTTTCCATAGGCTTTTCAAAAGCAAACTACTCACCCATTCCTGAAGGAAACCCCATCTCAAACTTTCTCCTCAACCTGTGTTTCTCAAAAGCAAACTACTCACCCATTCCTGCAAGAAACCCCATCTCAAACTTTCTCGTCAACCTGTGTTTATTTCCCTGTGTGAGATACTACCCTTCATGTGGCCACCACAGTCAGCGGAGGTTTTCTGTTTCCAACCGGCCAGACTAACCATTTGTGCTCATCGTTCTCCAATGAATTCTCCAGATCTACTCTCTGCCCACTGTCGGAGGCAGTTCTGTTCCTCAGAACAAACAAAAAACTTTAGCTTATTGAATTTCCCCAAAAAATGACTTTTAAAGAAAGCCATGGATAGCACACAGAAGCTACAGAAAAAAATGAAGATGGAGGCTTCAACAAAGACAAGACCCAAGGCAGGATCTAGGTGCCAAGCTCAAGATTTCCAAATTCCCAGGAGGGAGCAACTGATTGTCCTGACTTGAGTCACATGATCACCCTTTTGGCCAGAGAAGACAAGAACTATGGGTGACAGTTATGGAGACTGCACTCAGTTGGGCAGGTAGGAGTCCTTCTCTCAAAGGAAAACCCAGAAGCTATTAGCTGAAAAGTGGGTGGGAGTATTGAGAAGTCAAAACAGCTCAAAGAATTTTCCCTCTCTCACACACCACAGCCATTTAATTCTTCAGTTCTGTTCATTCTTCCCCATGACCATCTCTTCAATGTATCCCCTCTTCATCTCTGGTTCTCCTGCTATTGTTCAGATCCTAGTTTCATGCATAGGTATTGCTCATTGGCCCCCACATAATTTCTCTAACTTTATTTCTTAGTTTTTTGCTTCACCAATCCGTCCTTTGCCCTGATGATCCAAGGATCTTAAATACAGACCTGACAATGCAATTTTGAACTCTGGAGTTGTTTTCTGCTTCTTCCACCTCATCTGCTACCACTCCTCCACATCCACTCAATACCCGTCCCAGAACATCCTTTCCTGCTCTCCTGTCTGTCTACCCCAGAGTCCATGTAGCAGCCGAATCCTCCAGTTTAGAAGCGGAATCCTCTGGACTTGTTGGTCCAGACTATTAGGTTATTGAAGATAGTGACCCTATGTAATCCAATTTTTTCAGACTTGTATTATAAAAACTTTCAGGCATATAGAGATGTCTAATCAAGTTTTGTAATCTTGATATCTAGAGGTGCAAATCTTGATATCTTGATGATTAATAAATGAATACATGAATGAATGAATAAACAAATGAATGATCTTCTCAATCAGCCAGCTTATTTGACATTCTCCTATTGTATTTTTATTCAGTTTAATCAGTGTTAGTCAATCTTTTGGGTGAGGGGGTGGTTACATTCTTCCAGAATGCTCTTGCAAATGATACACATTCGCCACCCCCAATTCTGATATATTTGCTTCACCCCATCAGGACTAACAATTTGTGCTCATTATTCTCCAGTGGACTCTTCAGATCCACTCTCTGCCAACTGTCAGAGGCAGTACTGTTCCCCAGGAAACTAACCTTTATAGACTGCATCACCTGAACTCCCTTGGATCCAGCCATATGGGGAACTAGCTCAGAGAGCTAGAGGAGAGAGGCCAAGGCTTCCTCCACAGGACTGCAGTTTGTCAGTGGCTGCCTTTCCCTATTGAAGGTCATAGTTCATGTTCAGCAGCTGTCTTCTACAGCTATGGGTCTCCTTGGAAACCACTGCCGTCTCATTATGCCTTTAGAGGACAGGAGTAGAAATAGCTTTCCACTGCTGCTAAACTTTGGGCAGTCCCCATCCCTGGTTGATTTCTTTTCTTTTCTTTTCTTTTCTTTTTTTTTTTTTTTTTTTTTTTTGAGATGGAGTCTCGCTTTGTCGCCCAGGCTAGAGTGCAGTGGTGCAATCTCGGCTCAATGCAGCCTCTGCCTCCCAGGTTCAAGCAATTCTCTGCCTCTGCCTCCCAAGTTGCTGGGATTACAGGCACCAGCCACCACGCCTGGCTAATTTTTGTATTTTTAGTAGAGATGAGGTTTTGCCATCTTGGCCAGGCTGGTCTTGAACTCCTGACCTCGTGATCCACCCACCTGAGCCTCCCAAAGTGTTGCGATTACAGGTGTGAGCCACCGCTCCCGGCCCCCTGTTTGATTTCTTAACCCTGCCTCACCTTTCCATATAGTCCCTTTACCAGACTTTCTTCAGGTACTCCTTTGAATTATCCATTTCCTACCAGGTACCCTGAAACTGACACACTACCTCACTGAGCTCCTGAGGCAGATCTTTGAGGAGTAGGTGAACAGGAAGCAGGGAGAGAGAAAATGAAACCCCCAATTTGAGATTAAGACTATGATCCCTATTCTATTTTCCTGGGAGAGAGAATAGCTCATGTATGTGAATTTTAGGTCATTTCTGGAGAAATGGCCTAAAAGGGTTAAGAAAGTAGCCTAAAAAGGATAAGGAAAAGATACCATCTGTTGGACCTAGAAGGACATTGTTTTCTTTTATTCTTTTTCCTTTTTTTTTTTTTGAGACAGAGTCTTGCTTTGTCACCCAGACTGGAGTCTAATAGCGCAATCTCGGCTCACGGCAACATCTGCTTCCAGGGTTCAAGTGATTCTCCTGCCTCAGCCTCCTGAATAGCTGGGATTACAGGCATGCACCACCATGCCCAGCTAATTTGCTTTTGTATTTTTAGTAGAGATGGGGTTTTGCCATGTTGGTCAGGGTGGTCTCGAACTCCTGACCTCAGGTGATCAGCCCACCTCAACCTCCCAAAGTGCTGGGATTACAGGTGTGAGCCACAGGCCCCGGCCTGAAGGACATTGTTTTCAATGCAAATACTTCTCTTTTTCTCCCCTGAAAAAGAAGGAACAATAAAGGTTTATTGCGGGTTAATCTACTGAGCCTCCCCAAGGGATGAGAACTACTCTGAATACATAAATGTTTAATGAATGAATATGTAAAATAAATTTGATAAATGAATATTAAAATAAGTAACCTATTGATGTGGTTAGGCTTTGTGTCCCCACCCAAATCTCATCTTGAATTGTAATCCCCAGAATCCTCATGTGTCAAGGGAGAGACCAGGTGGAGGTAATTGAATCCTAGGAGTGGTTCCTCCCATGCTGTTCTCATGATAGTGAATGTGTTCTCATGATACCTGATGGTTTTATAAGGGGCTGTCTGCCCCTTTGCTCAGCACTTCTCCTTCCTGCCACTTTCTGAAAAAGGTGTCTTGCTTCCCCTTCGCCTTCCATCATGATTATAAATTTCCTGAGGCCTCCCCAGCCATGCTGAACTGTGAGTCAATTAAACCTCTTGCCTTTATAAATTACCCAGTCTTGGGCAGTTCTTTACAGCAGTATGAACATGGAGTAATACACTTATCATGAGGAAGAAGACAGAGCAATAAAACCTTTCAAAATCTCTATTCAACTGTAGCGGACAGCTATTAATTGGCCTTCTGCTCCAACTGTGTGATTATGATTCCACATTTTCTTGTTTGTATATGAGCTTGCTTTTCTCAATACACTGATTTTTTAAGGGGCAGGCACATGACTGAAATGGGCCAAGCAGAGTCCTTTCCTGGGATTTTTCCAGCTGAAACTGGAGAAAGAGATCTAGTCCTTCTGGGGTGCTAAAACTGGAACATGTGAGGAACAGGAGTGAGCATCCATGTGGCCCAGTCAAGACTAACCATGGTGAAAGAGACTAAATTTGACCCATCTTCCAGATGTGTAAGTGGCATTCAGCTTAATTTACCAATCAAATAAACATTGACTAAGAACTTTATATATGCCCAGGAGATGACACAACCACAGCTGACAAAAATCCAGTTGGGAAGACAAAATTAAGATACATGAATGAAGAGAAAAGATATGGTATATAACTAAATGCTAAGTGATATGGGTCACATAGTAAGTGCTACACAAATTCTGAAGAGGGAGAAATCTCTTTAAGCTGGGAAGGACAGCTGAATAATTCAGTCTGGCATTTGAAGGATGCATGGGTTTGCTGATGTCAATGAGAGGGAGAAGGGTTCTGGCACTGAGAGAAACAGAGGGAGGGTGGTAGGAATAGAATTGTGTTTGAGGTGGGAAAAGGGTTTTGAGAATGTGGAGTATAAGCGAATTTGGAGCACATTTCTATTTGCCTGAGAGACAATTGGAGAAAAAAAGTTTTGATGCCTAATTTGCCCTTAGCTGTGGCTTGGTTGCCTTGCTTTAGAAACTGGAGGACTCTGTGTAGAGGCAATGGCTCTGACTTTGAGAGGTGATACTGACTGGAATCCCCAGAAAGGAACCAGAAATATGTCCCCAGTTCAACTTTGCCCTGGTCTGAGAGGAAGCCAGATGATCTGGGAGCTCTTGGTTCTCTAAACTGGCGCAGCAAGAGGCAAGTCAGCCAGGTGTGGGGTCAGGCTCTTGGTCCTCAGGGCCAGAGTGCTGACCCGAGAGGCCTGGCAGACACACTAACGTGATCACGGACCTCTCCAAATTGTACAGGGAAGATTTGTCTCATATTTGAGCAAAGCAAGAACTGTCATTGGGGAGATGGCTCTCCAATTTGAGGAACATTAATCACCTAATTAACCAGAACACCTGCTCATAAAAATTGTCCCACCCAGGGAATCAAGTTAAACAAAGCATGAGGATGTGCTGCACAGACTTAGCTGTGGCATCTGTATCCTTGGCTGGCCTCCTTGGGCACTGAGGCTCACAATACTCTCCAGCCAGCTGTTGGGCTTGACAGAGGCTTCCAAACACCAGCCTTGTTTAGCAAGCTGCGATTAGTGAAAAACTCAGAGGACTCCTCTTGCAACTTACCTGGAATTGTGGATGTGGGTGAAAGTGCTGGGCACTATTCTGAGTGTTTTGCATACATAAAGTCTCAAATACTCACGACAACCAAAGGAAATCTCCTATTGTTGCTGAGGCTAGCGTGGTGCTCACAGATCTAGTTTCTTCTTCTGGGCACATGGGAAGACTGCATTTCCCAGCCTCCACTGCAGTTAGGTTGGTGCCATGTGCCTCATTCTGACCAAAGGAGCATGTGGAAAAGTGCTGCATACCACTTCCAGACTTGGTCTTGGAAACTTCTTATGTAACCAGTACACGGCTCTCTCTTTGTCTATTAGCTGGACACATAGAGGGGATCCAGGGAAGGATCCCAGGGTGTCCTGAGAGAATGGCAGAGACGCAGAAAGAAAGGCACTGGAATTCCTAAATCACCACATAGAAGATGGTGGTCAAACAGTCTGTACCATGAGAAACAAAATAAACTTCCCACTGAGATTTGAAGGTTTGAACCACCGATGCAATCTTGGCAATTATGTTTCCTCAAATCACACAGGACCAATCTTAGAGAAAGTTGCTACCTATGAGGTATGATTTCAGAAACTTCAGGAAATTCTTCCATCCCAAAATAATACCTCCTCCTATTGGTTAATCATTGACATGCTTTTAAATAGGAACCCTCATTATCTGCTCTTTACTTACCTTAATATTCCTTCAACATATATTTATGGAATACTTTCTAGGTGCCGATAATCCTGTAAGTGTTATGGTGATGAAAAAGGAAACATGGTTGCTATTCTTATAGAATGTTTTATGGGAAACAGATGTAAAACAACCAATTACACAAGAAAATTAATACATACTTACAAATTATAAAAGTTAGGAAGGGAATGAATAGGGTGATGTAATAAAGATAAATAGAAACTGGCAAAGTTTCAAAAAAAGTAGTCAGGGAAGGAGACTTAAAGTATAAAAAGAATCTAGCTATGGCGTGTAAGATATGGAAGCGGGTAGGTCATTATTCTAAGAGAGACAATGGCACATGCAAAGGCCTTAAGGTATGACTTCGATAGCTGGAGAAACATAGGAAAGGCACTGTGGTTAGATCCTAGAAAGAGAAGGAGATCTGTTCTGGGAAGGTTGGAATTATTTCTCCTTCACTACTGCATTGACCCCAGTATATGTGAAGTACTCCGGTGAGTGACATTCCTCCTTTCATTTGTGTATAAGAAGAGAAGTCTGGCCAGGTGCAGTGGCTGACGCCTGTAATCCCAGCACTTTGGGAGGCCTAGGCAAACAGATCACCTGAGGTCAGGAGTTCAAGGTCAGCCTGGCCAACTTGGGGATACCCCGTCTCTACTAAAAATACAAAATTAGCCAGGCGTGGTGGCGGGTGCCTGTAGTCCCAGCTACTTGGGAGGCTGAGGCAGGATAATTGCTTGAACTCGGGAGGCAGAAGTTGCAGTGAGCCGAGATTGTGCTACTGCACTACAGCCTGGGTGACAGAGCAAGACTCCATCTCAAAAAAAAAAAAAAGAAGAAGAAGAGAAGCCTAAACTTTGGGATGAATCTGACTTGATGTAGAGTCTATTGCAGTTTTAGTAGTATTTGAATACAGGGGGCTGAACAAAGGCAATCTACTTAGAGGATTGCTATGAAAGCTATCTTGTATAGGCAACATGATATTTTCCCACAACTTTTAAGCTTTTTAATGTGGCTCAGGGCGAGGGGTTGGAGTTGATGAAGACCACTGGGGTAGGAGGTTAAAGCCCCTCTAGCCCTTGGAGCTGCCATCTCATTGAAGGCATGGGCATTTCTATAAAATATTTTATTGTATACATTTCCATTTCCAAAGTTTAGCTAATGACACCATCATCTACCAAGATGGCTAGACCAAAAACTTAAAATGTCATCTTTAGCTCTTCCCTTTTTTCCTCTTAACCTATCCCACATTCATCAGCTCACCAAGACCTATTGTTTTTTTTTATTATTATTATTTTACTTTAAGTTCTAGGGTACATGTGCACAACGTGCAGGTTTGTTACATATGTATACATGTGCCATGTTGGTTTGCTGCACCTGTTAACTCGTCATTTACATTAGGCATTTCTCCTAATGCTATCCCTTCCCCATCCCCCACCCCATGACAGACCCCAGGGTGTGATGTTCCCTGCCCTGTGTCCAAGTTTTCTCATTGTTCATTTCCCACCTATGAGTGAGAACATGCAGTGTTTGGTTTTCTGTCCTTCTGATAGTTTGCTCAGAATGATGGTTTCCAGCTTCATCCATGTCCCTACAAAGGACATGAACTCATCCTTTTTTATGGCTGCAGAGTATTCCATGGTGTATATGTGCCACATTTTCTTAATCCAGTCTATCATTGATGGACATTTGGGTTGGTTCCAAGTCTTTGACTTCATATGTGGTAAGATCCACCCCTCCACCCCATACCTGTCACCTGGGCCCCTTAACTGGCTTCCCTGCCCAACTCCTGTCCAGTCATATTTTCCAGAGCCTCTGAGGGCTTTCCATTACCTAAAGTCTGAGAAACACACATGGTAAGGAAGGATCTTTGTCAAGTGTTCTCTTCCCTGTCTTTATCTCCTGCTTCATTCTTCACTAATTCCTATTCCCGCCTTAGGCTGAGCTATGGAGACTCAACGTTTCCTAAAAGTATTGATGGGTTGATGGTTCACCTGTGAACTTCCCCCATGCTCTTCTCTCTTTTATGGATGCCCTTGCCCGTCTCCTCCCTCTGATCACAGTGTCCTGGTCCTTCCCCCTGCGGCCCATACATCAACACATGTGTGAAGCATTTTATACTTTCCTCCCTATTAACTCCCCTACCATATTAGAGACTTCTTCATTTGACCTGTGGCTATATAAACCTCTATCATTACATTCCTTCCATTAATGTAATCATCTCCTTACACATCTTCCTCCTTCCCCAGTTAGACTGTGAGTCTCTTGAGTCTCTTGAGAAATGTGAGTCTCTGTGAGTCTCTTGAGAAATGAGATGTGATTTGCCAAACTCTTCATGAGAATTGTCCATCCTCACTGGGTCCGATACCTCTCTTCTCATTCTTTCTTGAACCCACTCCTTCCAGAATTTCTCCTTAACACTTTACTGAAACTGTTCTTTTCAATGACCTCCCCATCCTTCTAGTTAACTGGGCCAAAATTCTTGGAATTACCCCTCATTTTTCCATTCCTCTCTTACTCAACATCCAAAAAAATCAGCAAATCCTGTTTATTTTTTCTTCAAGTCCATAATCCAACCATTTATTTTCATATCTGTCATTACCACAAGTGACTGTCATTCCTGGACTGGATTATAGTAATAAACTCCTAACTCCTGCCGCCATCATTTCCTACCTTCTGTAGTCAACTTTTAACCCAGCAGTCCTGTCATGTTAATATATATGTCAGATCATGTCATTCCTCTGATCCAAAGCTTCCAATGCAGACTTCTGCTTCTAGCTGTGATGGCATAATGGAACTGGATTTATTCTTCCACCTTACACGAGAAGAAAAACTGGACAAACTATACAGAAAAAAATGGGTTTTTTTTTCAAACGCTGGAAAATTGGAAGTGCATTACTGAGCTTTCTAACACGACAAATTAGGTGAGTTATATGATGATAATAGCTTATTGTCTAGAAATAATTTCCAGGATGCAGTGCAGGGAGGATTCAGCATTCTGTCTTAGTTGAGCAGACAGAGATCATAGGGTCCAATGTGTCTAGAACTGTAAGACGGCATACCTGAAAGGTGGGAGCTGAGCAGTAGGAGAGTTCCAGAGATCTCCAGAGAGGTTCCCTTGAGTGTTTGCTGAATATTTGTGAGGGAAACCCTATGAGCCTGGGAAGAAAAGACACTTAAGATCAGTAGCCTGAATAATTCCCAGAATTCACACATGACTGATGATAGTTCGTGTTTTCACCAGCCATAGTGAGAAATCCTTGTAATATTTAGGGCATTGGGTAAAAGCCTCAGAAGAGTATTGCCTTGTAGTGGAGTTAAAGACACCTTGGACCCATCCTAAAAAAAGGTTTAAAAACGAGCCTTGACAGGATGCAATTGATTTCATGTAACTTAACTGTGAGATGGAACAAAACTCTATACTCCTATTTAAAGAAATATAGCAAGATCATCCAACAATTTAAATTTCACAATGACTGACATCCAATCAAAATTATCAGGAATACAAGGCAGCCTGAAAATATAACTTATAAAAATGAAAAAAATAGAAACAGACTTGGATATTGTAAAGATGACATTATTAACAGACAAGGATGTTAAAGCAGCGATTATAAATATTCTTCATAAATTTAGAAGGTAAGAAAAAGTGGAAGATACAAAAGAGAACCAAATGAATCCTATAAAAGCTAACACATGGATGAACTTTGAGGACATAATACTAAGTAAAATAAGCTAGTCACAGAAGGACAAATCCTGCATGAGTCCATTTATATTAAGAATCTAAAGTCATCAAACTCATAAAGGCTAAAAGTAGAATAGTGGTTGCCAGTGGCATAGGGTAGAGAGAACTCAGTGAGGGGAATTGTTGTTCAATGGATGTAGAGTTTCAGTCATACAAGATGAAAAAGTTCTAGAGATCTGCCATACAACAATAGGCATATAGTTAACAATACTGTACTGTACACTTAAATGTTTGTGAAGACAGTAGATTTCATGCTATGTGTTTCTATTATCACAATAAAAAATTGTCAAATGGAACTTCTAGAGATGTAAAATACAATACAGGAAAATAAATTACACTGGATAGAATTTATAGCAGGTCAAATCCAGCGAAAAGTCTTGAATTCAGGATTTAGTTTAAAAAAAAAACTCCAAAACCCCTCTTGCAACTTAATTATAAAAGACCAACAGACAAATTAAAAATTGACAAAAGGTTTGAAGAGACACTTTAGCAAAGAAGAGATACGAAGAGTTACAAATAACGAATAGATAGAAAGATGCTCAAAATTATTAGTCATTAGGGAAATGCAAGTTGAAATCACAATCAGATGCCACTCCATAACCTCTAGAAGGACCAGCATCAAAAAGACTGAAGTTTGGGTAAAACAGGAACCTCATTTATTGATAGTAGAATGAAAATGGTACTACTACTTTGAAAAACAGTTTCAATTACAATATGGCACGTTAAACATACACTTATATAACTCAGCATTTCACTCTAAGTCCTTACCAAAAAGTATATATTTATGTATGTCTACAAAAATATATATACATATGTCCACACAAAGATTTATACATGAATGTTTAGAGTAGCATTAGTTATATATGAATGTTTATAGTAGCATTATTTATAATAGCCAAAAATTGGAAAACTTCTATGTGTCTATCAACTGATGACTGGATGAAAAACTAAAAATGATATATTCATGCAAAGGAAAACTACTCATCAATTAAAAGGGATAAACTCTTGATACATGGAATGACATGGCTGAAACTCAAAAGCATGATGTTACGTGAAAGAAGCCAGACACAAAGACAAGACTACAGGCCATAGAATTCCATTTATTTGAAATGTAAAGAAAAGGCAAAACTATGGAGACAGAGAGCAGATCAGTGGTTGCCTGAGGCCAAGGGGATGGCGGGACAGATAGTGGAAACTGCTAACAGGCATGAGTGCACTCTTTGGGGCAACACAAGTGTTCTAAGGCTAGATTATGGTGATAGTCACACAACTATAAAAATTTCCCAAAACTCATCAAACTCAGCTTAAAATGAGTGACTTGTGTTACATGTAAATTGTACCTCATAATAAAGGTGTTTAAAAAGATAACTGTTTAAAGTAAAGTAATAATGTACCAAGGGGGTTATAATAGGTGTTAAAGTATATGAAAAGAACAGCACAAAGAATGGGAGAACAGTAATGGAAGTATACTGTATACTGTTGTAAGGTTCTTATGCTGTAGGTAAAATGGTATGATATTATTTGAAAGTAGACTATGGTTAGTTAAAGACATATGTTGTAAACCCTATGGAAACCACCCAAAAAAATAAAATAAAATAAAATAAAACAAGGACATATAGTTAAAGCCAATAGGGGAAATAAGATGAAAACATTAAAAATTCTCAATATACCTAAAACAAGGTAAGAAAATAAGGAAAATAGTAAGGACAAACAGATAGGACAAATAGAAAACAAATAGTGAGATGGTAGATTAAAACCCATATATAGCAATAGTTACATTAAACGTAAATTATCTATACAATCTAATCTAAAGCCTGAGATTTGTCAGATTGGATAAAAAAGCAAAATTCAACTGCATGGTATCTATAGAAAATCCACTTTAAAAATAAAGACACATATAGGTTAGAAGTAAAAGGATGGAAAAGAATACAGCATGTAAACACTAGTCAAAGAAAACTAGAGTGGCAAATATTAGACAAGTAGATTTAAAAATAAGCACCATTCCTACGGATAAAGAAGGATATTTCATAATGATAAAGGAGTCGATTCATCAAGAGGACACACAAATCCTAAATGAGTATGCATCCAACAACAGAGCTTCAAAACACATAAAAACACATAAAAAGAGAAATTAGTAGAACAAAAAGGACAAATAGACATATTCAGAATTATAGTTGGAGATGTTAACACCCCTATTGCAGTAATTACTGGAACAAGTAGACATGAAATCGGTAAGAATCTATATGAGAGACTTGCAAAACACTAGCAATCAAATAAGCCTAACTGACATTTGGAGAACTTTCTACCCAGCAACAGAAGAATAGACATTATTTTCAAGTCTACTTGGAAGATCCAGATAAATAATAGTCTGAAGCACAGAACAAGTTTCAATAAATTTAAAAAGAGTGAAATTATATAAAAATGTTCCCTGACCAAAACAGAATTGAACTAGAAATCAAAAACACAAAGATGTGGAAAATCACCAAAAATTTTGAAAATTAAATCATATTCTTCTAAATAAATCACGGTCAAAGGAGAAATCACAAGAGAGATTAGAAAATATTTTGAATGGAATGAAAATTAAAATATAATGTTTTAACATTCGTGGACTGAAGCTAAGATGGTGTTTAGAGGGAACATTAAGGCATTAAATGTTTATATTAGAAAAGAAGGAAGGTTTAAAATCAATAACCTAAGCTTCCACATTCAGAAACCAGATAAAGAAGAAAATGTTAACTCCAAAGTAAACAAAGTAAGGAAAGAATAAAGAGCAGAAATCACTAAAATTGAAACAGAAATGCAATGGTTTTGAAAAGCAATGAAATCCAAATTGGCTCTTTGAAAAGATAAATGAAAAAAAAACTAAATTCTAGCCAGAGTAGTTGTGGGAAAAAAAGAGAGAATTATCAATATCAGGAATAAAATAGGGACTATTACTACATAGCCAAATAACGTTAAAAGACTAATAAGAGAATATGATGGAAGGTTTTATGGCAAACATTAGATGGAATGGAGAAATTCCTCAGAGGACACAAAATACAAAAACTCACTCAAGAAGAAATAAATAACTAGCCCTGTATCTATTAAATAAATTGAATTTTTAGTTTAAAAACCTTCCCACAAAGAGAATCCAAGCCTAGATGGTTTCACTGGCAAATAGAATTAATTTTACACAAACTGTTCCAGAAAACAGAAAAGGAGAGAGCACCTTTCAACTTATTAAATGACGTCAGAATTACCCTGATATCAAAACCAGACAAAGACATCATAAAAGTAAGAATTATATACCCATGTCCCTCATAAAATTAACTCAGAAAACTTTACCAAAAATGTTAGAAGGTGGAATGCAGTAATAAATAAAAGAGATGATATATCATCATCAAATGTCATTTATCCCAGGTGTGAAAAGTTGATTCAACATTTGAAAACTAATCAATATCACTTAGTTCATTTAAAGACTAAAAAAAAATAAAAAGCATACTATCATCTCGATAGGTGCGAAAAAAGCATTTGACAACATTTCACATGTATTCATGACAAAAATTCTCGGAAAGCTAAAGGAAAAAGGAAGCATCCTGAAACTGAATAAAGGATATCTATAGAACACCCTGCAGCTAATGTACATAATAATGCAAGAATGATGGCTTCCCTCCTAAAATCAGAAATAAAGGCAAGAATGTCTAATTTCACCACTCATTTTCAACACATACTTCAGGTTCTACCCAGTGTAATAATATGAGAAAAAGTAAAAAGACATACAGATTGGAAAGGAAGACATAAATCTCTATTTACAAACAACACAGTTATCTGCATAGGAAATTCCAAAGAATCTGCTAGGTGACAGCTATACAAAAAGAATGAAATCATGTATTTTTGCAGTGACAAGGATGGAACTGGAGACCATTATCTTAAAGAAACAACTCAGAAACAGAAAGTTAAATACTGCATGTTCTCACTTACAGGCAGAAGCTAAATAATGAGTACATGTGGACATAGAGTATGAAATAGTAGGCACTGGAGACTCAGAAGGGTCCAGGGTGCAAGCAGGAAGAGGGATGAGATACTAATGGCTACATTGTTCAAGTAATGGTTATACTATAAGCCCAGACTTCACTACTATACAATATCTCCATGTAACAAAACGGCTCTTGTGCTCATTAAAATTATCCAAATAAAACTTTTTGAAAAGATTCTACTAATTGAGTTTAGTAAAGTTGTCGTATATAAGAAGATATGGTCAATGTATGAAAATAAATTGCCGTCTTAGATATTGGGAGTGAATAACTGGAAATTGAAATTACAAAACAGTGTCATTTACAATAGCATTAAAAGACATGAAATATTTAGGGGAAAACTAAATATGTGCAAGATTTGATGCTGAATATGATAAAATTTTGATGAAACTAAAATGAGCTTATAAAATGATTGATGTAACTGTGCTCATGGATTGGAAGACTCTATGTTGTTAAGATGTCAGTTTTCTCAAATTGCTCTATATGTTCAATGCCGTTCCAATCAATATCCCAACATAATATTTCTTTTTGGAGATTGACAGAGTATTCTAAAATTTATATAGAAGAACAAAAGACCCAAAAGAACTAAAATAGGTAATTGTGAATAAGAAGAACAGAGTTAGAGGATTCACATTACCTGGTTTTAAGACTTATCATAAAGCTATAGTAATCAAGAGAGTGTGGTATTGGGTAAAAGAGAGACACAGAGATTGAGAGAATAAAGCCAATGTAATAGCAGCCTACAGATTGGGAAAAGTATTTACAAACTATGTCTCTGGTAATGGGTTAATATTTAAAATTTATAAAGAACATATACAACTCAATAGTAGAAAAACAAATAATCCAATTAAAAATAGGCAAAGGACCTGAATAGACATTTTTCCAGAGAAGACATAAAAATGGTTAACATGGATATAAAAAAGTGATCAATATTATTAATCTTCAAGAAAATGCAAATGAAAACCCTGTAAGGTACCACCTCACACCCATTAGGATGGTTATTATCAAAAAGTCAAATGATAACAAATACTGGCAAGAAAATGTGGAGAAAAGGGAACCCTTGTACACTTTTGGTGGGACTGTTGAGTGATACAGCTATTATGGAAAACAGTAAAGAGATTTCTACAGAAATTAAAAATATAACCACCACATAACCTAGTAATTCCTCTTCTGGTTATATCCCCAAAGCAAATGAAATCACCATCTCATAAAGATACCTGCATTCCCATGTTCATTGTGCATTATTCAAACAGTCAAAATGTGGAAACAACCCAAGTGTTCATCAATGAATGGATTAAAAAAATGTGGTATATATAGACACCATGGGATATTACTCAGCCTTAGAAAAGGAGATCTTGCCATTTGCCACAACAGGGATGAATCTGAAAGATATTACGCTAAGTGAAATAAGCCAGACACAGAAATAAAAATCCTGCATGATCTCACTCATATGTGGAATCTGAAAAATAAAAGAAAAGAGTCAAATATACAGAGATAAGACAGTTGTTACTAGGGGCAGGGATGGAGGGAGGAAGCAGGAAGATGTAGGTCAGAGAATGCAAAGTAGTAGATATGTAAGTTGAACAAGTCTAGAGATTTATATCCAACATGAAAACTATAGGTAATAAAATAAAATTGTGCTATATGTGGGATTCCTGCCAAATGAGTAGATTTTAACTGTATTGCCCCAAAAATAACAACAAAAAAGGGTAACTATGTGAGATGATGAATTATTAATTTGCTTCACTAGAGTAACCATTTTACTATCTGTATGCATCCTATAACATCACATTATACACCTAAAATATATATGATAAATTTCATTTTTAAAAATGATAAATATAAATTTTAAAAAGTAAAAGAATAGAATCAAGAGTTCAGAAATAAACACACATATATATGTTCCATTCCAACCAAAATGCCAATGTAATTTAAGGAATACAAATCTTTTCAGCAGTGGATGCTGGAACAATTATATATAGGCTGAAGAACTAACCTTGGCCCTTTTTTTCTGCACCATATGCAAACATTCACTTGAAATGGTATATATATATATATATATATGTGCCAAATGTATAAAAACTTCTAGAAGAAGACACAGAAAATCTTTTCAATCTTGAGTTAGGCAAAGATTTTAAAAATAAGATACAAAAAGCACAAATCAAAGCAGAAGAAAATAATAAACTGGAGTTAATCAAAATTTAAAACATCTGTTCGTTGAAAGATATTACAAAAATAAGAAAACAAATTACAGTCCAAGAGAAAATATTTGCAAAACATTTATCTGACAAGGGGTTTGTGTCCATAACATATAAAGAACTCTCAAAAATCAGTAAGACAAGCAACTCAATAAAAAGAATGGGTAAAAGCTTGAATAGACACTTCATCAAAGAAGAAATATAGATGGCAAATAAATACATAAAAAGAAATTAAACATCATTAATCATCAGGGAAATGCAAATTAAAACTACAATGAGATACCACCACATACCCTTTAGAATGGCTAAAATTTCGAAAGTGCTGTTGAAGATGTAGAGCAACTGGAAGCTTCCTACACATTACTGATGGGAATGCAAAGTGATAACATCTTTGGCAATTTCTAGTAAAGTTATGCATTCAGCTACTATATGACCCAGAAACCCCACTCCTAATATTTTAACCATGAAAAAATCAAAACCGTATGTCCACAGAAGACCTGAATAGAGCTGCTTATGGAAGTTTTATTTATAATAATTAAATGATAGAAAAAGTCAGGCTGGGTGCGGTGGCTCACACCTGTAATCCCAGCACTTTGGGAGGCCAAGGCGGGCGGATCACGAGGTCAGGAGTTCAAGACCAGGACCAGCCTGGCTAACATGGAGAATCCCCGTCTCTACTAAAAATACACAAATTAGCTGGGCGTGGTGGCAGGCGCCTGTAAACCCAGCTACTCAGGAGGCTGAGGCAGGAGAATCTTTTGAAAATGGGAGGCAGAAATTGCATGAGCCAAGATCATGCCATTGCACTCCAGCCTAGGTGACAGGGCGAGATTCCTTCTCAAAAAAAAAAAAGAAACAACTCAAATGGTCATCAGTTGGTGAGTGGACAGCCAATTTGTGGTACACGAATTTAATGGAACATAACTTAGCAGTAAACATAAAGCATTGATACAGGCAACAACATAGATGAATCTGAAAAACATTCTGTTAGTGAAAGAAGGCACAAAAGTTATAAATTCTCTTACATTTATATTGCATTCTGTAAAGGCAAAAAGCAGACCCAAAACTAGATTTTTGCTTGCTAGAGAGTGGTGGAGAGGAGAGATAATAGGCTATAAAAAGACACAAGGACATTTGCAGTGATGGAAATGTTCTATAGCTTAGTTATGATTTTAATTACACAACTGTATACACTTTTCAAAACTCATCACAGTATACTCTTAAAAAGGACACATTTTCCCATCTGTAAGTATTTCAATCAACCTGACAAAAACAAACAAAACTCACCTAAACCTCAGTTTTCTCATTTTAAAAATTGTAGCCACTATTATTATTTTCTTAAAAATGATCCTTTTCCATGGAAAGATTGTCTTGGTCAGGATTCCTAAGTCATTGCTTTGATTATCACTTGCCATTTTGTGTCACTGATAAATAAAGATAAAACACATTTATGAAAAACATCTATTACTATGCTCCATACACACTGGCAACTTGCATAACACTTAAATGAATATGACATTTAATAAAAGAAACAGAAAAGAGTCAATAATCTTTTCAGAAAGAAGCAGACACCAGACTCCAGACAATGGTGAGACCAATTTGCTTTTAAATTCATGCCCTGCCCTCTTTTCTTACTTTGCAATGGAATGTTTGTTGACTGGGTTGAAGAAGAATTCTCAAAAATGTTACTGTTTATTTCTCACGGCCTAGGAGGTATCAGGGTGCTGACATATAGCAGTGTGACTTGTAAATGAATTTTCATAGCTGATAATAATTACTCTCAGTAATTGAGTCTGTTTTGTGATTTCTTCCCTTTAATTTCCCCTGAAATTACTCCTTCACTGGCCCTCAGAACTCAACCTATGTTTGCATCCTATTCCATTGGTAACAGTAATTCTAGTTGCCTAAATTTAGTATCTGACCTTCACAAATGTTCAGCCCCCAAATGTCCTGATGTGTCTCATTCTATGGTCCCAAATTGCCACTCATTTATTTCAACAGGAGACAAATACCTAACCCTACCCAAATCTGGATCTAAACCAGACCTATCTGCAAACTCTACCACCATGGTCATTATTTTGCTTTTAAATAATAATATAAAACAAAAAATAATAATGATGATAATACTATAGCAACCATGACCATTAGTTGAAAGTTGGACTCAGGACAATGCTGGACACTTACACCTAGTCCTCATGACTATCACACGACATAGGTATGATCTCCACTTTACAAAGAGGAATTGAAGCAGGGTGTGTCTCAATAGCTTTGCCAGGACCACATATCCAGTGAAGAGCAGATCTGGGCTCCAGCACAGGTCTGACTGCAAAGCTCATGGCTGAGAAGGATCAAGAGCTCACCCTGCCTATAAGCAAGGATATAATGGCCCCAGGAATTAATTTGGGTCAAGCTTTTAGAAGAAGAAAAATAAATGAGACTTCAAAAACTTACTTTGTTCCTATGTTTCATGGAAAAGAAGAAAATTTAAAAAAAAAAGAAAAATTACTTTGCAAAACTTTTCTCTTTAAGCTAGCCACTGACAACCTTAAGATTCCCTCTTCAATTACAACGGAGTCTAGTCTCCAGACAACTGCTTTTCCTTGATGACAGTTGGCAACTGTGGTGGCAGATGGGCAATTACACACACATATGACCCTTACATATATACAATCCACGGCAGACATCATTAATCAATCATAGCAATCTTTGCCATAGAGCCCATAGCTAGTTCCCAGTGATTCTCATTATTCTGCTAAAGCAGCTTCTGGCAATTGGTTATCATTGAAAGATAAGTTAAAAATCATTTACGGTCTCTGTCCTAGATGAACTTGTTTGGCTTGTATTTTGATTCTTGCCTTCTACGGTAAATTGGAGAGGTGGAAGGTGAATTGGAGAGGTGTCATCTTGGGACTAGCGTGCTTTGAAATCTCTCTTCTGAGAGATTCTGTTCATATAGCTGCTGTCAGGATCTGTCAGCCCCCAGAACACTAATGCAGTATCCAGCAACCAGGATTGTATGCACCTAGTTCTATATGTGCAAAGCAAAAAGGTAGGCAATCATTCGACTGTGCCTAGAAAGATAAAATCTAGGCATCAGTTCCCAACCCTGACTATACACTAGAATCACTTAGGGGAGCCTTTAAACTATGCAGATTCAAACACCATTCTAGATTAATAAATTTCACATCTAGCTATATGTCCTAAAGAACTGAGCAATTCCACATCTAGATGTAAGTGCACACATGTGCACAAAGGAGACATGTAAAAATATGTTCATTATAGCATTGCTTGCAAATGCAAATTATAGGGAAAGCCTAAATGTTCATCAAATTAACACATAAATAAATTGTGATTATACATACAGCGGAAAACTATGCAGCTGTTTAAATTAACAAAATCATCATGTATCAACATAAATATAATTTTAAGACACAAGTGAACAACAAAGTTCAAAAATATGTACAGTATATTATGCCATTTATATACATCTTAAAAGAAGCACATTAATTCCTTGTGTTCTTTATTGGCACATTCATATGAGCAAAATAATTAGAAAATAGAGATGTAAACACTAAGTTCTGGATAGTAGTCGCCTACGGGGAAGGTGGGAAGACAACAGGATGAGGAGTTTCAACTCTATGTAAACTATTTTACTTTTTAAACAGTTCTAAAACAAATGTGGCTACATATTAATATTTAGCAAAAATGATCAATCAGTTCAAGAGTGTTTTCATATTATGTTTAAATTTTTATATGTGACAAACTACTTCAACATAGACATTACTCTGTGTGCTATTAAGATGTATGAAATGAGATGTATGAAAAGTCATTTGCACAGTGCACCATAACTGGCAGCCAATAGTTGGTCATTAAATGGTAGATAGCTGTATTATGAATTCATCAATTATGCTTAAATATGCTCAAAACATTCATCATAATATATTTTAATAACATATTTGAAGTAATTTAAATCTCCAATAATAAATTGTTGTGTAGCGTATAGTACATTTATTCATGTAAATGGACAAATGAAAAATTATGCAACAATTGAAATGATGGTTTTGGAGATTAACTTTATGGAAAATGCTTAATGCTTAATATTAAATGAAGGAAACAATATGTAATATTGGATGGAGATGTGATATCTAATTATGAGGAAACTACTATAAAAATTAACATAAAGCAAAACTCCAGGAGAGGTGAGAGAATTATGAATTATGGGTGGTTTGTCTTTTCCTCTTTTTGTAATTTTTTGTTCTAATTTCTTACGCTTTACAACATTAAAAAATCAAATGGAATTCATATTTTTCCAGGTAGCCTCCAAAGAATATAGTATCACATGATTCATTCTCTCAGAGAACTGAGAGAGAAGCAGATATACAGACTAGATTTGAGGATAACGATAATGATGAATTTTTGAACACTGGTTTTTGATTTTACAAAATCTGTGCAAGTTATGAGTTGTTATTTATAATACAAGTGAGGGTCAAAAGATATATGTTACTTTCACATCTTCTCTCACCTCAAATGCCCTAAAAACACCTCGCCCCTCTCTTCTCTCCATTGTCCCAACTTGATTCCTATGTCACTGAGAAAACTGAAGCCATCACAAGGGAACATCTATAGGCTCCTTCCAGCACACCCAGCCGCTTGCTAGATTTCCATCCATAGACTCTGACTTCTCACCTGTGTTTGAAGTAGCCTTGTTCCCATCTAGCTGAGCCCCGCACCCTCGACCTGCCTACCAGATTTCATCTCCTCTCTTCCCTTATCATTCTAGCAATTCTCTTCTGTCTTTTCAATGTAATTAAATTTATCTACTGGGCCTTTCCCTTCAGCAGAAAAACATGCATTTTTTCATCCCATCAAACTCTTCCTGAGTCCACCATTTATCACGATCTTTGCTCCATTTTGAAAAGAAGTTTTCTAAAAAACTTCTTTCTGCAAAAGCAACTCATTCACTGCTGCACTGAAAAAGGCTTTCATCAAGGTAAGCAATGAGCTCCATGTGTTGCTGCATCAATGGTCAATTCTAAGTTCTCATCTTGACCCATCTAACAGAGTGGATTACTCTCAATACACTGTCTTCTACCACACTGTTGGGTTTTCCTTCTTTCATGCTGAATATGCTGCTTTGGTGTCTGATGCTGGTTTTTCTGGTTTCAAGACTTTAAACACAGATGTCCTATTGGACATTTCCACTTGGATATCTAATGGAAATTCCAGACTTATATTTAAAACTGAATTCTTGGGATCCCCTCTAAAACCTTCTCTGCTTGTAACCTTCCGCATCTCAGATTATGGCAATTCCATCCTTCCAGTCTTTCTGCCCCAAAACCTTGACATGTAGTAGGTGTTCAAACCAATGTCCTTGAATGGACGATCTAATAAGCAAGTTGCCTGAATTCACATGGTAGGTAATAGAGGTGGGTATGTCTAATTCCAAAACCCAAGCTTCTCCATTAAACCCATGCCAAGACAAGTTATTCATATGCTCAGATGAAACCATTTATTGAGATAAAACTTTAAAAAGAACGACAGGCATGTTATATTTCAAAGGACCCTTAGAAACCTCTGCTTTCATTCCAAATGTGCCTTGGAAAAGTCTCTTCACATCTTTTTTTTTTTTTTTTTTTTTTTTTTTTTGAGGCGGAGTCTCGCTCTGTCGCCCAGGCTGGAGTGCAGTGGCGCGATCTCGGCTCACTGCAAGCTCTGCCTCCTGGGTTCACGCCATTCTCCTGCCTCAGCCTCCCGAGTAGCTGGGACTACAGGCGCCCGCTACCACGCCCGGCTAATTTTTAGTATTTTTAGTAGAGACGGGGCTTTAACTCTGGGTTCGGGCTTCATGATTCTGAAGTTAGGTCATTGCGACCATATCACGCATGCAGGAAGGAGTCTATGATGACATTTTTACCCACTGATCTTTGAACATAGGTGTGTGAGAATGGTTGTCCATGGAATGGAGTATAGGTCAGAAAATATGTCATGGTGACTGGCGTGAGAGATGGAAAGATCTTAGATCCACAAGTGTGGGAGCAGAGTCCTTAGTGAGCAGAGCCTAGGGCTCAGGAAAGCAGTCAGGGGCATCCTTCAGAGTGTGGCCTTGGAACCAATCAGACTTAGATTAGAGACCCAGCTTTGTCATTTGCTGACTAAATGACATAGGCAAGTTACCTAATCATTCTGAGTTTCACTTTCGTTATCTGCAAAAAAAAGGATAGTGATAGTATCTACTTCATAGAATTGTTGTAAAAAAATATATACAAAGAACTTAGCATGGTGCCATTTACACAGCACACTCAACAGATAGTGGTTCACCATGTTTGTATTTGTATTCATCTCTTCCCAATAAATGTGAGGTTAGTTGGAGAGTTTTGTAGATGCACTATTGCTAAAAGATTCAATGTTTTATCAAGAACAAAGTGAGGATATTCACTCACATGACTCTTACCCAGCATTGTATTAGAGGTCCTAACCAGTGTAATAAGGTAAGAAAAAATGGTTTCAAATTAGAAAAGAAGAGGTAAAACTATCTCTATTCCAGATAGTATAATTGCTATCTAGTAAATGTCAAAGAATCTATTAAAAAGTTACTAATACTAATATGTTGTTACAGGATAAAAGAACTCAAAAATCAATTCTTTTTCTATATACTAGAAATCTTAATAGGAGTATAATTTACAATATTGTCAAAGTCATGAAATAAATACATAAACATTTAATAAAATTTGTGTGAGATCTATATGCTAAAACTAAAAAAAAACTTAAAAATAATTTTAAAAGACTTAGAGAAATATTAATATATAAAGAGCATGTATTGATAGACATAACATTTTAAAAGATATTAGTCCTTCCCCAAATTGACATACAGATTTAATATAATCTCAGTTGATATTCTAGTAGAAATTAACAAAAGCTGTAATTTGTAAGTAAAGGCAAAGGAATGAAAATAGTCAAAACAATTTGAAAAAGAACAAGGTTAGAAAATGTACACTACCTAATTTAAATACTTCATATAAAGGTACAGTAATTAAGACAGCATGGTATTAGTTTAAAAATAGACACATAGATCAATGGAATAGAGAGTTTAGACATAGACCCACACAAACATGATCAACTGATTTCCACAGAGGTGTAAAGGCAATTCAGTAGAGAAAAACAATCTTCTCAACAAACTGTGGTAAAATAGCAGACATCCATATGAAAAAAAATACAGACAGAGAAAAGCTCCACCCATACACTGCATCATAAACAATGAAGTCAAAGTAAGTATAGACTAAAATGTAAATCCTAAAACTGTAAAATTGCTAGAAGAAAGCATAGAAGAAAATCTTTATGATCTTACATTAGGCAAAGATGTCTTAGATATGATATCAAAAGCATCATATATATAAAAGAAAGAAATTAATAAATTAGGCTTTGTCTAAATGTAAAACTTCTGTCCTTCAAAATTCAGTTAAAGCAATCAAAGGAGAAAACAATCCTACAGAATGGGAGAAAATATTTGCAAACAATGAATCCACCAAAGGTCTGATATCCAGAATCTATAAGGAACTTACACAAATTTACAAGAAAAAAAAAACCATTAAAAAGTGGGCAAAAGACATGAACAGACACTTGTCAAAAGAAGATATAGACGTGGCCAAAAAGCATGTGAAAAAAATCTCAATATCACTTATCATTAGAGAAATGCAAATCAAAATCACAATGAGATACCATCTCACACCAGTCAGAATGGCCATTATTAAAAAGCCAAAAAATAACAGAAGCTGGCAAGGTTGTGGAGAAAAGTGAACACTTATGCACTGTTGGTGGGAGTGTAAATTAGTTCAACCATTGTGGGAAGCAGTGTGGTGATTCCTCAAAGAGCTAAAAACAGAACTACCATTGACCCTGCAATCTCATTACTGGGGATATACCCAAAGGAATATGAATTCTATCATAAAGACACATGCACACATATGTTCATTGCAACACTATTCACAATAGCAAAGACATGAGATCAACCTACATGCTCATCAATGACAGACTGGATAATGAAAATATGGTCCATACACCACTAGAATGCTATGAAGCCGTAAAAACAATAAGGTCATGTCCTTTGCAGGAACATGGATGGAGCTAGAGGCAATTATCCTTAGCAAACTAACACAAGAACAGAAAACCAAATACCGCATGTTCTCATTTATAAAAGATGAGAACACACGAGTGCATAGAGGGGAACAACCGACACTGGGACCTACCACAGGGTGAAGGGTGGGAGGAGGGAGTAGAGCAGAAAAAAATAACTATTGGGTACTAGGCTTAGTACCTGAGTGATAAAATAAGCTGTGCATCAAACCCTCATCACATGAATTTACCTATATAACAAACCTGCACATGTACCCTGAACCTAAAATAAATGTTTAAAAAAAGAGAAAACAACCCAACAAAAAATGGGTCTTGTTAACACTTAACAAAAGAAGTATACCAGTGGCAAATGAGCACATGAAAGGTGCCAATTAAAACTGTGGTGGCTCATGCCTATGATCAGCACTTTGGGAGGCTGAGGTGGGCAGATCACCTGAGGTCAGGAGTTCGAGACCAGTCTGGCCAGCATGGTGAAACACCGCCTCTACTAAAACTACAAAAAAACTATACAAGCTTATTGGTGGGCGCCTGTAATCCCAGCTACTTGGGAGGCTGAGGCAGAAGAATCGCTTGAACCCGTGAGGCGGGGGTGGCAGTGAGCTGAAATCACACCATTGCACTCCAGCCTAGGCAACAAGAGCGAAACTCAGTCTCAAAAACAAACAAACAAACAAAACCCCTGTATTTAAGTATGACTACACACCATTTGGGGAAAAAAATCAATAATACAAAGTGCTGGTAAGGATGTGGAGCAACCAGAACTTTCATACATTGCTGGTGAGAATGCAAAATTGGTACAGCCACTTTAGCAAAATGTTATCCAGGTTTTTTGTAAAGTTATATACACTTGCCATATGACCCAGCACTATCGCTCCTAAGTTATTTACCCAAAGAAATGAAAACACATGTTCACACAAAATTCTCTATCTAGATGTTTATAGCCACTTTATTAATAAATACCAAACAGTGGAAACAATCCAAATGCCTTTCTATTGGTGAAAAGGTAAATAAACTATATTACAACCATCCATCCAATGGAATACTACTCAACAATTAGAAATGAACTACAGATATACACCACAGCATAGACGAATCTCAAATGCATTACTTTAAGTGAAATAAGACTATGCAAAAAGGCAATCTTCTGTATGATGTCATTTATATGATGTTCCAGAAAATGAAAATTATAGGGACAGAAAACAGATCAGGGGTTGCCGTGGACTTGTATGGGAGGAGGAGTTGACTACAATGTGGCATGAGGTGTGGCATGAGGAAATTTTGTGTATGTGATAGAACTATTCTAAATCTTGACTATAAAAGAGATTGCACAACAGTATCCATTTGTCAAACCTCATGGAACCATACACTAGAAAAGAGAATTGTACATTATGGAAACTATACTTCAACATACCTGAGTAAAAAAAAATTATCTAGTTTGACTGCTATGTTTCCTCATCAGCAGTTAAAAATTGTTACTCCACTGCCTTTTATCCTCTGTCATTGTAGCAACGGTATTTCTTGGTTTAACTACAAGATCTCAAAGTATGTATCTATTTTCATGTTTGTTATCCTGCTTTCCAAATCTGAGAAGTCATATATTTTATTAAGTGGGGAACATTTTCAGCATTATCTCTTCGAATATTTTCTCTCTCATTCTCTCTATTCTCTCTTTATGGAGCATTTATTATAGATGAAATTTATTCTTCACATTTTTAAAATCCTTTTTATATTTTCCATTTTTGTATCTTCTAGTTGCATTCTGAAGAATTTCTTCAGATCTACTTCTCAATTTTCAATTTTCACTTTGGTTGTATCTGACCTGTTTTTTAACCATGCCATTGCCTTTTTAAAGTAATACTTTTTACTGAAATATAGCATACATACACAAATGTGCATAAATCATAAATGTCAACTCAAATAATTTTCACAAACTGCACTGTGAAATCAGCACCCAGATCAAGAAACTGAATGTTGCTAGCACTCTGCAGACCCCCTTTGCACTCCCTCTCAGACCCCCTGCCAAGGCAACAACAATTTTGACTCTAACACCATATGTTAGTTTGACTAGTCTTTGAACTTAATATAAATGGAATGTTCAGTCTGAACTCTTTGGTTTCTTTTATTCAACATTATGTTTGTGAGAGTCATCATATTGTGTGTAGCATTCATTTCTCGTTGTGGTTTAGTATTCCATTATATTAAGATGCTACAGATTATCTATTGCACATTTATGGACATTTGGGTATTTTCCCATTGAAGCTAATTATGAAGAAGGCCATATGAACATTCTTGTACACATCTTTTGGTGCATATATCTTTGCCTTTCTGTTGGGTATATATTTAGGAGTGGAATTGCTGGGTCATAGAAGGATTTTTCCATTGCTGGTGTGACAAGTTGCCACAAATTTAGTGGCTTAAAACACCACAAATTTACTATCTTACAGTTCTGTAGATTAGAAGTCCAATAAGAATCTCACTGGGCTAAGATAAAGGTGTTATCGGGGCCACCCTCCTTTCTGGAGGCTCTAGGGGACAATGTGTTTCTTTGCCTTTTCCAGCTTCTAGAGACCACCTGAGTTTTTTTCGTTCACTGACTTTTTGGCTGACTTCCTCCAGCAGTTTTGGTCTGAATTCCTCTCACTTTCATCTTGCTCTCTCTTCTGGTTCCCGCTACCATTTTTAAGGACCCTTGTAAATGGGCCCACCCAGGTAATAGGACAGTCTCCGTATTTCATTTCTCTAATGACTAATGATGTTAAACATTTTTTCAAATGCTAATGGGCCTTTGAAAAGCTTCTTTTCCGAAGTGCCTGCTTGAATCTTTTGCCCATTTTTTTATTGAGTTTTATATCTTTATTATCAATGTCTATGAGTTCCTTAGGTATTATGAATACTAATCCTTTGTGAGATATATGTACTATAAATATCTTCTCTCACTGTATAACTTGTCTTTTCACTCTCAAAGTGTTGTCTTTTGACAAATAGAAATTCTTAATTTTAATGTAGCCCAACTTTCTTTTATTGTTAGTATTTTATGATTATTCTATCTAAGAAATCTTTGCCTACAGATAGTCTTCTGTGTTTTCCTTTAGAAAACTTAATTTTTATATGTAGATCTAAAATACATTTGGACTTTCTTTTATAATACAAAGTATAAATTAAAATTCAGTTTTCTCATATGGGTATCCAACTGATGAAAAATTAATTTTTGAAAATACACTTCAATTCCTACTGCATTTCAGTTTTATCTTTGCCATAAAGGAGTAAACATAGATGTGTGTATCTTTCACTGACTTTTCAATTTGAAATGCAATGTTTTTCAATTTACAAGATCTACTAATTTATTTTTCAAATAGCTTTTTTTTCATATTTCCCAAATGGTATCCTGTGTTTCTGTAAATGGCACTTTATTCAAAATGCACTTTTTAATATAACCTCTATCAAATAGTTCTATTATTTGGGCTTCTGGGCCACTAATTCTCAGTTTGTGTGTCGGCTGTCCCCCTCGTAGTAGATTGCCTCCCTGCGTAGTTTTAATTTTTGTATGTGAGCTTATTTTCTTTTTTTTTGTTTCGAGACAGAGTTTGCTCTGGAGTGTAGTGGTGTGATCTTGGCTCACTGCAACCTCCGCCTCACAGGTTCAAGTGATTCTCCTGCCTCAACCTCCTGAGTAGCTGGGATTACAGCATGCAGCACCACACCTGGCTAACTTTTCTATATTTAGTAGAGATGGGGCTTCATCGTTTTGGCCAGGCTGGTATTGAACTCCTGGCCTCAGGTGATGCACCCACCTTGGCCTCCCAAAGTGCTAGGATTACAGGCATGAGCCACCACACCTAGCTTGTATGTGAGTTTATTTTCAATGAGCATTTGTGTGTGTGTGTGTTTGTGTATAAGAGTCACACACAACATGAGTTCTGGCTTAACACATGAAAGTTTATTTTTCTCTCATGCAAAGTCTAAGGCTGCCTTCCAAGCAAGTTATTCAGTGATCCAGCTGTTTCCATCTAGTGGTTAAACTGTCTCAAGACGCAGCTGCCACTGTCACTGAGGAATGAAAGGGAAAGTGGGAGATCCCATGCCTTCTCTTCTATGCTTCAGTCCAGAAGGGACTTGTGTCACTTACATTCCATTGCCTAGAAGTTGTCACATGATCCTGGCTAATTGCACAAGGCCAGAAACATGGGGAAGCACATAGATATTTGGTGAGCAGTAAATGTCTCTGCTCTTCTAATTACCAAATATTCTTTTGCCTGCTTCTTCCCAGTCAAGCCCTCCTCTGCTTGAATGGGATCAGATCTAGACATCGCTCCTCTGAGTTGGGGGCCTATGAGCCATAGAGACAAGATATCTACCCCTCCATGAAAATTCAAATATCTGCCCCTCTCCTCAACACAGTGGCAGGACACCAGCAGGATAATCTCAACAAACTCATTCATTCAGAAGGGGTGAAAAGAGAGACACACAGCAGTCATCAGTCTGTAGCAATTCTGAGTTGGCACTGGGCTGATGCTGTGAGGGCCCCTACAATGGGAATGGGAACTCCTTGATTGTTATGTAGTTTTCTTAGGAATGTTCCATAATATCAGGTTCTTGGGAGGTGAATTCTGCCATTTATGGTGTCTACTGACTCTCCCTCAGGGTGGATGCTTTCTCACGTGTGTTGTATGTTTTGTTTGTGTGCTGATCATCAGTAGGGATTTATGTTTGTGTGGGTGTGCTAGTTAGTCCCATGTACCCCAAGTTGTGAGAGTGTTTCTGCCAAGTGCTTCTGGGAATCCATCAGTCCAGGACTGTTTTTTTCTAAACATCTATTTCTCATTTGGAGATGTCTATGTTATGCAGGTGGTATAAATTTAGACTCATACTCCCCTAAGCACCAGTTGGGGATTAGATTTCCCATTGAAAGCTTCTAACCTCTCTGAGCCACAGGACATTTGGTTAAAGCCTCTTTTGTGGCCTTCCCAATATCACTTCCCAATTCTCTTTCCAAAAGTATTCTGAAGATGGGCTGTATCCTTCCCATCTACGTATTTAGACTTTTACTATTTATGTACGTGTGTAAAAAATGGTATATAGTATTGATATGTCATTTAAATTTATACTAATAGCAACATATTATGGTTATTCTCTGCAACTTGTTTTTTTCCTATAAATATATTTTCAAGATTTAAATATGCCAATAAATATATATCCAGCTCATTCATTTTAGTCACTGTGTAGTATTCCCCTGTAACTCAACTTTTTCCATTTCTCTGTTAATTAATTTTTTTTTTTTGAGACAGAGTCTCTCTCTGCAGCCCAGGCTGGAGTGCAGCGGCATGATCTTGGCTCACTGCAACCTCTGCCTCCTGGTTTCAATTGATTCCTGTGCCTCAGCCTCCCAAGTAGCTGGGATTACAGGTGCGCACCACCACACTCAGTTAATTTTTGTATTTTTTGTAGACTCAGGGTTTCACCATGTTGACCAGGCTGGTCTTGAACTCCTGAGCTCAAGTGATCTGCCCACCTCGGCCTTCCAAAGTGCTGGGATTACAGGCGTGAGCCACCACGCCCGGCCTAGAATTTAAATTGCTTCCAATTCTTAGCTATAACTTATAATGCTGAATGAATATTCTTTGTACACATTTGTAGAAGGGTATTTAGGCTATATATTTAGTTATGGAATTACTGGATCATAGAATATGGAGATTATTAACTTTATTAACAAATTACTGTCCAAAATGGTTGTGCCAACTTATAGTCATAAGCATTTTAACAGAGAATAAGATGTTTGTTGTCTCTTCAACATCCAAGCCAAAACTTGATCTTGTTCAACCTTTTAATTATTTTCCATATGACAGATTTAAAATGTTATTTCATTGTAGTTTTAATTTTCAGTTATAAGGCTACTATGAGGTTAAGCTTTTTTCCATTATTATTGGCTTTCTAGGTTTCTTCTGTAAATTATCTAGTTTTCTATCATGACTTGGCCTTTCCTTTATTGATTTATGAGGAAGTTTTATATTTTTTGATGTAGTCCTTTGTCTGCTCTGCGTATTTTATGTGTTTTCTCTGTTTTTATCTTGGACGCCACCCTTAGAGTCCCAGGAAACGCTTACTTGGCTGGAGACGTCTGGAGTTCATTGGCAAGTAATTTATTGCTCATGCTTTTCCCACATTGCTACGGTGTGGTGCAGATGCCACAGGAGTAGGTGACATTTCCATGCTCCCCTGGAGCCCACACAGACACTGCACTTGCAGCTGGATTGGTTTACCTCACTGACTTGTATCTCTCTGGTACTCCTGACTGCTGGCGGGATCCAGGGTACACCACTGGTCACCCTAGACTTGCTGAAGCCACTTCGCCCGATGCAATCAGAGTGAAAGCGAAAAATGCTGGAGGCTTAAAAAAAAATCACAACATGAGCCACAGCTCACTAGCAGCCAGGGGAAGATATCCTACAAGCCTCCTGCAGACTAGAAATGGTGTCTCAATTCAGGACCACTGAACAGGAAGCTTTTCATTTGGCACAGGAAAATTACAAGTCATGAAAACCGTTGCACTAAGTTTCTACCACAAGGTGTAAGGTTTCATTCTGAGAGAGCATCGCAGATGCAGAGGAACAATTTTTATTAAAGGCACTCCAAAGAATAAGGTATTTCTTGGTTGTTATTTAAAGAGCGCCAGAGAGCCACAGGCAAAGGCCTTCTTTCTTCTCTCCAAAACCTCATTATCTCTGCAGACAAAAAGATTTGACATCTTTTTACTGTTCTCTTTTCCTCTGACCCATATGTCCCTGTTTGCCCCATGCAATTTCCATCACTAGAAACACTTCTCTGCTTTAGTTCTGAGTCTCAAACATATGTCACAAAGTGCTCTAATAGGTTTCCTATGAGGTCCAGGGGCACAGCTCTAAGTATTTTATAGTCACAAAAATATTTGTAATTATCATGTTTTATCTTAAATTATTAGGTGAATTTTGTAGTCTACTCCATATTATGTCTGGATTTGATTTAATGACAATATGATGTATTTGAAATTTAATTTTCAGGTAAGTTGAAGCTCCAGGCATAGGTATCATGTGTATCTTTTGAATAGCCTCCAGTTAGTCTATAAAAATATCCATGGGGCTATGGTTCTGGAGCAAAGGCTTTCTCTAGCCAGCTGTATTGCTACTCTCTAGGACATACACAGGACATCTCGGTCAGACGGTCTATTTGTTGTCCTTTGAGCTTGCTACACTATTTATTATGTGAAGATGTTTATTGACACTATTTTCCAGAATACTTATACCTTCTCTTCATGTCTCTGAGAACTTGAGGACCCTGCTTCTGGGATAAGATTTCTTAAACTCATGGAACTCGTTCCTTCTTCTATGCTCAAAGTATTTTATACCTTCTTTGGCTGAGAATTTAGAGCATCCTGTCTTATATTGTTGGTACCTATACTGTATATACATTTATCACTTACTGGACAGCACTTTCCTCAAGGTTGGATCCAGGTCTTAGACCTCTTTGTTTCTCCTGGATTTAATTAGGACAATCCTTTCTAGTAGTAAGCATCTACATTTTTGGCAACTCTGTATTTGTAGACCAAGATGACATTATTCTCCTAATAGTAGAAAAAAAGAAAGAAGAAAGAAAGAAAGAAAGAAGTAAAGAAAAGAAAGAGAAAGAAAAAGCAAGAAAAGAAAGAGAGAAAGAGGAAAGAAAGAAAGAAGAGAGAAGGAGGAGAAGCTAACATTGATTGAGTGCCAACTATGTGTCAGGCACCATGCAAGCAGCAATAACACACGATACACATCACGCTCCATCTTTACAACGACCCTGTCAAGTAGCTGTCATTATTATCACATTTTATACACAAGAACACTGAGGATCTTAGGTGTAAAATAACTCCCAAAGATCACACTGCTATGAGAGCTGGAACTCCAGCCCCTGACTCCCTGATTCTGGGTTTTAAGTTCTTAACTATTACAGAAAAGAAGAACAGGTGAGGCGGGCCCATTTAACACAGGTGACGGAACTGGGGAAAGGAGCCATGCAAGGTATTACCCGTGATCAGTGGGACAAGGTAGTGTTCTTTCTAGTAGACAGAACTACTCCCTTCTAGTAAGAGAGTGGATGCTTTCTTCTAGAAAGGATTGTGCTAATTAAGTCCAGGAGGGACAAAGAGGTGTAAGATCTGGACCTGACCTTGAGGAGCATTTGGTCCAGTGAGTGACAAATGTGTAGAACACAGGAACCAACAGTATAAGACAGTGTTCCAGGCTCCAGTTGGCATCACAAAGCAGCACAAAAGCCCAGGGCATTGGGGAGAGAGCAAGAAGAAGGGGCTCCATTAAGCCAGCAAGGGCACCACATTCCAACTTGCCTCCTTCCCACTTGGCCTCCAGCTGTTTTGATTATTCAGTTCCTCTCTCTCATGTGGCAATGCCACAGAGAACATGAATTCCCCCAGAACCCACTTCCTTTCTTCAAACTGACCCCTTACAGAACCCAAACTCCCTCCACAGCCTGTCAGTCTGATACCACGCTTGGCCACAGCAATCATGCCTGCTCAGCATTTTCACAGATGGATACTATTTTCCAGGATGGAGTGTGGAAAAAACGGTATTTTTTCTTCTGCCATGATAACATCCCCAAAATTAGGGGGAAAAAAGCACCAGGGACTGATATTTTACAAGGTCACACTTCATTTTTCCTGGCTTGATGCAGCCCAGGGCTGAAAATCTGTTTTCTAAGAAGCTTGTGGGGACACTGGGGACTATCTGGCAGGGTCTGTGCCCTCAGAGTTTGGTAACTCTGTTACAGGGTCTCCCTAAATGGGAGAATGTAGGATTGCAAAGACAGCTAGTATAACATCCAGCTGGCCAGGGAGGATTTGTCAGATCAACTAAGGTTAATTCTGTACATTCCCTGCTGGGCTTCCTAATGCACTGGGACACTCAGCTGAACTGTCTATTAAGAATATTTTCCTAAGTCATTTGTGTTAGATTATAGGCTATAAACCACTTATTGTTGCCTGGCCGCCATAAATATAAAGCAATCATTTTTAATGCAAGCAGCTGTTGGGCTGGCTTCCCCAAGATGCTTTGCTCAGGGACTCAGGTTCTGCTGTATTCCCCTTCATCAAGTGATTTCTGATTGTTTTTCTGCTCTGTTGCATACCACACACATGGTGGTGGGGGTGGGGGTATACATCTTCCTTGCAGAGATTTGTTTGGATGCAGAATTTCTAAAAATATCCAAAAGAAATTGATGAGGGAGGGGAGTGCAAGTTAAGTTGTATGAAATTTGATGACTTGAGCCCTAATCATAGTCTCTATTAAAAAAAAAATAGAGCACAAACCCATTTTCTGACCTCCAGCCATAAAATATGGGATCTTGAATTCTACTTATTGAAGATAAATTCATATATATTTATTGAAGATACACTTATATATCTTTGTATATTTATTGAAGATATATATTTTGCAATTATATTCATTTGAGATTTTGGATTATATTTTTACTTGTAAAGTATTTATGAGGGTCTATAATGTACTAGGGCACCATGCTAGATATTAAGGACATAAAGGTGAGTCAAAATTGACATGGTGCCTGCTTTCCTGTCTCTTTGTCTAGTAGAAGAGACAGACTGATCAAATTATTACAAAAATTGCTATATGGGATATAAAGGAAATTTAAGGAACCAGTAAAATGCCTAATCTAGTGATCCATGAAGATGTTCCTAATCAGCAGTTAAGCTGAGACACCAAGGGTAAATGAAGTTAACTCGACAAGGGAAAAGGGTAAATGAAGAAGAGATTTCTAGGAAGAGGTGTGAATGAGCATCATGCATTATGAGAATCCAGAGGACCGGGCACAGTGGCTCGCGCCTGTAATCCCAGTACTTTGGGAGGCCAAGGCAGGCATATCACAAGGTCAAGAGATCAAGACCCCTCCTGGCCAACATGGTGAAACCCTGTCTCTACTAAAAATACAAAAATTAGCTAGGCATGGTGGCCTGTGCCTGTAGTCCCAGCTACTCGAGAGGCTGAGGCAGGAGAATTGCTTGAACTGGAGGTGGAGGTTGTAGTTAGCCGAGATGGTACCGCTGCACTCCAGCCTGGGCAACAGAGTGAGATTCCATCTCAAAAAAAAAAAAAAAAAAAAAAAAAGAAGAAGAGATTTCTAGGAAGACTGGGAGGTGAGAATGAGTATCATACATTATAAGAACCCAGGGAAGGACAGGCTACTTGATGCAGAAAGGGTGGCAGGTTCTAGATCTAGCAGGGGCTTGGGGGTGTCTTAGTCAATTTTCTGTTGCTTATAACAGAATATCTGAAACTGGGTAATTAATAAAGAAAAGAAATTTATTCTTTACAGTTATGGAGGCTGATAAATTTTTTTTTTTTTTTTGAGATGGAGTCTCCATCTGTCCCCCAGCTTGGAGTGCAGTGGCGTGATCTCGGCTCACTGCAAGCTCTGTCTCCTGGGTTCATGCCATTCTCCTGCCTCAGCCTCCCGAGTAGCTGGGACTACAGATGCCTGCCACTATGCCTGGCTAATTTTTTTGTATTTTTAGTAGAGACGGGGTTTCACTGTGTTAGCCAGGATGGCCTCTATCTCCTGACCTGAATATCTGCCCGTCTCGGCCTCTCAAAGTGCTGGGATTACAGGTGTGAGCCACCACGATTTAATACAAGACTGGGGGCCACAACTGGTGAGGGCCTCCTTGCAAGTGCAGACTCTCTGCAGAGTCCCAAGGCGGAACAGGGTATCACATGGTGAGGGGGCTAAGCATGCTAACTCAGGTCTCTCTTCCTGTTCTTATGAAGCCACCAGTCCCACACCCATGATTAATCCATTAGTCTATTAATTCATGAATAGATTATTCATTCATGAGGGAAGAACCCTCATCATCCAATCACCTCTTAAAGGCTCCACCACTTAATAGCACTACATTGAGAATGAAATTGCAACATAAGTTTTGGATGTGACAAATATTCAAACCATAGCAGGAGGCTATGTGAAGAAGAGCTTGGTCCTCATCCTGAGACCAACAGGAAGCCACTGGAGCCTGTAGCAGTTAAAGCCTCAGAGGGAAACTGCTGGTTTCCTTGAACAATACTTAAGTGATGTGTTGGAGATAATTTCAAGAAGGCATTATTTTCATGAGTGTGGGTGGAATTAAAGGAACCCAGGAAGAATGTTGATGCACCCAAGCAAAGCAACATCGAGAAGCCATGCTCACCTCTTGGTGTGAAGAAGCAAGAAGAGGAAACAGGGAGAGCTGGGGCTGGAGAGGGCCCACCCCGTAGGAGCTGCGGTCAGGGAGGCTCACAGCAAATGTCAGGACTCCAGCACTCTGGAGGGAGTAGGTACTTCACATTCTTTCTGCTGTTGCCTTCTAGTCCCTGCTGGATCTTTTTTATTGGCTGAATCCAAACAGAAACCAGAAAGAAGGAGCCATTAAAATCAGAGAGCCCTCTCCCAACAACCAGGGTGTAAAGCAGGGCAGAGAAGAACAGGGAGTGGCATTGGATGGGCAAGTAGAGAATAAAAAGCACAGAAGGCTTTCAGGCCGTGAGTGGCATGATCACATTTGTATTACAAAACAGATCATTCTGACTGCTCTGCAGAGAGCTAACAAGCAAAGATTAAGAGCAGGAAGACTTGTAAAATGGCATCTATAGCAATCAAGGGAGCAATTATGAATGGCAGCCTAAGCCAGAGTGGGGACTAGGTTGATGGAAAGAAGTGGACCAGTGTAAGATTTCTCACATGGCAGAGCTTGGCCAAGACTGGAGGGAACTTGGCAGTCTTCAAATTGCACCCATCCATTGTTGTGAGATAACTGAGGTTCAGACAAGAGAAGAGACTTGAGCCAGAGGTAGAGTTCTTCCCTCACCTTTTCTACTACATAGCCTCTGTCAATATGCTTTGTCTGGATTATACCTTGCTTCTTCATTTTTATTCTCCAGGACAAATTCCTTCCTTCTCTATGTCCTCTGAAGGTCACCTTGGCAATACCCATCCCTAGAAACTTGACTTTATCTTCCTGACTGTAGGTTCTGTACTCTATGGCCTCCTTGCTTTGAAGACCTGAACATTCGCTGCCTCGTAGAGCAGCACACCCTGAGCTCACCCCAGTGGCTGAATCAGGATAAGCAAAGGGTGCTGAGGAAGCACTGAGCAGCCTCTTCTCATCTTTATTTCCATTAGTAAATAATTATTGGATGCTTACTCTTCTCTGGGAAACATTTAAATTTCACAGCCATACATGGAGATTTTATATCTATATAACCACCCTTTTACAAATGAGTAAACTGAGGCTCACATAGGTTAAACAAGGTCCACAGTTGGTAAGTGGAAAAGCCCAGACTCAAACCCAGGTATGCCTGCCTCTAAATGTCCATGTTCTTAACCACTATACCATACTGCCTCTCACATACTTGGCACAGCACTATGTTAGGTGCTCTTGTTTGTGGTATGAAGTTGAGGGGGTTGGCTGGAGACATCAAAAACTGGGAGGTGGTTGATGGTTACAGATGTTCCAGGTAACTGCTTTAGCTGAACTCTACACCGGCAGCTACTCAAGCCTTCAGATGACCACAGCCCCAGCCACCATCTGACAATCATTATACTGAGAAGACCAAGTGACAGGCACCCAGACAAGCCCAGTCAACTCAAGAACTGTGGGAAATACTAATAATTTTGCTTTCAGTCACTTAAGTGCGGTTCATTATGCATTAACAGAGTCAGGACACAGGGTAAGGTCTCTTGTGGAAACAGTATTTAGACAAATGAAACATAACTGTACCACACATACACTTCTACTCCCAAGAAATTGTTAATACAAAGCTGTTTTCCTGTAGCTTTCCCTTCTCTGCACAAATTTGCATCCTACCAGTTCTTGAGTCCAGCCTCTTTCTTTCATCTGCAGGGGTCTTGCTTCCTCTGAGGGCTCAGTATGCAAGTCAGAGGTCAGCCAGGGAAAATGAGAGCTCATTGGTCCACACCTCTCTGCCTCCCCCTCCTTCTTCGCAGGTGAGGTCCAATTCTCCTTCATCTGCTTTTCCAGGTGCATAAATCAGCACGACACTCCCTCATCTGTCTCCATGAGGTTCCTCTGTCCCCAGTCTCCTCCCAGCCAGATGGCACTGGAGCTCTCTGGAGGAGGGCATCTCATGGACATGATATGATATTGCAGGCTCAGCCCATTCTATGACCCAGGCTAAGGATGACACAGATCAGATTAATAAGTGAGCTGCTGGGCAGCTCTTCAGAGTACCAATCTATGGGGGCAACTAAAAAGTTCCTGGAATAAAATTCACGTAGGGAGCCAGTTAATTCAGGTCTCTACCTGACTGCTGACAAAACTGTTGAAACATAAATTGGTTTGACTGCAATTAAACACTCCCTGTGGCTACCAGCCAAACTCTGTTGATATTTTTGTGTTAGGTGCGTGCAATTTACATGGTGTGTCTAAGGCCTCACCACTAATTTTGAGACTGGCCCTCTGAGAGTTCCCTGTAACAGTTTAGCCTGCTGACAATCTGAAACTAAAAAATTCATGATGCTGTCTATGCTCTTTAGTGGGAACAATTTATTAGAATGTCTGAATTTAAATAGTTTAATATGCCTCTCAAGAAATTGTCTAGTTCAGAAAATCACATGTAATATGTACATGGAAAATAAATCTTTATTTTGAACATAAAAAGCATCTACTTTTATTACATATTTCCATTCCTGCTAAACACTGAACAGACATGCAAGAAGTAATAGTATAAAGAGGCCCCTAGTTACTCATCTCACATGTACCTGTCTCAGTCTGGCCTGGATGCATGGATAGTGCTGGGAGGCAGAGGGGCAGAAATTCAGGGAAATTGTGCTGGAAATCTTTTCTTTCCACTTGCATTTATTTCCATGTAAAATCAGATCAAAGTGAATCTTCAAAGTAAATTTAACATGGAAATGAAGTAAAACAAAACAAGAAATAGTCTCAAATATTAGCCAGGAACTGGGGAACAGCAGATCATCTATTTGGCTTTGGGGTTTTGAGAGAGTGTGTGCTGATGGCATGTATAAGAATCTTGGATTTTTTTCAGCTCTGTTAGGTAGATCCAATTCTTCCTGCTCCAGTCAATACTTCTTTCATTCCCTGGCCAATCATTCTTTTTCTCCTCTTCAAATAAGGAAGTATTAGACTTTCCAGTCATTGGGGTTGGGGAAGTCTCCCTGCTGCATGTTTCCTATGTGCAATCTCCAGATCACAGATGTGTTACTCTTGGTCCTCCAAGAAACAGCAGCCAAACTTGGATTAGACATACAGGAGATTTATTGAGGAAGTGTCTGTGAGGGGAACAGGGGGGAATCAGAGGAGGCAGTGAGCACTGCCAGACTGCAAGACAGGTCTGATCCTGAGAAGGAGAGAGGAAAGGAAGCAGGGTTTGAGAGACAGAGTCTCACACTGCAGCACAGTGCTAGGGAAGTTTCACCAGTGACGGAAGGTTTTAGAGCAACTTATCCAGTATCTCACAGGAATGGGTCTACCTTACTATCCCTCTTGTGCTCAACCATTGGCAGACAGCAGCCCAAGGAAGTAAAGCCCAGAGCATACACTGTCATGGATTTGGAGCAGAGCAGCTGGTGGTGTCTGCCAGTTATAGTCTCCCTGGTGCAGAAGGAGATCTGAGTGGTACATTTTCATGGCCACTGTAGCTGTAGAAGCCACATTGCAGGAGCAGCCCACAGATGAACAGGAGAGGGGAGGGAGGAAGAGAGATACCAGCATGACGCCAGGGGTCAAAGACCAATATGACCCAATTTTTCCGGGGGCCCAACTTACATTTCACAATGCAGAGTACTAACTACTATACGATCAAGACTCAACTCACATTTCAAATGAAGATTGTGACTCTTGTCAGGTTTCTGATTCCTGAATCCTGGGTCAGCATGAGAATCCACTAGTTCAACTACTGCAGGCTAGCATGGAAGGCATGCCTCGTTTATTACATTTTACCTAAAAGCAAATGTGATTCAAGTTCCAAACAATCAATTTTCAATTGGCCTTTGGGGGATGCAGACATTCAAATTCAGGTGATTATCAACAATAAAGTATTTCAGTTCTCACGATGGCAGAGCCATCAGCAGTGAATACCAAAAAGGAGGATAAGATATCTATCTTTACACACTATTGTTGCATGGCAGAGAAGAAGCAATTCATTCTTTTCAGAAATATTTACTGAATGGCTTATATGTTGTCAGGAATCATCCCAGATGCTACAGTACTAGGTAGATTTATTTGAGGGTGTTGAAGAATGAAGAACTAAGAATAGGTGAATAGAAGTCATAGGGAGCATGATTTAGATTTGAAATAGCAGAGGATATCTTTAACAACTTTAAGAATTCTGTCTTCAGGTTGAACACATGCTACCTTCCATTGCACTCACCAGCCTTTGCTCATGTGGCTGTCACTCCGTGGATCACACTGTGTTCCAGCTATTTACGGATTTATTTTCCTTGATAGTTTGCAAAAATCCATGCAGGATTAGGAGCATATGCATTAATGAACTAATTAAATAATTAACTCATCATCCGCATATTTATTCAACAAAGGTTTGTGAATGCTTTGTCTGTGCCTGCTGTTGGTATCTGGGGAGGCCAAGATAAATAAGATACAATACCTGTCCTCCAGGAGCTCACAGTAAGTTAGGGAGAAAGATGGGGAGATAGCAACATAATCCTGCGAAGAGCAAGAGCATCAAGGAGGGAATAACTGACTCTGCCGAGGGGGTGGAAATGAACAAATTCATCATAGAACTGATGACTCCTGAGCGACATTGTGAAGGAAGAGCAGAAGTTATCTGGGATTCTGTCTCTAGTTTTTAGCACAAATAAGTCCTCAGTTCATCTCTGCAAAATGAATGAATGAAGATAAATAAGCAGAGTGTGACTGAGGGTATTCTTTTCCTAATCAGCATCTACTGCTGGTGACAGTTCCTCACCCCTGGCTCCAGAAGTGGACTCGTGGCCCAGGCTTTGCCAGTCAAACAGTTGAGCAGGTACTGGCCACAGCTATTGGTTCAGGAGAGTGGAAGTGATTAAGCTTGGTCTAGCGAGACATATCACGGGACTTGGTTGAGTGGTGGGAGAGCACAGTCTCACCTTCTGCTGGACCTGGAGCTGTGGAATGTCAGCTGGGGGAATCTGGGGACCACGTGATAAGGATAAAATCTGTCTGAAGATGAAATTACATAGAGAAAGCATGACTAGGGGCTGAAGAGAGAGAGAAATTGGATCCTGATGACATTGTTTTAGCTCCTGGATCCAGCAATATAAGAAGTGGGTTTCTCCCTTATTTGCTCTTTAGGTAATCAATACATTACTTCGAGGGGGGCAGCATTTAAGCCAGTTGAGCTGCCTTTTCTGTTACTTGCAACCTAAAGTGTCTTGACTATAGGATGGGATCCTTCACAAAGTATGGAGTTCTCCATTTCCAACATGAGTCACATAAAATCACTAGCCTATCAGAGAAGGAAATGCTGTTACTGGGGAACCCAAAGTCCTTGTAGCCTTGCTGACTGAAGCTGGAAATGAGTCTATTACCTGAAGCAAAAAAATGAACATGGAAAAAAGAAAGGCAGGAGTGAGGGAGGAAATCTGTATCATAATATCAACCAGACTGCCCATCAGGCTTTTAATAAAGGCTTGGTCTGTTTAGCCTAAAGTTTTATTTCAGAATGACTATTTAGTGTCTGCATTTTGGGTGAGGGACAAAATTAACCCAAACCAGAGAGAACTGACACACACACGAAAGTGGTTAAAAAGAATTATTGGGAGGCCGAGGTGGGCAGATCACGAGGTCAGGAGATCGAGACCAGCCTGGCTAACACGGTGAAACCCTGTCTGTACTAAAAATACACAAAATTAGCCAGGCATGGTGGCGGGCACCTGTAGTCCCAGCTACTCAGGAGGCTGATGCAGGAGAATCACTTGAACCCAGGAGGTAGAGGTTGTAGTGAGCTGAGATTGTGCCACTGCACTCCAGCCTGGACCACAAAGCAAGACTCCATCTCAAAAAAAAAAAAAAAAAGGAATCAAGTGTGCAGATTCATTAAGAGAAAGAGACGTGGCTGCTGAGAATGGTATTTTTCTGTCTCCTCTTGTCTAAGTGCATCATCTAGGGAGGAATCACTGCCAAAATTCAAAGTCCTCCCAACTTCTTGACAAACACAAACATCCTCCCCAGGGTCCCAACTTTGGCAGAGACCAGAGGTGAAAGTCCCCCCTGTCCTCAATCCAGGGATTTGAGTCAAGAGGCCAATAAATCTGTACAACACATCCAGGGCAGGAGAGCAGACGTTGAATGCGGCAAAGCCTGGAATGCAGGAGAATGAATTCCATGAAGCGGAGATACAAATAAATAGCTGATGCTGGAAGACAGCATATCTCCCGACTGTTTGGAAACCACTGGACTCTGGTTCTATTTATAAAAACATGTCCTACAGAACCAGTTTTCTTTGTTACTACTTGAGGCCACATCACCAACACATCCCAGGCACCGGTGGACAGCAATCGAGATGTGGGTCCTGGGCTCTGACCTCTTCACCGAGTTCGTTCTGGCTCTGGGTAGGGACAGAGGCAGAGTGATTTTGTGTTTTCTACTTTCAGTAACTGGGAGAGACACAGACCCACAGCCTTCCTCTAGGTTTCTAGCTCTTCTCGCCTTCCTATCGGGTTTCTTCTTTCTTGCTTGTCTGCCTCCCTGGACTTCTTTCCATCCCCTCTTAGCAGAAAGGACACTCTTCACTAGTCAAGAGGCATAGATTGTGTTTTAAGTGGTTTAAGCTTTGCCAGTAACTGGTTGTTCAACATTAGGCAAGTTATTTAATTACTCTGGACGCCAGTTTCCTCATCTGTAAAATGGGCTTAAAATGTTTGCTGATTTATGTTCCTTAAATATGAAGAACTGGGATGTTCATGTGGGTATTAAGAAACCTGAGATGTATTATAGAGAAGACGCATATTTAACTTTGTTTTGCCCAGCATGGCTCAAATAAATTTGAAACAAAACCTCTCAAAAACAATCTAGCCACATTCTCTTGCTATTCTCTGGTATGCAGTTTGAGAAGTGGTTGTGGCAGATACTTGAATTTGTAATCTCAACTTGCTTTTTGCCAGCCTTCTGCTTTGATAAGTTAGGAATAAAAACTATTTCTCAGGCTTCCTTGCAGCTAGGGTTCTGCATTTGGATTAGATTTCACTACTTAGATGTACTCATGTGAGAGAAGGGAGAGATTTTCATTTCCTACTCAATCCTGATGATCTGCTGACCTTGATGATCTCTCAAGCCTTGTCCAACTCTATGGGATGTCGATGTTTCCTTTCTTGGCCATATCTTCTCTTAGGAAAAGAGCTTCTTTAGATACAGTAGTTCTAGTCCATTTCTTCTCTTATGAGTTGAAATAGATCCCAAGAAACAGTTCCAGGATAAATCAGGAGAGGGTAAATGCTAGCTGGAATTCATTTTTCTCTGAAGTTCCCATCATTTTTTACAGTTCATTTCTGACTCAGTAGGACTTAGTTCATCTTTCTGGGGTCTTGCAGCAACTTCAAAAAAAAGAACGACTTGCAAAAGAGTTAAAACTATAACCATAGCACCCCCATGGGTCCTCTGGTAGCCATTTTGAGGCCAGACTGAGCCCAGCACACAGAAACTATCCCTCCTCTGAATCCCCTGTTGTTAATTTTATAGACACGATTGTATTTCTCATCACATGCCAAGACTATCTTAAGTGGTGCTCCAGTTAAACACAGTAGCTCTGAGAAGACAGAGACCTAGGTCTGGCTCCCTGATAACTCAGTAAGCAACCTTGGACGGAACAAATAACCATGCCGTCCCTTGGATTCCCTGGTCTAAAACTGACAAAATGCCATTTTCTCTGGCTGCTAGGACTTTAGACAAATGGGAGACTCTGTAGTGCAATGAGTTATAAAACTAAGCTTTTAAAGTGGGCTTCAGATATTACCATGGTAAAACCTTACTTTGACTACACAGAGGTGAAACATGAGAAGTTAGACTCACCAAACATGAGACAGAGAACCTCTAGGTGGCCCATTCTTTGGCAAAATTGTGAGGTGGTTAAAACTTGCTTTTATCTTCTTCCAAAAGAGAAAAACTCAGTTTTTCAACTTTTAGGACCAGAAACTTTTCCCCCTTCTCCCTCTGCCCCTTAGAATTCTGCAGCATTGCAACTCTGTCCTACCTCTCAGAGAAAGAACATATATTACACAAAGCTCATTTAACCCAAGGCTGTGGTTTCAACCCTGGCTGCTCATCAGGTCTGGAGAACTTCAGAGAGCACAGATGCCAGGGCCCCACACCTAGAAACCCAACTCAGTTGGTCTTGGATGGGTCCCAGGTATACTAACTATTCAGAAGCTCTGATGGGTTGGGAACCATTGGGGTATTGTTACCTAAGAATACTTCTTCAAATAAGATCATGGAAGGGATTCCAGGGATAAACTTGTCTTGCTCTACACCTACTCAGGGTTTCCACAAAGCAGGTTACTGCCATTCACTTTGACTTGTAACCTTCAAGATAACCAAATTCAGAGTGTGGCTCTTCCCATAAATAAGAAGCTTGTAAAATCTTGCAATAATGCCAAGGTTAGGTCATGATGGAGCATCTGTCTAGTAGCTGGTGCCTGGTCCTGAAATTCTGTGCCCACTCTGGCTACTTGCTTGATTAGGCTCAGTTATCCCACACTCAAATACTCCCAGAATCCAATTCTCATCTCTCTGCCTGGTGTCCTGTTCCTCATCTAACCCTCCAGTGCTAACCTCATGGCATCAAATAATGACAAACATAAGGGCTTTGAGTTAGAACTTGTTCAATCTTGACTCCATTGCTCTGTAACTCAGGATTCCTTGGGAAACCTATTCAGGGTATTGGTTTCTTCATCTGTAGAGTAGGGGTGATATCACCTATTCTATTCAGTTTCAGTTTTGACACATAGTAAATACTGAATAAATGTTTGGTCCCCTTCCTCCAACCTCATTGTTCATCTTTTACTGATTTCCACCTACTGTCTGTCTTCCAGACATCAAGAATGTGATAAGTAACTCAAAAAATATCTATTAGGATTTGGAGTATCAGTAGGAAGGTGTTTTAGGGTAAACAGTACCTTTTTGTTACAACTGAAACTACAGCCTACTGGTCCCCACGAACTTTCTTAGTTCCCACATAAGGGATGTGACCGTGACATTGAGGACAGTCAATGACAGTGCCATGACAGTGTTTGTCACAACAATAATAACAAAACACAAGGGCTTTGTGTTTGGGAATGGGGAAAATAATGGATATAGTGAGAGGAGTGAGCTGATAGTCACTTGCGGGAAGCTGAAAAATAAACCCAGAGAAGACCTGGAAAGGACAGACAACCAGATGTCCAACTAGGAAGCAAAAATCTTGGCTGGATTCTGTTCCAAACCACAGAATCTGAATTTTTGGAAGAAAGCATTAAAAACAATAAATTACCCCAAATGGCAAAGTTAGGATTCAACTGCCTCAAACTGTAACAACTCAGGCACTTGTAAAAGAGAAATATTCCAGATGGCAAAGTGGAAGGATGAATTATAGAGAAGGAAGTGGCTAATATCCTGTGCAATACTCTGAAGCAATACAAAAAGAGAACCTTCGTGAAGGAACAGGCTGGGGATCCCAGTGTTTCTAGGGGACAGAAATGGAGTGCCATTCAATCAGGGGCAGCTGACCCCACTGGGCAGCCCTGGGTGCCTGGGGCTCAGGCATGATTTCAAATTGCTTTCTGTCTTCCAAGTGATTCTGGAACAAATGGCTCTGGTGGCCTCAGGGGCATGTCTGGAGTGACTACATGAAACTTCCAGGGCTTTGATTTGGCATGGTCCGTCTGGCTTCACTGCCTAGTTCAGGGTTCAGTGGCCTAGATATGATTTCAAATCTCAGTTACTTTTCATCTTCTACCTCTATTTATATGAGAACACTCCAGCCCTCAAATCAATGGGACTGGATCTGAACAGTAGAACTAGAGGCAGTCTAAGGACTTTGACTTTAGTCCTCTGACTTCTCAAAAGGTAGACCGCAGACCAGCAGTCTCATCATCACCTAAAAGATGATGGGAAATGCAGTAACTCTACCAAATCAGGATTCATATTTTAACACAACCATCAGGTGATTTTTGTACATGTTAAGGTTTGAGAAGCAATGTTCTAGGCGATTTAATAGGGCAAAAGGATGTAGGTCCATAAAGATTCCTATAACCATCAGAAAGGACACTGCACTTTGAGGTAGTCTAATCTTTCCAATAATGATGCACCTCAAGGAGTCTGCAGGTGTCCTAATAGCACTGCCAAGACTTTGACCCCAGTACTAATAGTAAATGCCTTTCAGTTGGAAGTTAGGCCCATAAGCACAAGGACATTTTGTGCTCAATCTCAGCCTCAGCTACTCCATTCTACTGTTTCTCCTCCTTCTCTCATAGAGCATACATCCCCACTGGAAGAAAGTGACAGAATAGAAGAAAGGTGCACAAAACCCTCTATTGGTTTTTTATCACATCAAAAAAAATCTGGATTCTTCACTATGGCCTTATAAAGCACTTCCTGGTTTGGCACCTGATTCCACCTTCCATTTTATCTCTTACCCTCTCTCACTTTGCTCCAGCCACTTTGGCCTTCTTTCTTCCTTGAACATACCAAGTTCATTTCCAGTGCCAAGTATTTTCAGTCATTGTTTCCTCTATGGCAGGGGTCCCCTACCCCCAGGCTGTAGAATGGTACTGGTTGGGGCCCTGTTAGGAACTGGGCCACACATCAGGAGGTGAGCAGTAGGTGAGTGAGTGAAGCTTCATCTGTGTTTACAGTCACTCCCCATGGCTCACAATACCGCCTGAGCTCACCTCCTGTCAGATCAGCAGCAGCATTAGATTCTCATAGGACTGCAAACTCTATTGTAAACTGCACATGTGAGGGATCTGGGTTGGGTGCTCTTTATGAGAATCTAATGCCTGATGATCTGTCACTGTCTCCCATCACCCCTAGATAGGACCGTCTAGTTGCAGGAAAACAAGCCCAGGGATCCCAGTGATTCTGCATTATGGTGAGTTGCATAATTATTTCATTATATATTACAATATAATAATAATAGAAATAAAGTGTGCAATACATGTAATGTGCTGGAATCAACCCAAAACCATCCTCACCCTCTCGCCTCCATCTGTGGAAAACCCAGTCCCTGGTGCCAAAAAGGTTGAAGACCACTGCTCTATGGAAATGCTCTCTCTGTCCTTACACCTTATTATTGCTAGGTCTTCATAATTCAGGTCTCAGCACAAATGCAGTGCTCCTAGAAAGACTAGCCCTGCCACACCATCTAAAATCCCACCCCACCTTATCCATCTGTATCACATTATCCTGTGTGATGCTCCTTAGGGTACTTAATATTACTTGGTATCCTCTTCTTTATATTTACTGGTTTAATTTCTCTTCCCTACCACATATAAGCTTTATAAGAGCAATCTTATTGATTGCTATATCCCAAGTGCCCAGAACAGTGCCTGACAGAGCAGTTATTCAAAAGATGTTTACTGGATTTGAGTGAATGATGGGGCTAGGTTAAACTATTGACTTTTGGATTATCTGTGCATTCCTGTGTTTCCTGCTCTAACTATTGTGCTTATGACCACAGACAACTCAGAAGGGCTTACATGGCAGAGCCTGAGTTAATGATACTGTTGGTCTGGCCCATAGGATTGAGATAGTCCACGCTGAGTCATTTCAGAGCTGTGTGGTATTTCAATCCAAGATTGTTCTGTAAACTATGATGGACTGCCTGCCCATGCATAAGGTACTTTCATCTGTAAAGGAAAATATTACAAGCTTTCTGACCTTAAAGGCTTCTCCTTAACTAGGCAGACAAGCAGATAAGCAAATAGTTTTTATACAATGTGAAAAGTAAGTTCAAATTATAGATGGACAAAGGAAGAATACAAGTTTAACAAATGGGGGGGGGGTGTTAGAGTTATTTTCCCAAAAGTAGTGATGTCTGTTTGGAGCTTTAAAGCACAAATAGGAGTTTGACAGAAGCACATACAGGTATTCCAGGGAAACAAAATGGCACCACTAAGGTATAGAGGCAAGAAAGAGCCTGGGGAATTACAATAGTTTGGTAATGCCAGAATGCAAAATGTGCAGTTCAGGCTGGCAGAAGGAAACGAGGCTGGAATAGGAGCCAACAGGCTTATAATAATATATGTCCTTGAGGTGCTAGATCCACCATATGTTTGAGGTCAAATACAAATATCTCAAATATCTTTCAGTCCAAAAGAGCCAACAATGAGTTGAGCTGAGAGCATGTTGCAACCTCCAGCCCCCTTTTGTACTCCCCTCGGGCACCATGTGCACCATGAGCACCGTGCCCAACAATCTCAAAAGCCCCCACATGCTGGACCCATTAGGCACTGCATGCTCCACCGTCTGAGTCATTTCTCCCTCTGCCACTGGTGACTGAACCCAGAGGAACTCTCCACTAATTGAATTTGAGATGACTCACTCTAAACTAGGGACTTGAAACTCGAAAACCTCGGCAGCAATACCTTGGCAGTAAAATTCTTGGGTCATATTGTCCAGCTCATTGTCTGGGGAGCCAGTAGGAGCGAGGGGATGTAGTGTGGGTATCTGTCAGGGAGGAAGGTTGGAGGCAGGGACTTTGGGTTTTCTTAGAGACCTGGAAAGCATAAGAGCATTCACTGCATGTCATTGTTTGTTTGAGCTTCAGCTGGTAGCCAAGAGTTTTTAAAAAATGACATTCGAACATGTTTTGTTTGGCACACCTAGTTTTGTTTACAATATTTGACGTAATATTTTAAAAATAAGGAGCTTTTACATTACATACCACATTTCTGATTCTGTTAAAGCATTGAAAGACCTGGCAATAACCCACTGCAAGTGAAGAATGGATATCCCTGGTACAGGTGGTGTGCTCCCTAGGTTTCCAGAGTCTTCACCCTGATTTTTACATTCTGATGCCCCTGCACTTATATCCAGAATGTTTCACTTGTGTAGTAACATTCAAGGGCCTTTTTGGCCCTATAGGCATTTGTGTTTGCAAAGCCTATTCTGAAGCTACCAATGAGGAGACAAACTCTCATGACAGTTTTGGTAACAGAGGAATGGACCTCAAAGTATTATTTCTTTGGCATATTTCATCTGCTCAGTGCTCAGGAGTTTATTAGAAAATAATGCAATAAAAGGGTGGGCATGAAGGTCACCAACCTCCACCTCACCTACTCATTCTGTTTTGGCAGAACATATAGTAGACATACTGAGGCCGGGGTTACATGTATTATCTTACGTTTCCCATCATAATTGTGTCATGGTATGTATTTAATGGATGCTCATTCAATGCATAGTGAATGGAATGTCATTGCTGGTCCAAGTCTGGGCATCTAATGTCCTCTCCCAGGAGACCTGGCACCCACGACACTGCATGGAATGTTTTTCTTTTTCTCCATCTATTCATGTTTCAATGCTCCCCTTCCTTTCATCTGTACTCATCTGCCTGTTCTTCCCCAAAGCTTTCAAGGACTTCCCCAGGCTGGCAATAGGAACCTTCTCTTCTCTATTTTTATCAGTATTTATTTTTGTTATATAACTTCCCGAGTCTTTGTTTCATTTATGAGAAAATAAATATCTACTTCATAAGACCAATATATGCATTGTGTCTGGAACACGGTGAAAATGGTAATTAGATTTATATTTATATACTTATATATTGCTTACTTTATGCCAGGAACCCTTTCAAGTATTTTGCATATGTTGGATTATTTAATCTTTACAACATTGCTATAAGGTAGGTACTGATGTTATAATCCTCATTTTACAGATAAAGAAGCTGAAGCAGAAAGAGATGAAGTAACTTGCTCAAGGAACACAGCTAATAAGCTCTAGAGGTAAGCACAGCTAATAAGCCTTTAAACCCAGGAAGCTGGACCCAGCGTCTATGGCTCCACCCACTAAGTAAAACTGCCTCTCTTCTGGAGTGAGGTCTACCTATATGGTGGTATCCTTTGGGTTAGAGATGGCAAATTGTCCTTCAATATCCATTCTCACCAGTGCTATTTTGTATTTTTAATCACACACAGCCTAATTGAATCCTACTTGCTTTTTTTTTTTTTTTTGAGACGGGATCTAGCTCTGTTGCCCAGGCTGGAGTTCAGTGGCTCTATCTCAGCTCACTGAAACCTCTGCTTCCCAGGTTCAAGTGATTCTCCTGCCTTAGCCTCCCAAGTAGCTGGGATTACAGGCACCTGCCATCATGCCCAGCTATTTTTTGTATTTTTGTAGAGATGAGGTTTCACCATGTTAGCCAGGCTGGTCTTGAACTCCTGACCTCAGGTGATCTGCCCACCTTGGCCTCCCAAAGTGCTGGGATTACAGGCATGAGCCACTGCACCCGGCCAAATCCTACTTGCTTTTTAAGCATGATTTGACTAGCACAAGAGAAAGGCAGAAAAGAGAAGTCTCCAATAATAGAATGAGTACAGTAAAGCCTTAGAGGTGGGATCCTCTATCCTTCCTTCTCCTCTTTGAAAAATAGCTTTGTCAGCAGATCCTTCCCAAGAGTTCTTGGCCTTCCAGAAGTACCATAGATCCAACACAGATGAAAAACTTCCCTGAGGCCAAGTCGCTTGGAACTATCTGAATGCAAATGGCACTGGTTTTCCATTTCATCATTTTCAGATAGTACGAATTCTAGCACTAACTTACCTGAACACGTTTGGTACACGCTCTCTTGTTTGTCCTTAGTTTCTCCATCTGTAAAATGAAGGATTGGAAGAGACCACAAATGGCAAACAGGCTTGCTTTTGCAGGCCATATTCAATCGATTAGTTGTATTTGCTGGGTGTACTGCATCCCATAAGCAGTATTTGACCAGAAATGTCTGCCATTGGAGAGAAACATGTGTCAGCATATTTGCCTGCCTGGGTTAGATGATTCTCGAGGCTTCTACACAATTTTATGTTTATATGAAAATAGCCACAAAGGGAAAAGAGGACAATAAAACAAGAGATATGAATAATAATGTATTGTATACTTGAAATTTGCTAAAAGAGTATATCTCAAGTGTTCTACATACACACACACACACACACACACAAAGGTAATGAATGAGATGATAGGTGTTAATTAACTTGATTGTGGTAATCACTTCACAATGTATACATATAAAAACATCATGTTTTACAACCTACATTTATACAATTCCTCAATTATATATCAATAAACCTGGAAAAATAAAGATGTATAAAAAAGATTTACAAATAAGATTTTTAAAAAAGGATTGTGAGGAAACAAAGTATGACAGTAAAATTACCATTTTTACTAGAGGCAGTAAAGAGCAGAATTAATATTGCAGAAAATCAAGTCAATAATAGAGTTGACAAATACAAAATTTTAATACAGAGAAAAAGAGCAAAGTGTGAAGTTGGGGGTCGGGCATGGCGGCTCGCCTGTAATTCCAGCACTTTGGTAGGCTGAGGTGGGCAGATCACCTGAGGTCAAGATCAGCCTGGACAACACGGTGAAACCCTGTCTCTACAAAAATACAAAAATTAGCTGGGCATGATGGCAGGTGCCTGTAATCCCAGCTACTTATGAGGCTGATGCAGGAGAATCACTTGAACCCGGGAGACAGAGGTTGCACTGAGCCAAGATCACGCCATTGCACTCCAGCCTGGGAGACAGAGTGAGACTCTGTCTCAAAAAAACAAACAACAACAACTATAACAAAAACACAAAGTATAAAGTGGGACAGAAGGGAGATGGATGTGGTTATAAAAAGGCAACAGGGGTGATATTTGTGGAGATAAAACTGTCTTGACTGTGGTGGTGGATACACGGACCAACATATGTAATAAAGTTACACATAACTAAGTATTTACACTAAGTAATACTTATGCTTTCACACACACTCACCCAGATACTCATACCCACACCAGTATAAGTAAAACAGAAAATCTGATAAGATTGGTGGATCATGTAAATGTAAACATCCTGATTGTGATATTTTGGCAAGATATTACCCTGAGAAACCTGAGCAAAGGGTACATGGGATGTGTCTGTATTATTTCTTACAATTACAATGTGAATCTACAATGATCTCAAAATTTAAAAATTAACAAAAAGAGAACAAAGTCATAAAGACATAAAGAGAGAATTGGAGACAAGAGATTAAAGATTCAAGGTATGGACAAATAGTGCTGTAAAATGGAGCTAGAAGCAATGGTCAAAGGTAAAAATAGATTTAAATGTTTCTGTGCTGAAAAAAAATGTCAATATTCAAGGACTGAAAAGACTCACTAGAATCTAGGCATAACGAAGGAAAAGAAATTGATCCTTAAACACACTGAATCAAACTTTCTGTATTATGGGGATTGCAGACAAAAATGACAACCAGAGAAAATAGCAAAGAACCAAGAGCCCGTGTGCAGTCCTGGGGGCTATAGTGGAATCTCGGAGCCAGTGGTATTGATGGACCCCTCGCCTACATCAGTTGTTTTAGGGGATTCTTTCCCCCATAAAGCTCTGGACTGATGACAAACCTGAAAAAGATGCTGAATCACAGGTATTGCATGAGAAACATTTGCACTGAGAGGGAGATTGGACAAATTTCCCTAAATCATTTCTGAATGATTTCTTACCATTCATAAATAATTTCTTTAAAAATGACAAAGGTATCCAGGCTGGCATGGGGCTTAAAGAAAAAAAAAACATGAAGGTGACTTTTATAGTTCCTATTTAGATATGGATCTAGGTACAAAGCAAACTCAATCATTCCTGTACTTTTCCTCAAAAACATTTTTAACCTTGGCCAGGCACTGTAGCTCATGCCTGTAATCCCAGCACTTTGGGAGGCCGAGGCGCGTGGAGCACTTGAGATCAGGAGTTTGAGACCAGCCTGGTCATCATGGCAAAACCTCATCTCCACTAAAAACACAAAAATTACCTGGGCGTGGTAATTTTACAGGTAACACCTGTAATCCCAGCTACTCGGGAGGCTGAGGCATGAGAATCGCTTAAACCTGGGAGGCAGAGGCTGCAATGAGCCAAGATCGTGCCTCTGCACTCCAGCCTGCGCAGCAGAACGGAAAACAAACAAACAAAATAAAAAACCATGTTTAACCTTAATCAGTGTACATTGATGGACACTTAGTAGGTACAAGGCACTAGAAATAGACAAAAGTATTGAATCAGGCATGCCCCCATCCTGAACAGCCCATTACAGATGTGCACAAAAATGAAGAATAAAAACTATGAGTTATTGTTATTTGCATTCTAGACACTGTATACATATTTTATATATTATTTAATTTAATTATCCCAATAATTCCTTTGAAGGCAGAATTGGGATTTTACTTTATGTTTGTGTGACCCAATATGTGCTTTTTTACTGCCTACCATTTTTCAAGATGAAAGTCAAATCATACAGCCATTATGAAATCTTCTCTAAACATGTACATATTCATCATTCGTTCATTCAACAAATACTGATATCATATATGTACCAGGCTCTCTGCTAGGTTCTGGGATAAATGATGAGAAAACAAGACAGGAATCTATTTTCAAGGAGTTTCAAGTGTAATGGAGGAAACTGGTATTAATCAAATAATCAAATGCGTGTAGAACTGTATGTGTCCATAGCAAGGGCTAAGAAGGAAAGATACATGTTGCTTTGAGGCCCTATAAGGTAAAGATTTGACCTAGGCAGAGACTCAGGGAAGGTTTCTCCAGGGAAGTGAACCCCACTGGAAGAAAGGCACTCCAGGAAAGGGAAACAGCATGAGCAAAATCTGTGTGGTGGGAAGGATCATGAAGGACCACTGTAGTGAGAGTAAAGATGTGTGCTAAAAGATGAGAATGGAAACTAGCAAGATCCAGGGCATGCCAGGACTTGAGGCCCAAGTAAGGAGATTGCCTTAATCTGAAGAGCAAGAGGAAGTCATGGGAAGGGTTCAGGAAAAAAAGTGGTAGTGAATTTTCAATCTTTGTATTGCCTTCTATAAGTCAAAGCTGTTCATGCATACATCTCAATTATGTTCTGTCTTACACTTTCTTGTGACACTAAATGATACAATCTCATTTTCCAAATTAGATGTGAGACTCCCTAGAGGTTGGGGATACTCCTTAAACCAAATTTTATTGGGCTTAAGACTCCCAAGTGAGAAGTGTGTTTGTTGTTATGTTCTACTAAAAAAGAGAAAATGCTGCCGATTAGACATGCCATCAAATGGAAATAGCATCTCTATTTTGGAGACTCTAAAATGTGAAATATGTGCATTTTTAACTCAATGAAATATTATATATTTTTTTGGTTCCCTTATAATGTCTAGGACAGAGCTGAGCTTGTCTTAAGTGGAATGAGAAAAGTACCAGACTTCAAATGAGAAGACTGAGTTGGCAGCCTGGTTCTGACACATACCTGGACAAGAATGACTTAATTGTTTGGGACCCAGTCCATTCCTCTGTAAAATGGCCATATGACCCCTGAGGGTCCTCCCAGCTCTGCTGCTTCTCCATGCAATAGCTGTCTGACAATAATCTCTAGGAAGATGTCTTTGAGGCCTTTCTTTGCTGGAGAGAACTCCTGCAGGAAGCTGCAGTAGTCCCTTATTCTTCTCCAGGTAGGAAGTACTGAGGAATGTGCCTGGAAGGCAGACAGACCTAAATTAGAGTCAGAAAACCGAAGGCTCAAGAAATCTATTGACCAAGGAAAGTTTATGCAGGTCTGATGTTAACCAGAAGTTGGGAGCAAGGCATGGGCTGTATTATGGGTAGAATTGTGTCCCCCACAAAATATATTATTAAAGTCCTCAACTCCAGTATTTGTGAATGAAACTTATTTGGAAATAGGGTCATTGCAGATAAGTTAAAGTGAGGTCATAAGGGTGGGTCTTAATCTAATATGACTGGTGTTCTTATAAAAAGGGAAAATTTGTTCTTGTCCAAAGCTGATGAAAAGCCCAGGACCAGATGGATTCACAGTCAAACTCCATCAAATGTACAAGGAACTAAGACTAATCCTCCTGAAGCTGTTCCAAAAAATTGAAGAGGAGGGATTTATCCCTAACTTATTCCACAAGGCCAGTAAATCCACCCTGTTACCAAAACCAGAGAAGGACGTAACAAAAAAAGAAAACTACAGACCAATATCCCTGATTAACATAAATGCAAAAATCCTCAACAAAATACTAGCAAATCAAATCTAACAGCCTATCAGAAAAGAGAATACACCACGATCAAGTGAGTTTTCTACTACGGATGCAAGGATGCTTCAACATATGCAAACCAATAAAAGTGATACATTACATAAACAGAAGTAGGGTCAAAAAACATGATTATCTCAATAGATGCAGAAAAAGCATTTGATAAAATTCAGCGTTCATTTATGATAAAAACCCTCAACAAACTAGGCATAGAAGGAATATACTTCAACATAATAAAACCCATATATCACAAGCCCACAGCCTACATCATACTGAATGGGGAAAGTTGAATATATTTCCTCTAGGAACTAAAACAAGACAAGGATGCCCACTTTTACCACTCCTATTCAACATAGGACTACAAGTCCTAACCAGAAAAGTCAGGCAAGACAAAGAAATAAAAGGCACTTTAATTGGAAAAGAGGAAGTCAAATTCTCCCTGTTTTCTGATGTTATGATCTTACATTTAGAAAAACCTAGCTAGGTGCAGTGACTGTGACTGTAATTTCAGATTCAGGAGGCTCAAGCAAGAGGATCACTAAGGCCAGGAGTTTGATACCAGCCTGGGCAACACAGAAAGAAAGACCTTGTCTCTAAAAACAAAATTTTTTTAAATTAGCTGGGCATGATGGCTTATGCCTATAGTCCCAGCTACTTGGGAGGCTGAGGTGGGAGGATCCCTTGAGCCCAGGAGTTCAAGGCTGCAGTGAGCTATGATCTCACCACTGCACTCCAACCTGGGCAACAGAGCAAGACCCCATCTCTAAAAAAATAATAAAATAAAATAAATAGAAATAAAATGAAAAAAAACCTGAAGACATCACCAAAAAATTCCTAGATTTGATACATGAATTTAGTAAAGTTGCAGGATATAAAAATCAATGTACAAAAATCAGTAGCATTTTTTACACCAATAGTGATCTAGCTGAGAAAGAAATCAAGAAAGCAATTACATTGACAATGGATACAGAAAATAAAATGCCTAGGAATAAATTTAGCCACGGAGGTGAAAAATCTCTGCAAGGAGAGCTACAAAACACTGATGAAAGAAATTGTAGATGACACAAACAAATGGAAAACATTTCATGCTCATGGATCAGAATAATTAATACCAATAAAATGACCATACTGCCCAAAGCAATCAACAGATTCAGTGAAATTCTTATCAAAATACCAACTTCATTTTTTCATAGATTAGAAGAAATAATTCTAAAATTCATATGAAACCATAAAAGAGCCTGAATAGCCAAAGCAATTCTAAGCAAAAAGAACAAAGCTGGAGGCATCACATAACCTGACTTCAAATTATTTTGCAAGGCTGTAGTAACCAAAACAGCAAGGTACCAATATAAAAATAGATTAGTGGAAAGGAATAGAGAGCCCATAAATGAAGCCACATATTTACATCCAACTGATCTTTGACAAAGCAGACAAGAACATACATGGGGAAAAGGATGCCCCTTTCAATAAATGGTGCTGAGTAAATTGGATATCCATATGCAGAAGAATGAAACCACTCCTATCTCTCACCATATAAAAAAATCAGCTCAAGATGGATTCAAGATTGAAATATAAGACCTGAAATTATAAAAATACTAGAAGCAACCCTAGGGAAAATTCTTCTCGACACTGATATAGGCAAATAATTTATGAATAAGACCTCAAAAGCACAGGCAACAAAAATAAATATAGCTAAATGAGACTTAATTAAACCAAAAAGCTTCTACACAGCAAAAAAAAGAAAAGAAAAAAAAAATGAACAGAGTGAACAGGCAACCTGCAGAATTGGAGAAAACATTCACAAACTATTTATTCAACAGGAGACTAATATCCACAATATACAAGGGCCTCAACAACAACAACAAAACCCAAACAATTTCATTAAAAAGTGGGAAAAGGATATGAATAGACATTTTTCAAAAGAAGACATACATATGGCCAATAGGCATATGAAAAAATGCTCAGCATCACTAATCATCAGAAAAATGCAAATTAAAACCACAATGAGATATCATCTTACTTCAGTTGGAATGACTATTATTAAAAAGACAAAAAAAAATTAACCAAACAGATGTTTGTGAGGATGCAGAGAAAAGGGAACACTGTTGGACTGTTGGTGGGAATGCAAATTAATACAACATCTACCCATAGTATGAACTCTATTCATAGTATGGTGATTTTTCAAAGCAGCAAAAATAGAACTACCATTGATCCAGCAGTCCCACTACTGAGTATCACTCCAAAGGAAAATAAATCAATACATCAAAAATATACTTGCACTCACATGTTTATCACAGCACTGTTCACAATAACAAAGATATGGAACCAACATAATGTCTACCAACAGGTGATTAGATAAAGCAAATGTGGTACATTTACACACTGGAATACCATTCAGCCATAAAAAGAATGAAATCATGTCTTTTGCAGCAACATAGACGGAACTGGAGGTCATTATCTGAAGTGAGACAAGTTAGACACAGAAAGTCAAATACTGCATGTTCTCACTCAAAGTGGGTGCTAAAAATGTGTACACGTGGAAGTAGAGAGTGGAATGCCAGACAATGGAGAGTCAGAAGGGTGAGAGGGTGAGAGGAAGTTGGATAAAGAGAAATTACTTAACGGGTACAATGTGTGTTGGGTACAATGTATGTTATTCAGGTGATGCATACCCTAAATGCCCTGACTTGACCACTACACAATCTATGCTTGTAACAACATTACAATTGTACCCCATATGTTTATACAATTAAAAATAGGCTGGGCGTGGTGGCTCACATCTGTAATCCCAGCACTTTGGGAGGCTGAGGTGGGTGGATCATGAGGTCAAGGGATGGAGACAATCCTGACCAGCATGGTGAAACCCCATCTCTAGTAAAAATACACAAAATTAGCTGGGCATGGTGGCGGGCGCTTGTAAATCCCAGCTACTCAGGAGGCAGAGGCAGGAGAATTGCTTGAACCCGGGAAGCAGAGGTTACAGTGAGTTGAGATCGCGCCACTGCACTCCAGCCTGGTGACAGAACAAGACTCCGTCTCAAAATAAATAAATAAATAAATAAATGAATAAATAAATAAATAAAACAAAATTTAAAAAAAGGAAAAACAGAACAACAACAGCAACAACAAAAAGAAAAAAAAAATCTGCCAGCCATAGAAAGCTTCCTGTAAGTGGATCCAGCCCCAAGGAGAAAAGATTACAACTCTGCCCTTTACAGAAAGCAGCTCGTAGGAGTCTTACCTTGGTAGTGGGTGTTAAGGAACAAATACAGATTTGAACTCTAGTTCTATAACTGAATCACTAGCTATGTGACTTTGGGCAAGTTACTCAACCTCTCTGAATCCATTCCTTCATCAGTACAATGGGGATAATAATAACCTGCCCTAGGTGGTTCTCATAAGGATTAAAAGAAAAAACCATTACAAATGATAACATCTGCCATTCTTAGAGCACTGGCTACATGCCAGGTTCTGTGCCATGAACTTTGTACATTATTTCATTTCTTCTCACAACGATACTGTGAAATAGGTATTCTTAATTCTGCCCAGTTTACAGATGAGGAAACTGAGACTCGAGGACATGAAGTGACTTGCCCAGGGCACACACATAGCTGGCAAGTGGCAAAGTCAGGATTTGAAAAAAAGGGGAGGGGGGCAGGAATTTGGATACAGACAAACACATGCAGAAGGGAGAGATATGAAGACATAGGGAGAGTGTCATCTATAAGCAAGGGATGCCTGGGGCCACCAGAAGGTGGGAAAGAGGCCTGGAACAGATCTTCCCTCACAGCCCTCAGAAGGAACCACCCTTGCTGACACCTTGATTTTGGACTTCCAGCCTCCAGAATTGTGAGACAATATGTTTGAGTTGTTTAAGCCACCCAGTTTGTGGTACTTTGTTTTGGAAGCTCCAGGAAACTAATACAGCTGTTTCTTAAAACAAGTGTTTTGGCTGGGCATGGTGGCTCATGCCTGTAATCCCAACACTTTGGGAGGCCGAGGTGGGCGGATCACCCGAGGTTAGGAGTTTGAGACCAGCTTAGCCAACATGACAAACCCTGTCTCTACTAAAAATACAAAAATTAGCTGGGTGTGGTGGCATGCACCTGTCATCTCAGCTACTCAGGAGGCCAAGGCAGGAGAACTGCTTGAACCCAGGTGGTGGAAGTTGCAGTGAGCTGAGATCACGCCACTGCACTGCAGCGTGGGCGACAGAGCAAGACTCCATCTCAAAAAAAAAAGAAATGTTTCACTGCAATGATTTAGTGTTTCTCAGTTTTCATCCTCCTCTGCTTCTGAGAGAGTAGCAGATTTTCACAAACCAGGGGGCAGAAATACATGACATTGTGAAGAGGGTAAAATTTGTTCTCAACATTTCCATATCTGCTTTCTGCACCTGACAATTCCTTCTCATGCCTCTGACCTAGAGCATTCAGCATCTCATACTGACTGCCTCCCCATAGCTAAGAATGCCTCTGGGTGCCTTCCTCAGCTCTGCTGAAGTCAGTTTGCTATACCAACCTCTCACGGCTGGAGATTAGAATGTGTTTTTCTATGGTTTAGGAAAATCTCCTTCCACCAGGAACTTGAATCAGTTATGAAAATTAGGTAGCAATCAGGGAAATGCAGAGTTTAAACATTAGAAGTCACCTTAGAGACAACCCATCCAAGGGCTTCTGACTGATCCAAGGTGTGGATTGAGGCCTGATAATTTTTATTTTTAAGTTCTCATGGGACGAGATTCTGGGACCACCTTCTGTCTTTCAATCCAGAGGTGTTGTATATCAGGTGAGCAGGCTTCTCACCCTGTTCAATGAGAAGGAATTGACTGCACCTCAGTACAATGGTTCTTATCCTTGGCTGCACATTGGAATCACCTGGGGAGATTTTAAAACCCACCAGGAGTTGGATTTAATTGCTCTGAGGGGTAGGCGTAGCACTGGTGCTTTGCAAGCTGCTGAGGGGATTCTGCTGTGCAATCAGGACTGAGAATCACTGTCTTCATATTTACAACTCTCTGATTATGGGTAAGTTATGTAAACTCTTGGTGCTGAGTTTTCTCATCTATATGATGAGATGGTAAGGACACTTATTATAGATTTGGTGACTAGTGACTATTAAATGAGTCGATCAATTTAGAACATTTAGAAATATGCCCATCATTTAGTGAATGTTATATGAAAGTTGGCTGTTGTTGTGATCATCATCATAGGAGTTGTAGTTAGTGTCTTCTTTCCTCTCCTCCATCCCTTTTTTTTCTTTTTGCATGCTCTGATTTTCATGGACTCTTTTTACATGTTTGCAAGACTTTAGCTCTGTTGTAGAATGGGCTATATTCAAGTCACCAAAATTAAGTAGGGCCATTTGCTCACCACCTCCCTTTATCTCCTCCCCCAACCCAATAGAGGCTGCCCTGTTCTTTCAGTGAATGTTGTTTAGTGGAAATAGCACTGTACTGGGAGTCAAAAAATATGGATTCTTTCTTAAGATCTAAATTTCAAAGCACTCTTTTAAAAAATTAACTGACTGTAAATATGAGAGTTTTACTACAGGGCTCTCTATTCCCTTGAGTTATAAATCTATCCTTATGCCAGTGCCACACTTCTGATTAATGTAGCTTTGTAGTAAGTTTTAAAATCAGAAAGTGTGAGTTCTCCAACATTGTTCTTTTTCAAGATTCTTTGGCAATTCTTGTTCCCTTGCATTTTCATATGAATTTTAGAATCAGCTTGTCCATTTCTGAAAAGATGCAAGCTGGAGTTTTAACAGTGACTGCATTGAATATATGAATCACTTTGAGCAGTTTTGTCATCTCCACAATTTTAAGCCTTCTGATCTGAGAATGTGATGTGTCTTTATACTTATTTGGTCTTTAATTTCTTTCAACAATGTCTTGTCATTTCCAAAGTACAGTTTTTCACTTATTTTGTTAAATTAATTCCTAAGTATTTTAGCTTACTTATTCTTTTTCCTGCTATTATAAATGAAATTTTCTTAATTTCATTTTCAGATTGTTCATTGCTAGTACATGGAAATACAATTGATTTTTGTATATTGCTCTTATACCCTACAATCTTACTAAACTTGTCATGTTATTCTAATAATTTTAGTAGGTTCTTTAGGATTTTACAAGATCTGTTTACAAGATTATATCATCTGAAAGAGAGCTAGTTTTATTTCTTCCTTTACACTGTGTATGTTTTTTATTTAACTTTCTTGTCTAGTTGTACTGGCTAGAGCCTCCAGTACAATGTTGAAATAGAAGTGGCAAGAGGGCTGGGCACGGTAGCTCACACCTGTAATCCCAGCACTTTGGGAGGCCGAAGTGGGCAGGTCACCTGAGGCAGTAGTTTGAGACCAGCCTGGCCAACATGGTGAAAACCCATCTCTACTAAAAATACAAAAATTAGCCGGGCATGGTGGTGCACACCTGTAATCTTGGCTGCTTGGGAGGCTGAGGCATGAGAATTGGTTGAACTTAGGAGGCACAGTTTGCAGTGAGCCGAGATCATGCCATTGCACTCCTCTCTCACAGGGTAAGAGAGCAAGACCCTGTCTCCAAAAAAAAAAAAAAAAAAAAAAAGCAAGAGAAGACATCTTTGTCTTGTTGTTAATATTTAGAGGGAAAGCACTAAGTCTTCCACAAGTATGTATGATGTTGGCTGTGAGCTTTTTGTAAATGGCCCTCATCAGGTTGAGAAAGTCCCCTTCTATTGCTAGTTTGTTAGGTGTTTTTATCATGAAGTGGTGTTAGATTTTTATCAAATGCTTTTTCTGCATCTATTGAGATGATCTTATGTTCTTTGTTTTTTATTCTATTGATATGTATATTTCATTAATTGATATTCAGATGTTAATCCGATCTTGCATTCATAGGTATGTCAATACTCTTATATATATATTTTAAAACTGTTTATTATGGAAAATTTAAAACACATACAAAGTAGAGAGAATAATATGATGGACTCCCAGATTCAAGTATTATCAATTCCAGAGCCAATTTTGTTCATCTATACTCCTCACTTTGCTCTGCCACATTGGATAATTTTGAAGGAAATCCCAGCAATTATATTTCTTCATCTGTTAATACTTAAGTATAGGTATCGAAAGTATGAGACTCTTTTAAGAGATACATAGTCATAATAGCATCATCATATTAAAAGATGATAATTCTTTAATATAAAATATGCAGTCCGTGAACAAATTTTCCTAATTATCTCACAACTTTTAAAAACTGTGAGTCAAGATCAAAATAAGGCTTATATGTTAAAATTTATTCATGTGTCCCTTAAGTCTCATTTAACTTATTAGATCACAACAACATCTCTTTTTTTCACCATGAAATTGGATAACTTGTCTGGTAGTGCTTTCCATAGTCTGAATATTCCCAATTTCATTCCCTTGGTATAGTTTAACATGTTCCTGTGGACTTTGTATTTCCTGTAAACTATTGAGATTTAGACGCTTAATCAGACTCAAGTTTCATTTTCTGGTAGTAATATATCATGGTAATACTGTGTACTTCCATTTGGAGATGGCTTATTTTTTGTGATGTTAGCAGCTATTAATATTGCATAAATTCATCATTTCATTAGGGGTTTAAAAATGGTATTATTCTAATTTTTCCTCTGGGTTTATGTAGCACTTTTAATTCTCTACAACATTAAGAAAAAAATAAGGATGTTTGAGGGAGTGGAGTGACACATATTGGAAGGATTCGAAGGTTTCTGCAGGCACCAAGGCTTCATGAAGGACTATCAGAGGCTCAAAAGCTATAAGGAATTATGCAGTTTCTCTTTCTCGTTTTTTCCCCAGCCTCAACCCTATTCCTCTAGACTTAAATTGTTTAGCTTTTTTATAGCTAAACATGACTGCCACTCAGTACCTGACTTTATATCTCCACAGTCAAAAACTTACCAAGTTATTGTGTAAAGATTTTTTCAATCTTAGATTCCCTGGCCGACATTATTTTATTGGTCCAGTTTGGGCCAATTTGCTGTGACTATTAGAACATATGGCAGAGCCACACAGCACAAACATGCCACTTAGGGGTTAGGTGAGAGACAGTTCTTAGAGAAAAAGATACTTCAAAATATTGATTATTGGTATCTGCTCCTCCCAAGTCAATCCATAAATTCAAACCACCATTTTTAAACATTGATGAATATCTGTCTCCCCACTCTTACCCTCCCCATTTCTCAAATGAGATTTAGATTTTTATATAAAATTGCCACCTAAAAATATCACTTAGAAACCCTGCAGACCCAAATCTCAACATGTGGAAGACACGATCTTACCACCAAAACTTGACCCTCCCTTCTCATGCCCTATCTCACTGAAAGGAACCTTCATCAATACCGTGAACCAAATAAAAAATGTGAGAATCACTCTGGACTCTCCCCTCTACCACAACCGCTTTCTTCTCATCTCATCCTCCCTCTTGCCAAGGTCGCTAATTCCATCTCCTCCAATATCATTTGTATTTGTCCCCTCTGCCCCATTTCCACCACTGACTATGGCTTTAGTTAGTATCCATCCCTTCTAACCTTGATTACTGCCACAGCAACCTAACTGGACTCTCTGGGTTTCAGAATGGTCCTTTTCCAATTAATCTTCCACACCACTTATAAGAGCCATCTTTCTAAATGACAGTTGTAATCATTTCACTTTGTTGATTACGATCCTTCAATGACCACTGTAATTTTCAGAATAAGAGTGCAAACTCTCTATCTCAGCAATTAAAGTTCTTCACCATCTGGCTGCTGACCACTCTGCCCCCATCACTCTCTTATAGTCAACATATTATGTGGCCATCCAGCAGCATTTGCAGTTTCCAAAATTTGACAAGTTATTTGATGTGCCTTTGCTTCCTTTCCCTCAGCTGCTTCCCTGATTTGGTAGGCCTTACCTCCCCTTACCAGTCCTTTTCATCCAACCAATATCTAGTGCCTGCTCAAAAGTCAACTCAAGCTCTATCTCTGTGAGAAACATCCTAGGAAACATGTTCAGCTTGACTTTGTATCTGCAGCACTTAGCCCAGTGTCCGGTACAGAGTAAGGGCTCAATACACATTTGGAATATTCATAAATTGAAAATCTACAGTCGAATCTTCAGGCACATGTGCCTGGGCTTGTTGCAGCTCCATTTTGCAGACATTCTGGGCAATGACTACTCCTCGGCTCTTCTGTCATCATAGGATTCCCCACAGACTCCTCTGATGGCTTCTCTTGGCTCAGTGTGTCTCAGGGCACTGACCACAGCCTCAGAGGGGTAACCAGATAGCCTTGAGTTTCAGCTTTGCTGCTAGGCACCATTTCAGAGAGAAGGGAGACTGGGCAGGCACAGAATAACGCAAACAGATTCCTGAGATCTCCAAGAAGCACAGAGTGCCTCTTTGCTTGATTATGAAAAAGTCTACACTCAAAGACTCATCTCTTAAGAGTTTAGGGTTATAGCCCTTGCCTTTGCTGATACCTGTAGCCCACATTGACCACTTTCCTGACCATGTTGAACATTTCTCTGTCATTCATTTTAGTACTTGACTATATTTTATATAACTTTCTACTTATTGTCTAGTTTCTCTGTTTCATGTAAGCATTTTGTAGGCAAAACCAAAACAACAAAAATGCCATATTTTTCAACGGGAGAGGTGCCAGAAACCTGTAGAAGGATAAATGTGCTGATGTTTTTAAGCAAGAAGAGATGATTCTAGAATTTATAAACTTATCGTGTCTGCAAACAAAATATTGACAGGTAATTTGTGAGTATATTTTTAAAAGAAACTCACAGGAGGCCACAGGTTCACTGAGGACAAATTACAGCAAATAAAACTAATTTTTTTCAGTAGAATTTCCAACTAGTAAACTAAATTATAACAATAATTCGTATCAATTTGGAGCTTTATAATACAAAACATTTTCACATGTATTATCTTAGCAAGGTACCATGGCTTTGTGGAAAGATGATGGAATTTCAAGCAAGACAGATATGAGTTTGATTCTTGTTGTGCTTTACTTCTCTGAGCCTCTTTTCTTTATTTGTATAGGATCTTCAAATCATATATAAGAATAAAAGATAATATATGTTCCAGTCTAGTTACTGAAACACCATATTTGCATTTTATGGAGAATCTATTATAATTATTATCAATTCTTAATTTTCTCAATAAATGGTGACGAAGGGATTAGTGTTGCCTTTTTTACATATAAGCAAATCAAGGGTAAATTTAAGTAATTTTCTACAAGACACACGACAAGTGTGTTAAAGAAAAGAGATGTGAATCCCTGTTCTCTGCTATACTCTTTCTCCTATGCCATGGGGAAATGAGATCACCTTCTCATTTCCTCATTTTGCAATCACTGAGTATGTGAAATGGTTGAGACCTATGACCTGGATTTCATTAAATAGTGGAAGGTTTATAGCCATTTCATGGACCAGACCCCCATAATGTTGATCAAAATCCACCTGGATGTGGGTGGGGTGGGCTCTCTTTGATCCACAGAGCTCTGGTTTAATCTATGCTCTTCAATAATTTAATTAACTGACAATTCCACAAGAAGATATAACAATGTAAATATGTATGCACCTAACTGGGGCACCAAGATTCATAAACAGTTACCATCATATCTGAGAAAAGAGATAGACAGCAACACAATAACAGTGGGGGACTCAACACTCCACCAACTGCACTGGACAGATCATCAAGGGAAAAAGTCAACAAAGACACACTGGACTTAAACTACACTCTAGAACAAACAGACCTAACAGATATATACAGAACATTCTACCCAAGAACTTCAGAATATACATTCTTCTCATCAGCACATGGAACATCCTCTAAGATAGACCATATGATAGGCCACAAGTCTCAACAAATTTTTAAAAACCAAAATTATATCAAGTATCTTCTCAGACCACAGAGGAACAAAGCTAGAAATCAGTTCCAAACTGAACCCTCAAAACTATACAAATACATGGAAATTAAACAATCTCTTCCGGAATGATTTTTGTGTTTATAATGAAATCAAGATGGAAATTTAAAAATTCTTCAAAATGAATGATAACAGTGACAAAGTTGTCAAAACCTCTGGAATGCAGCAAAAGTAGTACTAGGAGAAAAGTTTATAATGCTAAATGCCTACAGCAAAAAGCAGAAAGATCACAAATTGACAACCTAACATTTCACTTCAAGGAACTAGAGAAATAAGAAAAAAACCAAACCCAAAAGCTACCAGAAGAAAAGAAATAACGAAGATCAGAGCAGAACCAACTGAAATTGAAACAAAATACAAAAGATCAATCAAATGAAAAGTCGGTTCTTTGAAAAGATAAACAAAATGGATAGATCACTAGCTAGATTAACCATAAAAAAGAGAGAAGAGTCAAATAATCTCAATTAGAAATAAAAATGGAGACATTACCACTGACAACACAGAACTACAAAAGATCATTCGACACTGCTATAAATACCCCTACACATACAGACTAGAAAACCTAGAGGAAATGTATAAGTTCCTAGAAACATACAACCCCCTAGCTTGAATCAGGAAGAAAGAGAAATCCTGAACAGACGTATAACAAGCAGTAAGACTGAATGAGTAATAAAAAAAAATCTGCCAGCAACAACAACAACAATAAAGCCCAGGACCAGATGAATTCACAGCTGAATTCTATCAGACATTCAAAGAACAATTGGGACCAAGCCTCCTGAAACTATTCTAAAAGATTGAGAAGGAGGAAATCCTTTCCAACTCATTCTACAGCCTGTTTCACTCTAATACCAAAGCCAGGAAAGGATATAACAACAACGACAAAAAGAAAACTACAGACCAATATCTCTGATGAATATAGATGCAAAAATCCTCAACAAAATAGTAGCAAACTACATCCAACTGCACATCGAAAAAATAACTCACCATGATCAAGTGGGTTTCATCCCATGAAGGCAGGGATGGTTCAACATACCCAAGTCAATAAATGTGATTCATCACATACACAGAATTAAAAACATAAGCCATATGATCATCTCAATAGACACAGAAAAAGCATTTGATAAAATGCAGAATCTCAAAAAAGCACTTGATAAAACCTTCAGAAAACTAGTCATAGAGGGAACATACCTCAAAATAATAGAAGCCAAATATCACAAACACACAACCAACATCATACTGAATGGAAAAAAGTTGAAAGCATTTCCTGTAACAATGAGAAGAAGACAAGGATGCCCACTGTCACCATTCCTATCCAACATAGTACTGGAAGTTCTAGCCAGAGCAATAAGGCAAGAGAAAGAAATAAAAGACATCCAAATTGGAAAGAGGAAGTCAACGATATGATCTTATACCAAGAAAACTTTAAAGACTCTTACAAAAGACTCCTAGACTTGATAATGAATTCAGTAAAGTCTCAGATTATAAAATCAACGTACACAAACCAATAGCACTGTTGCATACCAAAAAGGACTAACCTGAGAATCAAATCAATAACTCAATCCCTTTTTCAAAAGCTACACACACAAAAATACCAAGGAATATACTTAACCAAGGAGATGAAAGATCTTTACAAGGAAAACTACAAAACACTGCCGAAATAAATCATAGATGACACAAACAAATGGAAATACATCCCATGCTTATGAAATGGAAGAATTAATATTGCTAAAATGTCCACACTGCCGATAGCAATCTACAGATTCAATGCAATCCCTATCAAAATACCAATGTCATTTATTCACAGACTCAGAAAACACAATCCTAAAATTCACATGGAACCAAAAAGAGCCTAAACAGTGAAAGCAATCCTAAGCAAAAAGAACAAATCTGGAGGCATCACATTACCGAACTTCAAATTATACCATAAGGCTATAGTAACCAACACAGCATGGTACTGGTATAAAAGCAGGCACATAGACCAACTGAACAGAATAGAGAACCCAGAAATAAAGTCAAATACTTACAAGCAACTGATCTTTGACAAAGCACACAAAAACATAAACTCTAGAAATGACACCCTATTCAATAAATGGTGCTGGGAAAATTGGACAGCCACATATAGAAAAGTGAAACTGGATCTGTATCTCACACTTTATACAAAAGTTAACTCAAGATGGATCAAAGACTGAAATCTAAGACCTGAAACGAAAATTCCGGAAGAAAACCTAGGAAAAACTCTTCTGGACATTTGCCTAGGCAAATAATTTATGACTAAGGCCCCAAAGGCATATGAGACAAAAATAAAAATAAATAGGCATGACCTAATTAAACTAAAAAGCTTCTACACAGCAAGAGAAATAATCAACAGAGTAGACAGACAACCTACAGAATGAGAGAAAATATTTGCAAACTATGCATCTGACAAAGAACTAATATCCAGAATCTATAAGGAGCTCAAATCAGCAAGGGAAAAAAAACCAATCCGATTAAAAAGTGGGCAAATGAAAAGAATAGACATTTCTCAAAAGAAGATATACAAATGGCCAAGAAACATATGAAAAAATGCTCAACAACACTAATGATCAGGGAAATGCAAGTTAAAATCACAATGAGATACCACTTTACCCCAGTCAGAATGGCCATTTTTGCTTGTTTCTTTTGTTTTGTTTTATTTTATTTTCTGTTCCAGGATACATGTACAGGATGTACAGGTTTGTTACATAGGTAAATGTGTGCCATGGTGGTTTGCTGCACCTATCAACACATCACCTAGGTATTAAGTCCAGCATGCATTAGCTGTTTTTCCTGACGTTCTTCCTCCCCTTGCCCCACCCCAACAGGCCCATGTATGTTGTTCCCCTCTCTGTGTCCATGTGTTCTCATTGTTCAGCTCCTGCTTATAAGTGAGAGCATGTAGTATTTGGTTTTCTGTTCCTGCATTACTTTGCTGAGGATAATGGCTTCCAGCTCCATCCATGTCCCTGCGAAAGACATGATCTCGTTCCTTTTTATGGCTGCATAGTATTCCATGGTGTATATGTACTATATTTTCTTTATCCAGACTATCATTGATGGGAATTAGGGTTGGTTCCATGTCTTTGCTATTGTGAATAGTGCTCCAGTGAACATATACATGTGTCTATCTTCAAAATAGAATGATTTATATTCCTTTGGGTATATACCCAGTAATGAAATTGCTTGGTCTAATGGTATTTCTGGTTCTAGGTCTTTGAGGAATCATCACACTGTCTTCCACAATGGTTGAACTAATTTACACTCCCACCAACAATGTAAAAGCATTCCTATTTCTCCACAGCCTTGTCAGCATTTGTGGTTTCTTGACTTTTTAATAATTGCCATTTTGACTGGCCACTCCTTGTGGTTTTGGTTTGCAGTCCTCTAATGATCAGTAATGTTGAGCTTTTTTCATGTTTCTTGACTGCATAAATGTCTTCTTTTGAGAAGTGTCTGTTCATGTCTTTTGCCCACTTTTTAATGTTTTTTTCTTGTAAATTTGTTTAAGTTCATTGTAGATTGTGGATATTAGACCTTTGTCAGATGGATAGATTGCAAAATTTTATTTATTTATTTTTTGAGACGGAGACTTACTCTGCCGCCCAGGCTGGAGTGCAGTGGTGTGATCTCTGCTCACTGCAAGCTCCACTGCCCAAGTTCACGCCATTTTCCTGCCTCAGCCTGCCGAGTAGCTGGGATTACAGGCGCCCGCCACCACGCCAGGCTAATTTTTTGTATTTTTAGTAGAGACGGGGTTTCACCGTGTTATCCAGGATGGTCTGGATCTCCTGACCTCGTGATCCGCCCGCCTCGGCCTCCCAAAGTGCTGGGATTACAGGCGTGAGCCATGGTGCCCAGCCAGATCGCAAAACTTTTATCCCATTCTGTAGGTTGTCTGTTCACTCTGATGATAGCTTCTTTTGCTGTGCAGAAGCTTTTTAGTTTCATTAGATCCCATTTGTCAGCTTTTGCTTTTGTTGCAATTGCTTTTGATGTTTTCATCATGAAATCTTTGCCTGGGCAGAATGGCCATTATTAAAAAGTCAAAAAACAATAGATGTTGATGCAGATGTAGTGAAAGGGAATGCTTATACACTGCTGGTGGTAATGTAAATTACTACAACCTGTATGGAAAACTATGGAATTTTCTCAAAGAACTAAAAGTAGAGCTACCATTTGATCCTGCATTCCCCTTCCAACCAAAGGAAAAGGAGTCATATCAAAAAGACACAAAGAACAAAGACACCTGCACGTGTATGTTTATTGCAGCACAATTTCACAATTGCAAAGATATGGAATCAACCTAAGTGCCCATCAACAATGAGTGGATAAAGAAAATGCAGTATGTGTATATGTGTATATACATATATATGTGTGTGTATATATATAGTATATATGTAGTATATATATAAATGCAGTATATATACGTGTATACACACATATATACATGTATATATACGTGTATACACACATATATACATGTATATATACATGTATATACACATATATATACATGTATATATACGTGTATACACACATATATACATGTATATATACGTGTATACACACATATATACATGTATATATACGTGTATACACGTATATATACATGTATATATACTGCATTTTACATGTGTAAAATAGTATTTTATGATATATATTATGTAATACTACTCAGCCATAAAAAAGAATGAAATAATGTCTTTTGCAGCAATTTGGATGGACTCAGAGGCCACTGTCCTAAGTGAAGTAACTCAAGAATGGAAAACCAAATACCACATGTTCTCACTTATAAGTGGCAACTAAGCTATGTGTACACAAAAGCATACAGAGTGGTATAATGGACATTGGAGACTAAGAAGTGGGGAGGGTGGGAGGGGGATAAGGGATGAAAAACTACCTATTGGGTGCAATGTACACTACTTGTGTGATGGGTACACTAAAATCCCAGACTTAACCACTCTACAGTTTGTCCATGTAACCGGAAACCACCATCGTACCCCTAAGGCTACTGAATTTTTAAAATGTTTTAAAAATTTAATTAAATGAATTGAGGGTGTCCTCAATCTGTGAATGGAGATAGTAATAAGTAGATAACATGCTGGATATCAAAATCCAGATTTACTTTTAAAGCAACTGGAAGAGAAAAATGGGTCACAATAAAGAGAAGAATTTTTTCAGAGATAAAGAAAAAACATCCTAACCTAATGTACAGAGGGGTGAGTATAGTCAATAATAATGTACTGTAGGAGGGGGATCATGGCACACAGTAGGCAGGACTAGGTTGCAGCTCCCACTCGGACAAAGCAAGCAGTGTATGGAGGCTCACATCATGAACTTTTGCTCCAGAACAACTGCAGGAATAAATCAGGAAAACCGAGAGAACCCACAGACCCTCTGAAGAAATGGATTGCTCCTGCAGGACCTGGAAGACAACCCAAATACTGTGAGTACCCAAACTGTGGAAGTGGGAGTGGGGGATCGTCCACCCCTGAACACACACCCTCACTGGGGAACCTGAAGGTCTAGATCACAGGAGAAGATTCTGACCTTACCTGGAGCTGAGTCAATTTAGAGAGCCAAGCAAAATACAGGGGTAGAGGAAGCAGCAGAAAAAGCCCTGTGGGCTTGCTGGGTCCCCTAGCAAGCCATTTTTGCCTTGCCTCACAGGGTCCTTGGGGTGGGCTGCCCAAGGTACTGGGAAAAGGCCATGGGGAGAAGGAAACCTCCAGCTGAACTCTGTAACAATTTGAACCAATCGAGAGGTCTCCTGGCCAGAACTCAGGGGAGGGCGTGAAACCGGTGTGCCGACTCCACAGGTGGGGTAAGCTGGAAAGTCCTACTTGCTTTTGCAACTGGGAGGCGGGTAGCCTGAGACAAGTTCTCCGCCCTGCTCACCCACTGCTGGAAACAGACTCGGTGCTATTGGAGGCGGGGCGCAGTGGGAGTGAGACCGGCCCTCTGGGTTGCAAGGGAGCTGGGCGACTGCTGGCTTTCCCCCACTTTTATGCATGAAAAAGTAAAGGCAGCCATAATTATCCTAGGAACATAACTCCATTCACCTGGGAACCACACTCCCATCCCCCCACAGCAGGCACACCAAGCCGTGCCCAAGGAGAGTCTGAACTCAGACACACCTAGCCCTGCCCCCCACCTAATGGTCCTTCCCTAGCCACCCTGGTAGCTGAAGATAAAGGGCATATACTCTTGGGAGTTCCAGGGTCCTGCCAACTGTCTGTTCCTCCCCATACTACCATAGCTGAGGCTCTCTTGAAAGTGCCATCTCCCAGCAGGAGGCCAACCAGTACAAAAATAGTGCATTAAACAACCAAAGCTAAGGCCCTCCAGAGAGTACATTTCACTTCCCTGCCATTTCCACCAGAACAGGTGCTGGTATCCACTGCTGAGAGATCCAGATGGCTGACATCACAGGACTCTGTGCAGACAACCCCCAGTACCAGCCGGAGCCTGGTAGAATTGCTGGGTGGCTAGACCAAGAAGAGAGATAACAATCAGCTGAACTACAGCTCAGCTCTCAGGAAGCCACATCCCTAGGAAAAGACGGTGAGTACTACATCAAGGGAACACTCTGTGGGACAAGAGAATCTGAACAACAGCCTTAAACCCTAGACCTTCCCTCTGACACACCCTACCCAAATGAGAAGAAACCAGAAAACCAACTCTGGTGATATGACAAAACAAGGTTCTTTAACACCCCCAGAAAATCACACTAGCTCACCAGCAACAGATCCAAACCAAGAAGAAATCACTGATTTACCTGAAAAATAATTCAGAAAGTTAGTTATTAAGCTAATCAGGGAGGCACCAGAGAAAGGCAAAGCCCAGAGTAAGGAAGTCAAAAAATGATACAAAAAATTAGGGGAGAAACGTTCAGTGAAATAGCATAAATAAAAAACAATCAAAACTTCAGGAAAAAATGGATGCACTTATAGAAATGCAAAATGCTCTGGAGAGTCTCTGCAATGGAATCAAACAAGCAGAAGAACTTCAGAGCTCAAAGACAAGGTTTTCAAATTAACCTAATTCAACAAAGACAAAGAAAAAGCAATAAGAAAATATGAACAAAGCCTCTAGGAAGTCTGGAATTATGTTAAATGACCACGCCTAAGAATAATCAACGTTCCTGAGGAAGAAGAGAAATCTAAAAGTTTGGAAAACATATTTGGGGAAATAATCGAGGAAAACTCCCCCGGCTTTGCTAGAGATCTAGACATCCAAATACAAGAAACTCAAAGAACACCTGGGGCTGGCCGGGTGCGGTGGCTCACTCCTGTAATCCCAGCACTTTGGGAGGCTGAGGCGGGTGGATCACAAGGTCAGGAGATCAAGACCATCCTGGCTAACATGGTGAAACCTGGTCTCTACTAAAAGTACAAAAATTAGCCAGGTGTGTTGGCACATGCCTGTAGCCCCAGCTACTTGGGAGACTGAGGCAGGAGAATGGCTTGAACCCAGGGGATGGAGCTTGCAGTGAGCCGAGATCACGCCACTGCATTCCAGCCTGGGCGACAGAGCGAGACTGTGTCTCAAAAAAAAAAAAAAAAAACCACCTGCGAAATTCATCACAAAAAGATCATTGCCTAGGCACATTGTCATCAGGGTATCTAAAGTTAAGACAAAGGAAAGAATCTTAGAAGCTGTGAGACAAAAGTACCAGGTAGCCTGCAAAGGAAAATCTATCAGATTAACAGCAGATTTCTCAGCAGAAACCCTACAAACTAGAAGGGATTGGGACCCTATATTCAGCCTCCTTAAACAAAATAATTATCAGCCAAGAATTTTTCATCTAGAGAAAGTAAGCTTCATAAATGAAGAAAAGATACAGTCTCTTTCAGATGAACAAATGCTAAGAGATTTCACCACTACCAAGCCAGCACTACAAGAACTGCTAAAAGGACCTCTAAATCTTGAAACAAATCCGGGAAACACATCAAAACAGAACTTCTTTAAAGCATAAATCTCACAGGACCTATAAAACAAAAATACAATAATAATAATAAATATATATACAGGCAACAAATAGCACAATGAATTGAGTGGTACCTCACACCTCAATACTAATGTTGAATGTAAATGGCTTAAATGCTCCACTTAAAAGATACAGAATTGCGGAATGGATAAGAATTCACCAACCATCTGCTGCCTTCAGGAGACCCACCTAACACAAAAGGAATCACATAAACTTAAGGTAAAGGGGTGGAAAAAGACATTCCATGCAAATGGACACCAAAAGCGAGCAGGAGTAGCTATTCTTATATCAGACAAAACAAATTTTAAAGAAACAGCATTGTGACATTATATAATGTCACATTATATAATGATATATTATATAATGATATAATTATATAATGATAAACAATTATTATATAATGATAAAAAAGCCTTGTCCAACAGGAAAATATCACAATCCTAAATATATATGCACCTAACACTGGGGCTCCCAAATTTATAAAACAATTACTAATAGACCTAAGAAATGAGATAGACAGCAACACAATAACAGTGGAGGACTTCAATACTCCACTGACAGCACAAGATAGGTCATCAAGATGGAAAGTCAACAAACAAACAATGGATTTAAACTATATCCTGGAACAAACAGACTTAACAGATATTTACAGAACATTCTACCCAACAACTGCATAATATACATTCTATTCATCAGCACATGAAACTTTCTCCAAGATAGACCATATGATAGGCCACAAAATGAACCTCAATAAATTTATGAAAATTGAAATTATATCAAGTACTCCCTCAGACCACAGTGGAATATAACTGGAAATAAACTTCAAAAGGAACCTTCAAAACCATGGAAATTAAATAACCTGCTCCTGAATGATCACTGGGTCAAAAATGAAATCAAGATGGAAATTTAAAAATTCTTCGAACTGAAATACAATAGTGACACATCTATCAAAACCTCTGGGACACAACAAAGGTGGTGTTAAGAGGAAAGTTCATAGCCTTAAACGCCTGCATCAACAAGTCTGAAAGAGCACAAACAGACTATCTAAGGTCACACCTCAAGGAACTAGAGAAACAAGAACAAACCAAACTCAAACATAGCAGAAGAAAGGAAATAACTAAGATCAGAGCAGAACTAAATGAAATTGAAACAAACAAAAAAAATACAAAGGATAATGAAATTAAAAAAAAACTGGTTCTTTGAAAAGATAAATAAAATTGATAGACCATTGGCAAGATTTACCAAGAAAAGAAGAGAGAAGATCCAAATAAGCTCAATTAGAAAGGAGATGGAGATACTACAACTGACATCACAGAAATACAAAAGATCATTCAAGGCTGCTATGAACACCTTTATATGCATAAACTAGAAAACCTAGAGGAGATGGATGAATTCCTGGAAAGATACAACCCTCCTAGCTTAAATCAGGAAGAATTAGATACCTTGAACAGATCATTAAAAAGCAGTGAGATTAAAATGGTAATTTAAAAATTACCGACCAAAAAAAAAAAACGTGAAGGACCAGACGGATTCACAGGAGAATTCCACCAGACATTCAAAAAATTGGTACCAATCCTATTGACACTATTGCACAAGATAGAGGAAGAGGGAATCCTCCCTAAATCATTCTATGAAGCCAGTGTCACCCTAATACCAAAACCAGGAAGGCACATAACCAAAAAAGAAAACTACAGGCCAGGAGCGGGGGCTCATGCCTGTAATCTTAGCACTTTGGGAGACTGAAATGGGTGGATCACCTGAGGTCAGGAGCTCGAGACCAGCCTGGCCAACATGGTGACACCCTATCTCTACAAAAATACAAAAACCAGATGGGCATGGTGGCACATGCCTGTAATTCCAGCTACTTGGGAGGCTGAGGCAGAAGAATTGCATGAACCTGGGGGGTGGAGGTTTCAGTGAGCCAAGATCCAACCACTTCACTCCAGTCTGGGTGAAAGAGTGAAACTCCATCTCAAAAAAATAAGAAAAGAAAACTACAGACCAATATCCCTGATTAACGTAGATTCAGAAATCCTTAACGAAATACTAGCTAACCAAATCCAACAACATACCAAAAATATAATCCACCATGATGAAGTGGGTTTCACACCAGGGACGCAGCGATGGTTTAACATATGCAAGTCAATAAATGTGATACACCACATAAACAGAATTAAAAACAAAAATCACATGATCATCTCAATAGATGCAGAAACAAAATCCAGCATCCTTTTATGATTAAAACTTTCAAGTCAGCTTCATCCCTGGGATACAAGGCTAGTTCAACATATGCAAATCAATAAATGTAATCCCTCACATAAACAGAACCAAAGACAAAAACCACATGATTATCTCAATAGATGCAGAAAAGGCCTTCGATAAAATTCAACATTGCTTTATGCTAAAAACTCTCAATAAACTAGGTATTGATGGAACATATCTCAAAATAATAAGACCTATTTACGACAAACCCACAGCCAGTATCATGCTGAATGGGCAAAAGCTGGAAGCATTCCCTTTGAAAACTGGCACAAAACAAGGATGCCCTCTCTCACCACTCCTATTCAACATAGAATTGGAAGTTCTGGCCAGGGCAATCAGGCAGGAGAAAGAAATAAAAGGTATTCAAATAGGAAGATAGGAAGACAAATTGCCTCTGTTTGCAGATGACATGATTGTACATTTAGAAAACCCCATTGTCTCAGCCCAAAATCTCCTTAAGCTGATAAGCAACTTCAGCAAAGTCTCAGGATATAAAATCAGTGTGCAAAAATCACAAGCATTCCTATACACCAATAATAGACAAACAGAGAGCCAAATCATGAGTGAACTCCCATTCACAATTGCTACAAAGAGAATAGAATACCTAGGAATATACCTTACAAGGGATGTGAAGGACCTCTTCAAGGAGGACTACAAACCACTGCTCAAGGAAATAAGAGAGGGCACAAACAAATGGAAGAACATTCCATGCTCACGGATAGGAAGAATCAATATCATGAAAATGGTCAGACTGCCCAAAATAATTTATAGATTCAATGCTATCCCCATCAAACTACCATTGACTTTCTTCACAGAATTAGAAAAGCCTACTTTAAATTTCATATGGAACCAAAAAAGAGCCCATATAGCCAAGACAATCCTAAGCAAAAAGAACAAAGCTACAGGAATCAATCATGCTACCTGACTGCAAACTATACTACAAGGCTACAGTAACCAAAACAGCATGGTACTGGTACCAAAACAGATATATAGACCAATGGAACAGAACAGAGGCCTCAGAAATAACACCACACATCTACAAACATCTGACTTTTGGCAAACCTGCCAAAAACAAGCATTCCCTATTTAATAAATGGTGTTGGGAAAACTGGCTAGCCACATGCAGAAAACTGAAACTGGCCCCTTCCTTACACCTTATACAAAAACTAACTGAAGATGAATTAAAGACCTAAACATAAGACCCAAAACCATAAAAACCCTACAAGAAAACATAGGCAATACCTTTCAGGACATAGGCGTGGGCAAAGACTTCATGACTAAAACACCAAAAGCAATGGCAACAAAAGCCAAAATTGACAAATAGGATCTAATTAAACTAAAGAGCTTCTGCACAGCAAAAGAAACTATCATCCGAGTGAACAGGCAACCTACAGAATGGGAGAAAATTTTTGCAATCTATTCATCTGACAAAGGGCTAATATCCAGAATCTATGTGGAACTTAAACAAATTTACAAGAAGAAAACAACCCCATCAAAAAGTGGGCAAAGGATATGAACAGACACTTCTCAAAAAAAGACATTTATGCGGCCAGCAAACATATGAAAAAAAAGAACTCATCATCACTCATCATCAGAGAAATGCAAATCAAAACCCAATGAGATACCATCTCACACCAGTTAGAATGGCGATCATTAAAAAGTCAGGAACAACAAATGCTGGAGAGGATGTGGAGAAACAGGAACACTTTTACACTGTTGGTGGGAGTGTAAATTAGTTCAACCATTGTGGAAGACAGTGTGGTGATTCCTCAAGCATCTAGAACCAGAAATACCACTTGACCCAACCATCCCATTACTGGGTATATACCCAAAGGATTATAAATCATTCTATTATAAAGACACATGCACATGTATGTTTACTGAAGCACTATAGCAAAGTGCTCACGATAGCAAAGACTTGGAACCAACCCAAATGCCCACCAATGATAGTCTGGATAAAGAAATTGTGGCACATATACACCATGGGATACTATGCAGCCATAAAAAAGGATGAGTTCATGTCCTGCAGGAACATGAATGAGGTTGGAAACTATCATTCTCGCAAACTAACACAGGAACAAAAAAACCCAACACCACATATTTTCACTCATAAGTGGGAGTTGAACAAGGAGAACACATGGACACAGGGAGAGGAACATCATACACTGGGGTCTGCCGGGGGGTGGGAGGTTAGGGGATGGATAGCATTAGGAGAAATACCTAATGTAGATGATGAGTCGATGGGTGCAGCAAACCACCATGGCATGTGTATACCTATGTAACAAACCTGCACGTTCTCCACGTGTATCCCAGAACATAAAGTATATTAAAATAAAACCTCTCAGCAAAATCAGCATACAAGGGACATACTTCAATGTAATACAAGCTACCTTGACCAAACCACAGCCAACATAATACTGAATGGGGAAAAGTTGAAAGCATTTCCTCTGAGAACGGGAACAAGACAAGGATGCCCACTCTCACCACTTCTAGTCAACACAGTACTGAAAGTCCTAGCCAGAGCAATCAGACAAGAGAAAGAAATAAAGGGTATCCAAATTGGTAAAGAGGAAATCAAACTGTCATTGTTTGCTGATGACATGATTATTTACCTAGAAAACCCTAAAGATTCATCCAGAAAGCTCCTACAATTGATAAAAAAAATTTCAGCAAAGTTTCTGGATACAAAATTGATGTACATGAATCAGTAGCTCTGCTATACACCAACAGTGACCAAGCTGAGAATCATATCAAGAACTCAACCCCTTTTAAATAGCTGTAAAAAATAACATACTTAAGAATATACCTAATCACGGAGGTGAAAGACCTCTACAAGGAAAACCACAAAACACTGATGAAAGAAATCATAGATGACACAAACAAATGGAAACACATCCCATGCTCATGGATGGGTAGAATCAATACTGTGAAAATAACCATACTGCCAACAGCAATCTACCAATTCAATGCAAGTCCATAAAATTACCACCATTGGCTGGGAGTGGTGGCTCACGCCTGTAATCCCTGCACTTTGGGAGGCCAAGGTGGGCAGATCACGAGGTCAGGAGATCGAGACCATCCTGGCCAACATGGTGAAATCTTGTCTCTACTAAAAATACAAAAATTAGCTGGGTGTGGTGACACGTGCCTGTAGTACCAGCTATTCAGGAGGCTGAAGCAAGAGAATCACTTGAACCTGGGAGGTGGAGGTTGCAGTGAGCTGAGATCGTGCCGCTGCACTCCAGCCTGGCAACAGAGTGAGACTCCGTCAAAAAATAAACAAACAAAGAAACAAAAAACAAAAAAATCCCCACAATAATTCTTCACAGAACTAGAAGAAACAATCCTAAAATTCATATGGAACCAAAAAAGAGCCCATATAGTCAAAGCAAGACTAAGCAAAAAGAACAAATCTGTAGGCAGCACATTACCTGATTTCAAATTATACTATAAGGCCATAGTCACCAAAATAGTATAGTACTGGTATAAAAATAGGCACATAGACCAATGGAACCAAATAGAGAACCCAGAAATAAACCTAAATACTTGTAGCCAACTGATCTTCTACAAAGCAAACAAAAACATAAAGTGGGGAAAGGACACCCTATTCAACACATTGTGCTGGGATAATTGACAAGCCACAAGTAGGAGATTGAAACTGGATCCTCATCTTTCACCTTATACAAAGATCAACTCAAGATAAATGAAGGACTTCAATCTAAGACCCAAAACCATAACAATTCTAGAAAATAACATGGTAAAAACCCTTCTAGATATTGGCTTAGGCAAGGATTTCATGACAAAGAACCCGAAAGCAAATGCACTAAAAAGCAAAGATAAATTGTTGGGACTTAATTAAACTAAAGAGCTTTTGCAAGGCAAAAGCAACAGTCACCAGAATAAACAGACAACCCACAGAGTGGGAGAAAATCTTCACAATGTATACATCTGACAAAGGTCCAATATTCAGAATCTACAAGAAACTCAAACAAATTAGCAAGGAAAAAGCAGTCCCATCAAAAAGTGGGTTAAGGACATGAATAGACAATTCTCAAAAGAAAGTATACAAATGGCCAATAAATATGAAAAAATGCTCACCATCACTAATGATCAGGGAAATGCAAATCAAAACCACAATGTGATACCACCTTACTCCTGCAAGTACGGCCATTAAAAAAAATGAAAAAATAATAGATGTTGGCATGGACGCGGTGAACAGTGAACACTTCTACACTGCTGGTGGGAATGTAAACTAGTGCAACCCCTATGGAAAACAGTGTAGAGATTCCTTAAAGAACTAAAAGTAGAACTACCATTTGATCCAGAAATCCCACTACTAGGTATCTACCCAGAGGGACACAAGTCATTATACAAAAAAGACACTTGCACACGCATGTTTATAGTAGCACAATTCGCAATTGCAAAAATGTGGAACCAACTCAAACGCCCATCAATTGACAAGTGGATAAAGAAACAGTGGTATACATATATACAATGGAATACTACTCAGCCATAAAAAGGAATGAACTAATGGCATTCACAGAGACCTGGATGAGATTGGAGACTATTATTCTAAGTGAAGTAACTCAGGAATGGAAAACCAAACATTGAATGTTCTCACTCATAAGTGGAAGCTAAGCTATGAGGATGCAAAGGCATAAGAATGACACAGTGGACTTTGGGAACTCAGGGGGAAAGGACAGGAAGTGGGGTGAGGGATAAAAGACTACAAATTGTGCAGTGTATACTGCTTGGGTGATGGGTGCACCAAAATCTCACAAATTACCGCTAAAGAACTCATGTAACCAACCACCACCTATTCCCCAATAATCTATGGAAATAAAAAATTTAAAAGAAATGAAGTGTATTTTATCTGAAAAAATAAAAACAAAAAAATAATAATGGACTGTGTACTTGACATTTGCTAAGAGAGAGCTTAAGTATTCTCGCCAGGCACACACACGCACAGGCGCACCTGCACATGCACACATGTGCAAGGTAACTGTGCAGTGATGGATATGTTAATTAGCTTGATTGTGGTAATCATTTCACAATGCATACACATATCAAAACATCACATTGTACACATTGAATCCTTGATACAGCTGAAAAGAATAAAAAAACAAAAAAGAGAAAATGTCCTACATTTATAATTAAAAACATTAAATTTCATGAGAATGAAATTGGAGAGACATAGCTTATCAGCAGTAAATGTGAAAATGACTTTGGGATTTAAGTTGATTGCAAGCTCAGTGTGAATTACCAATATGGCATGTCTACCATTTAACCTTTGGCTGCATTCTAAGAAGCTTTGCATCACATATAATGAAGTTGATAGTCTCAAAGTGCTCTGGGCTGGTCAGCTGGTGCCTCACAACCCTGTGATGTAGGCATTATTTCATTTACAAAAGAGCCTGAAGCCACCAAATTTGCCAAAGGCCAAAGGACTACATGATGGAACACTGACTTAATAAACAGGCTAATTGGTGCTAGGACATGGGCAATACATTGCACATGCATAATATCTTTGAATACAACAATGGCTTGTGGTGAGTTTTGTTATTTATCCCTTTTGTACAGATGAGGAAACCGAGACAGAGGTAGATAAAGCAACCTGCTCAAGCTCATACACACAGTAAGTGACTGAGGTCAGATTAAAACCCAGGACTATTTGATTTAACCACTGAGCTATGCTGCCTCTCTCAGAGAAACAGAAAGAATTTTCTACCAGTGAAATCTTTTAAAAAATATCTCAAGTGGCTCAAGTAGAAGCCGGTGGTCCCTGTGTGTGGGTAGAACTGTAAACTGAGATACTTGGAAATTCCCAGCCTTTATGATTCTGTCCATTTGGTCTTTGGAATGCATTTTTCACAGGGTATACTGAACACCAACTCAATGCTAATCAGTAAGCAATTGTTGACCTGAGTGGAACAGAACTCCACTCTCTAGAAGGGGACCAACTCGGTGCATTGCTGTGGGAGTTGCGGCTTTGCAAGTGAGCTTTCTAGCTATTTGTGTCAAAGCTGAATTAGAGGGAGGCAGGCTTCCCAGTGCAGCTAGCAATTAGAGTTCAACCCACAAATTCCTGCACTGGGCTGGCTGCTTTTGTGGGAAGGACAGGAAAGGAGGCACCTTCAAGGGACAGTGGGACAGAGCAGAGGCAGCAGCGGGTAGCAGCCCCGGGAGCTGTGGCCACAAGAACAGCCTGGACAGCTGGCCTCAGTCTTGATTTGGATAAAGATGTTTATTCTGCTCTACCTCCCAGGCCTCTCCCTTCCTGCCCTAAGGGCCGTCCACTGGAGTGACTGACGAGGTGATTAATTAGATACAGACTCACAGACCCAGCCAAGAATTGTTCTCAGACTGAGGTTCATATGGGGTGTTAGAGATACCCTGCCAGCAGTACTATATAGATAGCCTCCCTCTTTGCCCTCTCCTGTAGTCTAAAGGTCATGATCCATGAAAAAAAGTCTGAATCAAATGCCTACCACCCCCAGGTGATGCCTGAGCACATAATTAGCTGGTGTTGTGGAAATGGTGATGTACAGAGCATGGAACTCAAGTCTTGATCGGTGTGGTGGGAGTGGGGGGATCCCTGGGAGCCAGTGCTCTCAGATGATCAGGCATAGATTGTCCAGTTGGTCTCTGGAGGGAGTATAAAAAGCCCCTCTTACTCAACACCCACTCCACTGTTTTTCTTAAACAAACAAACAACCAACCAAATCATCACCTCCTTGGTCAAAGCAGTGTTTCTCAAACATTTTCATCTCAGCCCCCTTTTTACTCTTAAAAATAATCAAGGACCCCAGAAAGGACTTTTGTGTAGTGAGTTTTATCTCTCAAGATTAACCATATTTGAAATTAAAACTGAGCAATTTTTAAAATAAAAATGTATTAGTTCATTTAAAAATAATCCACCATTATATGTAAACATAAATTATTTTTTTCAGAAAAATAACTATATATTTTCTAAAACAAAAATATTTGGTGAGAAGACTGGCATTGTTTTACATTTCTGAAGATCTCTTGAATGTCTAGCTTAATGGGAGGCAGCCGGATTTGAATATCTGCTCCTGCTTTCAATCCGTTGTGATATGTTGTTTGGGTTGGAGGTTATGAAGAAAGTCTGGCCTCACACAGTATGTAACTGGAAAAGAGAGAAGTATTTCAACAGCCTTTTTAGTAACTGTGGAGATTCTTTTTTTTTTTTTCTTGAACTGCACCAAACAGGTTAGTTGCACTGTGGGATATGCACCCACATTGGTAAGCTTCTAAAACTCTGTTTTGTTTCATTAAAATCTAATGAAAACCTAGGCAATACCATTCAGGACATAGGCATGGGCAAGGACTTCATGACTAAAATACCAAAAGCAATGGCAAAAAAAGCCAAGATAGACAAATGGGATCTAATTAAACTAAAGAGCTTCTGCACAGCAAATGAAACTACCATCAGAGTGAACAGGCAACCTACAGAATGGGAGAAAATTTTTGCAATCTACCCATCTGACAAAGGGCTAATATCCAGAATCTACAAAGAACTTAAACAAATTTACAAGAAAAAAATCAAACAACCCCATCAAAAAGTGGGAAAAGGATATGAACAGACACTATTCAAAAGAAGACATTTAGGCAGGCAACAGACACATGAAAAAATGCTCATCATCACTGGTCATCAGAGAAATGCAAATCAAAAGCACAATGAGATACCATCTCACACCAATTAGAATGGAGATCATTAAAAAGTCAGGAAACAACAGGTGCTGGAGAGGATGTGGAGAAATAGGAATGCTTTTATACTGTTGGTGGGACTGTAAACTAGTTCAATCATTGTGGAAGACAGTGTGGTGATTCCTCAAGGATCTAGAACTAGAAATACCATTTGACCCAGTGATCCCATTACTGGGTATATACCCAAAGGATTATAAATCATGCTACTATAAAGACACATGCACATGTATGTTTATTGCGGCACTATTCACAATAGCAAAGACTTGGAACCAACCCAAATGTCCCTCAATGATAGACTGGATAAAGAAAATGTGGCACACATACACCATTGAATACTATGCAGCCATAAAAAAGGATGAGTTCATGCCCTTTGTAGCGACATGGATGAAGCTGGAAACCATCATTCTGAGCAAACTATCGCAAGGACAGAAAACCAAACACCACATGTTCTCACTCATAGGTGGGAATTGAACAATGAGAACACTTGGACACAGGGCGGGGAACATCACACACCAGGGCCTGTCGTAGGGTGGGGGGGCTGTGGGAGGGATAGCATTAGGAGAAATACCTAATGTAAATGACGAGTTAATGGGTGCAGCAAACCAACACGGCACATGCATACATATGTAACAAACCTGCACGTTGTGCACATGTACCCTAGAACTTAAAGTATAATAAAAAATAAAAATAAATAAATAAATAAAGTGAGAACTATTAGTTAAAAAAAATTTATTGATCTGTCTTGAACTGTGAATGAATCTTTTTGGGGGGGAGGGGCTTAGAATTGTATTGTTGGTTTACACTTCCATAAATATTTTACTAAAAACTCTATGAATAGGTACTTGGATTTCTGCAAGTACAAATTCCCAGAGGTAGGATTGCTGGACCAAAGACATGTTTTTGTTTTTGCTTTTTTAATTCTCACAAACAGCTATACAAATTCACATCTACACAAATGATGGATCAGGGCACCCCTCTTCTGACATCCCCACCAGCACTTGTAGTTAGCAGTCTTTTTAATGTGCACCAGTCTGATGGATGAGAAATGGCATCTTGGTGTGACTTTAATTTGTATTTTCCGGTTTACTAGTAAGCATCTTTCCATCGGCTATGAGTTTGTTCTTAATTTGAGTTTGTGAGACAGAATGGTATTTGAGTTTGTGAGGCAGAATGGTATTGATGATGTTAAGCATATTTTTTGGCTCTTTGGATTTCCCATTCAACTGCTATTCCTATCCTTTGCCTGTTTTTTTCTCCAGGGTTTGTCTTTGCACTACGAATGTGCTGGAGCTCAGTGCAGGGTATTTATTTTTTTGACATTTTTTAAGTTCTGGAGGACCTGTGCAGGATGTGTGGATTTGTTACATAGGTAAACATGTGCCATGGTGGTTTGCTGCACCTATTACCCATGCATGATTTTCTAAAATCAAACATTGACCATTTGAAAATTATTGATTTTCTGAGTTATGTAGATTTTCTAGATGTTGACACATTTCATTGTATAATATAAAAAAATCACATCTATTAATATCACCACTGATCTTACCAGAAAAAAAAAAAAGTCTGTAAGTATTGGGAGACTGCCAAGCTCACTGTGGCAGATATAAATTTTTCAAAATTCTAATTTTTGCTTGAACACTCACATTTTATCATTGACATCAAATGCTGTCAGTCGCTTTCCTTGAAACGACAGGCTCACTTTGTTCATTTTTGAGAAAATGTCTGCCAAATACCCAAGTCTGAATAACCAGTTGGCCTGTCAGTCATTTTTTCATGAAAAAAAAAATGGTGTTCCATGACAATAGTGGCTAGCTCAACTCACAGCTGAATCACACAAGTGCTTTCCCTTGAAAATTTGTTATGCAGCGGAAGTGCTTTATGTTTGCATCCCATTTTGTTGCAGAATATATTTAAAAGTATATGCAAGGGTAGAGATGCAATAAAATTAATAATATTTACTGCTTCATCATAAATATTCTTAGGAAAATGGACTTTTTCCCCCCTATGAGGATGATGTTGATGAATGCAATAACAGTTGAGTGCCACTACCCTGATTTGTTAGGCTGGCAGTTAGATCCACTATTGCTTTTTCACCATTAGTGCAAACATTAACACAGTGAAGATGGCAAATAACATCTAAGTATTACTAAGAACATAGTTTCGACTTTGCAGACTTCCTGAAAGGTTTTTAGGGCCCCGGAGACCCCTAGACTGTACTTTGATAACCGTTGAGCTAAAATGTTGAAGAACCTTATTAAAATGCAAATGCCCTCTAGAAGGGATGAGTAAAAATATAAACTCTTGGCAGTCACTGACAGCTTCGTGTGGAGGCAAGAGAATGCAGCAAGGCTGACCCTCAACTTTAGGAGTCAGATAAATCTGAGTTAGAATACCAAATCCTACACTTTCTAGCTCTGTAAATCGTGTAATTTTTGAGGTCTCTCTCTTTCTTTTTGTCTGTAAATGAATATAATGATCCTAAACCTTTACATTTGCTAAAAGAATTTAATAGGATAAGTGAGTACCTAATGCATAGTTTGTATAATTAACTCAATAATTATTCACTGGTTTTATAATTTATGTTCTTATAACCTAGTAAAAGTAGGATAAAAGATGGCTACGTTTTTATGGGTTTGGGGAATTGGAAGCTTCTTGGAAGTCACAGGGTAGATATTTCCTGAGTGTCAACCAAGATGAGCCTTCTAGGGAGTACACAGAAAAAGGAATGAAGAAGGGACTCCAGGGGCTCCACTTTTTCATTCATTCATTCAGCGAATATTTGATGATCACCTACTGCATGCTAGTCTCCTATTTTGTCCTAAGAAAGGCCACAACATGATGACAGTAACTGGTAGGATAGACAAGATGTTGGATTCAAATCAATGAACCTGGCTTTTGGTCGCAGTTTTATACTGGTTGTATCACCTGGGGCATGCCCTTTAAGTTCTCTGCAATTCTGTTTCCTTGTTCACAAAATGGGAAAGATAATAAATGCTTCACTGTGATGTTTCAAAGAATAAATGTAAAAATGCGGTTAAAGTAGTCTTTCATTCGTGGTGGCTGTGGTTCTTGAAGTGACTCACTTTTTGACGTCTTGAAAAGCAACAGCACATGGAAAAAGGAATCCTTTCTGACTTATTTTTGTTTTTTTGAGATAGGGTCTTGCTCTGTCACCCAGGCTTGAGTACAGTGGCTCAATCATGGCTCACTACAGCCTTGACCTCCCGGGCTCAGGTGATTCTCCCACCTCAGCATCCCGAGGAGCTAGAACTATGGGTGCATGCCACCATGCCTGGCTAATTTTTTGTATTTTTCTGTAGAGATAGGTTTTTCCATGTTGCTCAGCCTGGTCTCAAACTCCTGGGCTCAAGGAATCTGCCTGCCTCAGCCTCCCAAAGTGCTGGGATTGCAGGCATGAGCCATCGCACCCAGCTCTTCTGATTCTTGATCTCTTTGGCTGTAAATTAGAATAGTAATACCTGCCTCCTTTTGATGGGTCTTAGGATGTATAGTATCAGTATAGTTCATATGTGCCACATAGTAGGTGCTCAAAAAATAGCTACTAGTTATGATTTTGTGGTGGGACAGATACACCTCCCATGGAAGCTGGCATATAGTAAGCCAGGATAATAAGGGGGAGAGAAAAACTTTTAGCACAATACCAAATAAAACATATACCTGCAAAGGTTTAATATTGATGGATGAAAGTTCTGATCATTCAGAAACTCATTCTGTGGCTAAGTCATGGTAAAGGCATCTTCTTCCCTTCCTAGCTCCATTCTCAAGATCTAACCTCCTACCTTTAAGCAATGTTGGAAGCAAAAGAGCTGTATATGTGACTAACTGTGCTGGTCAGAGCAAATGATTAGGCAGAATCTTGGTGAAAGGTAAGAAGTAAACATAGGGGAAACAAAAGAATTGAAAGGATTAAGAAAATATGGGAGCAGACAGACAAACTGGCACCTAAGAAGGGATGTGAGATGCCTCTGTTGACCACTGGGGCATGCTCCATGGAGCACCCCAGGCTACAGCTGATATCCCAAGCCTGTCAGATGAGCTGGATGGCACAAGAAGCCTTCTCCGCTCTCTACCTCATGGCAGAATGTGGATGAGACGGGAAATGCTACCTAACTCAAAGACCAAACATTTTCCTGGATTCCTCATGGGAGCTTGGCAAGCTGGCAGTTAGTCTATTTGGTTGTGGGCTTTATTTTATGATATTTTACAACAAATATTCATATAGCATTTGCTAAGTTCCAGGAACTACTGTAATTCCTTTATGCATATTAATTCCTGTAATCCCCTAACAACTTTATGAGATAAATCAGAGTGCCTATTTTATAGATGAAGAATCTAAGGCAAAGTAACTTGCCTAAAGTCATTCCATTCATAAGAGGCAGATTCTCATGAGCCAGAGAATCAAGCCCCAGTGTTCAGATGCCTAACCATACAGCTCTACCCTTACAAAGGGAGCAAATAGGGACTTCAATGATTTGGATGCTGGTGACAGCGATCAATGATGATGTGATGGTGAGAAGGAGGAGGATGGTGCTCATTGTCAAGGCAATCTCTGCACCACAAGATAAGATCTACAGACTGCAAACAAAATGAATGTTATTCCCAGTCTTTAAAATGAAAACAGTGTGTTTTAACTCCCAGCTTAATGTGCTGAGGAACCATGTGATGTCTACACAGGGGCAGCTTGGTGGAAGAGGAAAGTGAGAGAGCTTATTAATATCTTCTTCCCCTATCCAACCCTTTTCCTAAACTCCTCATCCTCCCCCAAGACTCCCCACAGGAAGCAACTAGGCTCACTAAGTTGCTGCTACTGGAGCCCCTAGAGATGGACTTCCAGGAACCAGTCATCTCCTGCTAGAAAACAAATTGCTGGAGGATGGGAGGAAGAGAGATGTGAATTGCATTCGCTTGGGGTTTTTCAGCATGAAATGAATTTTCAGAGTAGATCTAAAACTATAGTTCACATGATTCAGTGTAAACAAAAAGCCCCCAGAAAACCTTCTTTACTGTGGCTGCTTCTCAAAGAACTCTCTTGTCCGAGAACAGCACTTGGAGTGCTGTGGTCTCCCCATCAGACTCTAGTCATCCAATACTGAAGCTGCCTGCTAACCATAAAGGGAGATGTGAAAGAGCCCAAGAGGGTCATCTCAACCTGAAGCTGGAGCCCAGAATCCATGACAGTCCAATTAAATCAGACTACCTGTGGGTAGGACCACCATTCTTTTATAAAAACTCTCCAGGTGATCTCTTATGGTGACAGACACTGACAGACAAACTTAAAAATCCTTCTGCACAGCGAGGACTATTCCTGTAGCTTTCTGGTCACTATGGAAGGCTTCCTAGTAGAAGAGGAGATGTCATCACAGCAGCATTGAAAAAAGCCCAGGCTGTGGAGTTCTGAGTTTAAATTCTGATTCAGATAGTTATATTGTATACTGTATAATTTAGGCATTATGTTTCTTGGGTACGAAGAAACATGGCAGAGACAAACCAGACATGGAATCTGTCTGGAAATGAAAGGGGCCTGGGGTGGGGCCCAGGTTCTTCCAGTCACCCATTAGCTGTGTGACTTCACATCTACATCTCTTCATCTGTAGAATGGGTATGTGATTCCTCTCTTGCAGAGGGTTGTGCTTTGAGATGATAAATTCTATAAGTGCAGGGCTGAGCATATGGTAGCTATTATTACAAGGACTTTAGACTCTCTTACATAATCTCCCCACCACACCCCACCAGGCCTGTGGGGTCTGAGATTTCTAAGAAGCTGGGGTAGGCAGGGGCTAGATTTGAGGTAGATTTGAAAAGACCACTGTAATTACTAGGAGCGGCATGCAATTTATACAAAGTATGGAGAGGTCTAATTCACCCTTTGGGAAGACCCCTGTGGCTGCTGTGTGATGAATAGGTTGGAGATGGGTGAGAATGGAAGCTGGGAGCCAGGGTAGTAGTTCTGGTGGAAATGCCCGAGGTTCAGAAGAAGGCAGTGGCAGGAAGGATGCAGAGACATTGTCTCAGTAAATGAGTTTCGAAAGTAGCATGGGGAAGCTTTGTGGAACCATTTCAGGTGAGAGGAAAAAAGAATCTTAGCATGTTTTCCAGGTTTCTGGTTTGGACTCCTGGGTGGAATATGGGTCTATTTATCAAGATTGGAGAACGGTTTTGGAGGGCAGTTAAAAGTTGAGTTTTAGACACGTAAACTGGAGATTCATGTGAGTCATTAAGTTGAGAAAACATATAGACAGTTAGGCACGTGGGTGTGAAGCTCCAGGGAGAGGACGGGACAGGTGATATATGTTTCTCAGTCATCTTCATAGATATGGTGCAAATCCGTGAGGATGACCAAGCTCATCTAGGTGAGAATAGAAAAGGAAAATAGAAGCACAAGAAAGGAACTCAGGATGCATCCCTGCAGAACACTCAAAGAAGCTTGCTGTGCTTTCTACACAGAATATAAATTCCCCAAGGTCAAGGACTGTATCTTATATACTCCTTGGCTCCTATTGCCTGACACACACTTACCAAATATTGCATAAATGAATGAATCAATCAATTAATGAATCAATGAGTGGATGAAATCTCCAAAAATATCTCTCATTTGTATAATTCAGACTGGGGGTATCCACGTGCGTGTTTGTATTTTCTGTGACATAGGAGCAGAGAGTTTTGGAGGGAGGACCCAGCCCCTGGGCCAATATGAGGGCTCTTGGTCATGCAGAGAATTATCACTACTGTAGTTCCATGGTTTCCACTGTCTTGCCCGAGGAAGTTATTCAATGTTCAGGCCTCCACACAGACAGGTATTTAAGGCATTAAGAAGAACAAAAATGCTTTCATTTAATTACATGCTTTCAACCCATTGGTTCTATTTAATGAGGCTCATCTCTTGAGACACTTTAATCAAGATTCAAAATAATCGTTTCTGAATGAGACTGACATTTCTGCAGAGACGAAGGTGGGGGCTAGTTCATCTCTGATAGCTGTGACCCCCTGCCTATTTCTGGTCACCTTTTCATGCCCTCTCTGAGCTGTAGCCTCACTCCACTTTAAGATTCAGTGAATTCTTTCATTCCTTCTTGTGCAGCTCTGGCTCCCACAAAGCAGCAGTTCCTCTCCCAGGCTCCCTTTGAGAAAAAAGCCACCAGCCACCTGGTTTTGATTTGTCAATAATGGTATGTTAGAGACCCAAAAGGAAGCTATTGAAGCACGCTGGGAAAAAAAAAAAAAGAAATTATAAGGAAGAATGTTCTGACTGGTCTCTTTTCTCCCGCCTCTGGGTGGGACAGGAGGGCAGTGCAGTGGTTAAGAATACTGGGTCTCAAGCCAGCATGGCTTGGCTCCTTGCTCTCCTGATTCTTAGCCGTGGTACCCTGAGCACATTGCTTCATCTCTCTATACCTCAGTTTCCTCATCTATAAAATGCAGAGAATAAAGTTACCTATAGCCTAAGGCTTTTGGTAGGAGGACATGAGGTCATGTGTATGCAATGTGTTTAGCACAGTACCTGCCCCAAAACAAGTACTCAGGAAATATACACGATTATAGCTGAAAATGTCCCAGGTTCCTTGTCCTTCAAGCCATCAGTTATGAATACAATCTCAAATTAGCATTCTAGGTACCTTCAAAGCTGTCTACAGAAATGATGACTAGTGGACCAAAGCTGGGGCTTTCCTAAGTGGCTATTATCACTCTGGATCTCTCTGATTGCTTTCTGATGCTTTAAAAAGTCCAAGTCACATCTTGACATCCCTAAGCAATCAAGTATAGATTTAAAAGTATGCATGCAACGTTAATAGAACTTTCCCCAACAACATGCAGATTAAGAAAACATGTTAATCACTTAGAATGGGAGTCATGTGTCCAAGGTGTCTGCGTCCCATCCCTAGTGCAGAATATTTGCTGGACTAACGACTAAGGATTCTACTGGTGCATACATATGTAAATTAAACCTCTAGCTGCCTGAAACACCTTGAGGGATAAGAAATAACAGACACCATGTTATTCATGTCTGGCATTTATATTACATGCGGGGCCCTATCTAAGCACCATTCTGGAACTCTATCAGGTACATTTTTTACATTACAAAAGCTGATTTCTCAGATCTCGCCATGTTCCTTCTGGGAGCTCTATTCTGAGACAGAGATTAACAAATAAAGCTTGTTAAATGAGGACATCCAGGAGACAGAAGGGTTGAAATCATGTCATAAATATGTGGCAGGGGCCCTGTTAGGAAGATAATTTTGTTGTTTAGGAAAATATTTTGATAAATAGCTTTGGTATTGAAGATAAGACCCTGTGGGCATGGCTTTAAAGGAGAGAGTTCTGTGTAAGTAATGAGCAGGAATTTGAATGTTGTTAGAGAAAGGAGTAGGAAGTGGGGAGAGTAATGGAGAGGGGGAAATAGGGCAATATGCTAGACAATATAGCCTAAGGAAAAAGGCAAATAACTAATTCCTGGTGACAGAATGGATAAGGGATTTGAAGAACAATAATGTCAAATATTTTATTTTCAAATTAATTATTTGGCGGCAGAAATTGCCTCTATTACCACCGTCGGTAAACTCTGCCATGCACCCAAAGGCTCTGTGAATGCAGTTTAGAGATTCAAGGGGCTGAGTACCACTATGTCAAGATGGCCATGTGGAAAGTTGAGAAAATCCAAGGCAAAATAAAAATAAAAACACACACATGAGCTCTGTGGAATTAGGAACTCAAAACAAGGGGTCACCTTAAGAACATAAATCCCCAGGAATTCACAGAAACCTTGGTTTGAGCTTTGGATTTCCCGCAGGATGTGGGATAGGAGGCTCTAGCCAATTTTATTTAAATCTCAAAGGACAAAGTGTCCTCTGTTGACATCTGGTTTACATGAGTAATAATGCAAGTTGCTGGCATGTCTGGCCTGGAATGGAAGGTATCAAGTAGATCTATGAGCTTGAGTTATAGTACAATATCTGAAAAACAAACAAACAAACAAGAAACATGACATATTCCATGTACCTCCAGAATGTAGAATCAGCGCTAACACTCTGAATTTGCAGATCATTTGCCTTATCATAAAAGAAGACTTTTCTAAGAATAAGAATTCTTTAACAATAGACTGTGTTGCCTTGCAAAAATGGTGAATCAATTAATTGCCCTCCCTCTTTGGATGTTCCCCCAGAAAGGAATCTTTCATTGAGTCAGGTAGAATTAGATGACTTCTAAGGTCCTATTATAACTCTAAGATTTAGGTGATTTTATTTTAAAAAATGTTTATCGGGGACTGTATTAGGCACTGAGACGTTATAACAGTCGAGAGAGCCTACCCAAAGAAGAAAATGGTCTATTGGAATCTACAGTTCTTTTTTTTTTTTCCCAACTTTTATTTTCAGTTCAGGGGTACAAGTGCAGGTTTGTTACATAGGTAAACCTGTGTCATGGGGGTTTGTTGTACAGATTATTTTATCACCCAGGTTTTAAGCCTAGTACCCATTAGTCATTTTTCCTGATTCTCTCCCTCCTCCCACCCTCCACTCTCTAAAAGGCCCCACTGTGTGTTGTTTCCCTCTATGTGTCCATGTGTTCTCATCATTTAGCTCCCACTTATAAGTGAGAACATGTGGTATCTGGTTTTCTGTTCCAGTGTTAGTTTGCTAAGGATAATGGCCTCCAGCTCTATCCATGTCCCTGCAAATGACATGATCTCATTCTTTTTCATAGCTGCATAGTATTCCATGGTATATATGTACCACGTTTTCTTTATCCAGACTGTCATTGATAAACTAGGTTGAGGTTGATTCCATGTCTTTGTTATTGTGCATAGCGCTGCAATGAACATATGTGTGCATGTGTCTTTATAAAAGAATGATTTATATTCCTTTGAGTATATACCCAGTAGTGGGATTGCTGGGTTGAATGGTATTTCTGTCTTTAGGTCTTTGAGGAATTGCCACTCTGTCTTCCACAATGGCTGAACTAATTTACACTCCCACCAACAGTGTATAAGTGTTCCTTTTTCTCCACAACCTCGGCAGCATCTGTTATTTTTTGACTTTTGAATAGTAGCCATAATGACTGGTGTTAGATGACCGGTGTCATTGTGGTTTTGATTTGCATTTCTCTAATGATCAGTGATGTTTAGCTTCTTTTCGTATGTTTGTTGGCTGCATGTATGTCTTCTTTTGAAAGGTGTCTGTTCATAAATGTATCTGCCTTTGTAGCCAAGTAACGATATTGAGTACTACTGCATGCCAGGCATATTGCATAATTACCGTATCCAATCATCCCATCAAAGCTAATTACTATTTACCATTTTACAGGTGGAGAATATAAAGTTTAAAAGCTATGTAAGAACTTACTAAATGTGTCAATGTGGATGACTAATTAAACTTTCTTTGCATCTATTACTTCATGGATTTGTTGTGATCATAGTGAGTTTAAACATGTAAAGTATTTAATAATTCATGTCAGTGATTATAATTATATTTTACTACTGTCATTATTGCATAGTTTTAATAGTGAAACTTAAATGGAACATAAGCCTAATGCATTCAGATTGCCTTGGCCTCACACAGAATGGGGCAGGATGAGCAGTGAAGGAGCTTGGAATCCTTTATTTCTCTTGAATAGGAAAGCAAAAGTCATTAGAGCCACTGGATATGGGAGGACAGGTATCTGAATCTCCAAACTGATATCATCTCATTTCAAGTCTCACTAAACTTGGCAGTCACTCCTGCCAACAGAGAGCTCTCAGCTGAAAGATGAAAGGGGAAGAAATTAAAGTACCTCTATAAGCTTCGTGACCTTTTATTCATTCCATATTTTGAGAAATTAATACACTGTGTTGCCTCTCCTATAGACCATGTGATCTTGGAGAGTGTTAAGTAGATGAAGACTAGAAAGACCAATAGGATTTATTTTCCAGCAGATACAAAAAATAAAACATGAGATAAAAAACAAACCAGTCAAATATCTCTTCTATAGTCAATGGATAATTAGTTAAAACTTTTTAAGAAGTAGAAAAGGGTTCAAACCATTCTTTAATGATTTCTGCCCACTCCCTCCTGATTATTTTAGCCACAGAAGTAAATCTGAACTGGGAAAATGTTTTCTTTCAATTTGCATAACTCAAAGTTCTCAATGAGATGCTAATTATATGATCATTTTTCCTCCTGCAAAAGAGATTTAATAGTTGCTGCATAGATGTAACAATTAGTAAGATGTAGTCCTTGCTAATAACTTGATGATAACAATAGCTATTTTTAGTTAAGAGTTCATTATGTGCCACATATTTTGCTAAATATTTTGTTTATATATCATTTGGGTTCTCACAGATCAATATTTATGGACCTTATTTTATAAATGAAGAAATAAAATCTTGTTGGGTAATGGTAGATTAAGCAATCTTCATGCCAAAGAAAATTTTTTTAAATTCTAGAAGAAAATGTAAAACATACTCCTCTAAGAACATCAAAGAGCAATCAAGTTAGATTAGAAATATTAGGCAAAGATATGGGAGAAAACAGACATCTGAAAAGTGAGCCTACATTTGGTCCTCTTTTAGCCCAGAGGATATTTACTAATGTGGGAGAAGTAGATGAGAGGCTGAGCAGTACTTTTCACAGTGTCATATAGAGTTAGGGAAACAAAAGTCAAAATCCAGGGCTTGCCAAAGTTAGGAGTCCTTATAAAACACTCTATACCTAGGATTAGGACCTGGAAGGACTTGATCCTAGAAATAATCACAAAATCACATTCATATGGAGTGCACCCTGGTTTTAAGTCATTTGGGTGGCCTAGAAAATTTCAAGCCCTAAAATCGAATTCAGATGATTTTATATTGCTATTATTCCCCACCCCTACAAGCACCTGGGAAAAAACAAGTGAGAATCCTCTCTGGACAAAGACAACAGCATGACAGTCATCAAATTATTTTTATAAATTAATTATTATATACAATAGCCAGACCACAATCGATAACAAGCCAGGAAGAGATAAGAAAACATTAAAAAAGAAAAGCAGAACAACAGAAATGTACCACAAATACTTCAAATAGTGCAATTTTTAGGCATAGAGTGTAAAAACAATTAGCTTACTATTTCCATAGATATGAAAGTTGAATTTAAGGTATTTAGCAAAGAACTGGAAATTATGAAAGCTGGCTTAGCAGATTTGGAAAATAACTAAACCTATAGAGCTGAAAAAGGGACTCATTCGTTGTACTCAACAGTCTGTTAAATACAGCTGAAGAGAGATTTTATAAACTGGAAGAAAGGTCAGAAGAAACTATTCAGAAAATAGCCTGAGGAGAAATGAGTATATAACACAGAGAAGAGCAAGTAGGATCCTCAAGGATATAGTTAGGAGATCCAACATACCTGTAACTGAAGACCCAGAAGAAATAGGGAAAAAGAGATAATGGCTGAGAATGGTTTAAAATTGATAAAAATATTAATCTACAGATTTGAGATATACTAATAAGTCCTAAGCAAAATATAAAAATAAGCCCACACCAAAACACATTATATTGAACCTTTTAGAAAAGAAAAATTTTTTAAAACAACTAAAGGAAAACACAGATAACCTTTAAAACAATAGCAATAACAGTGACAGATAAGTTTCAATAGCAATCAGGAAAGCCAGCAGAGTGGAATGACAGCTTTTTATTTGCTTTAAGAAAATAATGCCATTATAGAAATCTATTTTCAGCAAAAATTATTTTCAAGAATAAAGGTGAGAGAATAATTCTGGGAAGATAGCTATAGTGATGGCAGAGGGTGTTTTTCAGTCTTTCTAAATCATTATATAAAAATTAGAGCAAGTGAGATTGCAAAACTGAGAGACCAAGAACAATATATAAAACAAAAATAAAGTATAAGGTATCTTCACCTACCCAAGACACAAGTGATTTGGATAGATAGCTACTGGATATTTGTGGTGTAGCATGTATGTAAAAGAAATCAGAGGGAAGCAACAGGGCATTTGATTATCCTGAAAAGAAAACCACAGGATCCCCAGTAGTTATTCTCTGAAAAGCTTGAGTCCAAATTGAGATTTAGGAGCTTTAACTGGGAAGAATTTTCACATTACAATTGTCAGTTGCAGGCAAGGGACCTGTGGTAAGATTTCAATAGCTGGAACAACCAGACCCCTAGAGATTCTCAAAACTAACCAGCTCAAAGTTTCTTTCAGGATGAAACCCCACACTAGAGAAAAACTTCCATAAAATATTTCAAATTGAATACAACAGGATCAAAAAGGGCACAGGAAAGTGAAGAGCCAGATAAAAGTAGGGGAAGGGTAAAAAAGCCAGGAGGTCTCAGGAAATATGAGGTCATTTTTTAACACTCTACAAAACAACAGAAGGAGGAACTCTTGAGTAGCAAGGTTAGAAAAACTATACTGATTCACTCTTCTTCCTAAATGTTCAATAACAAAAATTTCATATAAAAAGAAGAAAAACAGGAGATAACATTAATCATTATCCGTATGAAGTTATGATGAAAGAAATAAAATGAAGAATATAACATTTCTACAGACACTGAAGATACACCACAAAGACATGTCCACAAAGATTGTAACCTAATATATCAAACCAAACTACAAGAGATTAAGAAAACCATAAAAGACAAGAAAGAAGAGCAAATAATAGAAATTTAAAACTCAGAAATAAAGTGATAGAATTCCAGAAAGAATAAAAAATGAAAACAAATGTATTTCAGAAATAATGATTAAACTAGAAGGAACACATGAGCAAACAAAATAGGTAATGGTTCAAGAGAACTAGAAGGTGAAAGGGAGAAAAAAAATAACTGAAGTGAAAAGACTAAAATTATGTGAGAGAAAATAAGAGAATGGAAGTGAGGAACCATATTAAACTACAATTTACCAGGCTCAGTGGCTCATGCCTGTAATCCTAGCACCTTGGGAGGCTGAGGCGGGAGAATCACTTGCGTCCAGGAGTGTGAGAACAGCCTGGGCAACATAGTGAAACTCCATCTCTAAATAAACAGAAAAATATAAAAATAAACTATAATTCAAGAAAACTTTGTGGAAATTGAAATGAAGAGACATGAAAAATACATATTGAAATGACACACTACTTAGCTGGGAAAATCAAACCTGAACAACTAATACCAAATGTATTCTAGAAAAACAACAGAACCTCATAGAAATAGAAAAATTCCTTTGAACATCCAGACAAAATTATGAAGTCACTTATTTAAAAAATTATACTGTCATCTGATATTTCAATAGCTATATTTTATGCCAGAAGACAATGGTGTAATATATTTAAAATTCTCACGTAGGAGAATGTGGATGGTTATGTATTCAGTTAAACTCTCTTTCAATGATAAAGGCCCCAAACAAACAATGAGCATGTAAGAATATTATTCTCATTGGTACTTTTGAAGAAGGCACTAGATGAGAGGCAATAACCAAAATTAAGAGAGAGTTATTGGCATAATATGGATGGAATTGATCATCAGTAACTTCTGTCATCAAAAAAGGGCAATCTGACATTATGCACCTCTTGATGCATATTATCATTATCACTCAATATCATGCCTAACTGGGAAGGCTTGTTTTCATATTTAGGTCTACAGTCCACCTAGAATTATTTTTGTGTGTGTGTATTGTGTTAAGATAGGAGTCAAATTCCTTTTTCCCCCTGCACATATCTAATTATCCCAGCACTGTTTATTGAAAATGCCATCCTTTCCTCACTGCTCTGCAGTGACACTTGGACATAAATCAAATAGCCATGTACTGTGTAGCTCTGCTTCTGTTATGCCCAATCATTGAATCTGAATCCAATAAATTCTTTAGATCTAACTATCAATTTGTGGAAAATACAAGAGAGAGAGGAGCATGTTAAGTGACACTCCAGAAAGGCCATCAGCAAAAGCTAAGTTAATGGGAAACTACACATGATAAGTAACGGTAGCTTCAAAAAATAAATTGCAAGAAAAGAAAAGATCTATGGAGATAAAACTACAGGAAGTTAATGGGAAACTACACAGGATAAGTAACAGTAGCTTCAAAAAATAAATTGCAAGAAAAGAAAAGATCTATGGAGATAAAACTACAGGTTAAAAGAACTAAAATTTTTATTAACCAATTATGATGTATAGACTTCATTGGGATCCTTATTCAAACAAACAAACTGGAAAAAAATGAAGATGAAATATAGACATTTTCAGACCAAAGAGACAATGGAGAGAATTTGCCACTAGTGGGTCTGCACTAAAGGAAACAGTAAAGGATGCTGTTCAAACAGAAGGAAAATAATGTGCAGGAAGGGTCAATGCATAATGAAGATAATCTAAATGAAATGACTAAAAAAATTAACAAGATCAATACAAAAAAACAACTGCATTTCTAAATTCAAGCAGCAGTTTGAAAATCAACTTTATAAAAAGATGCCATTCATAATAGATTTTAAAATATCAAGTTTGTAAGAATGAATCTGACAAATATCTGCAAAACCTCCTCACAGAAAATTATATGAGAGAATTTTTTAAAAATCCTAAACAGATGGAGATATACCTTGATTGTGAATTAGAAGATTCATTATTGCAAAAATGTTCAATTCTCCCCAGATTGATTTTGCATTAAAAAAATCCAAACTGTTTGCTGTGGAAATCTTAAATATGATTTTAAAATATAAATAGAATTTCAAAGGGACAAGAAGAGTAAGACAACTTACAGAAGGAAAATAAAATGGAAAGACTTGCTCTATTGGACATTAAGACTTATTGTAACGTTACAGTAATTAAGATAATGTTTTGGGCCAGGTGCGGTGGCTCACACCTGTAATCCCAACACTTTGGGAGGCCAAGGCAGGCAGATCCCTTTAGGCCAGGAGTTTGAGACCAGCCTTGCCAACAGGGTGAAACCCTGTCTTTACTAAAAATACAAAAATTAGCTAGGTGTGGTGGTGTGCACCTGTAATCCCAGCTACTTGGGAGGCTGAGGCACAAGAATCACTTGTACTCAGGAGGTGGAGGTTGCAGTGAGCCAAGATGGCAGCCACTGCACTCCAGCCTGGGCAACAGAGGGAGACTCTGTCTCAAAAAAAGGAAAAGAAAAGAAAAAAGAAAAGATGATGCTAAAAGGTAAAAGATGGGCAATATCAAATGCTGATGAGAATGGAAAGCAACAGAAATTCTTATACACTGTTGGTAGAATTATAAATTAGCACACGTTGGAAACACTTCTGCATTATCAACAAAATTTGGACATACTGCATGCCTGCAACCCAGCAATTCGGAAACCCATGCCCATGTGCCCCAGGAGACCAGGACAAAATTCACAGCAGCATTACTTATGATGGCCCCAACTGAAAATAACCCAAATACCCATCACAAGTAGAAGGTCTACACAAATTGTGGTATATTCATACAATGGAGTACTATAAGTAACAAGAACAAATGAATTATAGCTACATACAAAAAGGAAGCTGAATCACAAACATAGAGGAAAATAAGTCACGCACAAAAGAATACATGCTGCAGAGTTTCACTTACCTACATTCTAAACAGGCAAAACAAACTACAGTATTTGGGAATATTTAGGTGGTAAAACTAAAGAAATGCAAGGAATTCTACCATATAATTCAGAATTGTGTGTGTATTTAGGCAAAAGGGACAGAGTGTAATAGACAAATGGCACAGAGAGGGCTTTTAAGGTCCTGGTAAAATTGAATATCATGCCCTGATTGGTAGTGACCTGGGTGCATTCACTTTATATGAACTCACTAAGTTGTATACTTATGTATATGTATGTTTTATATGTTTTTTGTATGTCTATTTCACGTTATACAGTTTTAAGGGGTTTTAAAAGAAGATAGAAAATCAATGCTCAGAGATTTTGAGTTTTCCAAGGAGATATACCCATCAACTCAAGGCTGCCCTGGTTTTCCTAACCCCTGAGGCCTGCACTCTCAAGCACTACCTACAAGTTGGTCATCATCTAGTAAAGGATATTGCTTATATCTATAATACAAGAAAGAAAAGAGACAGTGATATCAGAGAGGTAGAAGAGAACAAAACAAAGGAAGAGATCGTGTCAACCCAGCTATTGGAAGGGATGTAGCATGTACAAGTCCAAAGGGCCACAGCTTTAGGTTCTCAAAGCTACAGGTTGTATGGATGTGGTCATCCTAACCTCGAAGAGTAAATACGATGCCAGTGTTGCATCTGGTAGCCTGGAGACACAGCCTCTTCAGCACTCTCTGAAACAAAGGTAAGACTTATTTTCAGAGTAAGCAGCCTGGAGAACAACCATCTCAGACCTGAGCACCCACGTTTTTCACACAGGAAATCATGCCTTCATGCCTGCCATGAATAAACTTTGCCAAAAAATTGCAGTTCTTTTCAAATTACAGAACATTTAAGAAGGACCAGCTCTGTCAAGTTCTCTGACAGGTGGGGTAGACATGACCTAAACTCATGCCCATTCTCAGAAGGACAGTCTAGCAGGTGAGTTGCCACATTAACACATGAATGCCTTTTAAAGGGACTAGTATTATCACGGAGAAAGATTAGAAGGTACTAGGGGAGTGGATACATTCTACCTGGGAGAGCATGGAAGGTATCCTAGAAGAGATGGTATTTGAACTGGATGTTGAAGGATGATTTGGTTTCTACCGAATCTAACAATAGCTTAATGAGTCGAATGAATGACCCATATTGATTAAGTTTCTTCTGCAAATTTACAGATGACCTCAATGAGCAAGAGGGAAAACACATGAGAGTAACCATCTCTAGAGAGCCAATCAAACCTCGTGGGACTAGAGGGAGGAGACTGGGAGCTTAAAGCCAGCTAAAAACAAATCTAGATGTCCGCCACCCAGGCCCTCTTCTTCTCCCCACTCTCAGCCTGAACCTCCACCCCAGTCTTCATGTTTCTTCACAGGCAGCCAGGAGCTTCTGAATCTTCCTTCTGGTTCACAGAGAAGTGACTCACAGCAATAAATACCAAGAAGAAAGAAGCCTTCCATAAATACAAGGGAAGGATCAGGACCAGCATAAAGCACCCAACTCTCCTTTCTATGAAACAGATAAATAAAGCAATACCAACAACCTAGAAGTGATGTGCCTCCTATCTACGTTCCCTGTCACATGCCCAAGTGTCTTCACTGCATCTGACAACATGGCAAGGCAGAAACACTCACCAGTTCCTGTCATTCTGGCAGAGACATGGTGTAATTTGCAGAGACTTTTTCAATGCCCCCCAAAACCGGCACAGTTGGCCCATCTCCTATGAAAAGAAACACTGTTTGTAATTCATATAGTGCATCTGGGTTGGAGGGGTCCATCTTGATTTTTTTTTCCCAGTAATCAGACCTCTGGACACTTCTGGATCTGCTTGTCTCATAGGCAGTTTTTGCAGTTCTTTTCAAATTACAGAACATTTAAGAAGGACCAGCTCTGTCAAGTTCTCTGACAGGTGGTGTAGACATGACCTAGACTCATGCCCATTCTCAGAAGGACAGTTTGAGGACAGGTGAGTTGCCACATTAACACATGAATGCCTTTTAAAGGGACTGGTATTATCATGGAGAAAGATTAGAAGGTACTAGGGGAGTGGATACATTCTACCTGGGAGAGCATGGAAGGTATCCTGGAAGAGATGGTATTTGAACTGGATGTTGAAGGATGATTTGGTTTCTACCAGTTTCACAAGGGGAAGGGCCAATACAGATAGAGGCAAAAAATGTGCAAAGACATGGGTACTAATTTGATATTTGTCCTAATTCTAATTTCAATTCCAATTGGTAATGCTCATGCTAATTCTAATTTACTGAGGATGATTGTGAGTTGGGATGCTATACCAATCTCTTTACATTACTTGTTTTATTTAAATCCTGTAAAGCCCGTATGGTATAGGAATTATTAGTATCATCCCCATTTAGATAAGGACCTATAGTTGGAGGAGTCATACTCCTGGTACTTGAGGGAACCTGGATAGTGAGATATTAAGGCATGTATTTGGGCACTAGGTTACACTGCCTTTGGAGGTATAGGCACCCTAACAAAGAGTGGAGTTAAGATTCAAAAAGGAAGATAATCCAATATTTAGAGCCTTTCCATTTCTCCTAGAACACCAAAGAGATGAGAAGGGAGATGTGTGAGTGGCTCTTTAAACACGTATCTGTACTTGTGAAGAAATTCTTTCTTGTAGGAAAGAACTAAAGAGAGGTGTGTAATAGCATGCTGGGCGTTGATAGAGTGAACAGAGATAGGTTCAGACAGTCCCAGAAAACTAGACCTCCAGGGGTCAGATCAGCAGTAGCTAAAAATGCTATTTTACAAAGCAGGCAGGAATCCTTGGATTCATTAGCTTGTGCACATAGAAATAACTCTAAAAATGGTTTAGGTAAACTCCTGAATAAAAATCAATATGTTTGGGATATAAAGCTCGCATCAAGAACATACACGTCTACTTTGGCCCCAGCGAGTCTTGCCCCTGCCAGCCTGTCCTATAACTATGGAGAACAGAAAATGGGGAAGCCAGCTTCAGAAAATCCCATAGGATAAGGCTGTGTCTTCAATTTAGGACATTTATAAACACCTTTTAAAAATTTATGTTTAACTGACAAACAATAACTGTACATATTTATGGGGCACATGTGATATTCGATACATGTATATGACGTGTAATGATGAAATCAATTTTATAATTTCTTTGTGTTGGGCACATTCAAAATTCTCCCTTCTAATTACTATGAAGTAAACAATAAATTATTGTTAACTATAGTCACCCTGCTGTGCTATAGAACACTAGAACTTATTGCTCTAACAGTAATTTTGTCCTTGTTAACCAACCTTTCCCTATCCCCCAGTACCCTTCCCAGACTCTGGTAACCACAATTCTACTCTCTGCTTTTATGAGCTCAACTTTTTTAGTTCCCACATATGAGTGAGAATATCTAATATTTGTCTTTCTGTGTCTGTTTTATTTCACTCAACATAATGTCCCCAGCCTCACCCAAGTTGCTGCAAATGACAGAATTTCATTATTTTTATGGCGGAATAACATTCCACTGAGTATATATACCACACATTCCTTATCCACGTATCCGCTGATGGATACTTAGGTTGATTCCATATCTTGTCTATTGTGAGCAGTGCAGCAATAAACATGGGAGTGCGGATGTTTCTTCAACATGCTGACATCCTTTCCTTTGGATATACAGACAGTAGTGGAATTGCTGGATCATATGGTATTTCTATTTTCAGTTTGTTGAAGAACTTTTACACTTTTTTCTGTAGTGGCTGTACTAATTATATTCCTACCAAAATCAGTGTGGTTTTGATTTGCATTTCCCTGATTATTAGCAATATTGAACATTTTTCATATAGTTCTTGGCCATTTATATGTCTTCTTTTGAGAAATGTCTTTTGAGACCATTTGCCCATTTTTAAAATCAGGTTGTTATTATTATTTTGCTGTTGAGTTGTTTGAGTTCCCTATATATTCCAGATATTAATACCCTATTGGATGATATCCAATTATTGTAGAGATCTTTCATCTCTTTGTGAGTGAATGTGAGAATATCCCCCTGTAAGTAGCATCAGGAGGCCCAAGGAGGAGAAAGACCAAATCTGGGGCTTGATGCAGGTAACTCCCACTAGCATTAGAGGCCCAGCAAATGCCCCTTGCTCAACCCCTTGACTTAGCAGTGCTTTGTTAAAGTAAATATGTATATATGTAGGGGTGGGAGTGGGAGTATAGAACTTCCTTCCCTCTAGACTTAGGCAGAATTTTGAAGAAGAGGGGTGAAATTCTTCTTCTCTGCACAAAGGCCTTTCCTCAGATTAGGATGCCCCAATAGGCAAACTCCATATGAAAATGACCTAATCTAGAAATTATCATTCACCAAAATGAAAACTGACCCTGGGTCCTGTGTCAGTGAGACAGGGCGTATCTGTACATAAGTGCACCTACATGTGTGCTGTGAATACAGCTGGAGACAGACAGTGTCTTGGTAAAGAGAGCCAAGCCCTCACTCCTTGTACTCACAGGAACACATAGTGAGACTAGAAGAAGAGTCATTTTTATATGAAACATAGCTCTTATTCTGTATATATTTTGTGAGCGAAATATAGCATTTATTAACACCATACAAGCAGAGCAGTGGGGAGTGCTTGAGTTACAAGCTTCAGAAGGCCTCTTCCTTCTAGCACCTTCTCCTTAGACCAGCTAACCTGCCATGAGACTGTTGTGTAGCCATCTCCACCTCCTCATCTTCAGGGAAGGAGATGAAAATATCCGTGCACTGAAAATGTTAACTATATATATATATATATATATATATATATATATATATATATATACACACACACACACACACACACACACACACACACGTAGAGTAGGCCCTCCATAACCTGAGGTTCCACATCTGCATATTTTACCAACTCTGGTCCCTGCTACTCAGGAGGCTACTTGGGCCCCAGCCCAAGGGAGGATTGCTTGAGCCTGGGAAGTCGAGGCTGCAGTGAGCTATAATCCTGCCACTGCACTCCAGCCTAGGGGACAGAGCAAGAACTGTTTTTGATGGATTTGGGGCAGGTCTTTGAAGCTGGGTTGCCTCTTCTCAGCACTTGGTTCTCCTCTACCTCCAAAGAGGAACTTCAATCCCAGCCATTACAATGGGATACAGCTCAGTGATTCTCTCCTACTCCATGAGGAAATAACTTGTCTACCCATTTCAGGCACATGTCCTTTCATTTGAACCTAAAATATTTCCGGGAAAATGACATCACAATTTCATTTGAAAACTCTCCTCAGTGTCCTGAGAGGAAGTTCTTCCAGTTGTCTACTTGCAATAGGAATCCATGTCCTTTCCCTAGGTCCTTGCTGGAAAGCGTGGGTGGACTTTATTAAGCCATTTGTCAGCGTTGACTCCTGTCACTAGGTAATCATGATCCAGTCAGCATTTCCTCATATCCCGCCTGTCAATAATTAATCAACCTCTCTTGAGAGCTCTGAGAGCTTTGATAAGCTTAAGTGACAATATCCAGAGTCAATCTTGTCTGACTGTCAGGTCTAAGACTCGCCTCACTTCCCTTGCACTATGAGAGGCCATTACTGCTGAAATGTGTAGATATGAACTAGTTTTTCTCATTAGGAAATCTAGAAATCTGTGTTTTCAACTACTCATTCATTCTACTATCCTATCTTTGACCTGCTAACTTGTAGGATGACTGGTGCCGAGCTGGGCCTTCCAAAATCGCAGTCAAGAGACAGAGAGATGTTCAGGCCACTTTGATGGAGACTGGTGGCATTTTGGGTTTTGCAAACAAAATATTGAATCACTTCCATGCATTCAGGCATCAGCATCACAATTTGAAAATGACATCGTGAATTTGATGTAGGAGATGGGCCCCTGCAAAGCTGGGAACATGCAAAATTTTTGGAAACCAGAATTAACTTCCCATATGGATTGGCAACCACATTTTAAAGTTCCTGAATTTGTGATTCATTGTGGTCAGTTTTAGGTTTCTCTCCAAATTCTTACTCCATCCCATTCCTAGATGAATAGTTAATTTTATGAAAAACAACAATAAAAACCAAAACTTTGTGAAACTAGTGGTGGCCTCTATTAAAGAGCAGATTATTTTCATAAAGGAAACTCTTTAGGCATAAGGGATGAAAATAGATATCTCCTATTACAATGATTCCCACACTTTTAGATTTTATTGAGTAGTAAAATGGCCTCGAATATTTTAGGACTGACAGAGGACTGCCAACATTTTATTTTGCCAAGTTAGGATATTATAAAATAAATGTTAAAAACAAATAAATACCATTTGCAATTATCCTTATTTCATAATAATAGATGGGATATCTTAACACCGAAATGCAAAAAGGCTATAATCTCAAAATGAATTAAGAGACGACAGTTGGCATTAGTGCACTGGTTTTTAAATAGAGATTTTAAAAGCTTTTAAATGTTGAAAAATTGCAAGATACATTTAATTTGTGGTGTTATTTTGAATGTAACTTATTTTTTGGTACAAGTTTGATCATGTTAGGAACACACATTCACCAGAAGTACATAAATAGAAGCTCGAACATTCAATTTTTGTTTCTATCATAGACCTTATTTAAAATCCAGGTTGGACCAGGCGCAGTGGCTCATGCCTGTAATCTCAGCACTTTGGGAGGCCGAGGTGGGCGGATCACAGGGTCAGGAGATGGAGACTATCCTGGCTAACACAGTGAAACCCCGTCTCTACTAAAAATACAAAAATTAGCCGGGTGTGGTGGCACGTGCCTGTAGTCCCAGCTACTTGGGAGGCTGAGGCAGGAGAATCGCTTGAACCTGGGAGGCAGACGTTGCAGTGAGCTGAGATCGTGCCGCTGCACTCCAGCCTGGGCGACAGAGGGAGACCCCGTCTCGAAAAATAAAAAATAAAAATAAAATAAAATCCAGGTTGACACAAGCATGTGGACCTAAGTGGAAGAAGTATACCTAATAATACCATTTCTCTCAATAAACATTGTTGTGGGTTGAATTCCATCTCCCAAAGAGATATGGCAAAGTCCCAATCCCCAGTACCTGTGAATGTGACCTTGTTTGGAAATAGAATCTTTACAGATGTTATCAAGTTAAAATGGGGTTATACTGGATTCGTGTGGGCCCTGGTCCAGTGACGGGGGTCATTATAAGAGAAGGGAGGGAGACACAGAGACACACACAGAGGAAAAACAGCCATGTGAAGACGGAGGCAGAAACTGGAGCGATGGGTCTACAAGCCAAGGAACACCAAGGACTGCTAGCAACCACGAAAAACTACAAAGAGGCGAGAAAATACTTTTCCCTAGAAGCTTCAGAGGGGGCATGGCCCTATCAGCACTGATTTTAGATTTTTGCTCTTCAAAACTGTGACACGATAAATTTCTGTTTTTTTTTTTTTTTAAGCCATCCAGTTTATAGTAAATTTGTCACAACAGCCCTAGGAAACTAATGCCAAGACTATCCTGGGCGAACTAAAGAAGCCAGGAAAAAATAGCCCCTCACTTTCTAGTTCCTTGCTCGCTCTTCTTGCTACATAGTCAAAAAAAGAAGAGCAGGGAAGGTAACCAGGGGTCTCAGCAACAGGGATTGCAGGAAAGTGTGCCCATTCAGCAGAGTCATATGTGGGGACAGAGGTTTGCAGGGCTCTGGTCACTCTCAAGAAGTAGAAATTTACATAAAAGGATTGCAATAAATTTCATCCCAGATCAGCATTGGTCATCAGAGTTTTCCCAAATGGTAAACAAAACAAAACAAAACAAAACAAAACAAAACAAGCAATCCTGACAAAATAGCAAGAACACACTGTTCAAGTTCCCATTTCACATAGTAGATTTTCTTAAAGCAAGGCACCCTTGAACTGAAACATCCCATGGACCAGGAAGTCTCCTCTGGAAACCTAAGCCCAAATGGCCAAGACTGAAAAGAAAACTCCAGGGTCTGTGGCCTTCTGAGTGAATAATTCTCCTCCTCTGCCTTACGGGCTCTTCAGCTGCCTCCATTAACCTTAAGTTTCAGGCAGAGCCCAGCTGTCCCCAGTGGTGATGGGGCAATGTCTCTAGGGGGACCACTGTGCAGGCCATTCAGAGCACTTAAACAGCCCTATCAGAGCAGCTCCTGGACCAAACACAAGCGTTCCCATCTGTGTTTGCCTTCCTCCACTCTTGTTTTCAGGCCTAGGGAGGGTGGTATCTGTCCAGAGGCTCCTGGGTTATGGCTGTATTTAAATTCCTGGTTCAAAACCTCATCCACCTCTCTCAAATTTGACAATTGTTTAAGTATTATTGCTTGACTGGATGCAGATGTTCGGCTCATCTTTTGTTGGGAGGAGTACTTCTTTAGAAGAAGTGGGAAAATTGGCTTTTTTCTTCTTTTTTTTTCAGACACATATTTTATCTTTATGTTTGTATCAAGGGCTGCCAAGAGATGCATCTGGTCCCCAAATCAAGAATCTCACACTCCTCCTCCCAACTCACAGCTTTCCAAGTGTCTTTCTTTGTGATCTCTGCCCAAGCAAGCTGTCGGCAGAGCTCAATGGACAGATGACCAACACCTCCTGAAAGAAAGCAGAGCCTGTTCTCATCAATGCCAGGAAGAACAGCACTGATGGTATTTTTAATGTCATCTCCTGCCTTTTACCTTTTTTATACAACTCATTTTCTGATTAATATTTTCAGCAGCTAGAGCAAATGCCAGTTTAATTACATTTCCACACCATCCCCCCTTTATCCAATTAGTGGGTTCACTGGCTCCTCAACAACCTTCAGCGTCTGCGTTTTCAGTGAATGCTCAGTTGCTTTTGGTCTCGCTAAAAAAAATCTGTTACATATTAAGTTATAATAAGATATAGGCAATTATAGTAGCAGCAGGACAAATAGATTTGTATGGTTCATTACAAGGGATTTCTGGAACACACGTAGTGTAAATAACCAGTTTCTGGGGCAAAGCATATTTTGGAGGAAAATATTTTAAAAAAAAGATTGGAGGGGAAGAGGCCATTATTAGTTATGATAAGAAAGCTCTGAATGTAAAGAAATCCTACCAGTTCAGTAGCTCTCTGTTATTTCAACACATGAACCAGAAACAGAAATAAATGATGAAGGGACTTTCCATGGAAAATGGGTGGTGATCTGTTTTTCATATTTAGAAAGAAAGAGTAAATAATACCATTGTCATTGCCTTAGAGGAGACTGAACAAACAGGAAAACTAACCCGAAGGGAGCATCTGATATGTGATAAGCCATGTGCCCACACTTTGCCATTTGCACACATTACCTCCTTTAAATCTCATGACAACCCTGGGAGATATTAGGGTGAGATATTGGAATGACAATTTCATAGAATTCACCCTAATAGCTATTGTTTTATAAAGGAGAATACTGAGGCTCATGAAGTTGGTAACTGCTCAGGGCCACCCAGCTAGTAAGTGGCTGAGTCAGAAATACATTATGGGTCTTTCTGGCTCCACAGACAGTGCTATTTCCAAGATACTACTCTAGGCCAAGAGACTCTTCTAGGGTCAATACATGAATAAAGTAAAAGAGGAGCCTTCCTGCCTGCAACAATTTCAGAAATGTCAGAGAAGTTCCTCTCCTAAATTAATTAATATATTGGCTGATGAACATCACTCAATATATGTTAGATTATGCATCATTCTAGCAGATCTTAGTAATGAAGTAAAGGAATGGCATTCCACTTCAAAGGAAAGAAAGGGGCTTCCATAATGGGAATGAAAAGATATCAAAAGAAATGATAGATTAGGGAAAGCAAGATTGCTTGAATTTACAATTTTTTTCTAAGTAGACCCAAAGCTGGTTGACCTTAATGACTCAGTTCTGCCTCAAGGATGTAATTTTTTAAAAATCTGACATTGGGAAATATATCTTCTTCTTTACTATACTTAAGAAAAATACTACTTCCTAAGAGCTGCACCTGAACAAAACCTTGAGAAATCTTGCTCTTCCTGTCACCCAACTTATCTGTAAGCCATAAGCATTATTGTTTTTATCTTAAAAAAAAAAACTTCCAGGGAGGTGGTTCTTCAGCACTCTTCAACGTTCCATATGGAGAACTATTTTTCAACCAATACCACTCTGCAGAATCCATTTTATGACTCCCAGGATAAATGCACGGCATTTTGCCTAATTCTTCGGCCCACATTGGAAAGTTGGGTTGAAAAATCCCATATAAGTAAATACTCCATGAGTTTACACAGGCTGAAGTCACTAAGCTCAGAATATTATCCAGCTCCCCAGAGAGCCTACTGCAGCATGTGAACATGACTTTAAAGAGATGTGCCAAGATGCTGACCTCTTTCCCTTTGAGAAACAAGGGCTGGAGTGGAAGATTCTGAGCCAATGCTGGTCACTGGGAGGGGTAGAGAGTTGGGCTGAGTGAAACTTGCATTCAATCTTAGAAGCAGGTCAGCTGGATGCAGATGCCAGCAGCCAACCTAGCAGCAGAAATCTGGCTGTTGAATTCTCAGGTGGTGAGCATGGGGGTTGGTGGTGTCAACATGAGCCCACCTGCTATCTTTTGAGCTCCGCGTGTCCACTTTCACTGGCTCCCAAGTTGCCTCTTCCTCCCAGGGAAGCAGTGCAGTGAAGTGAGGAGTGCTGGATTTGGAGTACTGAGAGGTGAGTTTTGTAGGTCTCTGCCTTTACATACTTACAAAATTTTTTATCAATCCATTTCTAAAGTCTTTGTTTCCTCATCTCTAAAGTAAGGGGTCCAGAATTTATAACCCATTCTCCTTTCAAGCACTGAGATACATGAGTGTATTCTCTGAGTCATGGACAACAAAGGCCAAGGTTAAATTGCAGGATTCATAGAGTCTATTCTAATAGAACTCATATGTGGCAGAATTTAAAAAGCTGCAAACTGGACATCAGACATAATAAGACAGAGGGACTCAAACGTACCTCTCTGGACTCCTGGTCCCTTTAGAGTTGCACTACTTTATTATCAAATCCTATGGGAAAGAGCAAAGGAAAAATAATTTATATGAGACATGTCTCCTAGAGGGACCTCCCTACCCATGGTTGTATTGAGAAGGCAAATCTGGGTCGCTATGTTGAATGCTGTTGGGCCCCACCCAGATCTAGCCATAACTGATGGGACGGGGTCTGAGAGCAATCCACGTGCTGTCCAGCGAATCTCAGACCAAGCGGAGTCCCCCATCAAGAATTTAAAATTTGAGAACTGGATGATTAAGCCAGTAAGAGTAGGGGCAGGAACTGAAACCGTATCCTGGAAAAGTGTCTAGAGAGTCCAGGGGCAATTGTCAGGGTGGATCATGAGTAAATTAAAGCTATGAGGGAGCATAAACTATGGGTGAGAAAAGGAGTGGTCCTGTGGTACCAGAGATGGCCCTCCCAGTCCACCAGTCCTCTTGGCATTCATGCCCTTTCATAGTCTTCTCACTTTGAATTGGGACTGACCCTGCAACCGGTCAAACATGGTGGAAATAACAGAGCATGGTTTTCAAAAACAGGCCGTAAAAAGCCTTGCAGCTTCCACCTGGGTATCTTGGGATGTTCTCTTAGAACCCAGCTGCCATGCCAAGAGAAATCCAAGCCACATGGAGAGGACACAGTTACTGGAATTGGCAGCCTCAGCTAAACTCCTAGCCAGCAGCCATGTGAGTGGGCCACCTTGCAAGTCTAGCTAGGTTCAGCCTTCGGATCAATCTAGCCCCAGCTGCCACCTGATTGCAACTACAAGAAACACCTTGAGAAAGAACTAGAGAGTGCAGTCAACCCACAGAGGCATGAGAAATAGTGATCACTGTTCTTTTGAGCCACTCCATCTGGGAGTGGTTTGTGGCATAGCAACAGGACCATAGAGAAGGAATCACCGTAAATATTAGGTTGGTGCAAAAGTAACTGTGGTTTTTGCAATTACTTTTCATGGTAAAAACTACGCTTATTTTTGCACCAACCTAATATATATACCTACTATATACTCAGAAAATTAAAAAAAATTTTTTTGAGACAGAGTCTCACTCTGTCACCCAGGCTGGAGTGCAGTGGCATGATCTTGGCTCACTGCAACCTCCACCTCCTGGGTTCAAGTGATTCTCCTGCCTCAGCCTCCCAAGTAGCTGGGATTACAGGCGCCCGCCACCACACCCAGCTAATTTTTGTATTTTTGGTAGAGATGGGGTTTCACCATCTTGGCCAGACTGGTCTTGAACTCCTGACCTTGTGATCCACCTACCTCGGCCTTCCAAAGTGCTGGGATTACAGGTGTGATTCACTGCGCCCGGCCAAAAAAACGTTTTTTTTTTTTTTTAAAAAAGAGACGATATTGGATAGATGGAGAGAAGACACTCTCCAAGACAGATATTGGTGCCCAAGATTTCTAGCCCTCAACAGAACCATATCTATCTTTAAAACAGCATTCTTTTATTTGAAGCAATTTGAGGGGATCTCCTTTCCTTATTACATAAACAAACCAACTAAAGTCCAACTGGAACAAGACAGAAATAGAAACCTAGTGAGTAGAGAGTCTAGGACAGAGGTTTCCGGAAGCTAGTCTATGAATAATTACTTGCACTAACAAGGTTTTTACAATTCTGTAATGTAATAAGAAATATAAAAACAATGTAAGAATTTATGTTCATGAACCTAACTCTATTCACACTAATAAAGGCAGCCTGTAAAATGATCTACTCTGAGAGTCTGAAATATGAAGCAGAAGAGCATCAGATCCCCAGCACCAAGTGTTACTCATCAGATTCCTGGTCATCAGGAGATGAAGACATTTATGTCTCTCCCTGCCTCTCCTCCCTCTATCTTCCCTTTTCTCCCTGTAAGCTCCAGAAATGCAATGTCTGAGAATTGCTTTTACCTCCCCTTCCTGGTCAGCCTGTACTGTGCTTAGGGAAGAACTCTCACTTCCGCTATGTCATGTCCTTCTTCCTCTCTACCCCAGAACCATGGCTAGGCATCAATAGCGATGGCAAAAGAAGGAAAAACAAATATTGGGGAAAGGGAGAGTATGCATAGCTTTTATCAGAGTCAATAAAAGAAGCCCCCAGTATGACAGGTGGAGAATCTATTATTTCTCAATGCCTTGGCCTTGTTCTAAACTTAGCTAGTTAACCTATATTTGAATAAGATAAATAGATATCTGTTAAACAAGATGCCCTCTCCTGTCTAGCTCCTCCAACACTTCACATGGTGTACATTACTGGAACTCAGGTAGTTTAACGGCTCTTGCTGTTCACAAAGACAAAAGAACAGTCCTTCCACAGGCTCCACCTCGTCCAAGGTTACAGAGAACCTGGGGCTGGGGCCCATGGCGTTCCTTGCCAGCCTTCTCTTAGGTAGGAGATCAAAGCCTGGGCAGACAGCCCGCCGACCCTGATTTGCATCATGAAAGTCACCTGTCCAGCACTGCCCCAGAGGCAAAGAGATCAAAGCTGGGAGGGCAGCTGGGAGCAGGGAGGAAATAAAATATTGATTTAATGAGATGCATGGTAATTCTCCTCCATCCACCTTCTCAGTAATGAAAGTGAGGCTGTGAAGTGACCGTTATCCGTGCTCCTTTCATGAACCCACATTATGGCTCCCACTTGCCCTGCCATATGGGCCTCATGCAGCCTTTCCCAGAAAAAGAAAAACAGGAGGGAAAAGACTGAGAGAGGCCATGCAATCAGATGGTTTCCCAAGCACCTCCACCACCTTGGTGAAAGTATGCCATAAGGAGGTGTGTTCTGAACTGTTTCAGTCCCAGTTCAAAAATAATTACATGCAGAAACTCAAAATCTAAAACAGATAAAAGAGCATCTGCTCAAAAAGACATGGGGGAAGGGTACTCTAGAGCCCCCGATGCTTCTTCTCTAGTAACTGAAGAAGCCACAGAGGACAAACGGAAAATGACTTTGCTAACTTTGAGAATTTCTATTGCTGAAGTGCTCTGAAGTTTACCATACTCGAGCTGGGCTTCAATGAATGGGTTGAGGGTGGGCAGAGATGAGAATAAGAAGGCATGTCAAGCTTGGTGACAAGCTGAGATCTTAAAGCAGCAGACAAAACTCAAGTAATGGGCATATTTTCTGGCTGGAAAGGCAAAGCGGGGCAGAGACATATTGATTTCGAGGTCTTGGGGGAATTCTCCGTCTGAAACTCCTGCCGAAGATGACGTCACTGACCTTCATCAGAGGCCGGGCCCTGGGGAGCTGTGGCTCACCACAGAAGCAGCTACAGTTTCTGTGTAAGAGGAGCCAAAGCCCTTTTGGCCCTGGCTGCAGAGTGTGGGCGGGCAACGGAGGATTTAAGGATTAAGTGGTGAAAATGTTAAGTGAGCACGGGCTCCTTATTCATTGTCTAGATTTTAACATCTTTCAGCTTTACTCCAATACCCAAGAAGGACCGTTTATGTGTTTGTTCACCATATTTCTTAAAATATGATTAAGTTTGTCTTTAAAAAAACTGGCCTCTCTCCCCAGGACAGTTACCCTGGTGCCATTTGGAATCTGGTCAATCTGGTTTCCAACTGAATTCAACTTGCCTCAGCTACCGTGAACTTCTTACTGGTCCCCAGCCATGTCAGGCCCTAAATGAAGGGTGCTTCATCCTTTATCCTGTATATCCACAACATCCTCTTCACAGATGGTCTTTCCATCTTTTTTAAAGCAAAGTACTGCCATCAACAACAGGGGATTTGGGATTCTGGGTTCAAATTCCGGCTCTAGGATTTACTGGTTATGTGACTTTGGGAAGGTCATTGAAATTCTCTGAGCCTCAGCTTCTGTATTTATAAAATAAAGTCAGGATGAAAAGAGACAACCGATATGCAGCTACCTCTGTGCCCAGCAAGAGCATGTGCTCGTGAAGAGTTGCCGTTTGCCTGGCAAACTCCAACACCATGCTTCAACATGGAGCTAGCTCTGGGGAAACAAGCCCTGAGAATCGCCAGTGACTGGGGGCTCACTTCTTCCCAAGCCAGTCTCTGCATGGTTGATAGAAAGTTGCCATCGCATTGCAGCAAAACTGACTTCCACCAGCAGATGCCAAGAAATGAGCACGCCCCACTTCTGTCACACTGTTTAGGGGAGATAGACCATCTGCTGCCCCAGCGTGCCTGACTCCCGCCTAAGGAGTCACAGTGGAGCCAGGAGGATGAAATTTGCCTCTTCGAGGTTCTATGTGGATCCAAACAGGAAGAGAAAGTCACTGAAGATCTCCTTTTTCACTATCTCTGAATCCAACCATCTCATCTCCAGTAATGCAGCAGCCCAATGATTTTCAAGCCCAGTTATTTCTGACACCTTTCATCTAGGCCCAAATGTCCTTTCTTTGCCAAGAATCCACCCAAAACATCTGGAGCTCTGAATGTAAAGCAGGTATATTGAATGCTAGAATCTAATTAAGGAAGGAGAAAAAAAGAACCCTTAAAGATAGCCTCAACACTGGCTGTGATCCAGAAGCCTGATGGGCTTATACTTGTGGGGCCTCAGGGTGATGGAGTAGAATGTTCCAGTGGGCAGGATGTAGACAGTAAGAGAAGTGGAGTCTGCAACATTCGGGGTGTCTGTCCCCAAACCCAAGCCCAGCGAGGGGAAGAGATGGAATCTCCATGGTATTAAACTACACAAAAGCGAAAGAAGAGACCAAAATAGTCTGATAGAGATTTAAAACAAGACGGCCCTGCAAATATGTCTCAGTCAGAAGAATTTTCTTGGCTTCTGCTACTTCTCACGGCTCCCTAGGGGATCCCGCATTTTCAGCAGACTATCAGCCCCAAAACACATAGACCACACAAAGATATCATTCATTCATTCATTCATTCACTCACTCACAAATCTGTATTGCAGGTCGAGTACACTCCAGACACTGCTCTAAGGCACATTTAGACACAGTCAAGAAAACAGATGACAGTTCCTGCCCTCATGGAGTTTACATTCTAGTGAGGCATTCTTGTCTGGCTAATGCGGAACACATCATTGAGATTCAAGGCCAGGATTCATAAACCCAATGCATCCAGGGTCTGGATAGGGAAAAGCCATGGGCAGAGTGATCCAGTTGCAAGGCAATAGGGAAAGGTGTGGACTGTGGGGACCAGAAATGTCATACCTCATCTAAAGGAGGAAGCTGCTGTTTGGTTCCAGGCCATTGACTTCACAAAAGAATATAATGTCGTTGCTTCCAGATTTTCTGGTTTTTCAGTAGAAGTAAAAAATCTAGAATTCTGTGAAATTCTCTGATTTTTAAAACCTGGAACAAATCAAACTAACCATATGTGACAGGCAGTTCCCATTTGAGAGACATCTGCTTGTGACTCTCACTCTTGATGTCCAGTAGGGATTGGTGGGCATCGAGGGATTGAGTTGATCAATTACAAAACCTGGATCAGGAAGACACGGTCTCAAAGCAGCTTCACCCTTTGCTACCAGTGACTTTTTAAAGGCAGGTCATTTGGACTCCTGAGTCCCCATTTTTTTATCTGTAAAACAGGAATAAAATCATAGAATTGTTATTCATTACAGGGTTCTGGCAGGAAGCAGATGCACATTTAAAGGTTTCAAGTGAAGGAGTTTAATTGTTCTATTGACAGAGGCATACACAGAGGTCAGTGGGGAATGCCTAAGAGCTGATGAAACACTCTGGGACTAGAAATACCAGGGAGTCATTACTACCCCTGGCCTGAAGGAGTAAAGGGAGAAAAAGATCCCAGATTCTGGGGAGAGACACAGCTGTGGATGAAGGGCACTCAGCAGGAGCTGTGGTCCTAAAGGGATGCCAATCCTCCCAGTGTTGAGGGAATAATACCCCTACCTGACAGTCTCTCCTTCTAATCTCCTGCTGCTGCCTCCTATTGGCCCTACCAATCTAGAAGCCAGAAGGCAAGAGAGCTTGGGTGGTGTAGTCTGCAGAGCTCAGTCTCGCAGGGCACAGGCCAGGGTGAAAAAGAGCAGAGCATGGGGCTCTGGAAGAGCACACGGTTGTCCTTTACATCTCCTTTCAGTTGAGTATGCACCAACCCTCTTTCTCACTCTCTCAGCATCCTGGGGGGAAATAGTCTGGTGGAGTCCTCTCCACTCTACCTCAAAAATGCTCATGACTTTGAACTTGTCAAGCAAACTGAGAAGTGCTCAAAGGGTGATTTTCTGGGAAAGGCTAGGGCATCCACACTAGGTTCCCCATGGAAGGGCTGGGCTCTACACAAACCTCAGAGCTAAAGTCATGGTTGGTCCAAATGATTAATTATGAGGACTCCTCTTCATTACAGGTCACCAGCATAGGAGGCCAAAAAAGAATCGAGTGAGGGAAAGAGCCCACTCAAAGTGAGGAGCGGAAGGCAAGGGAGTGATGGGAGGTAGGCTGACCTTCTCTATTGCCACCTTGGACTGGGAGTGGAGGGCTAAGAAAAAGGGTGATCCAGAAAAGCTAAACCTCAAGCAACACATGTGTTAGGCTGCAAGTAACTGAAAACTCACTGCTGTAACCAAACAAATCCAGAGGTTAGCGCAGTGATCAGCGTGGCTTGAATAGATCTGTGCAACTATGGCTGTGGGTCCTGCTTTCTTTCACATGAGGCTTCCTCCTCTGGCTCATCATGTGAGGGCTGCCGCAATCTCAGGACTACCATTCAGACATGACAGTATCTAGAGGGAAGAAAAAATTTAGCTTATGATAGCTCAGAAAATCACACTCTTTTTCAGATGCATCCTTGAATCAATTCCTTTAAGGAAATACCACGTGATGATTGCCTTACATCTGGTTACAATAAACAATTTCTATAGCAACGAGGGTGGGTGTGATTTCTCTGATAGAGTGACAATTCTCTCAATTCTCTCCTGGCTGGTACATAATTAGCACTATTTAGATATATAGGAGAGAAAATAATTCATTACCTACAACGGATGTCTGGGGGCATTTAGACTTAATGCTCTTGATGAACCCCATCAAAAACAATAATCAAATTTCAGTCCTTTTTAAAAGCAAAGGTTTATTTCTCATTTATGCAAAGTGTCCAGTGAGGGATGACGGGGAGTTTTCTTTGCCCCAAGTCTCCTTCCCTAGAGACCCAGGCACATAGAGCTTCCACCATCCAGAATGTCCCTGGTTGTCCTGGCAGGAGGGCAAAAACTAATTTTCACCTGGCCACGTAAGCTTCCATCTGAAAGTGACATATGTCAATTTCAATCAGTGGAATTTTAGTGACCAAAGCAAGTCACACAGGCACTTCTAACTTCAAGGCAGTAGAGCAGTGTAATTTTACATTATGCCTAAAAGGAGGAGAAAGCAAGTTAGTAGTGCATATTAAGGAACTAAAGGGAAGTTTATATGCTTCTTATGTCAAACCCTCAGGAAGTAGAAACTCAGAAAATTATTTATGTACAAACATGTATATTGAAGCACTGCATATACAAACAAAAAATAAAAACAGAAACTATCAGAACATCCAACAGTAGGTCCTAAAATATTTATTCTTAAATAAATCAGTCTAGCCATAGGATAGATAATTTTCTCGTGTTCTAAAGTGTTGCTTTTGAAGACTGTTTAATGATACAGGAAAATTCTCACAATAAGTTAAAGTGAAGTAAAGAATAAAGAATTGCACTGTTTTATTAATATTAATATAAAAGTAAACTACCAAGAAAACAAAGGAAACATACTAAAATATTAATGATGGCTATCTCTACATTAACGTTATTGTTTTCTTTGTACTTTTCTATATTTCTTTAGTTCTTTATGCAGATGAGTAAATTTTTAAATAATCAATTTAAGAAGATTATTTAACATAGAAATACATGGATGTTTATCACAGCAATTTTTTAATAGCAAAAATTGTAAACATCTAAAATCTACAGGAGGGAGTTGGTAAAAAATTATAGTTCAGTCAAATAATAGATATGATGAAGCATTTAAAAATTAAGATCTATTTGATCTACTATGGAACATTTGCTAAGATATATTAAGTGAAAAAACATGGTGCAGAAAAGTGGGTATAGTATACTGCCATGTATTTAAACGTGTATGCATACACACATTTTTGAAGAGAATGCACAAATACTGCTAAAAGTAGTGCCTTTGGGTGGGGAAAACTAAGAGACTGAAGAAATGACTCATAGCTGTCTGTGGAAGGATGACTTTCAATTTTAAGTCCTTTACATTATTTGATTTTTTTAACCCTGTGTGTGTATTATTTATCTTGAGTTCTATTTTAGAAAAAAATTATAAACAAATAAATAAATCAGATGCTGGCTCTGGCAGATATGTCATAACTGCTGGCTTCCTTCCCTGCCCTTTTCCTGTCTTTAGGCTATTTCACTCAATGCCTCAGCCCTAGGCTGGACCGTAGCTACAGTTTAACAAGGCTTAGGGATTGAAAATGAACTTCATTGATCTGTCTGCCATTCTGAACACAAATAACAAAGGGTCCCCCAAAGCTGTCTGACTCAGGTATAGGGAATACCAGTCATCTTTTCACCTGGGCTACAGGCAGCTGACACTTTTCCCATGGACCCATGAGCTAAAAACACAAAGGCCTCCACACGGCTGAGAGTCAACATTTCCTGCAAATAGTTGACATTGTGAGCCCATGCCTTTGTGTCTGCTCAGAACCATTTAATTCTTGGGAGTTGCTTATATTCATAGATATTGAACTGGACCAATCACTGTGGATAACTTCAGGGTCAAACTTTCTGAAGAAAGAGCGGCACCAATACTGATACAGGAAATCCAGCTCAGCTCCCAGCTCCCTGGAGCAAGGCATTAGAGAATGGCTTCTTGCAGTTCCATGTCCCAGGACAAATCTGGTGACAGGACAGTCAAGAGTAGAAGAGATTTTGCACCTTAACTTTGTTCTGAAATTAGGCTCTGTAGTTCCCTCCTTCCCATCTCCACTGGGAATGGGCTGTGGTAAGTGTTACTTATTCATGCAGCAAATCCCTGGTCCAGGTACTGGGGATACATTAGTAAAGAGATCCAAGTAGGAAACAACTCTGCTTACAAATTATAAATAAAATTTAAATATATAGGATGACACAAGTGCTATGGAGAAAAATTAAGCAGGGATGTGGACAGAAGGTGCAGAAAGAGGCCTCACTCCAAAGCTGAAGCTCTGGTAAAAATCCGAGGGCAGCAGAGAGGGCCTGTGTGGATATGGGGGATGCGTGTTTTGGGAGAAGTGGCTGAGTTTTACCCCTAGTTTGGCAGAAGGTAGAAGTAGTCAGCCAGTGGAGGAGCAGAAATAATGTTTCAATATTTCTGCAATAAAATGTTTTAAAATTTTAAAAGATCTGAATAGTTATGAGAAATAATATAAATGTTCAGCAGCAGTTATATCATGGTATAAGCATGAAGTAGACTATAATCTAGTCACTAACAACCCTGGATTTGCAAGAATATTCAACAAGGTAGGATAATACACTCAAAGTAAAACGTTGAGTGGGAAAGGCAGAATGCAAAATTATCATCACATTTGTCACGCTCACTGTAGTAACCTAGTGTGGCACCCAGAACAGTGGTTGGTACATAGTGGATATGCAATCAATAGTGATAAATAGCTGTTGATTAAGTTAATTGCTGAGCATAAGCATGGTGGAAAAATAACTTGAAGAAAATGCATCAAATTATTAACAGTGGTTGGCCCGCAGTGATGGAATTCTTGATAATTTTCATTGGTGTATTTTAAAGCTTCCCAGATGATTCCAATATGAAGCCAGGGTTGGAAATGACTGTTTCACGCATGTCCGATTTTATCATCTGAGGTATATATTTCAATCCTCCATGCATAGATAAGGAACTGAAGTTCAAAGAAGTGAGGGTCAGCTTGCCCAAGGCCATAAGGTAGGCAGTGAGATAGCAGGTGATCTAGCCCCAAACCTTATGGAACTCACTTAGCCTGTTATTTTTACTTGAAACAGCTGATACCCAAGGAAAGCTCTGGGAGGACTTCCCCAAGGTACAGACTGGTCACTGGTGAATCAGCACTGAACCTGAAGTTCCTGCACACTGTTTGGGATTCTTTTCAGACACCTCGTGCTGTTGAGACAGGGAGAGCAGATGCCAAAAAAACACTCACAACTGTGACAGGGAGTTTCACCTCTGACCAAGCTCAGTCAGAATTCCAGGTTTGGCTCCATCTAGTCCTACCTTAGTGAGAATGCAGAGGCTTCCCTCTCATGCCAGAAGCTGGCCTCTAAGAGTGCAGTGTCCACCCTTCTCTTCAGGATACATGAGAATCCTGGAAGCCCATTAAACAAGGGTTGTCTGCATGGGGTGCTTGAATGGAGGCCAGGCAACGTCTTAAGCACAATTATTACTTGATTATGGGGACTATCTGGCTGATGATTGGTCATTCTCACTGGGTGACAGTGACAAAGATAAATGTGTGCTACCTTGGCTGCTATTTAACTCTGGTAATGAGTAGTTTCTGCTGTGCTGGAAGCTCCTAGTTCATCATTCTCTAACTGTGGGGTCTCCCTCGTTTTTCCTCAACCCAACTGCCTTTAGTCTTAAGGTAGGAAAACTGATCTAAAGGTATCCGCTAGAAACTTCCTTCCATCTCACCTTTTGGAAACATATAGTATGGATTTTTGTGGCCTTTGCTTCTTGTTTCTGCAGTGGGTGACTCAGGCCTTGTGACAGAAACAAGGAGGAGGATGGAGGAGCCTTCAGAGTTATACTCCTCTTGTCTTATTGACTCAAATGTAAAGAGGAAACCAAGATGACTGGCAAAGCAATACCTCCCTGTGACAAAGGCAACAGACCAAGAACCTCAAGGTAGTTTTTAGAATGCTTCTTTTTACCCCTGGGTGATATATGTGAAAGAAAACTGAGTATTATCAATATTATTGCAACTATTATCTACTGTAGTCTATTACATTAAAGCTTAAAATAAATCTGTCCAGAAGCCTGCCCCTCCAACAATTGATTTCCTTTTCAGGCAAGCCAAAGAATTCCCTTGGAAGGATAAAACTACCAGGCAGTCTGAGCTGGATGGAACACGCTGGTGCAAATGCAAAAGGTCACCGTTGGACTTGGCCAAGCTAGTAAATGTCAATAAGCTGGAGCTCCTTGCAACTTCAGCTTCTGCATGTCGGGCAGTGCACCTCACCATCAGGCCTAGGTCCCCACCTCTGCAGCCCACACTGACCCAGCTTGTCCCAATGAGAGACCCCTTCTGAATTGCTCACATGGCAACCTATCCATCCAGAGTTCTCAACATAACAAAAGCCCTGGCCAGGCCTTTTTGCAAGCTAGCCTTTTTCTGCATATAACCATTTACAGATTTGAGTCTCTCCCTTCTTGATACAAAGAAAAACAATAACAGAGAGGCTCATGAAATTGCAAAATCATGGAACACAATTCTCTGTACCCTTTCTACAGGCACACCCTCTCAGCTCCATGAAGGAGCCCAATTCTTCATTGTTCCCTGGGCTTTTTGCCAAGAAGTGAACTTTAAAGAAATAAGATCATAAAGATCCACATATCAACAAGTCCATAGAAGCCCCTGGGAATCTCATTGGAATGGGAGGCCTAACATATCCTAGACATTAACTTCCCCAGGCCCACTGCATTGGCTCAAGCCAGTTGAGAACTTGGCTTTCTACTAAAATATATGCCTTCCTGGGAAAGGTTCTGTTCCTGGTTCGGTATCAGCATCTCTGGGAATCTGTACTGTGTATGCAGATTGTCTGCATTCAAATCCAGGTTCCAGCACTTATTAATTAGGGGAAGTCAGGAATGTTCACCTAACTTCCTTCGCCCTCAGTTTCTCCATCAGTAAAATGGAAGATAGTAATATCTATCTTATAGGGTGTTGTAGGTAAATGTACTTATTCTATTCCTTAAAAGTAGGATCTGATCAGGAACTGTACTTAGGCAGAACAGGATCCTTCTGGGGAAAAGCAATGAAGAAGAAGGTAGAAAAGGATACATTAAAAAAAAAGAAAAGCTGCGGATACTGAAATTGAAAGGCCATCTTCAAATGGTGCCCCTGGGATCAGCTGCCGACAAGTGCACAGGCCCAGGTAGTGATAGGGACACAGGTACCAGTGGAGGATAGAGCACTGGCAAGGTGCCAGGGAAAGCATGAGTGGCCTAAACAATGCTCTGCAGCTTTAAGGGGTTCAATGTACATTAACATTATGAACGTAATGAATGCTGCTATTAAAAATTTGGAAGAATACAAATAAAAGTTTTGTAAATCAATACTTCTACTATCCACTGATCATTTTGATGTATTTCATTCCAGTCTTTTCTGCCACGCATAACTTATAATATTCATTTTGTCGCACTTTATATCCAATTTTAACCATATTGGAGTCATATTTTAAACTAGTTTTTCCCACTTAATACAGCTTGAGCACTTTTCCCTCATTAAAGATGGCTTCTAAGTGCTATATTATATTTCATCATATGGATTCATTTATCCAATTCACTGTAAACATTTAGGCTGTTTCTAATTTTTTATTATTGCAAATCGTACAGCATTGAGCATCTATGTACATAAATCTTTATGTGCACATCTGATAACTTCCTCAGGATAAATTCCTAGAAGTGGAATTACTGGATCAAGAGTTATACTCATTTTGAAGGACCTTGATATATATTGCCCTGTTTCTTACTATGAATGTGCACACACAGGTATGGTACAGTCATAATTCAAACACCCTTTCTTCCTACCTCTATTTTCTTGCCTTGGTTAAATCCTTCTCATACTTCCATACTCAGCCTGCCTTACCCTATCTTTCCAGACTCGTTTATGTGTCCCTTTGTCTATAGTTCTGCAGCTCTTGCCCTTCCCTCTTATGTTGCATTTAGCATGCTATGTTGCACTTGCTGACTTACATATACGTCTACCTGGCTGGACTAGAAACACCATACGGGTAGAATAATCTCTATAGTCCTGGCACCCGGTGCAAAATGGATGCTAAGTCCATTTGTGTTGCTATAAAGGAATACCCAAGGCTAGTTAACTTATAAAGACAAGAGACTTACTTGGCTGACAGTTCTGCAGGTATGGCACCAGCGTCTGCTTCTGATGAAAGCTTCTGGCTGCTTCCACTCATAGCAGAAGGAGAAGGGGAACCATTATGTGCAGAGACCGCAGAGATCACATGGCAAAAGAAGAAGCAAGAGGGTGGGGGAGGTGCCAGGATCTTTTTAACAAACAGCTGTCATGGGAGCTAATAGGGTGAGGACTCACTCCCATGAGAATGGCACCAAGTTATTCATGAGGGATCCGCCCCCATGAACCAAACACCTCCCACTAGGCCCCACCTCCCAACATCGCCACCCTGGGGATCAGATTTCAACATGAGGTTCGGAGGTGTCAAACATCCAAACTATAGCAGATGCTCAATGGATTGCTGGAGTAAGTGCAAAGCAAGCATGTGTGTGGGCTGGCACCAGGTAGGAGTGCATATAGTACACAGCTCTGCTTGTGTGAATCGCCTCTGTCATAACCACTCTGGGTAATGTGCTCTGGGGCAATGCTGTCTGTCCTTCCAATGACCTCTGAGTCACTGAAAATGCTGGTCCAGGAATATTATTTCATCTCTCACAGAAGGCTGACCTACCTGCAAGATTGAGGAAAATAACCTAAAGTCTAGTTTAGCAGAAGCCAAGACTCTTAACAATCTTGACTCCTGATCAGAGATGCCAGGAGAAAAGGGCCCTGAATGGCCCACAGCAGGCCATTAACGAGATCACAGATTCTTAACGTGGAAAGGAAACTAAGAGACTACCTTGGATTACAGCTTAGTATACCAAGCCCTAGAGAACTACAGATAGTAATAATTATACCATAGTGGTGGTGTAAGAACTTAAAAAACAAAGAATTTTAAGTCCCTGTAAATATCTGATATGTAATATTTGCTCAACCAATGGGATTCATTCATTCATTCATTCAATTGTCTGTTTAGCTAATATTTACTGAGTGTCTCTTATGTGCCATGGTCCAACAGCTAACATGTGATAGTGCTCACATCTGGTGTAACCTGTTCTGGGAAATGATAAAAAGACAACTGAGATGAAATGGAGCAATATCCTTTTGATGATTGTGGAGTCTGTGTTTTCTCATTAATGGAGGATGCTTCCCTGCCCCAAGCTGAAAAGCTAGCCATTCATTACATTCTACCAGCTGCCACCTACAGCTGGCACAGAAATGTGAGGGGGGCAGCTTGCTGTCCCAGAAAGAGCAGGCACCCCTGAGTCATGCAGACGTGGATCTGAATCTTAGGTCAATCAGTTAGTACTTCTGTGACTGCGGGAAAGTCACTTTGCCTCTCTGGGTCGTGGTTTCCTCATCTGTAGCATGGGGCTATTTGGCATAGATTTGTGGAAAGCAGGCCAGGTGCAGTGGCTCAAGCTTGTAATTCCAGCATTTTGGGAGGCCAAGGTGGGTGACTCACCTGAGGTCAGGAGTTCCAGAGCAGCCTAACCAAAATGGTGAAACCCCATCTCTACTAAAAATACAAAAAATTAGCTGGGCATGGTGGCACATGCCTGTAATCTCAGCTACTTGGGAGGCTGAGGCAGGAGAATCACTTGAACCTGGGAGGTGGAGGTTGCAGTGAACTGAGATCATGCCATTGCACTGAACCCTGGGCAACAAGAGCGAAATTCCATCTCAAAAAAAAAAAGACTTGTGGAAAGAAGAATAATTGCTCCCTAAATATGTCTACACCCTAATCCCCAGAACTTGTGAATATGTTATCTTACATGGCAAAAGGGATGTTGCAGCTGTGTTAGCACTTTGAGGTGAAGATATTATCTTGCGTCACATCCAGGAGGGCCAATCTAGTTACATGAACCTTAAGAGCTGAGAACATTTCCCAGCTGTAGTCCTAGAATGTGGCCATGAAAGCAATTGCAGAGAGACAGCAGCATGAGGAGGACTTGACCCACTGTGGCTGGCTTTGAAGATCAAGGGGCCACAAGACTAGGAATTCAGTCTGTCTCTAGAAGCTGTAAAAGAGAAGGAAATTAGTTCTCCCCTAGAGTCTCCAGTGCATCCCTGCTGATAACCTTGACTTTAGCCCAGTGAGACCTGTGTTGGACTCCTGACCTAAAGATAAATTTGTGTTGTTTTAAGCCACTGACTTAGTTGTAATTTGTTACAGCAGCAATAGAAGACTCATACAATTTTATAAGATTGTTATAAGTTTCAAAAGAGAATATGTGCTTGTCACCTAGGAGGCCTGCTACACATCTTTATTTATGGTCCTCTATGGTTATCCAGGCCGTCAGTGAGCTTATGACAGGCTTTGCCTGCCTGCTTCATGACTACTCTGCCCAGAATAAAGCCTTCATGAAGGAGAGCAGGAAATAATTATTGAAGAGAAATGCTGTTTGTATTCAAATGTCTCAGAATAAGAGAAGCAAAGGAACAGATAAAGAAGAGTCTCTTAATCACAGACGATGGATGTGTGCTTGGCCTCTGCTCTCTGCCTTCCATTTCTCACCATGTCACTGAATCAGCAGTAGCAGCTGGCACAAGCTTCTCTCCCTGTGGCCAACCAAGGGCCTGGCTCACAGCCCCAGCCTCCACCTTTCCCTCCAAGGACACACATCTTCTCCCCTCACCCAACCAGAGGTGGGCTCTGTAATGGCTTTCTTAAGCTTCAGCACACACATGGGCCAATCACCTAGCCCTGGGTTCAGGTTTTGGTGCTGCCATGACTTGGTTATGTGACCTTGGGCAATCATTGTACCTCTTTCTGTCCTGAATTTCCCTCTTGAGAATTAAGGGTAACTCCTTTATATGGTTGGTCAGAGCATGAAAACAGATAAATTTGCTGCTTGCTTAATATAGTGCCTGTCATATAGATGGTGCCAGTAAATGGATTCATTTACCCAAGAATGTAAAAGGAGTACTAAACAAATAGTATGTGTATACACAAGCAAGAAATATATATTACATAAAATATATCTATATTGTTATATATAAATATCATAAATAGAAAATATGGATATATATATATGTATATGAAATGAGACATAAGATCTAGGGCTTATATTTAAATTTTTCACAGTCCAATGGGGACAAGATGGGTAAAACAGGCAATTATAAGATAATGTAGTGAGTGCTCAGACAGGAGAAACTACCAGTATTATGGCTTCCGAGAGGAGAGGCAAGTAAATCCAGTTCAAGTGAAGTTTGGGTGAAGTCACTTCTAAACTGAATCTTTCAGGATTAACAGGGATTGAGTGGGTGAAAGACAAAGAAGTAAATAGTATATGCAGAGGAAACAGCAAGTACAAAGCCCTAAGTCTAGGGAGAATACTAGAAAGAAATCAAGAAATGAACATAATTTAATATTGTAGTGTTGATAGAGAAGAAAGAATAAAATAGGTACCTATCGATGTAATTGTTAGGTATGGGTATGACTATTATTATTAGATGTGTCAGACAAAACACATCTTTACAATATGCATAGTCTAATTTCCTCCTTTATCCACCAAAGAAAATTCTGGTTGCCACCCAACCCTGTCCCTTGCCTTTGCATCCTGAGACTTAATAGCAAGATTGAGGTAATCAGTGAAGCAGAGACACGCTGAAAGAGGAAGGTAATTCACCAGAAGGATAAGAACCTAAGGGGAGAGAAAGATCAGTGGTAAGGGGCAAAGGTAGTCCAGCTCTTGCATTTTTTTAAGAAGTTATATGGGTGGGCATGGTGGCTAATACCTATAATCCCAGTGCTTTGGGAGGCTAAGGCAGGAGGATAGCCTGAGCCCAGGAGTTCAAGACCAGTCTGGGCAACATAGCGAGACTCTGTCTCCAAAAGAATTTTGTTTTTTAATTGGCCAGGCATACTTCCTTGTGCCTGTAGTCCCAGCTACTTGGGAGGCTGAGGTTGGAGGATCATTTGAGCCCAGGAGTTCATTGCTGTAGCAAGCTATGATCTTGCCACTGTACCCCAGCCGGGGCCACAGCATGAGACTCTGTCTGTAAATAAATAATAAAAATTAAAATAAAATAAAATAAATAAAAAGTAAAAAGTTGTAGTAAAGATTCAAATTAGTTTCAACATTTCCAACTGTTCTTTGAATTTGATTCCATGCCAAGAGTGGACTTTGCAGAGTCTGGTTTTAAATAGCTTTCACTTCTATAAATAAATCTGAACCTTCTCTAGCCATACAATTTTTTTTAATTGCTCCTTTAGAGATAGGTTAGAGAAATACCTACCTCTAACCCTTTACTGATGTAGTGTGCCCTACCTGGAATGTTTTCCCTACTTACATAAATCCCTCCCATTCTTTAAGGCCTAGTTCAGGCTCCCCATGGGCTCTGTGAAACCTGCCTCTTTGATGAATCTAATGCATTTGTCTCTGTATCATGGACTTAGTACTTATCTTCCAAAAATCTTCATAAGATCAAAGGAAAACATAGAGGAAAATGCATCACCCATTAAGACTACTGCCCTAAAAAAACAATTATTTACAACCATCCCTTCCAATCCTTTACTGTAGATATATCTAGATGATCAGTAATATCATAATCGCAGTAGAAATTTTGATTTCATCTCCTAACCTTCCGCATTACAATGTTAGTGACTTTTTATGTCTATGTCTAGAGTGCATATCCCTCTATGTTTTTGGCTTTTACATCGCACAGGGCCTTATAAGGTTATAATCTTAAATCCTTAGTAAAAAGCAATATCTCAAATGGAGATAATGCCCAATAAATGTTCAGTGCTCCCTTGAGTAGTTTTTTCTTTTCTTTCAAATCTCCCCAGCAACTTTACAAAGGTCACTGACTCAATCACCTCTAGGAGCCAAGCATATTTTAGAAATGAATCAAACAGTAAGGCGATATGGACAGATTCAGTAATGTGCTGGAATGATTGTTCATCGCTTGCAAGAGCTGGTCATTATCAGGTCATTATTAGCTGGTCATTGTCAAGAACTTTGTGAGCAGTTTAAACAAACCTTTTATTAACTTACCATTAAATAAATTACATTATAAATAAATTATATATATTAAATAAATTATATTATAAATAAATTACATTAAAAACAAAGATAATAAATACTCAAAAGTCATCACTTTCTAATTATTTTACTAAATGTTGCTCTGAAGGTCATTTGTGTCTATTGTATCTGTATAACGGAAATGCTGTAGGATGCTATATAATCCTTCATGTGTCTTCCCAGTTCCTCATTCAGGGATGTCACTTTGGTAGATTAAAGCTGGCTATGGTGGGAGTACACTACACACATTATGGAAACTGGTAAATGCCACGAATCAGGGTGTGGTTTATAGTTTTGTTGATTCTCTAGACTCAAGAGAGTGATGAAGAAAATGTCATGAATGAAGATAAAACTTAAAATTGTCTTATGTGTACAGTTGTTGCATTCCAAACAACACAAAAAAATTGAGAGATGTTCTTCTAGCATTCAAAAACCATCATGTGATTCAGCATAGAAGTTATGTCACTGAAGAACAAGTGAAGTTCTTCGATGCTGGATACAAGACAGGATGCCCAGTTAAATCTGAATTTCAAATAATCAATATTTTTAGTATAAGTATATCCCAAATATTGTTCAGAGCACACTCATACTAAAAATTTAGTTGTTGTTCTCTGCAATTCAAATGTGGAGTTTCCTTTATATTTATTTGCTAAATCTGGCAATCCTAGACATATATCTTTATTGTTTCATTTTCATCTTATTTGTTAACATAAGCAAAAGCATCAGCAGTCATAGTGGAACCATGCTTGTTCGTTAGTTGTAACCAAAGATCATCTGTGGATATAAAAGCTTGATAGCAATCATCAAAATAATTCCATAAGAATCAACTGACTATATGAGATTTGCAATAAAGAGTATTTTATATGGTATCATTTATAAATTTCTTGCAACATATCATTTATATCAGTAAAATGTATAATAAACTTACATGTGTATGCATATGTGTATATATACACACTTTTTCATTTTTGGAGAGTTGGTCATTAAATATTTATCAGCAAACCACTGGAGACAGTGAGAGAGTGGTACACCACCCCTTCAGAATGCATACAAATTCACTTTTCTAAACACTGTTCTTCCAAATCAAACTTTCTCACCTATTGCCTTCCAACTGTTCTTTTGCTGTATCAGACCTAGGACAGGTCAAAGTCAGGGCCCCATTAAGTAATAATGACGAAGCTCACACTGTTGAGAAATCAATCATCTCCAAAGTATCTGAGCACAAACAATTGAAATAAGTTTTCTCTCTGCTTAAAGGCTAAGTTTAAAAATAATAAAGGGAGGAACAGGATAATTCCTCCCTAACCCCCTACCCACCCCCTTTGTGAGCCTAATTCCATCATCTGAACTATTAAACATTCATTCCCATCTCCACCCAATTACCCACCCAAGCTGAGAGGCATCTCTGGGTGCCACCAGGCTCTGACATATGGGACTCATAACCATGAGCAGATAGCATCCGCATTCTTGCCAGAGTAGTGCTACATCTTGGAAAGACTGATGCAGTTGCAAGACTGCCCAGTTATGCTTCTGCTACTATTCTTTCTGACTATGACTAAAGGCCACATGGACAGTGATTAAGGCAGCCATGGGGCCCAAGAGGTCCACGGAATGCAAGAGCTCTTCTCAATTACGGTTAAATGCACGAAGAGCAGGAAGCACATCAGTGAGGCACACCTTTAGGTCGTCCCATCCCCAGAGAGACAGATTGGCAAGGGCAGAAAGGAAGACAGGCTGGGCCTCCAATCCAGATGCCTGGAAAGAGCCAGGGGCTCCAGACAGGCTGGGTTTCCACATTCCAGGGCTTAGCTCCACTCCCACTTGATTCTCATGCCATACACTTGCTTTGTGTTAGCAACAAGAAAGAATCCACAGGCTTTTGAGCAATGCACACTCTGTTGCTTATTTTATGCTCACTCTCTCTTTCTCTCCCCTCCCCTCCCTGTCTTCAGAATGAGCAAAGACACAGTAGAAAAACACGTAAGAACAGAATCTCAAGTTTTAAGTAGGGAAAAGAAATTAGTAGAAGCTTGACCCTAAATGTAGGACATTAAACTTCTTATTTGGGTGTAATTATAATATTGCACATAGTATTAAACACTCCCATGGATATATTCCCAACTCTAAATCTCTGTCCTAGGCCAGCATTTCCCAAAGTGTGTTCAGATAGCTATTTATGCATATTTTACAGAAAAATGGAGGAACAGTTCCACAGTCAAATACGTTTGGAATATTTCTTGTTAAATTTTTAATTAGATGTGTTTGCCGCAGGACTTCTCAGAGACTTCGATATGCAGATGAGCTTTGGGAATCTATTCACTGGAGGGAAGCTCACCAAGTTTCCTAAATTTATTTCAGTGCAGAATCCCTCTTTCATGGAGTATCTTGTAGAACTAGTGTTCTAAAGAAGAGATTTATAAAATGCTACTTAGGCTCTAACTATTTTCAATAGCTTTCCGTTAATCAGTGATCAATTTACCATTCAGATCTCCATGACTTTATTCACCTACTCTCTTCTCTCATCTTCAACTATCAAATGATTTGTCTTTCTTCGAGATCCTTTAGGTGCTCTCAAAGCCCCCCATCATAATTCTCTTCCCTTCTTTCTTTGCTTCCACAAGACTTTCTCTGTGCCAATGCCACCATCATCACCATAAGCTTTGGGAAGGCAGCGGAGCTTGGCGGGGTAGGGGGTGGAGGTGGCCTGGACAAGAAGCCAGTGATTTGGAGTCAAAGGCCAGCCCCACATGACCTTGGTCATGCTACTTTACCTTCTAGAGGCTCAGTTTCCTCTTAACTAAAATGGAATAAATAATATTTTTGTCACAGATCCATTGTGAGGAACTCATGAAAGGGTTTCATGAAAGTACTCTGCTATCATAAAGTGAAACTGAAAAATTATCATTTGCCTCATTTTTCCTAAATTTGTTTTATCATAAGAATCACCTGGGGCACTTACTAAAAAGAGAGATTTCTCTGAGGAATCTGTTTCCATGACTGGGACCTAGAATTTGTAATTTTAACCAGCTTGCCAGGTGGTTAAATCAGAAGAATTTAGAAGGCACTGAATTATCTGAAAGAAATTAGAAATAAATGGTGATTCTGATAGCAAAAGCTACAGACAAGTGGGATATAGTTGACTGGGGAGTGGGAGGAAGGAAGTAAAGCCAAACACTACAGGTCTCCTTTTACTGATTACACCAGGTAGGTGTGTGTATATCCCTTAGTCGGCTAGAGCTTGGTTGGATATTTGAACTTTGTGCAGTAATTCTTGGAGTACACACTTCCGATACTATATTGTGAAGTACCCCACTGGTCAGGATTTCTCTAAAGTGGTCCTGATGACTTCTTCATTTGAATCTTGAGTCTCAAAAGAAATAAATTATAACCTTTGGATCATCATAGAGATCTTCATTCAAGAAATCAATTTCACTGCATTTCTAATTAAGGATTTGCTGAGCCCAAGAAAAGGAACATATCTATGCACCTCCTGGTGCCACATAAGGCATTTATAACTCTGTATATAATTGTTGAGCTCTTTATGAATGACCAAAAGAGAAAAAATGACCCATCTCTGAAATAATCTCTTTGTTTGTGTGTATTCTTTATGCTTTCTCCATCTAAGAGCTGGGATTACTTTGGGAATTTATGTCTTCAACAGAGGAGCAAAGAAATAAAAATGATATTTGCTTTATTAAAAATAGAATCAACACCCCAAACATAAACTCATTATTTATAGAAAATCCCCTTTTTGTCAAACCACCAGCAGAGTCTCTACTGCAGCTGATTTTTTTAAAAAGTTCAAATAAAAGCTGGGAAAATCTTGTAGCCATTAGACCATAATCGGTATGAATCACCAATTTGTTTTTCATGACTTTTTCTGCATTCCTTCCATATTTTGCAGTTTATTTTGTTCAATGTTTTCAGCAACAGCTTTGCCAAACCCCAGAATCGAGAAGTCATCCAAGCAGGGAGTGCGTGTGTCCCACTCTACAAGCTGCTTGCTCAAGTAACAAGGCATACGTTTGACTTATCTCCCTTCTCATTCTTTCCTGTCTGGTTACAGGGACAGGCAGAGAACAATCCAACCTAAACACTGATAGGTAAGGCCTTAAAGAGTTGAGGATGCCCAAGAAAATTCCGAGCATTAGGACCCTTTCTTTTCCAACTACTCAACGTGCATCTTACAGAGACTGAGGCCTTTAAGAAAAAAAGCAAAACCAAAAAACTGCAGTTGTGACCAGTTGGCAGCAGCCACACTGTGGCTTAGTTAGTGCAATAAATAGTTTACTTTAACTTAGCTCCAGCCTACTGAGTCTCTCTCTTCTACTCCTATACACAAACAGTCTACTTTTTATTTACAAATATTACACATCTGCATGTGAAACCACACTCTCTCTTGTTAAATAGATATTTATTTCTCTTTCTCCTAACATGGGGAACTAGTTTTGAAGTAAGTTAATCCTTTCACTGCACTAAATATACTGGTATTTCTGGATCTATCCTAGTGGTGGCAGTAGGATGAGTATCAAGTTTATTCATTCAACCATCCATTCATTAATCCATTTATTCATTTATTTATTGTGTAAATATTATTAAGTGCCTATTCTGTGAGGCACAGGCATTGGTTTAAGTAATGGCAATTAAATACATGAAGTCCCTGCCTTGGTGAAACTGTATGGTCTAATGGGAGAAACAAACATTAAGTGAATGATTATATATATATATTTGTTAAATTTTAATTCTAATAAGAGATGCAAGGAGAATTAAAGGGAGCTATGAAAGTTCATAAAAAGGGAACTAAAGACCATGTATTATATGATTCCATTTATTAAAAATGTCCAGAGTAGACAAATCTGAACAAACAGAAAAATAGATTAATGCTTGCTTAGCACTGAGGAGAGAGACTGGAGGGGTTGTGAATGATGGCTAAGGGGAGCAACAGTTCTTTTCGGGTTAACGAAAATATTCTAAAAGGGATTGTGGTGATGGATAGACAACTCTGTGAATATACTCAAAGCCATTGAATCTCCTTTTCTCTATGCAACACTACCTTCTTTGGTGCTGGATTTATTCTCAGGGTACTCCCTGAGAATGTCTACCCGCCTCATTGATTCCACCAGCTTAGCGACCCAATGAATAGTGAAGTCCTTAGTTCTCAAGATCCAGCAAAGCTCCAAAGTAGGGCTTCATTGGTCTGACCTGGTAATGTCACCTATCTCTGCATCATTCATTTGTTAGTCAAGAGAATGTGGTACCAGCATGAGTCACATGCTCACCCCAGGAGATGAAGTCAGCTCCACCAAAACCTTATGCTCTAAGAATAGGGGAAGAGATGGCTCTGCTACCAGATTAAGAGAGGCTAGGCATGCAAAAGCAGTTGACGCCCACTTTGTTCAGTTTCCTCTTGCAGCTTTGGAATCAAGCTTTTGTCTTGAGGGGCCATGGTCCTTCCCGATACAGACTCACTATATTTCAGCTGCTGGATGCAGCCTGCAATTGCTGGATCATTCAAAATGTCACACAGAGACCCTTGCACTCTTAACAAATTCTATTACTTAGTTAAATACGACAACAACAAAATAGTCACTAGCTATAACGTAAGATTTTTTAAAAGTTACTATTTTTTGTAAACTGACTTACAGAAGCATATTAATAATTCCAATTTGCATTGTGGGTTTGAGGGGTTGTTTTTTGGTGGAAGGGGAAGTTGGGATTTTTGTTTGGTTTGATTTGCCTCCTATGCACATAATCAGCTTCTGGGAGCTCTGAAGTTCCAAGTGGTGTGTAATAAAAAGTAGTCAAGTAACTTACATCTTGGGATATTTCCACTAACAAATGTAGAGGAATTATAGGCAACATGTTTATCTGCTAATTACTGTCATATTAAATTTGCTTTGCTAGCAGGAAAATGGAATCACACAATGATGGCAAATTCATAACAGGCATGTCTCGCTCCCCTCTCACATGCAAATATAATGGTTCTCATTTCTACTGTGATCAGATGTGACCTCTAAATCTTCCTCAACACCATGCTTTTGGGACCCATCACCAATCAAATGGGGTTGGAGACCTGGATGAGCTGTGTGAGCGTGGAAAAGTTATTAAATCTTATGAAGCCCTAGTTAACTTGCTTGTACTTAAAAATGTACTTGCACTTGATAAAAGGTAGTTATGATTGGAATTATTATTATCATGATTGCCTTCAGATTATACCAAAAAAGAATAGCCTCTGTAGCTTGTCTCCATAGGGTAGTGGTGAGGAGGGCAGGCAGCATCAGTGATTCCTTTTTTGGTTTATTTCAGACTTTTTCAATGCCTCAGAAAGAGAGTTCCTGGTTACTAGGAAATGTATACTTTCATGAGTGGCCAAGATGAGAACCTCCAGAAGAAAACTGCACAATTCTGTAGGAAGCCATGGAAGAAGATACTGTCCATTCTGTCTCTCAGTGTCCTTTATACAATGACTCGTGTGATAAATGCCTAAGTCTGGTTCCAGGAAAGAGTTTGTCTCTACAGAAAAATTTGTATGTTGTCCATTGTCATACAACCAAAATTAAGTAACCCAACATGTTTCCACTTCTTCTTTGCTGCCAGAAAGCTTGTGCCAAGATGTATTACCCAAGTGTTATAATTAGACCCAATCAGGTGCCTAAAGCCATCAGCTTCTTTTGCATCCTTCAGACAGTCCCAGTTTTCTTTTACCCTTGAATGGTTTATTCTATGGTGATTGAAGCTGTAAGTTTCTTCAGTCTCTCTGGAAGAGTTGGGTCACCTGACCTTTTAATGTCTCTTTCAACTACAAAATTCTATTAAGTCTTCAGTAACAATCGTTAGAGCAAGACGATTAGCTCTAAATGGAACTTATAGCCTCTGGTATTCCAATAAGTGGAGGAGAGATTAAGAGATTTAAAATGCATTAAGAACTTAAATAGGATAAGCACTTTACCACTCTAGTGTTCTTAAGCTCACCAGCCTGGGAGTACAGATGTGACCATGTTGACATTTGCAGCCATATCTGTAACTCAGTGTCCCCACCACCCCTTGCAAAGAAACAGAGCTTCAGAGTCTCTCTTGATTATTCCTGGGAGTCAATAGCAGTGTCTCATGAGAATTCCATGTTCTTGGGATGTTGCCATCGTGAATACAGGTTTTGTCAGCTGGGCATGTTCCCATCCAGTCAACCCTCACTGCTCCTCTGGTAGGCTCTGACCTACGTAGAATGAAGTCTTCTGAACAAAAATCCCAAACATGCAAACCATATGCCAAAATACTGCTATATATTTTCTTTCCCTTGGTGCCATTCGATGAAGTAATGGGAAAACCATCTCCCCACTCCTTCCAGTGGAGTAAGAATGGGTATAGTATGGGCAGAATTGCCCATGAAAAGAATATCAAGGGTGAAGACCACTGTTTCTAGATCTGAGCCTTAAGGAGCTTCAACTCAAGCTGGCTGGGGAGGCAGCAAAGGAGACTGAAGAGGAGGAGCCAGAAAGGTGGGAACAAAATGCAAGAGAGGATGGTGTTGAAAACTCTGAGAGACGAACGTGTTTCACACAGGAGCACCAAACACTGCTACAAGCGTTATTAAGCTTTCACAGCACCAAGAGGCCAATGCTGTCCCTCCTGTGTTGCAGGTGAAGAATCTAGGCTCAGACAGATTAATGTGGTTTGCCCAAGAGCATAAAGCTGGTTAGCATCAGGCTGAGACTCAAAGCCAAGTTTGCTGTGCTCTGGCCATGACACACCTGTGTGAGATGGATTGCAGAACACGCCTTTTCTGTTCCTCTAATCTTGTCAATGTTTATTTCCCAAACTTACAATAGACTATGTTTCTATTATTACACTTCCAAAGTCAACTTCTCCCTCTGACAAATGCCAAGGACAGCAACTGAATGGCTGAAGAAATCAGACGCCCATCCTCTTATTTGGGCTATGGCAACAAGGAGGAAAGAACTTACAGGGCAGATTTGAAACTGAGATAGGGTTTGGAGGTTTCTCTTTTTAATGTTGTTTTCTACCAGTATACTAGTAGATGTAAATATGCCTCATAAAATTATAAAGCATATATATATATATATACATATATATATATATATATGAGATTATCAGCTTTATTGGAGCATGAGAAAAGAATGGATCTTTGGGTATTCGGTATTTGCTTATTCTAGCTACAAGCCAACATCAATACATAAAGCAAGATTGAGAAACTCTATAATAATATTCTATTTTTACTGAGAGAAGTCTCTGCCCATCTGTGTCATCTGTGTGACTGACTTTTTTTGGAAGTGGGGTGGATTAAAAAGACTAGAAATACTCTGACAGTTAGGAGACCAAATATTGTTTTGAGGGGAAAAGCATGTTATCTGAATATTTTTCTAGGTTCTGGCCTTCCGTTACTGCAGCCTCCTTGACTCTTTAAAAAGGGGCCAACAGTATTTTGAAGCTCCTGCGAGCAAGCTGGAGGAAGCTCAGTCAGACTGGGCACTCAACCTATGCTGCTCCTGAGTTCATTAACACAAGACATGTATTGAGGCATCTCATACCACCAGGAAGCTTTATTTCCCCAGAATCATAGGATAGTTAGAGACCTCTGAGTAAACACCCTGAAGACCTGGCCGGTGTTTTTAATATTTTTTTAAGGATATGGAACCCTTTGTGTGTGTGTGTAAATATAACAAGTTGAAAAATATTATCTTGACATTTGACATCTTAATCCCTCTAAGAGAGGAAGCTATCATTGTTTAAAAAATACCTTGGTAAACATGCCTGGGATATGACATCAGTGGGAGCCAAGACTTCAGAGGAGAAAGAAGACAAACTATTCTGGATGAGAACAGAGGAGGGACATGGGCAAATTTTTGTTTTTGTTCCTGAATGGGAGGAGGACTGGTGAGTGAGGGAGAAAGAATGGAGACAGGACTGAGAAGAACCAGAAATTAAAATAATAGTAGTAATAGCCTAACATGTACACGTATATGAGATCTATCTATCTATCTATCTATCTATCTATCTATCTATCTATCTATCTATTTATCTATCATCTATATATCTATCATCCATCATGTATCTCTATCTATTTGCATATATAAGCTATAATATCTGGCTCTGTTCTAATTGTTTTACTTACATTAACTCATTCAATCTTCATGTGAATCTAAGTAGATACTATAATACTATGGTCCTCATTTTAAATATGAGAAACTGAGGCACAGAAAGGCTAAGTAACTTGCCCAAATCCCACAACTAGCATATATGGAGGAGTCAAGGAGTAGGGGAAATGGCATCTTAAAACCACAAATGTCAGCTATTGAAGTTAATTTGCTTTGCTGTAAAGTAAAACTGTTTTCACTTCTTCCCTCTCACCCCTATCAAAAAATGCCTTTTGTAAAATCTACACATATTTTGGGTAATCGAGTTGATTTTTATGGAATCCAAAGAAAGGACCCATGTCTGGGCCCAGTGCAATGTCACAGGGTGATCCAGTGGCCTGAGAGATAGGAGGGGCCATGAAAAATGTGCTCCAATTCCGGGAACTCTGAGAGTCTTGCACAGAATTTTGAACTTTGGAATTGGTGGATTTTAAGCAATTTAAACAAGATCTCAGGAGGCAAGGAAAACCCAAATGACATCTGGGAACCTTGATGGAAGCCGAGCTCCCCTGGTTGAAATGGGTGGGGCAGTGCCCTATCAGGATGGCCTCTCTCCTGCCCCAATGGCAGCCCTGAGGTTACTATGCAGATGCCAGGCTCCACTGACTTAGAGCTCTTATTTTACCCATGATCAAGCTGAGAGGAAGGAAGGACTTCATTTTTACCCTAAGAGGCTGTAAACTGGCTTAATTTTGTGTTGATCAGTGATTTAGAAAGAAAAAAAAAACCTTTTACTATAATTACTAATATTTAAAAATCAGCGAATTTTGTATTTTAAAGGTCAGCTTTCTTGTCTGTCTTGAAAATCTGGACACCAGTGCTGTTTTCCAGCAGAAAAACACTTCACCAGAGGTGGGTCACACCACCACCTTTGCCGAGGGAGGCATGAAATTTCCAGAGTAGCCACGTCTCCACTCTACCAGCTGTAGTTATTTACTACCCGATCAGGGGTAGAATTTGAGGCCCCTGCTATAACACACAGATGACAGAGTTAGTGCCAACTCAGACTTGCACCTAAATTTCTGGCTTCCTTGTTCAGAGTTTTTCTGTATCATAGTGATCAGATCACAGAACCAATTTTTTTTAACTAAAGTATTCCAGTGCCTAGTATAGCACTTGGCACGCCAGAAGAACTCAATACATATTTCTTGACACAAAGATAAATAGGTGGATGAAAGCTCACAGTGGCCAAGGAGCAAAAGGAGATATATCCCCTTCTCACGTTCCTCACACCACCATCACCAAGGAGCTTCATAGACAGGACAAGGGTCCTTGCTGACTTTGTTCCTTTAAAGAGAATCTGCAAGATACACTATTCTATTGAGGCCTGAAGCTCTCCATCTAAAGAAGAAATGCACCACCTCTTCCTAAGTATCAACTGTTCCAGCCAGTTCCCAAGGTCATGCTTCTCGGACTCTGGACCTGAAGAGGACAGGGCAACTCAAGCCAAAAGCAGGGGTGTGGGCAACTCAGAGGGGTTTCAAAAGATAGGGTGGAACTCAAGGAAACATCTCAAGGGAATCAGAAGCTGAGTCATCATGATAAACCCCAGATCCCACAGCACAGCTCTGAGCAGCTCTGCTGTTGGCTGGGTTGTATTTTAAGCCTTAATTATTATTCTTTCATGTTTGCAGTCTTGGAGCCTTGCTATTAAAGTGCTTTCAAATGTTTGGGAAGTCAGTGGTGTTTAAGTTTATCCTCTTACTGTTTGGATGACAGGAACTATTTGTAAACGGAGCACCCTGCCAGTTACCAGCATTTATCTGCAGTTATATCACTAATGTTTTTGAAACTTGTGTTTATCTATAATTTGACACATCAAGAGGACTTTTGCTCTTGGCCCAAGCTCCTGCCAAAGCAAAGGGTTATGTGTTAAAGTTGCTTTCATCAGACCTTCACAGACCCAATGGCCGACTCTCACACCTCCCTTGAATCAGGGTTACCCAAACTGAAGTTAAGAAAGCAATTGAACACATATGTGAAAAGTTGGAGAGCCCAAGTAAGAGAAAAGGGGGTAGGGAGTGGAGGGCAAGCTCCACTTGGAGTAATGTTTTAAATAAAGGGCTGTTTTCGGAGAAGCTGGCTCTGACATCCACAAAGGCAATTTGGCAGAAGACCTAGCAACTCTCATCCACCTCTGTACTGATTATGATGATTGCCCTTCGCTCTGCTTCAAAACTCAGAGGAAGCTGTGTCGGCACCCGGAGGCATCTGTTTCACTCTGCTTGCTTACCCACCATTGCAGTTAAGCTCTGGGAAATCCTATCTTGGCCGATATGTGGAGAAAAGCTCTCAGTTGGAAAGACGAATGCTTTTTGTGATGGATTTTGAAAATCACAGTACTTCATAGCTGGAAGGAGACCCTCAGAGATGATCTAGTCCAAACCCCAGCTTATCTAATTCATGTATTCATTCAACAGATATTTGCCAAGCTGCTTCCACATGCCAGGCACCATTCAGCACGATGGAGAAATACCACAAACCGAACAGACAGACAAGGCTCTACTTTCACGCAGCAAGTAAACAAATACCATCATCTCAGGGAGTGCAAACTTCTTTGAAGAAGACAAAACAGCGTACTGTGCTAAAGAGTGATTGAAGAAGTGGTTCTTTAGATAAGAAGATGCTGAGAGGAGGCAATGTTTGTCCTGGGAATAAATGATAAGAAAATAGTCAAGCAAAGATCTCTGAGAAGGTAGACAGAAAAAACAGCAAGTGCAACTGAGATAGAGCAAGCTTGGTATGCCAGAGAGCAGAAAAGTCGAGCTTATAGGGTGAGGTTGAAGAGGAGCAGGGACCAGGTATGTCCAGGGCTCACCCTGGAGCCCAGGGTGAGGGGTTTTATCTAATCCAAATGGAAGCATGAACAGTAACAGGACTCAGTGGCTGTCACACAGCAGATGCAAGCACAGGTCTCTCCACCCCTATTTGGGACTTTTCAACCAGCACATGTTGTCCCTAAAACAAAAGCTGCTATCCTTTCTCTCATATTTTCTCACCAGATTTTTGCTTCCAGGAGGCACTGCATACAGGAAAATCGGGTTTGGCACAACACAGAGGAATTAATCTATGAATATGTCACTCTCATAATGAAAATTACTCTTGATTAAAATGATCTCTGAGCCTGAGTTGTTTTATGTTTGTGATGGTTAATATTGAGTGTCAACTTGATTGGATCCAGTGAGCAACAAGTAGCGAACAGATTGGACTTATTGGTGAGACATTTGTGTGCCAGGGGATGGGAGATAAATCCAACTAAAATTCAGGGACCTTCTACCTCAGTCAAATTTCTAGTGGTCCAATGGTGTGGGGCATGTCGAGATATGCTTTCTAAGGAGAAGGATAAGTTGCTGCATTTGGCCCCTCCTACAACCAAGAAAGAGGCTCAATGCCTAGTGGGCCTATTTGGATTTTGGAGGCAACACATTCCTCATTTGGGTGTGTTATTCCAGCCCATTTGTTGAGTGACCCAAAAGGCTGCCAGTTTTGAGTGGGGTCCAGAAAACGAGAGGGCTCTGAAACAGGTCCAGGCTGCTGTGCAACCTGCTCTGCCCCTTGGGCCATATGACCCAGTAGATCCAATGGTGCTTGAGGTGTCAGTGGCAGATAGGGATGCTGTTTGGAGCCTTTTACAGGCCCCCACAGGTGAATCACAGTGGAGGCCTCTAGGATTTTGGAGCAAGGCCCTGCCATCTTCTGCAGATAACTACTCTCCTTTTGAAAGACAGCTCTTGGCCTGTTACTGGGCTTTGGTAGAAACTGAACATTTGACTATGGGTCATTAAGTCACCATGCGACCTGGACTGCCTATCACGAACTGGGTGCTTTCTGACCCATCTAGCCATAAAGTGGGTCATGACAGCAGCATTCCATCATCAAATGGAAGTGGTATATACGTGATCGGGCTCAAGCAGGACCTGAAGGCACAAGTAAGTTACATGAGGAAGTGGCTCAAATGCCCATGGTCTCCACTCCTGCCACCCTGCCTTCTCTCCCCCAGCCTGCACCAATGGCCTGTGGGGAGTTCCCTATGATCAGCTGACAGACAAAGAGGAGACCAGGCCTTGGTTCACAGATGGTTCTGAACGATATGCAGGCGCCACCTGCAAGTGGACAGCTGCAGCACTACAGCCCCTTTCTAGGACATCCCTGAAGGACAGTGGTGAAGGGAAATCTTCCCAGTGGGCAGAACTTTGAGCAGTGCACCTGGTTGTGCACTTTGCAAGGAAGGAGAAATGGCCAGATGTGCAATTATATACTGATTCATGGGCTATAGCCAATGGTTTGGCTGGATGGTCAGGGACTTGGAAGAAGCATGATTGGAAAATCGGTGACAACGAAATTTGGGGAAGAGGTATGTGACCTCTCTGAGTGGTCAAAAGTTGTAAAGATATTTGTATCCCATGTGAGTGCTCACCAAAGGATGACCTCAGCAGAGGAGGATTTTAATGATCAAATGGATAGGATGACCCATTCTGTAAACAGCACTCAGCCTCTTTCCCCAGCCACCCCGGTCATTGCCCAATAGGCCCATGAATAAAGTGGCCCTGGTGGCAGGGATGGAGGTTATGCATAGGCTCAGCAACATGGGCTTCCATTCACCAAGGCTGACCTGGCTACAGCCACCACTGACTGCCCAATTTGCCAGCGCCAGAGACCAACACTGAGCCCTCGATATGATACCATTTCTTGGGGTGATCAGCCAGCTACTCGGTGGCTGATTGACCCAGACTATCAAGATGAAATCAGTCCATTACTCCACAATGGAGGTAAGGAAGAGTACATGTGGAATACAGGAGATCCCTTAGGGTGTCTCAGTATTACCATGCCTTTGATTAAGGTCAATAGGAAACTACAACAACCCAATTCAGGGAGGACTACAAATGGCCCAGACCCTTCAGGAATGAAGGTTTGGGTCACTCCACCAGGTAAAAGACCATGACCCACTGAGGTGCTTGCTTGAAGGGAAAGGAAATACAGAATGCGTAGTAGAAGAAGGTAGTTATCAATACCAGCTACAACCACGTGACCAGTTGCAAAAACGAGGACTGAAATTGTCATGAGTATTTCCTTATTTTGTTAAGAACATCTGTGCATGTATACACTTGTACTAAGAAAATATTTTCATTTTATTTCCTTTATTTTCCCTGTATCATGGGACATAAGATTTATCAACTTTATATCAGCATTTAAGAGTTGTTAACTTTATGTAACACTATTCAGATTAAGGATTAGTGCACTTGCAGTTGTACGAAGGATAGCTGTATTATGTTGTGCATAATTGCGACCTTATTATTGTCTTTATTTGACAATTATGTATGATTTCAGGGGATGTGTAATGTGTTCAGGTTGACAAAGGGTGGACTTGTGATGGTTAATATTGATTGTCAACTTGATTGGATCAAAGGAGGCAAAGTATTGTTCCCGGGTGTATCCGTCAGGGTGTTGCCAAAAGAGATTAACATTTGAGTCAGTGGACTGGGAGAGGTAGACCCACCTCAATCTCGGTGGGTATCATTTAATCAGCTGCCAGTAAATCCAAGATAAAGCAGGCAGAAGAAAGTGGAATAAAGACTTGCTGGGTTTTCCGGCCTTCATCTTTTCTCTCATGCTGGGTACTTCCTGCCCACAAACATCAGACTCCAAGTTCTTCAGCTTTTGGACACTTGGACTCACACCAGTGGTTTGCCAGGGGCCCTCAGGCCTTCGGCCACAGACTGAAGGCTGCACTGTTGGCTTCCCTACTTTTGAGGTCTTGGAACTTGGACCAGCTTCTCTGCTCCTCAGGTTGCAGATGGCCTATTGAGGGAGTTCACCTTGTGATCATCAAAGTCAAAACTCCTTAGTAAACTCTCCTTCATATATACATCTGTCCTACTAGTTCTGACCCTTTAGGGAACCCTGACTCATACAGTGTTGTTGTTTCTCCATGAGCTTTTCAGCATTTCCCATTCTCTCTGATCCAGGTTAATAGGAGAAGAAAATTCCCATATCCAGCATTTCCCAAACTTCACTAATTTCTTGATTAACTTTAGAGATTTTGCCATATCTGTGGCTCATATTTACTATTTTTTCACCTTTTGTTTTTTGTAAGAGACAAGGCCTCATTCTGTTGCCCATGCTGGAGTGCAATGGCATGATCATAGCTCAGTGCAGCCTCAAACTCCTGAGCTCAAGCAATACCCTTGTCTCAGTCTCCCAAGTAGCTGAGACTACAGGCGCATGCCATCATGCCTAGCTAATTTTGTATTTCTTTGTAGAGATGGAGTCTCACTATGTTGCCCAGGCTGGTCTCAAACTCCTGGCCTCAAGCAATCCTCCTCCCTCATCCTCCCAAAGTGATGGGAGTACAGGTGCGACCCACTGCACCGGGTCCTTTTTTACTGAATATTTTTATTTAAACTGACTTATTATTTTAAAATTATTTCTACCTGCCCCAATTGACAGCACTCATAAAATTATGTTTGATATGCTAACCAGATTGTTTTTATTTTATTGCACTGTAAAGTAAACACAATATTATAGTTTAAAAGTTTTGACCTTTGTACCACCTAACATCATACCCCAGGGGCATAGTTTTTAGGGGAAAACCCCACTTCTTATACCTAATAGAGGGCATGCTCTCTAAGAAGGTAGGGAAGTAAGATTCCCTTTCTGCTTCTCTCTTTTATTTTTTGCTTCTAATGTAAACATTTAAGCCAACTTCCAATTGCTGCTCTTATTTCAAGTATAGAATGTACAAAATCCAGCCTGGGCAACGTGGTGAAACCCCATCTCTACAAAAAATAAGAAAACTAGCTGGACATGGTGGCACACCTGTAGTCCCAGCTACTCAGGAGGGGAGACTGAGATAGGAGGATCACCTGAGCCCAAGGAGGTCAAGGCTGCAGTGAGCCATGATTGTGCCACTGTACTCCAGCCTGAGCGACAGAATGATACTCTGTCTAAAAAATAATATAAAAAAAGGAATATGCAAAATCACCAGAACATCTTATTTCTGAAAAGTGTAAGAAACCATGAACTCTTCAACTTCCTCGGAAAGTGCCACCTGTAAGTGACTACTGTAAGTAGCATGGGAGAAGAGCAGACAGAATTCTCTCTGGACAGCCATCACCAAATGGCAGAGGCACGCATGTGCCACCGAGCAACAATAGCCAACATTCAACAAAACCAAGCACATTTAAAAAAATCTTTAGTGTGAAAATTCAAACATTTACAAAAGTAAAGAGAACAGTATCTCATGGACCCATCACCTGCTTTTGGCCAATGTTGTTTCATCTATACTCACACCCATTTCTCCCTCCCCAGTGTGTTACTGAGAGGCAAAATCACAAACACGGTTTCATTTCACCTGTAAGGATTTCAGCATGTGTCTTTAGAAGGAGTTTTATTTTGACTATGATCATAGTACCAGTAGGTCACAACGAAACTAAAAATGCTTTAGTATCATAAAATAATTAGTGTTCAAAACATAATTTTTTACCATTGTTTTGTTCAAATCAGGATCCAAATAAGATTCCATAACCTATTTGATTAGTATCTTCATAAGTAATTTGTAATCCATTGTCCCCCCCCCGACCTTTTTCTTGTAATTTATTTGTGAAATAAATTTGCCCTTTCTTTGTCCTAAATACTTACCCACATTGTGGGTCTTTTTCGATTGCATCCTTGCAGCGTGCATTAAACATATTCCTCTGTTCTCTACTTGTTTAACTCCGGAGCTGTCCTGTCCCATATGTAGGCACAGGTACCTATTGAGCACTTGAAATATGGTTAGTCTAAACAGGGATGTTCTGTCAGTGTAAGACACATACCAGATTCCAAAGACTTAGTTTTAAAAAAAGGAAAATATCCACTAATAATGTTTACATAGACTATATGTTGAAACAATAACATTTTGTGTTGGGTTGAATAAAATTATTAAAATTAATTTATACTTGTATCTATCTATCTATTTATTTATTTATTTTTGGAGACAAAGTCTTGCTCTATCACCTGGGCTGGAGCGCAGTGATGCGATCATGGCTCACTGCAGCCTAGGCCTCTGGGGCTCAAGCGGTTCTCCCGCCTCAGCTCCCCAAGTAGCTGGGACTACAGTCATGCGCCACCATACCTGGCTAACTTTTTTGTATTTTTTGTAGACACAGGGTTTTGCCATGTTGCCCAGGCTGTTCTTGAACTCCTGGGCTCAAGTGATCTGCCTGCCTCAGCCTCCTGAAGTGCTGGAACTACAAGCACGAGCCACCGCACTTGGCCAATATCTTTTTATTTTTAATGTGGCTATGAGAAACTTTAAAATTATATATGTGGCTCACATATTTTTATTGGCCAGCACTATGTGAGAGCCTTAATCAGGTTCAGATTTGATGCTTCGGCAAGAGTATCTTGTGTGTACTCTCTAATATATTATACCAGGGGACAGAGAATGACTGTTGTCTTTGTGTGTGTGTGTAATGTTAGGATTGATCAGTGGTTCCACATGTTGTTAGCTTTATCCATTTATCCTAAAACTACATATCAGACTGTCACATAACAGTCTTAGCAGCCATTCATAGTTACTGTCTTAAACAAGTTTCTCGGCCTGAGTACTATGGACATTTAGGGCAGGAGAATTCTTTGTTATGGGAGGCTGTTCTGTTCATTACAGGATGTTTAGCAGTTTCCCTGGTCTCTATCTACTAGATGCCAGCAACACTTTTCCTTGCCTCTAGATGGGACAATAAAAAAGTCTCTAAGACATGGTCAAATATGCAAAATCACCTCCAACCCATCTCCCTACCCCCAATTTAAGATACATTTTGTCTAGAGCCATTATCTCATTAGGGCCAAACATAAATTGAACCTCTTCAGTGACGTCTTCCCTAACACTATCTTTCTACAACCCAAAATTAAATATCTTCAATATGCTACTTCCCTAGCACTGTGTTGCTCTCTAGGAGCATTTATTGTATTATTTCACAATTGCTTGTGTCTGTTTTCCTCTCTAGAACGAAAGTTCCTTAAGGGTAGCTTCCACACCTATGTATTCTACTGCCCGGCAAAACACCTGAATGTGGGCTCAATGGATTAAATGCCAAGTAAAGAGCCACAGTCTCTAGGGGTTCCTTGATCCATCAAGTGGAAAAGCGGGACCACCCATCCAGTTCCTCAGTAATCATTTGTGGAGTTTGCCTATAAGAAGACTTTTAAGTAAAATGTACTGTTTTTGATAAGAAAATTAGAGTCATATCTGCCATCAGACTTGGGAATTTATTCACTTATTCAAGAAACATGTACTGGACACAAACTATTGGACAAATGCTTTTCTCAGAACTAGAGATACAGTGAAGAATAAGCTGGAGAAGGTCCTCCCCTGCAGAGGGTATATCCTAACAGTAGAGAGTACTGCTAGGGGCCAAAAATCAGATACAGAAATAAATACATAAATAAGCCAGAGAATCTCAACTTGGGATATAAGTGAATAAAGAAAACAGACAACATGATGTGCTAAAAGTATGAATGGGAAAGCAACTACACTAGACAGATTGAAAAAAATGAGATGAGAAAAGCCATGGACAAAGCAGGGAAGAGAATTCCAGACAGAAGAAAGAGAAAATGCCAGGTCTCTGCAGTAGAAAAGAGCAATCTGTGTTCAAAGTGCAGAATATCTGGCCTATGGGTCGGGGTGAGCAGAGCACACTGAGCAAGAGGCTGTGGAGCATGACAAGTCAGAGGCATGGGCAGGACAGCATGGCTGTGGTCCAGATCTGGGCTTTATTCAAAGAGTGAGAAGCTATTGCACAACTTAAACCATGGATGTAAAATAATATGAGTTACATATTTTTAAAATAACAGCTTTATTGAGATATAATCCACCTACCATACTATTCATCCTTTTAAAGAGTATAATGCAGTGGTTTTCAGTATGTTTACATACTTGGGCAACCATTACCACTATCTAATTTACAACATTTTGTCATCTTAAACAGAAACCCCATACCTGTTCACAGCCTCTCCCATTCTCTCCTACTCCCAGATCCTGGCAACTGCTAATCTACTTTTTTTTTTCTATGGATTTGCCTATTCTGTATATTTCATATAAATGGAATCAACAATATGTGACGTTTTGTGTCTAGTTTCTTTCACTTAGCATACATTTTCATGGTTCATTTATGTTATAGCATGAATCAGTACAGTACTTCATCCCTTTTTATGGCTGAATAATATTATATGGTATGAATATATCATTTTATTCATCTGTTGATTAACATTTGTGTTGTTTTCACTTTTTGGCTATTATGAAAAATGCTGCTATAAACACTTGTATACAAGTTTTTTTTTGTGAACATACGTTTTCATTTCTCCTGGGCATAGGTTTAAAAATGGAATTATTGGCTCATGTGGTAATTCTATGTTTAATTTTTTGGGGAATTGCCAAACCATTTTCCAAAATGGCTGTACAATTTTACAGTCCCACCAGCAACCTATGATGGCTTCACTTTCTTCACATCCTTGCCAACACCTATTAATGTCTGTCTTTTTTTATTTTAGCCTTCTTAGTGGGTATAGAGTGATATCTCACTGTAGTATTAATTTTCAGTTCCATAATGACTAATGATATTGAGCATCTTTCCATGTGTCTCTTGCTGGTTTTACATCTTCTTAGAAGAAATGCTTATTCAAATCATTTGCTCATTTTTAATTGGGCTGTCTTTTTATTTTTGAGTTGGAAAAGTTCTTTATATTTTCTAGATAAAAGTTCCTTATCAGATTTATAATTTGCAAATATTTTCTCCCTTTCTGTAGGTTGTCTTTTCACTTTCTTCATGGTGTTCTTTGAAGAACAATTTTTTAAAATTTTTATGAAGTTCAAATTTCCTATTTGTTTCTTTGGTCTATGATGCTTTCAGTGTTATATCTAATAAGGCTTTGCCTAACTCAAGGTCACAAAGATTTACTTCTATATTTTCTGCTAAAAATGTTATGGTTTTAACTCTACGTTTAGGTCTTTAATCTATTTGAATTAATTTTTGTATGTGATGGGAGAAAGAGATCCAACTTTATCTTTTGCATGTAGATATCTAGTTGCTAAAGCATCATTTGTTTAAAAGATTATTCTTTTCCCATTGAATGACCTTGACCTCTATGTCAAAAGTTAGTTGAGCTGCGCGTGCTGGCTCATGCCTGTAATCCCAGCACTTTGCGAGGCTAAACCAGGCGAATCACTTGAGCCCAGGAGTTCAAGACCATCCTGGGCAATATGGCAAAACCCTGTCTCTGCATAAAAGACAAAAATTAGCTGGGTGTGGTGGCACACTACTGTAGTCCCAGCTATTCAGGAGGCTGAGGCAGGAGGATCACTTGAGCCAGGAGGCAGAGGTTGCAGTGAGCTGAGATCATGCCACTGCACTCCAGCCTGGATGAAAGAGCAAGACTCTGTCTCAAAAGCAGAACAATAACAACAAAAAAGAAGTCAGTTGACCATAAATGTGAGCGTTTATTTATGATTTTTCAATTCTATTGAATTAACCTATTGTATGCCAGTACCACACAGTCTAGATTACCATAGATTAGTTTTGAGAAGTGTAAGTCCCCAATTTTCTTCTTTAATTTCTTTCAATAGTGTTTTATACTTATCACTGTATACATCTTGTCTTCTTTGTTGAGATTATTTCTAAGTATTTTATTATTCTTGATGCTACTGCAAGTGGAATGTTTTAAATTTCATTTTGGATTGTTCATTAGCAGTGTATAGAAATATGCATATGCTGCAACCTTCCTGAACTCATTTAATAGTTTTAATAGTATACACTATTCTTGTGCTTGGTCTTAGGGGTAAAGTTTTCATTCTTTCACCATTAAGTATAATGTTAGAAGTACAGGCCAGGTGCAGTGGCTCACACTTGTAATCCCAGAACTTTGGGAGGCTGAGGCAGGAGGATTCCTTAAGCCCAGAAGTTTGAGACCAGCCTAGGCAACATGGAAAAACCCCATCTAAAAAAATTTAAAAATTAGTCAGATGTGGTGGTACATACCTGTAGTCCCATCTACTCTGGAGGCTGAGGTGGGTGGATTGCTTGAGCCCCAGAGATTGAGGCTGCAGTAAGCCATGATCATGCCACTGCACTCCTTTTGAGACCCTGTGTCAAAAAAAAGTCTGTATTTTTTAGATGTCCTTTATCCAAATGAGAAAGTTTCTTTGTATTTTTAGTTTGTTAGGTGTTTCTATCATGAAAGGGTGTTAGCATTTTGTCAACACCTTTTCTGAGTCAATGGCATTACCATGTGTTTTATGTTATTTATTCTATTAATATGATGTATTACATTGATTGATTTTCATATGTTAAGCCAACTTTGCATTCTCGGGATAAATCCTACTTGGTCATGGTATATAATCTTTCAAATATGTTCCTGGATTCAGTTTGCTAGTATTTGTTGGGAATTTTTTCATTTATATTCATAAGGGATATTGGACTGTAGTTTTCTGGTGATACTTCTGCCGGGTTTTGGTATCAAAGTAATACTGGCTTTACAGAATGTGTTAGAATGTGCTCCCTCCTCTAAATTTTGGGAGTTTGCAAAAGGTTGATATTAATTATTTTTAGACATATGGTAGAATTAAAGAGTGAACCCAACTGGGCCTGGGCCTTTCCTTGTGGGAAGATACTATTACTACTAATTTACTCCATTTAGTTATTGTAAGTCTACTCAGATTGTTTATTTCTAAAAGTTTGTCCATTTCATCTATGTCATCTAATTTGTTGATAGACAATTGTCTGTAGTATTCCTTTATGACACATTTAATTTTGTTAAGTTCAGTAGTGATGTTCCCATTTTCTTTCCTAAGTTTAGCAATTTGAGTCTTCTCTCTTTTTTCTTGCTCTATTTAGCTAAAAGTTTGTCAGTTTCATTGATCTTTTCAAAGAATCAAATTTTGGTTTCATTGGTTTGCTCTTTTCTTTTTCTAATCCCTTTTTTCCTAATAATTTCCACTCTCATCTGCATTATTTTCTTCCTTCTGCTAGCTTTGCATTTAGTGTAATCTTCTTTTTCCAGCATTGTAAAGTGGCAGTTTAAGCTGCTGATTTGAGATTTGTTTTAATATCAACAGTAACAGGTAAAGTTTCTCTCTAAGCATTGCTTTCACTACATACCATAAGTTTTTGGATCTGTGTTTTTGTTTTCATTCATCTCAAAGTTGTTTTTTCTTTTTTTCTTTTGAGACGGAGTATTGTTCTGTCTCCCAGGCTGGAGCACAGCGGTGCAATCTCAGCTCACTGCAACTTCCACCTCCTGGGTTCAAGCAATTCTCCTGCCTCAGCCTCCTGAGTAGTTGGGATTACAGGTGTGCACCAACACACCTGGCTTTTTTTTTTTTTTTTTTTTTTTGTATTTTTAGTAGAGACAGGGTTTCACCATTTTGGCCAGGCTGGCCTCGAACTCCTGACCTCCAGTGATCCACCCGCCTCGGCCTCCCAAAGTGCTGGGATTACAGGCATGAGCCACCGTGCCTGGCCTCAAAGTATTTTTTAATTTCCTTTGTGAGTTCTCTTTGGCTCATTTGTTATTTAGGAATGTGTTGTTGAATTTCCACATATTTGCAAATTTTCCAAATTCCCTTCTGTTACTGATTTCAAATTTAACTCCATAAGGGCCAGAGAATGTATTTTGTGTGGTTTTGATCCTTCTAAATTTGAGGGATTTTATGGCCTAAAATATGATCTACTTTGGGGAATGTCCCATGTGCACTTGAGAAGAATACCTATTCTACTACTATTGGGTAGAACACTTCTATAATTATACATTATGTCTACTTAATTTATACTGTTTTTAAGTCTTCTGTTTCCTTTTGATTTTCTGTATAGTTGTTCTAGCTAGTGTAGGGTATTGAAATCTCCAACTATTATTGATGAATTACATTTCTCCTTTCAGTTCTATCAGTTTTTGCTTCATGTGTTTTAGGTTGTGTTGTTAGGTGCATATATGTTTATAATTGTTAAGTCTTCCTCGTGTATTGACACTTTCATAATTACAAAATGTTTTTCTTTGTCTCTAGTAACACTTGTTGTCTTAAATCCTATGTTGTCTGATTTTAGTATAGTCCCCCACCTCAGTTCTCCTGGGTTATTGTTTGTGAAATATCTATTTGCTATAACTTTATTTTCAATCTAGTTATGTATTTGACTCTAAAGTGTGTCTCTTTTGGATAATGTACAGTTGAAACATGTTTTTAAATCTATTTTGCCAATCTTTGTCTTTTGATTAAAGTGTTTAGTTAATTTACGTCTGATGTAATTACTGATAAGGCACAATTTACATCTGTCATTTTGCTACTTGTTTTCTATATGTTTTATGTCTTTCTTGTTTATCTATTTACCATTACTGCCTTCTTTTGTGACAAATAGATATTTGCTGCTATACCATTTTAATTCTCTTCCTTTTCTTTACTATGCATATTTTTAAGTTAGTCTTGGTGGTTGCTCTGACATCTAAACTTAAAATAATTTAGTTCAGATTAATATCAACTTATTTTCAATAATGTAAGAAAACTTTTCTCTAATAAAGCTTCATTTTTCCCCTTCATGCTGCTATCATCATATCAATTACATATCTATATATTAAAAGTCCATCAACAATGATTGCTTTATGCACTTGTGTTTTAAGTCAAATAGGAAAAAAAGAGTTACAACAAAAAATACATTTATACTTTCTTTTATATTTACCAAGGTAAGTGGTAGCTATGTAGTTATCGTTACTGGTGTTCTTTATATTTTTTGTGTGTGTGAATTCAAGTTACTGTTTAATGTTTTTAAATTTCAGCCTGAATGACTTTCTTTAATATTTCTTGTAGGGCAGTCTGCTAGTGACAAAATCTCTCAGGTTTTGTTTATCTGAGAATGTCTTAATTTCTCCTTTGTTTCTGAAGAATAATTTTCTGGTTGTAAAATCTTGTTTGGCAGTCTTTCTCTTTTAGCACTTGGAATGTGTCATCTCAATGCTTTCAGACCTCTATATATTCTGAAGAGAAATCAGTTTTAATTATTATTGAATATCCCTTATTGTTTTTCTCCTGCTTTTTTCAAGATTTTCTCTTCATCTTTCAACAGCTTGACTATTATGTGTTTAGATATGAACCCCTTGAGTTTTTTCTACTTCAGATTTGTTGAGCATATTTGAAGTGCAGATTTAAATGTTTTTCACTAAGCTCGAAGAGCTTGGGCTATTATTTCTTCAAATGTTCTTTCTGCTTCTTTCTCTTTCTCTCTTCTTTCTAGGACTCCCATAATGGGTATGTTGATAGGCTTGATGTTTCCCACAGATTTCTGAGGCTTTGTTCATATTTTCTATTCTTTTTTCTTTCTTTTCTTAAGCAAACTTTGACTTATCTTCAAGCTTGCTGATTCTTTCTTTCCCAAGTAAAATTTACTTTTCTGCTACTCTAGTAAACTTTTCATTTCAGTTACTGTACTCAATTCCAGGATTTCTATTTTTTAACAAATAATTTCTATCTCTTGATTGATATTCTCCAGTTGAGAGATATCATTTTCATACTTTACTTTTTACATGGATTCTTTTATTTCTTTGAACCATTTTATAACAGCTGATTTAAATTTTTTGTCTAGTAAGTCTAATGTCTGGGATCCCTCAGGAACAGTTTGTATTTACTGCTTTTATTCTTATGTATGAGCTACACTTTCCTGTTTCTTTGCATATGTCATAATTTTTTTTTTGAAAACTAGACATTTAAAATAATATAACAACTCTGGAAATTGGATTCCAGTCCCTTCCCAGAGTTTGTGACAGTTTCTATGTTTTTGTTTAATGACTTTTCAGGACTAATTCTGTAAAATCTGTATTCTTTATTGTGTGCAGCTCCTGAGGTCTCTACTTGGTTAGCTTAGTATTCAACTAATGATTCAACAGAAATTTCCTCAAATGCCTTGACCCAATATGTCCCTCAGGTGTCATCAAGAGGTTCTGTATCTGTGTTGGGACATGGTTTCAACACCCTAGTAGTTAGCTTACAACTCTGCTTTAGCCTTAGATTCTTGATTGTGAGCCAGAGGTGTGAGATTAGTGCCTTCTCATGTCTTTCCTGGACATGTGCACTGCCCTGCCTATGAATGGCCAAGAATATGTCAGGTCTTTTAAGTTTTCCTATAAACATCTCATTCCCCAATTTTCCCTTTTAAGGTTTTTTTGTTTCTGTTTTTGTTTTTTGTTTGTTTGTTTTTTGTTTTCTGTAGTCTCTTGTTAGCCCCAAATGGTATGGACACCTCAGGCAGCTGTGATGTTAATCAATTGCTACTGCTTGTTTTTGACAAATTCCCCAAAGATAAGGCTGTCCATACAGAGCAGAGCTCTGCATTAGACAAATAAAACAAGCCCTAAGATTGGATCTTTTTATATTTTTTTAAAGTCAGGTTTATTGTAGCATATTCATATATAATAAAATTTACTATTTTAAGTGTACAGATTAATAAGTTTTGACAATACCTACACTCATATAACCAATGCCACAATCAAGATATAGAACATTTCCATCAGCCCTAAAAAGTTCCCTTTTTCGAGGCGGAGCTTGCAGTGAGCCGAGATCGCACCACTGCACTCCAGCCTGGGCAACAGAGCGAGACTTGTCTCAAAAAAAAAAAAAAAAATCCCTTTTTCTGCTTTGCAGTTAATGCCTTCCCCTAGACCTAAGTCCTGGAAAACATTGTTTCCTTCTAGTTTGGCCTTTTCTATAATGTCATATACATAGGACCATATAGTAGGTAGCTCTTTCTGGGATATACATTTTTTTAAAGTACATTCCTCCGCCTTGCGGGGAATGAATTGGAGAGAGCCAAGAGAGGAAGCAGTGAGAACAGTTAGAAAGCTATGATCCTAGTCCAAGTGCAAGCTGGTGGGAACTAAGATATATTGGTAACAGAAGATGGTTGTGAACTCTACTGAAGCAGGGTAGAGGGAAATAAGAGTTCTAATTTAATCACATTGGAAACCTTTCAGGTCAAGAAAAAAAATTATGCTTCCTATAGCAAGCTATCAAAACTTACACACTTTAAAATATAAGACCATTTATCTTTTCTCATGGGACTCAGAGTTCCCCACACGAATACCCATTTCTACATGCACTCAAGAAAATGCCACTGTCAAGCAGCTCTATTGTGGACTGTATATCTATGAGCAGAGTTCTAAGTAGAGCTTTCATCTTCTCCCCAAGTACTGACAAGCTGCACAGGAGACACTCTGCTTTGCTAATCTTCCACTTAAGACAGGACCTAATTAGATTGTCTTCTGGCTTTGATCAGAGAGGGTCTTTGGAAAGTTTAACAGCTCTGAACGACTCAATTGCCAGAGAGAAACCAGCGTGCCAAAAATAAAGCATTAATCAAAGCCAAGAAAACAGTGTTGGCTGAAACATGGCTTGGTATGGGGCGCTAGGTATTTCAAACAGCCGAGTTTGATGGAAACAATTAGGAACAGCAGTAATTGCCTGTCAGGCAACATTGCCATTTGCTGAGGACAAAGCTGATAAATTTAGACACAAAGGCTGCTGGGACCTCCATTGTAGCCTTTCACTTTTGAAGATTGTCTTCTGGTTTCCATTACAATGAAGCTCAAACTGCCGGCCCCATTAAAATGTCAAGGTGGGAGGGAGGGAGAAGGTCTTGAAATAAGTCTTTCAAGGCTATTGTTATAGATGGTTTTATTTATGGAGTAGGGTTCCTGTACACACTTATTATACTTTTTCTTTACCTTAAGTGATGAAAGAACCAAGTCCTTTAGCCCTTATCGCCAGGGAACTGAGGAGCCAAATTTTGATCTCTGTAGTTTTTCAGGGGACAGGGTAGTGGAGGGGTGCAGTCAGGTCACACTCTGCCCTTATCTGTTCTTCCCCATACCTGGAAGAGTAAGTTCAGGTGCTCCAAAGAGACTATTCTGCAGAAGTTCCTTAGCCAGTGACTTCCAACCTTTCACAGGGCTTTAAATACCCATCCCACAATTAGAAATCTTGTAGCAATGTGGAATTCCCCTTTTTCTCCCTCTGTTCCGAAATGCCCCATCATCAACAGCTGCTCTCCCATTGGATTATTTGTAACCCAAATTCTGGGTCAAGGAAAAGAGAAAGGGTGTCCATTCTTAGGCCTAGAAAGGCTGTAATGATACATGTAAGGTATCTGTGGGGAAATATAAGTTCATTAGTAAGGAGTTCACTGAGATGTCTGTGACTCAGGCACATTCATGGTCAGTATAAGCACTGTCAATATTAGAGTCACTCCTTACTTAGAGAGGACATAACTGAAACAAACCAAAACTGAAATGCTGATCTGGAAGCCTAGAGACTGGGGTTTCATATTACTTGTCTCTAAAAAGCCATGTGCCCCGGAGTACAATTTTAACTTTGTTTGGTTTAGAACTGAATACCCAAGGCCCAGAAGACCACCCAGCACATAGTAGGCTCTTGGCAATTAACATTTGCCAATTAAACTTTTTCAAACCTCAGCATACTGACCAGAAATAGGGGATTTTATTAGTTTTCTGAGGCATCCAGAACAATATACTACCAACTAGGTGGCTTAAAACGATAGAAATTCATTCTTTCAGTTTTAGAAGATAGAAGTCCAATACAAAAGTGTCAAGAGGGCCATGCTCCCTCTAAAATCTGTAGAGAAGAATCCTTCCTTGCCTCTTCCTAGCTTTTAGTGTTGGCTGTCAACCCTTGGTGTTCCTTGGCTTGTAGCTGCATCATGCCAAGCTCTGTCTGTCATCACATGGCATTCTCCTGTGTGTCTCTGTGTCCTCTTCTTAAAAGGGCACCACTCATATTGAATTAAGGGTTCACCTTACTCCAGTGTAACCTCATCTTGACTAATTACATCTGCAACCACTCTATTTCCAAGTAAGTTCTCATTCTGAGATATTGAGGATTAAGACTTCAGTATAGCTTTTGGGAGTGCATCATTCAACCCATAATAGGGATAATTCCAGTTGTCAATCCATCTCATCATTTATTACAAGGACCTATTAAGATAACACATGGAAAAACTCTTTAGAAATAACAGATTATTATTCACATGCCTAGAGGAGTTTCTTCTCCATACCATTTACTGTGAGGATATAGTAATATGTCATAAAACTTAAATTGTCAACTTGGATACTTAATAGGACTTCATAATTCTACTAATATACATTATCCCTCTTTAGCCTGCAAAGTGGGCAGGGCAAGAACTATTATTTCTTTTAGAGATTAAAAAAACAAAACAAAAAAAAGAAAAAAAAGACTGAGATACAAAATTAAATGACACAGTCAAAGATAAACAGAATGACAGCAGAAGAATTGGTACTAGATCCCATGGTGTCAGCCTCCCATTTGTGACCCTTTTGATCCTATCATAATGCTGAGATGACAATTTCTCCCTGGAGCCTTCATTTGCTCATCATTAGGTGGTCTGTTGCAGAGAACTAGAGGTTCAACTCCTGATCCATGGAGACTCACCAGTGCTAAGGGACTTCTGTTCAATTGGATCAAATTTGGCTGTATTGTGGTGCTGAAGATGCAAGGTGGGAGAGAAGGGGACGGTGAAAAAAGGGATGAAAGTAAGGAGTAATTACAATGAGTAGGTGAACTAGCAACTCAGCCAACAAGGAATGAATTAAGTGTGGTGTATAGGATAATTAGTAGTTCTTTAGTGCAGGAAAATTGCTACCAGCTGTTCATAACCCAAGAATGAAGCGCTGATCTGTAAACGGTTATCTGAACAACCAGGGAGACAGCTCAAAATGAAGCTGTGCCTCAGGGCCTGAAGGCTATGCTTTATTGTCCAGAAACAGCCTTGCCCTGGGACGAATCCATTGTACTCATTAATAGTTGTTACATGCATTTCTTGTTCTAGCCACAAGCCCCTCGAGAATATTGGGCCCAGGGTCTGTAGGAGTCAGACCAAAAGGGAGAAATAAGAATGTCAGAGTCCTGAAATCCCAGGGTTCCTCCTCAGTTTGTTACTCCCACTTTCCTCTTCGTAGCCTAGTCAAAAAACATGATCTTATCCATCTTCAATGCCCATTTCCTCATTGAATTTCCCTGCCTTACCCCAGACAGGGTAGACGTGTCAGACAGTCTGACGCATCTTCAATCTGGCACGCTAATGTAGCTGCTCTTCTGAGTTAACCAAGAACCTTCAGAACAACAGCAAAAATAACATAGAAGAAAATGTTATGACAAGATCCTGGAATGTCTTGTCACACTGACGGCAAGAACACCGTCAGAGCTTGAGAGTCATGTTAGAAAGTCAGGAGTCAACTCAATGAGGCTTCCACTGACTAAAGTGGGATGAATTGAACATTGATATAAATCATATCAAACCAAGAGATTAAAACACTTCAAATATGTCAAAAATCCATGAGTTCATAAAGATACTAAAACCAATATTCATTGTCCTCCTTGGAGCTTCTGGGGGACCAATACGTTACCCTGGAAACTGGTAAATAAAGGGAAGAACCAAGCATCCAGACCTCTTTCCTGTAGAACTGCACCTCAGATACCAAACAGGTGATGGAAGACTTCTCTAAAATAAATGAAGAAGAAATTATACTACCCTTTTGCAAACCCCGAACTAAATAAGAGATATAGGCAAGGATCAGTGATTGCCACTAACAACACAAAAAGAGAGACAATGAGACATTATGTTTCTCTTGATAAAAGTGCCATTCACTTTACCTGTAAAGGATCCTTGTCACATCAGATCAAGCCTCTAGATTTAACTACCAATGTATAGAAAATGCAAAGAACAGGCCAAGCATGGTGGCTCACGCCTGTTATCCCAGGACTTTGGGAGGCCAAGGTGGGCAGATCGCCTGAGCTCAGGAGTTCGAGACCATCCTGGGCAACATGGTGAAACCCAGTCTCTACTAAAATACAAAAAAAACTAGCTGGGCATGGTGGCGCATGCCTGTAGTCCCAGCTACTCTGGAGGCTGAGGCATGAGAATCACTTGAGCCTGGGAGGCGGAGGTTGCAGTGAGCCGAGATCATGCCACTGCACTCCAGCTTGGGCTACAGAGTGAGGCTCCAACTCAAAAGAAAAAAAGAAAGAAAAGAAAACACAAAGAACAGAGAAATATGTCAAATGACACTACAGGAATGCAGTCAGAAAAATCCTGAATGTGAGTAATACCACAGGACAAATGATTTGGTTTCCTCAACAAGTAAATAATTAGGAGGGAGAAAACAAAGAAAGAGGGACTGTGATAAAGTGAATTATTGGCCCCCATTCTTCATCCCTTCCTGCACCCATACCTATGCCACAGCCTCATTGTGGGAGGAGTATACTTCCCTCCCTTTGACTCTGGGCTTGGCAGTGATATTTGCCTGAGTAATTGGATGCAGTGGAAGTGGCAGTGCACAAGCTCTGAGCTCAGGCCATCTTCTGCTCCTGCTCTTGTCTTGAGAAGAGCTTCCTTTAGATAGCTCTTGAGTCTTCAGCCTGGACAGTGAGTATCTCAATGACAATAAAAATGGATTGAAAACAAGCAGCCACAACTCGATATTCTAGACAAGACACATGCTATAAATTAAACATGTTCCCCGTTTAGTCATATTTTGAAATCCTAAGCCCAGGTATGATGATGTTAGGAGGCAGAACCTTTGGGAGGGGATTAGTTCATGAAGGTGGAGCCATCCTTCTTGAATGGGATAAATGTCCTTATAAGCTTATGAGCTTATAAACTCAAACCATCAACCCAAGAAGACACACACAAGAGTGCTTGCTTTTTTCTCCTCTCTGCTCTCTGATATATGAGGACGCAATGAGAATGCAGCTGTCCACAAACCAAGGAGAGGGCTCTCACCAAACACTGGATCTGCTAGCACCTTGATCTTGGACTTCCCAGCCTCCAGAACTGTGAAAAATAAATGTTTGTTGTTTAAGCCCCCCAGTCTATGGTGTGCTGGTATAGCAGCCCAAATTGATTAAGACAACACACAGCCCTAAGAAAGGGAGAGCTTCCTCCCCAGCCTAGTACACACCCACTAATCTGCCACCACCACTATTCCCTCTACAGTCACAACTAAATTTATATTTCCTGACTTTTCTGCAGATATAATGAAACCAACAGAATAAGAAAGAATGACATATCTCATTCAACTCCATTATAGATTAATTTCAGTTGCCAATCTTCAGTGGCTTGAGTACCAAAGACAGAAAAATACATCAATTGGCCCCTAGGACTGAATCCTTTCCTCTTAGGGCAGAGAAAAATAGAGTTTGTTATCACCATCACCAGGTTAAAATCTTTATGTGGAATGTTTCCAGGCAGAGACCTGAATGTGTAAAGAGGAAGAGACAGATATTTCTTACTAGCAGCTTTTCTACAAGAAGAAAGACTGCTTTTCTAATTTGGTATATTTGTTCAGGTCTCCACTCTGGGCTCTTCCCCACAAGAAGTCCTAAGGAAGCATGTAGGTCCATGCCATCAACTAGGAGGACCTTGGAATCCAAATATTGGGAGGTTAAGTACCAAAAACATGTTCATCAAAAAGGTAGAAGATGTGCTCAGTTGACTCTTTTAACTTTTATGAGCTGAATTTATTTTTGGAAGGTTTGCAGCCGAGAGTATGGTGGGGAACATATAATAAGATTATCTGCTGTAGGTCTTCACTTTCCTGCCAGAGAAAAACAGTTGGGAGAAACCCTAAAATCCAGGCCCACACTCAGCCCTTAGCACAGCTCATAAACTCAAACCATCAACCCAAGAAGTTCCAGACCACTTCAATTAGCCGTTATTCCAGAAGTTCCAAGTATGGAATGGTCTCTTCCATTCCAGGAACTTCAGAGCTTGTAAACTGTGGCAAGTTATAATTCCAAAAATGGCTACAGCAATATTTCCGGTCCCATATACTTTTCCAGAACTTTGTAACTCCCTATCAAGAGGTGGGATCTATTTCTCCTCCTCTTGAAACTGGGCAAAACCTTGTGACTGATGATGAATGCAATACAGTGAAAATGGCACTCTATGGATTCTGAGGCTAATTCATAAAAGGCTACCTTTCTCAAGATGCTTGTCCTTGGAACCCAGTCACCATATGAGAAAGCCCAATCAAGTCCATGTGGAGAGACCATTTGGTGAGGCCCATGTGAAGAGAAACTGAGGCCTCTAGCCAATAGCCAGCATCAACAACCACGCATGAGAGTGAAGAAGCCTTCAGATGATTCCAGCTCCCAACATGTGAGTCTCCCAGCTGAGGCCCCAGACATCCTGGCATAGAGCAAGTTACCCCTTCTGTGCCCTGTCCAAATTCCCAACCCATTGAATCTACAACAAAGCAGAGTTAGTATGTAAACTCAGACTCCGAATCTCAAAAATCTCAAGGACCAAAAGCAGTAGTGTCCTGATACTCCTCTGCTGGTGTCCGATCACAATCGTATTGGCCTCAGCAATGTATGAATAAAATGACCAGAAGAGTTAGCTCAGGCTGGAAGAAGATTGAGGCCATGCTTTGAGTGAGTAAGTTTTTGCCCCTTTAGAACTAGAAAGTGCTTAAGGGGCATAAACGGGGAAAGTCAAGAGTGCCATGGTAGCCATGGTAGCACAAAATATGGTGGCTCACGCCTGTAATCCCAGCACTCTCAGAGGCTGAGGCAGGAGGATTGCTTGGGCCTAGGAGTTTGAGACTAGCTGGGGCAACATGGCAAAATCCCATCTCTACAAAAAATATAAAACAAAAAAATTTAGCTGGGTGTGGTTTTGTCCACCTGCAGTCCCAGCTACTCGGGAGGTTGAGGTGGGAGGATCATCTGAGCCTCAGAAGTCTCAGAAGCTGCAGTGAAATCGCACCACTGCACTCCAGCCTGGGGGACAGGAATGAAATCCTGTCTCAAAAAAAAAAAAAAAAAAAAGAGTGGCCAGGCGCAGTGGCTCATGCCTGTAATCCTAGCACTTTGGGAGGCTGAGGTGAGTGGATCACTTGAGGTCAGGAGTTCGAGACCAGCCTGGCCAACATGGAGAGACCACCGTCTCTACTAAAAATATAAAAATCAGCTGGGTGTGGTGGTGTGAACCTGTAATCCCAGCTACTCAGGAGGCTGAGGCACAAGAATTGCTTGAACCCAAGAGGTGGAGGTTGCAGTGAGCCAAGATTGTGCCACTGCATTCCAACCTGGGCAACAGAGCAAGATTCCATTTCAAAAAAAAAAAAAAAATGAAGAAAGTAGGGTCATATGGCAGAGGAAGAGCCTCCTAAGAAAAGGGCACACAATAGTGGAATGAGAGAAAAGAGCAGAGAGAGCCAGATGCCCACATGAGAAGGGTCTGTAAGTTATATAATACATTGTTTAAAATTCTAACCTGTAGGTTTGAATCCCTAAGAAGAATAAAACAGTGCAAAAGTAACTTGTTTTTCTCAAGGATTACCGTGTTGCCAAAACTTTCATTTATGTTATCTCAATTTAACTTTATAACTTTGTGAGATATTTACCATTTTTATCACCATGTTCTCTTTTTATCTTTTATCATAAACGAGTTTCATTGTAAAAAATTTTAAAAAGTAGACATGTGAGAGTGAAAATAAAGATTCCCCTTTATTCTCTTACCTAACTCAATTATTCTCCCCATTTCAGAAGTGCCTACTGGTATGCTACATCTTTGTAGATGTACCACTAGAGTCTTATGCCTTTCTAGAGCTTTTTCTTTGTGCTAATAGACTTCTATATTTACACATATAGAGCTATTTAAAGAACATAAACGGAATTATACTATTTTTGTGAATTTTGCTTTTGCATTTAGGTATCAGCATACATGATGCTAATCTCATTTCTTTAAAAAAAGTTTTAGGTATTCCAAAGTATGGATAAACCACGAAATTATCTAGCTTCTCCCTCACTGATAGACCTAACTTTAGGCTATTACACATAATACTGCAACAAGTACCTTTATACATGTATTGTTGGACACATGTGGGAGTATTTTTATATGATCAATTCCTGAAGTACTTTGATATGATGACTTCCGGACCAAGGCTGATTCTAATTTTTAAGATAAGAAAACATATTGAGAGGTTAAGAAACTTGGCCAAGGTCACACAATTGGTAAGTGGCAGACCCAAGATTCAAACCCAAATTATCTGATTCCATGTGTTTGCTACTATGTCACGCTATCTGGAAAGACCCAGATAGCATGAATCACAGCCAATGCCTATTAGATGCATCCTTGCATTTTCTTAAACTTGTGCCTACTCTTCAGAAAGCGTTTCATTGTAAAAAAAATTAAAAAAACAGACATGTGAGAAAAAGAAAACTTATTTTCCTTCAGGAAAGAAGAAGGGCAAACAAAGCCGTGATTCCTACATAAATTTTAAGCAAAGAGGCTTACTTTGTATTAGTAAGGGTACATTAACTGCTATAACAAATAAACACCCAAATATCTGTAGAAAACACACCAACAGTTTATTTCTTGCTTGTGTCACAGTTCAAAAACAGAATGGTGGTGGAAGGAAGAGCTCTGCTCCACGCAGTCATTCAGGGACCCAGCCTCCTTGCACATAGTTGCCTAAGATTCTGGAGCACTGCAGAGGACATAGACAAAGTACCCCTCTCTTAATCACCTTGGTTTGGAGGTGTCACATCACTTCCACTCAGATTTCATTGGCAGAACTCAGTCATATGTCTGAACCAAACTTAAAAAAAAGTTGAGTATTAACATCCAGCTGTGTACCCAAGAGGAAAGAAAACACGGTTTTGATGGGCGCAGAGTATTGTCTCTACCACAGTGAGGAATGAGAGCACATGAAAAAAATCAACTTGTATTGAGCAATTACTATATGCCAGAAAATGCTCTAAGTGCTTTCTTGTACAATCTCATGTGATCCTCACATCAACTCTGAAGTAGGGACTATTTCCTCTTTCACATTTTACATACGAGAAAACTGAGAAACAGGGCTATTAAGTTACTTGCCTAAGTTAACACAATCAGTAAAGGGTAGAGCAGGATTCAGATAGACCAGCCCAGGGGCCACACACCCTGGAATTTCTTTACATAACCTTTTAGTTCTCAAATCAGCTTCTCTTTTCTTGAAGAAACCAACAAGCAGCACTATTTGTGTTACAAAAACAGTTTTACATACAAATTTTTTTCATGTAAATGTATATGAATTTGTTCCATGAATGTTCTTTATTGCATCCTGGCCTTGACGCAGGACCTAATTAATCATCTCTTTGGTTCCCCCATTATTCTCTGTGGCAACCACAAATCCCTCTCTAAAAAGAAAACCTTCAAGTCTGGCTCTAAGAGGAAGCCTGGGGGAGAAAAGGAGGGGCCTTGTTCCTGTTTGAATCAATTGTTTACTTAACCCTGTGGCTGAAATATAAACAATTTTTTTAAGGCTAAAGAGAGAATTAAATTATTTCAATATAATGACTGAGAAGGGAGAGAGCCAAAGTCTGATGAGGTCTGAATGTGCACGAAAGCACCCACTATTTTTCACACTTTTTCTTATATACTGTGTTAAAAGTGTGGAGGGAGAGAAAGATGAAGGGAAGGGTAGAGAAAGAGAAAGGGATGAATAAGAGAGAGAGGAGGAAAAGTGAAGGAGGAGAAGGAAGTGAAGGCAGCTCCAGGCACCTTGCCCAACTCCTTGGAGATAAAGTTAACGTTTGTTCGCTTGTCTGAATAAACAAAGCTAGTCTGATACTCATCTGATAGTCTCAGTTAAGTCAGTACTGAAATAGTTGTAAACTGAAAATACTGAAAGATTTGCACACTGGTTGGTTAATATCCATTGCTCCCACCCATCACACTGGGTGCTTGGTCCATCCCCCGTGACCAAGACGTCCACACCACCCTGCAACCAAAAGAGTATGCCTAATACTGCAGGGAGCTCCCGGGGCCTCCTCCAGTACCAAGTGGGCATTGGCCAATCTTCCTGCCCTATAGGTTGTAAAATATTTTAAATATCACCCCTGTGCAGAAATCCTTATTCTGCAGCCTGGGAATGAGGTTGCCATTCTCCCTAGTCTTCCTCTCTTTGTTCACTCCTAACTGTCACTGGTTGAGCATCTGATGGTCTTAGAACAACAGTCACCAGGTCAGTCTCATGTCAGCCGTTAACTTGCCTTTGGTCCCATACTCTCACTGCCCTGTACTCAAAACGATCATAGCTAGAGGGGATTGTGTGGGCATGGAGGTGATGGACAGGCTGGGAGAGAGTGGGGGAATGGGGCAGGGTCACTGTAAAGTTTTGAGGGTGAGAAGAAAAACCAGAAGCCTTCTTGTTCACATAAAAAAAGAATTCATATGACTCCCTGTTTTGGGTGCTGTACAGTTTATATGATGTCACACAGTTTGTATAACTCACATGCATGATCTCACTTGATCTTCATGCCAAATCTTTTGGTAGGCAGAGCAGGGGTGATGATTCTATTTTCACAGAGAAGGAAATGTGAGTCCAGAGAAGAGATGTGGCTTGCTGAGTCCTGCAGCTAAGATTTGAACTGTGGTGTGTAGATGCCAAGCCCAGCTTTGTTGGGAACGAGCACTTGTTATCATGTTCTGCATTTCTCACTTTCCTGCCTGCTCTTTCTGGCAGTTGTGAATTCCATTCCCAGACTAAAGAGGGTCCAGCCTGTTTAAATTTCACACCAGCAGCTCACCATTCTCTCTGTGCACTTTCCTAGGGACCACAGAGGGGCTGCCAGATGGCCATCACCTGAGGCCTTATGAATCTCCAAATGGCCTGACCTCCAGGGCCCAACTCCATTTAGGGCCAGACTTGACTATGAGGCTACTGAGGAGAAAGTGGGGACTACCTGAAGTTCCCAAGAAGAGTGATATTGGGTCTGACATTAATCAAGATCCCTGGATTTGTATAGCATGTTACTTATTTTGATTTTGAGGATAAAATATCATATTCAATACTAATATTTCATCCTCATCCTTTCATAGGTCTTTCATAATAACCGTGTGAGGCCATCAGAGTACACATCATTACTAACATTTTATAATTGGAAATGGGATCTAAACAATATTCAGTGACTGGCAAGGTCACACATGATGGGTGATTGCGGCCAGGCTGGGGCTCCAATGTTCTGGCTCCCTGTCCAATGCTTGTCACTGCCCTGTGCCACCTACTACTGCACACGTATCCCATGTCCTTCCAGGGAGGAAAGAGGCTGTTTGGGCAGAAAATGATGATCCTTAGCTGCTAACTCTGTCAGCACAAAGAGAGTGGGACTGCAGATGACCTCCAACACTGAATAAACCAAAAAGGATTCATTTAACGTTTGAGAACATATTCTCAGGTAAGAAATCTACCTTGTCCACCATATTTTATTGTTTTAATAAAAAGTAAGAAAAAGCTGGGTGCGGTGGCTCATGCCTGTAATCCTAGCACTTTGGGAGGCCAAGGCGGGTGGATCACTTGAGCTCAGAAGTTTGAGATCAAACTGGCCATCATGCCAAAACCCCGTCTCTATAAAAAAATACCAAAATTATCTGGGTGTGGTGGCGCAGACCTGTAGTCCCAGCTACTCAGGAGCCCAGAAGGTTGAGGCTGCAGCGAGCTGAGATGGTGCCACTGCACTCCAGCCTGGGTGACAAAGTGAGACCCTGTTTCAATAAAAAAGCAAGAAAGGAAGCTGAAAAGAAATGAATATTTACTATCTCCACTACATTATTTCATTTAGCCATCGTAACAGTATGCAAAAGTATTATCATCCATTTCACACAAATGAGGAAACAGAGTCAGAGAGGTTATGTATGATATTTTGCTCAAAGTCTTGTAGCTAGGAATGAGCCTTCCCAAAAGCTCATGCATGTTAAGAGGTCCCCCCTTTTTTGGGTCAGCTTTGCCATTTGGAAGGAAGAATATGAATTCTGGCTCTATCACTTAGATTTCTTGTGATCCAGACTAGTTATTATTTTGGTCCCAGAGAATAACTTCTCTCATTTCCAAAATGCAGATAAGATACCTCCTTTCCAAGAAGGTTATGAGGATTAGCATCAACTGCTAACATACTTTGCGTGTTTTCTAAACACTTTTTCAAAGTTCTTTCCACCTATTATCTTATTAACTGCTCCAAGCGTCTCTATGGGAATGGGTACTACTTTTTTAGCCCCAGGTCCCGGGTGAGAAATCAGAAACAGAGCATTTAAGAGATGCTTCCAAGTTAGGAGCTGGAAAGGCCAGCTCCTTGAAGGCCTTGAAGTCAAGGCATCTGACTGCACAGTCCACACTCCCAACCACTGCACTCCATGACCTCTCTGATTTAAAACGACTGAGACATAACAAGAGCTCAATAAAGAGGGTCTGTTATATCATCGTGATGGCTGGTAGCTGAAGTGAATGGAAGGGACCTTTCACCAGGACCAACCCACAAAACAGCTGAACGTACCCACATCAGGAATGTAAATGAGGGAGGAGCACTGAGTCCTCCACAGACAATGGAGGTGACATGGTTTGGATGGGTGTCCCCTCCAAATCCCATGTTGAAATGTAGTCCCCAGTGTTGGAAGTGGGGCCTGGTGGGAGGTGTTTAGGTCTTGGGGGCAGATCCCTCATGAATAGCTCGTTGCCCTCCTTGTGAGAGTGAGTTCTTGCTCTGAGTTCATGTAAGACCTGGTTGTTTAAAAGACGCGGCACTTCCTCCCTCTCTCTCTCTCTCTTGCTCCTACTAGCCATGTGACACGCTTCTCCCCCAGTGCCTCCCCCTTCACCTTCTGCCATGAGTAAAAGCTTCCTGAGGCTCTCACCAGAAGATGCTGGACTCATGCTTCTTGCACAGTCTGCAGAACCATGAGCCAAAATAAAATCTCTTTTCTTTATAAATTACCCAGCCTCAAGTATTTCTTTATAGCAATGCAAAACAGCCTATCCCAGGAGGTAAGGTAGGCATTGGCCTCATAGCCCCTAGGGACCCTACTCCATCCCTGACAGGTTTGAGCTTCCCATGCCATTTTTCCTTCCCAGGCTTGGATGGGAGAATAATCTTAAGGAAGTCAGCATATGTTCTAGAAGCATTCAGAAGACAAAAGAGTCTGTTATGAAAGAACAAAGTATTTGTAATAATAAATTGAATGTTACATGGACACACCCAGACATACACACACAGACACACACACAAACAGTTTTTCTTCTCTCTCTCTCTCTCCCCACTCCCCTCTCTCATACTTTGCAAACACGCCCCTCAGCAGCTGGTAGGCTGTTCCCTGTCCTCCCACTCAGCCGAATGCCAGTTGTCCCTCCATCCCAACCCAGGCTCTCATAATGGTTTCAGCTTCCAAGAGACAGCTTGACTCAAAATGCCATCCAGTCTGGCTGCCAGGGGAAGCATGAGGACTTATCCAGCAGAGAGGGACAGAAAACACGACAGCCAGAGCCCTCATGTCAGAAGAGCTCTAGGAACGTGAGCATCTGTGAGGTGTTTCTGCCCACAGGTGAGGCTGTGACCTCTGAAAATTACCGGCCTATTAGGGAATGTTTCATGAGGCAAGAGGGATCTTCCTCATTAGCCACTGGCCTCAGCCTACCTTTCCAGGAGTTAAATGTAGGAGACAAATCATGCATTTTATGTCACCTGTATGCATCTTGTTTCTCTCACTCAACGGTGCATCATAAATACCTCATTTTGTCCTATTTACTCATATTTTAGCAAGAAACCCCAGAGACCCAAGAGGGACAGAATCTGAAACTCTGAGAGTTCTCTGATTTACCTTTCTTTGATTCTATCTCCTTTTACCTCTCAATTCCCTGTAATGGACTAATGACAATCCTCTGTGGAAATGTCTGTGTTTTGTTTCCTTTATCTGGGAACAGACCCTGACCCGGCCCATAGCCGTAGGGGTGGATGGGTGCCCTAGGCTAAGCCAGTCAGAGCTTATCACCTGTCCACAGAAGTTAGGTCAGTGGGTGAGCACAAGACCCAAGCCAGCCAATCAGAATCCTTTCCCTAGGTTTTTCAAAGCTGGGATTGAAAAGTGTACCTTCTTTTTTGGTTGTACCATAAGTTGAGCACTGCTTGCAGCCACCATTCTAGTCCACTGAAGGCAGCCGGTCAGAGAAAATGGAAAGAAAACAAGCTGAGAGGATGACTTCTGTGGTTTCCTGATTCTCCATTTCGTGGTTACATGAGCTAATAAATCTTCCTTTTTGAATATGGAAAATTGTTTGAATTGGGCTTCTGCTGTTTGACTAGTGGCCAGCATTTGAAATGTGGTGGTGTGGCAGGGAAGGAGCTATTAAGCCATCTAGCCTCCTAAACCTTGTAAAATATGGTAGCCAAAAAGGAAGAGACTTTTAGGATATCTAAAGCAAAGCAATGTATTGCCAAGTTACCAAAAAAAAAAAAAAAAATTCAAAACAGCTGAAAAATTAGTGAAATATATTGGCCCAGGTAGTTGAAAAGTCCCAAGGTGACTCTCACATACAGACAGCAAAGCTTAATCCAAAAGCTGAAAAACGGTCACCAACAGCTTAGAACCTTGCATCTCTCCTTTCACCTTCTATGGTATTAGCTTCATCCCTGCGCCCCATTCAGACCACTGAGAAAATCACTGTAAGGCAGGTAGACTCCCACCCCAGTTTTGTCACTTGCAGCTGTATTTAGTTATGAAAGTAATCTAAAAAGTGCAAGTATGATGAAAATGAGAATTGTGCTTCCATTTCTATAAAATAATCTTAAAATCATCTATCTGTATGTGTATATGTGTTAATATGTGCATGTATGTGTGTGACTGTATATGCATGAAAATGCAGGAAAAGATACATACCAGGTCATTAACATCGTTTACCAGGGGTGGGGAAGTAAAGACCAGGAAAGGAGGGCGAAAGACTCAGGAGAGGAAAAGTTGTTGATAATAACGGTATTTACGGTATGTATAGAGTTCTATGGATTTTCAGCATTTAGAGGCTGCCCACATTCCATAACTCCTGGCCCTTCCATCTTCAAAGCCAGCACTCGCTAGTCAACTCACATCACTCTGATATCGACTCTTCTGCCTCCCTCTTCCACATTTAAAGATCCAGGTGATTACATTTTTGCCTGGCAATGTAACATATTCACAGGTTCTGGAGATTAGGACAGTGATGTCATCAGGATGACATTAGGATGTCCCTGTCCCAGAACCTATGAAGATGTTAAATTTCATGGTGAGGGGGTTAAAGTAGCAGATGAAATTAAGGTTGCCATTATTCCACCTTTTATACATTATGATCCCATTTGTGCAAATGTGGATGCATAGATACATAAAGTGACAAAGAGGAAATGCATGTATATATATGTAAAGTAACAAAGTGATAAAGTGGAAGATGAGTCATCAACATGATAGTGGTTCTCACAGGGAGTAGAAGTCAATTCACTTCATGTTTTTCTCAAAATTTTATGCAGTGTTTTATCTGTTTGAATATTTGTAAATCTGGCCAAGCGCAGTGGATCACATCTGCAATCCCAGCACTTTGGGAGGCTGAGGTGGGAGAATTGCTTGCTATTTTGCCCAGGAGTTTGAGACCAGCCTAAGCAACGTATCAAGACCTCAGCTCTACAAAAAAAATTAAAAACTTAGCTGGATGTAGTGGTGCATGCCTGTAATCCCAGCTACTCAGGAGGCTAAGGTGGGAAGATCCCTTGAGCCCAGGAGATTGAAGCTGCAGTGAGCCGTGATTGAGCCACTACACTCCAGCCTGGGTAACCGAGCAGCACTCTGCCTCAAAAATAAATAAATACATAAATAAATAAAAAAGCAAATTTATGTACAGCAAAAAGCAACAAAGTTTGTTTCATTGGTGAAAATCATCCATTTTAGTGGGGTGTGAGACCTGAGCTCCCTCAAGTATCTGAAGCACTGGATCTGAAAGGTCTGTGAGAGACGGCAGTAGCAGCCTCAGAGGAACTTTGTACTGACTAGATCCCCCACCCGCCAAACACTCTTCTTCTGTACACAATAGGAGATAGTGAGCCAAAGCAATAGAAAAACTCCCATCTGATATTAATCCAATTAGAGAGATTCAAAGCCAAGTAGAACATGCAGACTGATGGATGTGCAGAAACTACTTTGCAGCAGCTCTGCATGGAGCTGGGGGAGGCAGGGAATGAAGGCAACTCTGAAGGTCTCAGAATACGCACCCCGGAGGAAGTCACTTTCCCTCCTTCCCCAACAGCCTAGTCCAAAATGTCTACTCATTTGTGGGGTCCTTCAGCTGTCCCTTTCCACATCCTTGGTCACTCTCATGCACGTCCTTTTCAACTTCTCCCTTTCCTGGTCCCAAATGGCTGGCATACCAGCAGCCCTCCAAGAGCACCCTCCCCACATTAATTCTTGCTCTCTAGAAGACAACCTGCAACATCAGTGTTCCCTGGATCATGAGATATTTATTAAGTGTTCAGTGAAACATATGATTCTGTGGTCAAAACTTTGACCACAAGTTTTCTGTGGTCAAAACCTGGGAAGAGAGAGCTAATACAATTAAATTCATTGTTTCTCTGCAAGACACCCCAGAGGCCTTGACATGCTCATGTGCCCTGCATTGCACTGCAATACGCCAGGAGGTGGCTGTAGTAAGCAGTAAATCCACCTAACTCTGGGATCATCATGTTATTAAAGAATAACAGGTGAAATTATTACTCCACATGCTGGAAACAGTGTTAAAGACCTCTCTGTGATGGTAGGGCGAGTTAAGAATTTAATTTTGCAGCCCAAAAGAGCCTTAGAAACCATCTTGTCCAACTCCTTTATTTTAAAGCTTAAGAAAGGCACAGAGAGGAAAGTGACTTGCCTGAAGTTCCACAGCTAGTTACTAGCAAATAAAAGAATCTCTTTCCAGTGCTCTTCTTTGCTCACTATTTTATACCATCCCAAGTTACATCTACTAAACACAGAAAGGAGGTTCCTCCCATATGGCACATCTGTGGGAAATCACAAAGTACCCCTGGAAGCTTTAAGCCTTATCTAAGTTGGAATATTGGCTCTGTTACCTACTGAAGGTATTTTAGACATCATGGTCAAATGGTGGGTTGTTTTGATTTGTGATGGTGGTTGGACAGAAGGGCATGTAGAATTGTAATTCACCTTAAAGATTTCCTCATCCAACATTTCACATGGGGCAGGAATGTTACCTATAGAAATCCAGAAAAGTGATTATAATGTTTTGTAAAACTGCTTCATTAAGATTTGATATACAGTCAACTATCCATTATTAATAAACTACTCATTTACAATTTAATACATTTTGACACATTTATACACCATTGGAGCTATTACCATTATCAAAACAGTCAGTATATCCACCATCCCCAAATATTTGTTTTTTAAAAACAATTTTTAAAAATTTTTTATTTCCATAGGTTTGGGGGGGGAACAGGTGGTATTTGGTTACATGAGTAAGTTCTTTAGTGGTGATTTGTGAGATTTTGGTGCATCCATCACCCGAGCAGTATACACTGAACCCAAATGGTAGTCTTTTATCCCCCATCTCCTTCCCCCACTTTCTTCCCACATCCACAGAGTCCATTGTGTCATTCTTATGGCCTGGCATCCTCATTGTTTAGCTTCCACTTATGAGTGAAAATAACGTTTGGTTTTCCATTCCTGAGTTACTTCACTTAGAATAATAGTCTCCAATCCCATCCAGGTTGGGGTTTCCAATCCCATCCAGGTTACTGCAAATGCCATTAGTTCATACGTTTTTATGGCTGAGTAGTATTCCATCATATATATATATATATATATGCGCCAGTTTTTTTATCCACTCACTGATTGATGGGCATTTGGGCTGGTTCCACATTTTTGAAATTGCGAATTGTGTTGCTATAAACATGCATGTGCAAGTATCTTTTTCATATGATGACTTCTTTTCCTCTGGGTAGATACATAGTAGTGGGATTGCTGGGATCAAATGGTAGTTCTACTTTTAGTTCTTTAAGGAATTTCCACACTGTTTTCCATAGTGGTTGCACTAGTTTACATTCCCACCAACAGTGTAGAAGTGTTCCTTTTTCATCTCATCTGCACCAACATCTACTATTTTTTTATGTTTTGATTATGGCCATTCTTGCGGGAGTAAGGTGGTATTGCATTGTGATTTTGATTACCATTTCCCTGATCATTAGTGATGTTGAGCATTTTTTCATGTGTTTCTTGGCCATTTATATATCCTCTTTTGAGAATTGTCTATTCATGTCCTTAGCCCACTTTTTGATGTGATTGTTTTGTTTTTTCTTGCTAATTTGCTTGAGTTCATTGTAGATACTGAATATTAGTCCTTTGTTGGATGTATAGATTGTGAAGATTTTTTCCCACTCTGTGGGTTGCCTGTTTACTCCACTGACTGTTCCTTTTGCTGTGCAAAAGCTCTTTAGTTTAATTAGGTCCCAGATATTTATCTTTGTTTTTATTGCATTTGCTTTTGGGTTCTTGATCATGAAATCCTTACCTAAGCCAATGCCTAGAAGGGTTTTCCTTATGTTAGTTTTTAGAATTTGTATAGTTTCAGGTCATAGATTTAAGTCCTTGATTGACCTTGAGTTGATTGTTGTATAAGATGAGAGATAAGGATCCAGTTTAATTCCCCTACATGTGGCTTGCCAATTATCCCAGTACGATTTGTTGAATAGGGTGTCCTTTTCCCACTTTCTGTTTTTTTTTTTGTTTTGCCAAAGATCATTTGACAAATTGGTTTATTTCTGGGTTCTCTATTCTTTTCCATTGGTCTATGTGCCTATTGTTATACCAGTGTCATGCTGCATTGGTGACTATAGCCTTGTAGTTTAGTTTGAAATCAGGTAATGTGATACCCCCAGATTTGTTTTGTTTGTTCGGTTGGTTGGGTTTTTTTTTATTTTTATTTTTTATTTTTGCTTAGTCTTGCTTTGGCTATGCAGGCTCTTTTTGGTTCCATATGGATTTCAGGATTGTTTTTTCTAGTTCTGTGAAGAATGATGGTGGTATTTTGATGGGAACTGCACTGAATTTGTAGATTGCTTTTGGCAGTATGGTCATTTCCACAATATTGATTTTACCCATGCATGAACATGGGATGTGTTTCCATTTGTTTGTGTTGTCTATGATTTGTTTCAGCAGTGTTTTGTAGTTTTCCTTGTAGAGGTCTTTCACCTCCTTGGTTAGGTACAAAGTATTTTGGGGTTTTTTGCAGCTATTGCAAAAGGAGTTAAGTTCTTGATTTGATTCTCAGTTTGGTCACTGTTGGTGTATAGAAGAGCTGCTGATTTATGCAAATTAATTTTGTATCCTGAAACTTTGCTGAATTCTTTTATCAGTTCTAGGAGCTTTCTGGAGGAATTTTAGGGTTTTATAGGTATACAATCATATCATCAGCAAATAGCAACAGTTTCACTTCCTCTTCACTGATTTCAATGTCCTTTATTTCCTTCTCTTGTCTGATTGCTCTGGCTAGGACTTCCAGTACTATGTTGAAAAGAAGTGGTGAGAGTGGGCAGCATCCTTGTCTTCTTCCAGTTTTCAGAGGAAATGCTTTCAACTTTTCCCTGTTTAGTGTTATGTTGGCTACAGGTTTGTCATAGATGGCTTTTATTGCATTGTGGTAGGTCCCTTGTATGCCAGTTTTGCCAAGGGTTTTCATCATAAAGGGATGCTGAATTGTGTCAAATGCTTTTTCTGCATCTATTGAGATGATCGTGTGATTTTAGTTTTTAATTCTGCTTATGTCGTGTATCACATTTATTGACTTGCATATGTTAAACCATCCCTGTGTCCCTGGTATGAAATCCACTTGATCATGGTGGATTATCTTTTCGATATGCTGTTGGATTCAGTTAGCTAGTATTTTGTTAAGGATTTTTGCATCTATATTCATCAAGGATATTGGTCTGTAGTTTTCTTTTTTGCCTATGTCCTTTCCTGGTTTTGGTATTAGGGTGATATTGGCTTCATAGAATGATTTAGGGAGGATTCCTTCTTTCTCTAACTTGTAGAATAGTGTCAATAGGATTGGTATCAATTCTTCTTTGAATGTCTGGTAGAATTCAGTTGCAAATCCATCTGGTCCTGGACTTCTTTTTGTTGGTAATTTTTTCAATTACCATTTCAATCTTGCTGCTTGTTATTGGTCTGTTCAGGGTTTCTAATTCTTCCTGATTTAAGCTAAGAGGGTTGTATGTTTCCAGGAATTTATCCATCTCCTCTAGGTTTTCTAGTTTATGCATGTAAAGGAGTTCATAGTAGGCTTGAATGATCTTTTTTATTTCTGTGGTGTCGGTTGTAATATCTCCTGTTTCATTTCTAATAGAGCTTATTTGGATCTTCTCTCTTCTTGGTAAATCTTGCTAATAGTCTTTCAGTTTTATTTATTTTTTCAAAGAAGCAGCTTTTTGTTTCACTTATCTTTTGTATTTGTTTGTTTCAATTTCATTTATTTCTGCCCTGATCTTGGTTATTTCCTTTCTTCTGCTGGTTTGGGGTTTGGTTTGTTCTTGTTTCTCTAGTTCCTTGAGGTGTGACCTTAGATTGTCTATTTGTGCTCTTTTACTTCTTGATGTAGGCCTTTAAGACTATGAACTTTCCTTTTAGCACCACTTTTGCTGTATCCCAGAAGTTTTGATAGATTGTGTCACTATTACCATTCAGTTCAAAGAATTTTTAAAGTTCCATCTTGGTTTCATTGTATACTTAATTATCATTCAGGAGCAGGTATTTAATTTCCATGTATTTGCAAGGTTTTGAGGTCCCTTTTGGAGTGGATTTCCAGTTTTATTCAACTATGATCTGAGGGAGTACTTTATATAATTTCAATTTTCTTAAATTTATTGAGACTTGTTTTGTGGCCTGTCATATGGTCTATCTTGGAAAAAGTTCCATGCACTGATGAATAGAATTTACATTCTGAAGTTGTTGGATAGAATGTTCTGTAAATATCTGTTAAGTCCATTTATTTCAGGGTATAGTTTAAATCCATTGTTTCTTTGTTGATTTTCTTTCTTGATGACCTGTCTATTGCTGTCAGTGGAGTACTGAATTCCCTCATTATTATTGTGTTGCTGTCTATCTCATTTCTTAGGTCTAGTAATAATTGTTTTATAAATGTGGGATCTCCAGTGTTAGGCATATATACTTAGGATTGTGATATTTTCCTGTTGGACAAAGATTTTATCATTATATAATGTCCTTCTTTGGCTTTTTTAACTGCTGTTGCTTTAGTTTGCTTTGTCTGATATAAGAATTGCTTATATCAACTGCTTGCTTTTGGTGTCCATTTGCATGGAATATCTTTTTCTACCCCTTTACCTTAAGTTTATGTGAGTCCTTATGTGTTAGGTGAGTATCCTGAATGCAGCAGATCCTTGGTTGGTGAATTCTTATCCATTGTGCAATTCTGTATCATTTGAGTGGAGCATTTAGGCCATTTAGATTCAACATTAGTATGGAGATGTGACATACTATTCCATTCATCATGCTATTTGTTGCCTGTATACCTTGGGGTTTTTTAATTGTATTTTTGTTTTATAGGTCCTGTGAGATTTATGCTTTGAAGAGGTTCTATTTTGATGTATTTCCAGGAATTATTTCAAGATTTAGAGCTTCTTTTAGTAGTTCTTGTAGTGCTGGCTTGGTAGTGGCAAATTCTCTCAGCATTTGTTTGCCTGAAAAAGACTGTATCTTTCCTTCATTTATGAAGCTTAGTTTTGCTGGATACAAAATTCTTAGCTGAAAATTGTTTTGTTTAAGGGGGCTGAAGATAGGGCCCCAATTCCTTCTAGCTTGTAAAGTTTCTCCTGAGGAATATGCTGTTAATCTGATAGGTTTTCTGTTAGAGGTTACCTGGTGCTTTTGCCTCACAGCTCTTAAGATTCTTTCCTTTGTCTTGATTTTAGATAACCTGATGACAATTTGCCTAGGTGGTGATCTTTTTACAATGAATTTCCCAGTTTTCTTTGAGCTTCTTGTATTGTTTTCCAAACTTTTAGATTTCTATTCTTTCTCAGGAACACCAGTTATTCTTAGGTTTGGTCATTTAACATAATCCTAAACTTCTTGGAGGCTTTGTTCATTTTTTAAAATTCTTTTTTCTTTGCCTTTTTTAGATTGGGTTAACTCAAAAAACTTGTCTTCAAGCTTTGAAGTTCTTTCCTCTGCTTGTTGCATTCTATTGCTGAGACTTTCCAGAACATTTTGCATTTCTCTAAGTGTGTCCTTTATTTCCTGAAGTTATGATTGTTTTTTATTTGTGCTGTCTATTTCACTGAAGATTTCTCCCCTCATTTATTGTATCTTTTTTTAAATTTGCTTAAATTGGACTTCACTTTTCTCTGGTGCCTATTTGATTAGCTTAATAACTGACCTTATGAATTCTTTTTCAGGTAAATCAGGGATTTCTTCTTGGTTTGGATGCATTGCTAGTAAGCTAGTGTGATTTTTGGAGGGTGTTAAAGAATTTTGTTTTGCCATATTACCAGAATTGTTTTTCTGGTTCCTTCTCACTTGGGTAAGCTATATCAGAGGGATGATCTGGGGCTCAAGGCTGCTGTTCAGATTCTTTTGTCCCACTGGGTATTCCCTTGATGTAGTACTATCCCCCTTTTCCTAGGGATGTGGCTTCCTGAGAGTCGAGCTGTAGTGATTGTTATTTCTCTTCTGGATCTAGCCACCTAGCAGGACTACCAGGTTCTAGGCTGGTACTACGGGTTGTCTGCACAGAGTCCTGAGATGTGAACTGTCTGCAGGTGTCTCAGCCATGGCTACCAGCACCTGCTCTAGTGGAGATGGCACAGGGTGAAGTGGACTCTGTCAGGGTCCTTAGTTTTGGTTGTTTAATGCACTATTTTTGTGCTGGTTGGCCTCCTGCCAGGAGGTGGGGATTTCAAGAGAGCATTAGCTGTGTTAGTATAGGGAGGTTCAGGCAGTAGGCGGGTCCTGGAACTCCCAAGAGAATATACCCTTTGTCTTCAGCTACCAGGGTGGATAAGGAAGGACCATCAGGTGGGGACAGGGTTAGGCGTGTCTGAGCTCAGACTCTTCTTAGGTGGGGCTTGGTGTGGCTGCTGTGGGAGATGGGGGAGAGTTCCCAGGTCAATGGAGTTATATCCCCAGGAGGATTATGGCTGCCTCTGTTGTGTCACGCAGGTTGTCAGAGAAGTGGAGGAAAGCCAGCAGTTACAGGTCTCCTCCAGCTCCCACACAATCCAAAAGGCCGGTCTCACTCCCACTGTGCCCTCCAACAACAGCACTGAGTTTGTTTCCAGGCAGTGGGTGAGCAAGGCTGAGAACTTGCCCCAGTATACAGACCTCCCAGCTGTGAAAGCAAGCAGGGCTTTTGCGCCTCCCTGCTTGTCAAGTCTGCACACTGGATTCACACTCTCCCCCAAATTCTGGCCAGGAGACTTGGCATTCAGTTGGAATTGTTACAAAGTTCAGCTGGAGGTTTCCTTCTCCCTGTACCTTGCATGTACCTCTGGCAGCCCTCCCCAAAGACCCCTGTGAGACAAGTCTGAAATGGCTGTCCTGGGGACCCAGAGAGCCCACAGGGCTTTTCCCTCTGCTTCCTCTACTCCTGTATTTAGCTTGGCTCTCTAAATTGACTCAGCCCCAGTTAAGGTCAAATCCTTCTCCTGTGATCTAGATCGTCATGTTTCCCAGTGAGGTTGTGTGTTTGGGGGCAGATAATCCCCCTTTCCCACTTTCACAGCTTGGGCACTCACAGTATTTGGGTCATCTCCTGGGTCCTGCAGGTGCAATCTGCTTCCTTCAGAGGGTCTGTGGGTTCTCTTGGCTTTCTTGGTATGTTCCTGCAGTAGTTCTGGAGCAAAAGTTCACAATGAGAGTCTCCACACACTGCTCTGTCTGTTCAAGTGGGAGCAGCAATCTAGTCCTGCCTCTTATCTGCCATTTTTCTCCCATCTCACAAATATTTCTTTATGCTGCATTGTAATCCTTCCCTGTTACCCTCCTGACCCCTCACGCTCAGGCAACCACTCATCTGTTTCCTATCACTGTAGATTAGTTTGCATTTTCAGGAGTTTTGTATAAATGGAAACATGCAAGGTACTTATTTTTTAGTCTTGCTTTTTTTACTCAGCATAGCTATTTTGAAACCTATCAGTACTGTTTCCTGTATCAATAGTTTACTCCCATTTATTGATAATTAGTATTCCACTGTATGTACATACGACAATTTGTTTATCCATCCACCTGTTGATGAACTTTGGGGCTGTTTCCAGTTTGGGGATATTACAAATGAAGCTGCTATGAACATTCATGTTCAGGTCTTTATATGAACATATGCTTTTATGTCTTGGGGAAAAACTTAGGAATAAAATAGCTTAATATTTAAGTTATACATTTGATTTTTTAAGAACATGCCAAATGTTTTCCTGAAGTGATTGTAGCATTTTGCATTTTGCAACAAGAGTGTGTGACAGTTCCAGTTCTTCTACATTCTTGGCAACACTTAACAAGGTTTAGTCTTCTTAATTTTAGTCATTCTAATAGGGGTATATCATTATGGGTTTAATTTGCATTTCTCTCATGATTAATAACATTGAGCATTTTATTCATGTGCTTATTTGCCATTTGGATATCTTCTGTGATGAAATGTCCTTTCAAATCTTTACCCATTTATTAAATGGGTTGATTTTTTTTTAGTTATGAGAGTTTTTGAGTTATGAGAGTTCTATGATCTAAATACAGGTAACTTATCAAATATATGCTTTGTAAATATTTTCTCCCAGCTTTTGGCCTGTCTTTTCATTCTGTTAACAGCAGAGGTTTTTTAATGTTCATGAAGTCGAACTTATCAAGCTTCAGTTTTCTTTTCTTATGATGTCTGTATCTTACTCTAGGGTCAGGGTAAGAATGGCATCAAAGAATTAGCAGGGAAGTATTCCCTCTCCTTTATTTTTCTTGAAGAGTTTGTGTAGAACTGTAATTATTTTTCTTCCTGAAATGTTGGGTAGAATTCATCAATAAAGTCATCTGGGTCTGGATGGCTTCATTATGGGAAAATTTTTAATTACAAATTCAATTTCCTAAATATATTTCAGATATTAAGGTTGTCCATTGCTTCTTGATTGAAACTACTCTGGTAGTTTGAGTCTTTTAATAAAAGTTGTCCAAGTTTTCTAGTTCATTCAATGTATAGCATAATGTTGTTCATCATATCCCTTTTATAATCTTTTGAATATCTGTAGAATCTATAGTAATATTACCTCAGTGGTTCCTGATATTTGGTAATTTGTGATTTTTTTTTTCCTGAGCAATTTGGCTACAATTTATCAATTTTATTCATCTCAAAAAATTTGTTTTCATTTATTTTCTCCATTGTTTATTCCATTTATTATTTATTTCATTGATTTCTGCTTGAATCCTTATTATTTCCTTTCTATCCTTACTTTGGTTTTGACTTGCTCTTATTTTCCAAGTTTCTAATGGAAGAAGCTGAATGCACTGATTTGAGACTTTTTTCTTTTCTAATGTAGTAATTTGTTGCTATAAATTTTCTCCTAAATACTTCTTTTAATGCATCCCACAAGTGTTATGTTGTGTTTTCATTTTCCTTCAGTTCAAAATACATTTTAATTTTTCCTTTTATTTCTTCTTTGTCTCACAGGTTATTTAGAATAGTGCTATTAATTTCAAAATATTTGGAGATTTTTCACTTTCCTTTTGATTATTGGTAACTAATTTAATTTCACTGTGGTCAAAGAACATACTACGTATGACTTGAATGCTTTTAAATTTATTGACTTGTTTTATAGCCTAGAATATGGCCTAACTTCATAAATGTTCTGTGAACACTTGAAAAGAATATACATTGTGCTGTTGTTGAGTGGAGTGTTCTATAAAAGTCAATTAGGACAAGTTGGTTTATAATGTTATCCAAGTCTACTATATACTTGCTTGCTTTCTGTCTACTTGTTCTAAAATTATTGAGATTGAGTGATTTTTCTCAGTGTAATTGGGAGTTTTTTAAATTTTTCTTAGTATTTTTAACCAGTTTTGCTTCACGCATTTTTTTTTTTTTTTTTTTTTTTTTTTTGAGACAGAGTCACACTCCCAGGCTGGAGTGCAGTGGCATGATCTTGGCTCACTGCAACCTCTGCCCCCAAGGTTCAAGTGATTCTCCTGCCTCAGCCCCCCAAGTAGCTGTGACTGCAGGCATGCACCACCACAGCTGGCTAATTTTTGTAATTTTAGTAGAGATGGGATTTCACCATGTTGGCCAGGCTGGCCTTTACTCCTGACCTCAAGTGATATGCCTGTCTTGGCCTCCCAAAGTGCTGGGACTACAGGTGTGAGCCACTGTACACAGCCAGCTTCGTATATTTTGAAGTTCTATTATTACAGGTATATACTCTGAGAATTGTTATAGCCTCTAAATTATTGGTCCCTTTATCATTATAAAATGACCATTTTATCTCTGGTAAAATTATCTTCTCTGAATTCTACCTTGTCTAACAATAATATAGTCACTCTTTCTTTTGACTGGTGTTAGCATGGTATATCTTTCCTATTCCTTTACTTTTAATGCATTTTTGTCTTTATAGTTAAAGTATGTTTCTTATAGACAGCATCTAGTTGTGTTTTACTGAATCTAAAAATCTCTGCCTTTTAAATGGTGTGTTTAGATCATTTACATTTAATGGTGTTAGTGATACAGTCAGGCTTAAGTCTGTCACCTTGCTACTTGCTACTTGTTTTTTATTATATTTGTTTAACTTGTTCCTTGTTCCCCTTTTCCTTTTCTTTATGCTTCTTTTAGATTAAATATTTGTATAATTTGTATTTGTTTCATTTTTATTTTTGGTTGGCTTATTAGCTATAACTCTTTTCTTAATTATCTGTTGCTTTAGGGTTATAATATACAAGTTTAATTTATTACAGTCTACCTTAAACTGACATTATAATTCCTTATGCATAATAAAAGACTTTACAATAGTATACTTCTTTCTGTTCTTACACATTTTTTTCTATTTTGGTCATATATTTTACCTATAGCTATGTAATAAATCCAAGAATACATGGCTATTATCATTGTTTAATGAGTACTTTTTTTTTAGTGACACTTACTTAGTGAGAAAAATGGTATATAATTACCCATTAGAATCTATATCTGATTCTTCTCATGTCTTTGTGCAAAAATTTCCATCTGGTATCATTTTTATCCTAAGTTATTTTCTCTAAAATTTCCTGTAGTGCAGGTATTCTGTTGATGAATTCTTTCAGTTCTTGTATGTTTGAAAATGTCTTCATTATATCTTTAGTTTTGAAAGATATTTTTATTGGGTATATAATTATGGCTTTAAAAGTTATTGCTTTTTCTTTCAGTGCTTAGAGAGATTATCCTACTGTCTTCATTATTACATTTTTTTTCAGGGCATTTAAAATTTATTTGGGGGGAAAAACTAAGAAACAGGTATCAAAATGTGATACAGAATTGAGTGCTAAGTTTCAAGATACAAACTATAAATCTGTAGGACCTTAGAGAGAAAGATCCAAGAGGGCAATATGAGTCATTTCATCTTCAGTTGTTGTTATTTGAATAAGTTATATCTTTTATAAGAATCCAAGGGGTAAGCAGAGGTCTCAATTGAGCAAAATGGCTGTTCTACCAACCCCCTCTAAATGCTGATTAAATTTTCAAATATTAAAATAGAACCAAAAGCAGGTTTAATTTTTTTTAAGTAATACATGTTTATACAGTGTACACAATTTTAGACAGTACATAAGTTCCTCATATGTGGATATAAGCTCCTTGAAGCCTCTGGGTTTTGTGTCCCTCAATTTCTTTTTTTTTTTTTTTATTATACTTTTAGGGTACATGTGCACATTGTGCAGGTTAGTTACATATGTATACATGTGCCATGCTGGTGCACTGCACCCACTAACTCGTCATCTAGCATTAGGTATATCTCCCAGTGCTATCCCTCCCCGCTCCCCCCACCCCACCACAGTCCCCAGAGTGTGATATTCCCCTTCCTGTGTCCATGTGATCTCATTGTTCAATTCCCACCTATGAGTGAGAATATGCGGTGTTTGGTTTCTTGTTCTTGCGATAGTTTACTGAGAATGATGATTTCCAATTTCATCCATGTCCCTACAAAGGACATGAACTCATCATTTTTTATGGCTGCATAGTATTCCATGGTGTATATGTGCCACATTTTCTTGATCCAGTCTATCATTGCTGGACTTCATTATTACATTTTTAAGTAAGAAGCCTGTTGTCATCCTTCTCCATGTCTCTCTGTATATAATGTGCTTCTCTCTAGCTGCTTTTAGCATTTTTGATCAGTTTTGAGCAATTTAATTATGTTGTGCTTAGATATTTTTTGCATATCTTTATATTTGAGTTCATTAAAGTTCATGATGTATGGGTTTATAGTTTTCATCAAAATTCAAAAAGTTTTAGCCACTAATTAACTCTTAAAAAGATATTTCCTGTTCTCCTTCAGAGACTTGAAGTACATGTATGCTGGCTTCTTATACTTTTTCCACAGCTCACTGATATTCCCTTTATTTTTAAAAATTCTTTTTCGCCTAGTGTTTCATTTTGGATAATTTCTATTGCTACATCTTTGAGTTCACTAGTATTTTCTTCTACAATGTCTAATGTGACATTAATCCTATACATTGTATTTTCATCTCAGACACCGTAGTTTTTATCTCTAAACATCTGAGTTGGCTTTTAAAAATATCTTCTATGACTAACTAGCTAATGTGTTCAATCTTACCTCTAGATTTGTGAACATACAGGATACAATTATAACAATGTTTTAATGTCCTTGTCTACTATTGTTATCATCTGTGTCAGTTCTGAAGCAATTTCAATTGGTTAGCTGGTAATTTTGGTTGAATACAAAACATTGAGAATTTAACCTTATGGGCTATTGGATATTTTTGTATTCCTATAAATACTCTTGAGCTTTCTTCTGTGGAATTCTTAGGTTAATTGAAAAGAGTTTGATCCTTTTAATCTTGGTTTTAAGATTTAAAACGTGAAGGCTCAGAAGGCGGGGCAAGATGGTGGAATAGAAGGCTCCACTGATTGTCCCTCCTACAAGGACACCAGTTTAACAACTATCTATACACACAAAAAGTACCTTCATAAGAACCAAATATCAGGTGAGTACTCACAGTACCACACTACCTGGTTTTAATTTCATATCTCTGAAAGAGGCACTGAAGAGGTATAAAAAAGAGTCTTAAATTGCCAATGCCATCCCTCCCCACCCCCAGCAACATGGTGCAGAAAGCTTCTCTGGTCCCCGGGGGAGGGAAAACACAACAATTGTGAGGTATTGAAATCAGTGCTGTCCTGTTAGAGCAGAAAGGAAAACTAGACCAAACTCAGCTGAGCTGATGCCCACCCTTAAGGCAATCTAGGCCTTAAGGACTGCAACCCTTAGGCAAGGCCTAGTGCTGAACTGGGCCCAGAGACAGTGGACTGAGGGGTGCATGTGACATACTGAGGCACCAGCTGGGGTGGCTACGGGAGTGCTGACATCACCTCACTCATAACCCCAGGCTTCACAGCTTGTAACTCCAAAAGAGAGACCTCTCTTTTGCTTGAGGAGAGAATAGGGAAGAGTGGGAAGAACTTTGTCTTACATCTTGGATACTGGCTCAGTCACAGCAGGATAGGACACTAGTTGAGTTGCAAGGCCCTCTTTCCAGGCCCAAGCTCCTAGATGACATTTCTAGACACATTCTGGGCCAAAAGGGAACCTGTTGCCTTGAAGGAAAGGACCCAGCCCTGGCAGCATTCATCACCTGCCAACTGAAGAGCCTTTGGGCCCTGAATAACCAGCAGCAATGCCCAGATACTATATCTAGGGCCTTGGATAAGACTCTTGAGACTTGCTGGCTTCAAGTACCAGCAAAGCCACAGAGGTCAGAGCGATAAGTGGGCTCTAGGGGCCCCCAATTCCAGGACTTGGCTCTTGGATGGAATTTCTGGACTTTCCCTGGGCCAGAAGGCAGCTCATTGCTCTGAAGGGTGAGTCTCAGGCCAGGCAGCCTTCACCACAGCTGACTGAAGAGCCACTGGGCCTTACAGGAACATTGGTCACAGTCTGGCAGTACTCCACATTGGCCTGGGGTGGTGATGGCCATGGGATGAGGCTCCTCAGGCTTTGGAAAGGGGAGGGAAAGGACTATATCTTGTGGTTTGAGTGCCAGCTTCGCCACAATGTAACAGAACACCAGATAGACTTCTAAGGGTTTTGACTCTAGTCCCTGGCTCACAGACAGCACCTCTGGACATGCCCAGGGTCTGGGGGATCTCACTATTCTGAAGGGAAGGACACAGGCCTGCCTGGCTTTGCCACCTGCTGACTGTAGAGGCCCAAGGCCTTGAGTGAACATAGGCTATAGCCAGGGTGTGGTTATAGCAGGGCTCGGGTGAGACCCAGTGCTGTGGCTAGCTTCAGATCTGATCCAGCACAGTTCTAGTGGTTGTGGCCACAGGGGTGCTTCTGTCATACCACACCCAGCTCCAGGTGGCTCAGAACAGAACAGAGCCACCATTTACTGGGGAGAAAGTAAGGGAAAAATACAAGAGTCTCTGCCTGATAATCCAGAGAATCCTTCTGGATCTTGTCCAAGATCATCAAGGCAGTAACTCTTCAAGTCTGCCAGAACCACAGCATTACTGGGCTTGGGGTTCCCCCTAAAACGGATACAGTTTAGATCACAACACCCAAGTCCTTTTGAATATATGGAAAGTGTTCCCAAGGAGGACAGGTGTACAAATAAGCCCAGATTGAGAAACCTACAATAAATATCTAACTCTTCAATGCCCAGACACTGAAGAACATCTACAAGCATCAACACTATCCAAGAAAACATGGCCTCGCCAAATGAACTAAACAAGGCACCATAGATGAATCTTGGAGAAACAGAGATATGTGCCCTTTCAGACAGGTAATTCAAAATAGCTATGCTGAGGAAACTCAAAGAAATTCAAGATAACACAGAAGGAGTTCAGAATTCTATTGGATAAATGTAACAAAACGATTGAAATTATTTAAAAGAATCAAGCAGAAATTCTGGAGCTGAAAAATGCAATCAACATACCAAAGAATGCATCAGTCTTTTAATAGCAGAATTAAGCAGAAAAAAGAGTTAGTGGGCTTGAAGACAGCCTATTTGAAAATACACAGTCAGAGGAGACAAAAGAAAAAAACAATAAAAAACAATGAAGCATGCCTAAAGGATCTAGAAAATAGCCTCAAAAGGGCAAACCTAAGAGGTATTGGCCTTAAAGAGGAAGTAGAGAAAGAGATAGGGGCATAAAGTTTATTCAAAGCAATAATAACAGAGAACTTCCCAAACTTAGAGAAAGATATCAATATTCAAGTACAAAAAGGTAGTAGAACACCAAGCAGATTTAACCCAAAGAAGACTACCTCATGGCATTTAATAATCAAATTTCCAAAGGTCAAAACTAGGCTAGGCATGTGGCTCATACTTGTAATGCCAGCACTTTGGGAAGCTGAAGCAGGAAGATTGCTTGAGCTCAGGAATTCCAAGCCAGCCAGGGCAACATAGTGAGACTCTGTCTCTATTAAAGAAAAAAAAAAAGAAAAAGAAAAGAATGTCAAGGATAAAGAAAGGATCCTAAAAGCAGCAAGAGAAAATAAACAAACAACATACAATGGAGCTCCAATACATTTGGCAGCAGACTTTTCAATGGAAACCTTAGAGCCCAGGAGAGAGTGGCATGACATATTTAAAGTGCTGAAAGAAAAAAACTTCTACCCTATAAGAGCAGATCCAGCAAACATATCCTTCAAACATGAAGGAGAAATAAAGACTTTCTCAGACAAACAAAAGCTGAGGGATTTTATCATCAAACCCATCCTACAAGAAATGCTAAGGGGACTACTCAATCAGAAAGAAAAGAACATTACTGAGAATTAAGAACTCATCTGAAGGTACAAAACTAACTGATAATAGTAAGTACACAGAAAAACACCAAATATTATAACACTGTAACTGTGGTCTGTAAATTTCTCTTATCTTAAGTAGAAAGACTACATGATAAACAATAACTACAACAACTTTTCAAGACATAGACAGTACGATAAGATATAAATTGAAATAACAAAAAGTTTAAAAGTGGTGTATTAAATGAAGGCATAGAGTATTTGTTTTCTTTTTGCTGGTTTCTTTATTTAAACAGTGTTAAGTTGTCATCTGCTTAAAATAATGAGTTATAAGATAGTATTTGCAAGCCTCATGGTAACCTCAAACCAAAAAACATACAACAGACACGCAAAAAATAAAAAGCAATAAATTAAATCACATCATCAGAGAAAATCACCTTTACTAAAAGGAAGAGAGGTAGTAAATAAAGAAGGAAGAGAAGACCACAAAATAACCAGAAAACCAATATCAAAATGGCAGAAGTAGGTCCCTATTTATCAATAATAGCATTGAATGTAAATGGACTAAACACTCCAGTAAAAAGATATGGAATGGCTGAATGGATGATGAAAAAAGACTCAATTATCTATTACCTACAAGAAATACACTTCATCTATAAAAATAAATATAGACTTAAAGAAAAGAAAAAAGATATTTCACGCCAATAGAAACTAAGAAAGAAAATCCAAATAAATAAAATCAGAGATGAAAATGGAGTCATTACAAACTGATATCACAGAAATTTGAATGATCATTAGTGGCTGGTATGAGCAACTATATGCTAATAAATTGAAAAATCTTGAAGAAATGGGCAAATTCCTAGAAACATACAACCTACCAAGATTTAACCATGAAGAAATCCAAATCCTGAACAGACCAATTACAAGTAACAATATTGAAGCTGTAGTAAAGTCTCTCAGTAAAGAAACGCCTGGGACCTAGTGGCTTCACTGCTGCATTATACCAAACATTTAAAGAAGAACTATTCCAATCTTACTCAAACTATTCCAAAAAAAATAAAGGAGGGAATACTTTCAAACTCATTCTACAAGGCCAGTGTTACCCTGATAACAAAACCAGAAAAGACACAACCAAAAATGAAAAAAAGAAAACTACAGGCCAATATCTCTGATGAATATTGATGCAAAAAGCCTCAACAAAATACTAGCAACCCAAATTCAGCAATATATTAAAAAGATCATTCATCATGGCCAAGTGAGATTTATCCCTGGAATGCAAGGATGGTTCAACATATGGAAATCAATATGACACATCACATCAACAGAATGAAGGACAAAAACCATATGATCATTTCAATTGATGCTGAAAAAGCATTTGATAAAATTCAATATCCCTTTATTAAAAAACCCTAAAAAAAACTGGGTATAGAAGAAGCCTACTTCAAAATAATAAAAGCCATATACAACAGACCCACAGCTAGTATCATACCGAATGAGGAAAATCTGAAAGCCCTTTCTCTAAGATCTGGAACACAACAAGGACGCCCACTTTCACCACTGTTGTTCAACATAGTACTGGAAGAACTAGCTACAGCAATGAGATGAGAAAAAAATAAAGGGCATTTAAATTGGAAAGGAAGAAGTCAAATTATCCTAGTTTGCAATGATATAATATTGTAATTGGAAAAACCTAGATTCCACCAGCAAAAACTATTAGAACTAATAAACACATTTAGTAAAGTTGCAGGATACAAAATCAGCATACAATAATCAGTAGCATTTATATATGCCAACAGTGAACAACCTGAAAATGAAATCAGTAAGGTAATCCCATTTGTAATAACCACAAAAACAATTAAATACCTAGGAATTAACTTAACCAAAGAAGTGAAAGACCTCTATAATGAAAACTACAAAACATTGGTGAAAGAAATTGAAAAGGATGCCAAAAAATAGAAAGAAAATCCATGTTTATGGATTGGAATGATCAGCATTGTTAAAATATCCATACTACCCAAAGCAATCTACAGATTCAATGCAATCCCTATCAAAATGCCAATGACAATCACAGAAATAGAAAAAACAATCCTAAAATGTATGTGGAACCACAAAAGACCCAGAATAGCCAACCCTATCCTAAGCAAAGTGAATAAAACAAGAATCACATTACCTGACTTCAATTTATACTACAGAGCAATAGTAACTAAAATGGCATGGTACTGGCATAAAAACAGACACATAGATGAATGGAATAGAACAGAGAACCCAAAAATGAATCTATACATGTACAGTGAACTCATTTTAGACAAAGGTTTAAAGAACATACATTGGGGAAAGGACAGTCTTTTCAGTAAATTGTGCTTGGAAAACTGGGTATCCATATGCAGAAGAATGAAACTAGACCCCTCTCTCTTGCCATACACAAAAATAAAATCAAAATGGATTAAAGTCTTAAAATCTAAGACCACCGGCTGGGCGCAGTCACTCATGCCTGTAATCCCACTTTGGGAGGCCAAGGTGGGTGGATCACCTGAGGTCAGAAGTTCGAGACCAGGCTGGCCAACACGGCAAAACCCCATCTCTACTAAAAGTACAAAAAAAAAAAAATAGCTGGGCATGGTGGCAGGTGCCTGTAATCCCAGCTACTTGGGAGGCCGAGGCAGGAGAATTGCTTGAAACCGGGAGGCAGAGGTTGCAGTGAGCCGAGATCGTGCCATTGCACTCCAGCCTGGGCAATGGACCGAGACTGTCTCAAAAAAAACAAAAAAAAGTCTAAGACCTCAAATTATGAAACTGCTACAGGAAAACATCAGGGAAGCTCTCCAGGACATTGGTATGGGCAAAAATGTATTGAGCATTAGCCCACAAGCACAGGCAACCAAAGCAAAAATAGACAAATGGGATCATAGCAAGTTAAAAAGCTTCTTCACAGCAAAGGAAACAATAAATAAAATGAAGTGGACCGGGTGGAACATGGCTTATGCCTGTATTCCCAGCACTTTGGGAGGCCAAGGTAGGCAGATCACTTGAGGTCAGGAGTTCTAGACCAGCCTGGCCAACATTTTGAAGCCCAGTCTCTACTAAAAATACAAAAATTAGCTGGGTGTGGTGGTGTAATCCCAGCTGCTTGGGAGGCTGAGGCAGGAGAATCGCTTGCACCCGGTGGGGCAGAGGTTGCAGTGAGCCGAGATTGTGCCATTGCACTCCAGCCTGGGGAACAAGAGCAAAACTCTATCTCAAAAGGAAAAAAATAAAAATAAAAATAAATAAATAAATAAAATGAAGTGAATAACAAAGTGAAGAGGTAACCCACAGAATGGGAGAAAGTATTTGCAAGCTACCCGTCTGACAAAGGGTTAATAATCAGAATATATCAGGAGCTCAAATAACTCTATAGGAAAACATCTAATAATCCAATTTAAAAATGGGCAAAAGATTTAAATAGACATTTCTCAAAAGAATACACACAAATGGCAAAAAGGCATTTGAAAAGGTGCTCAACATCTCTGATCACCAGAGAAATGCAAATCAAAACTACAATGAGATATCATATCACCCCAGTTAAAATGGCTTTTATCAAAAAGACAGGCAATAACAAATACTAGCGAGGATGTGGAGAAAAGGGAAACCTCGTACACCGTTAGTGGGAATGTAAATTATTACAACCACTATGGATAACAGTTTGGAAGTTCCTCAAAAAACTAAAAATAGAGCTACTGTATGATACAGCAATCCCACTGTTGTGTACAAATCCAAAAGAAACTTAATCAGTATATTGAAGAGATATCTGCACTTTTATGTTTGTTGCACCACTGCTTCACAATAGCAAAGATTTGGAAACAACCTAAGAGTTCAACAACAGATGAATGGACACAGAAAATATGGTACTTATACACAATGGAATACTATTCAGCCATAAAAAAGAATGAGATCCTGTAATTTGCAACAACATGGATGGAACTGGAAGTCATTATGCTAAGTGAAATAAGCCAGGCACAGAAAGACAAACATTGCACGTTCTTACTTATTTGTGGGATCTAAAAATCAAAACAATTGAACTCATGAAGATAGAGGGCAGAAGGATGGTTACCAGAGGCTGGAAAGAGTAGTAAGGGGTTGGAGGTGGGGATGGTTAATGGGTACAAAAAATTGTAGAAACAATGAATAAGACCTAGTTTTTGATAGCACAACAAGGTGACTATAGTCAATAATAATTTAATTATACTTTGAAAAATAACTAAAAGAGTATAATTGGATTGTTTGTAACACAAAGGATAAATACTTAAGGGGATGACTATCTCACTTTACATGATCTGATTATTACACATTGCATGCCCGTATCAAAACTAAAAAAAAAAAAAAGAAAGAATTGAAAAAATATGTATTAGGTGAAAACAGATCAGCATTGATCGTAGGGCTAATTTACCATACTACTAGATAAATCCTTCTGAGTACTCTCCCTCATATTAATACACAATTAAGTATGAGCTTTTCACCCTGGTTGGTAGTCCTGACACTACTTCCAGCCCTGCATATATGAGCCCTTGTGTCAGGTCATTTTTTTTCCTTGGTTTGGGGGTAGTTTTCTCGCATGCATTGATTAGTGCCCTTCTGAATACTTTTCTGTGCGGTTCTCTTCCTCTGGTATCCTGTCCTATCTGCCTCATCTCCCAGACTCTCCACTCCGTCTATTTAACCCATAGACTCCAGAGAGCACTGCCAGGGTCTCTAGAGGTCCCTCCAGAGGACCCTCCTCTGGGCGGAAGCCCTAGAAACTTTCTCAAGGCAGGAACTTGGTGCAATTTTAGGATTTGCTTCATTTGTTTTCTATCCCACATGCATCATCATCCTTTGTTGCCTGATACTCAGTGTCTCTAAATTTTGTTTTATAACATTTTTCTGTTTTGTTTATGCTGTTGTTTCACGTGGGAGGGCAAATTTGGTCACATTTATCCTCCATTAAGTGAACATGGATGTTCCCGATTATAGGATTTCAATTAAGGCTGTGCCTCCTCAGTTTTTCATGGATATTGTTCCTGTTCACTCTTTAAAACTTCATATTTTCCATGCAACCATTCCTCACCTCATCTCTTTCTCCCTAAGAGATCTTATTCCAAAGTTTCAAACAAACCTATATGTTGAATCTCAAATTTCCATTATCATCTCAGTCTATCTTAATTCCTAGACCTATTTATTCAATGACTTACTAGTCATATTTTTCTAGATTCCCATAAGCTGCTTGAACTCAATATGTAGAAAATAAATAGCACCCCACCCTACAAGTTTCTATCATCCCCGTATTTAAATCTCCCTGTAGCATTCATCACACTATTTGCATTTTTTAAAATATTTTTTGTCTTTAGATTCTTAGCAGAGATTATGTTTTTATCATTTTTTAGCACCTAGCACAACTCCTGAACTAAAGAGCTTCTCAATGAATATGTTTAATTAAATTAAATCCTACATACAAGGCAAATTGTCAGAGAGAGGAGAGAGAAATAATTTAAGTGAAACTCTATCATACTGAACAGGACCTGCCTTGTTCCTGAAAGGATGGATTAGAAAGCAGATCCAGTGCAGGGCACTGTCTGACTTCCTGTTTCTGGCCACTGTGAAGGAGATACCTCGGAATAAGCAAGGATAGAAAATTAAGTGTAAAGAATGGAACGATGCCAACTTTCTGGGCTCCCAAGTGATAAACATTGCTGCTTAGAACTGTGTCCAAATTAACCACTTTTATTGCTCCCTTCTGTGCTGAATGTGCTTATACCAAATGCATTACACATTGCTTTTTGAAGTGTCTTTGAGTCATTTAAGGCAAAGATGTTTCATCTCATCAATCATATTATAAATTCCAACTAGACATAACAACACCCATTTTCTCGGTAGTTTGGAAAGACTTTAGGAGCAAGGACCATGTCTTTCTTAAGAGACCAGGTGCATCCCAAGGATAAGGACCACGACTCTTTCTCCCGGGGAAAGGTAGTGCCCATGAATATTGATTATCTATGCAAGAAGTGACAATGCAGGGCAGACTTGAGGTCTGCAGCCACAGCTGGTCATAAGCCTAATTTCACCACACTTTCCGTAATCATGTAACAATCCTGCTCCCATCACACTGAGGAGCTAGGCTGTTCCACACTGGCAAATCTAATTCAGCTTTGCCTAAAGCTTGTTTGCCAGGGAAATCTTGGCCCAGCTCCTCGACACAAACTCCCTGGCAGAGCATGTCTGTCTGTCTTTGGGGAAAGTTCTCAGCATGTTCTGCTTCTGTTCAAACTGACTGGGTGGAGCTAGAATCAACAGGGGATTTGGCGAGCAGGCCAGGCAGGTGTGAAGGCTTCTTTCAGTAACCCAAATATTAGAAAGTCTTTTCAATCATCTTTTCTGGTGCCCAGGTCTGGTTCCTCTCAGAGAAGAGCTGGAATGGTTCAGCCCTCCAAATTCCAAGACCCAGCATTATAGAGAGTGTGAAGTAATGAGGCCCGGCTTAGAAGACTATTAGCTATAAAGAACAGTCCAACTTCTCAGCAGCTACATGGTACTCACATCCTAGTCTAATAAAGCTTAATAGGTTCTTCCAAACTGGAGATATAAGGTCAAAAGTGGCTTAAAATAAAGATTCTAAAACGCTATTTAATACATTAAAGCAACTATGGGACAGCATCATTTGCCCAAACTGACAAGCTTTAAAATGGATAATATCCAGTGTTGGCAAAAGGCATGGAGAAACAATAATTCTCATATACTGTTAGTAGGAATATAATTTGGGGCACCATTTTTAAGGGAATTTTAGAAGTATCTGTCAAAACCTAATGGGAGTGCGTGCCTTTCAACCTAACAATTCCAGTTCTAGCTATCTGTCCTTGATAACCACTTTCATATGTGTACAAAGACACACATGTAAAGATGTTCAAGTCAGCATTGTTTTTTTTTTTGTTTTTTTGTTTTTTTTTTTTGAGACAGAGTCTCGCTCTGTTGCCCAGGCTGGAGTGCAGTGGCGTGATCTCGGCTCACTGCAAGCTCCGCCTCTCGGGTTCACGCCATTCTCCTGCCTCAGCCTCCCGAGTAGCAGACTACAGGCGCCCACCACCACGCCTGGCTAATTTTTTGTACTTTTAGTAGAGACGGGGTTTTACCGTGTTAGCCAGGATGGTCTCGATCTCCTGACCTCGTGATCCTCCCGCCTCGGCCTCCCAAAGTGCTGGGGTTACAGGCTTGAGCCACCATGCCTGGCCTCAAATCAGCATTGTTTTTAATGTCAAAAAGTTCCAGGTAATCTAAATCTCTATTAGTAAGGTTAAGAGGAAATTATTTCCAGTGCATCCACATTATGAAATACCATGTGACACTGAAAAGAATAAAGAAACCCTTTGTAATATATAATCTCTGACAGACATTGCTAAATGACAAAAGCCAATACAAAGCAAGATAGATAGATGATCATGCTCACGCAAAACATAAAAGAACCTTGAGATTCTATGTCTATGTATGAAATGCATCTTTGCAAGGCAGCACATTGAGCTGTTTACTGTGGGTCACTCTGGAACCCTGAGCAAGTGAATGGATAGGAAATGGTCAGAAAAGGGAATGGGGAAAATGACAGTTTTAAGTTTTATTCTATACTTGTTTTGAAAAGTAAATAAAAGAAAATGACAGCAAGAAAAATTTTGTTGTATGTGATGTTAAAGAAATGGGAGTTCAGGTATTTTTCAGAAGCAGTGTTTCTCAATTCTGGCTATATTGTAGAATCACTAGGGGAATAAAGAAAAAAGCCTATCTTAACTCACGTACTGTAGAAGCAACCCTGAGGCAAGGATTAAAATGCTGACACTTTGTTTGGGTGGCATAAGGCAAGGGTAATAAAGATAAGGAAATACGTGGGCCAGGAAAGATGCTACATTTTGTTATGTGGTATTTCTTTGCTGGCCAACACTTTATAAAAAGTACTGAAGAGACAGAGCAGAGACACAGCATTTGCTCAACAGGACTTGTCCAGATATATACAAGGAGAAGCCACACCTCGGGACAGTCCACAGAAGAGAAAGAGAGGGGAATCTATCACCCAGTTCTCTCCTGTCCCCACTTTCTCTTCAGTCAAAGTGAGCTGCTCCCTGCCTCATCTAGCTAATGGCTGCTCTCAGAAAGTCAGATCCCCTGCCTTGAAGTATGACACTTATCAAAATCTACATCAAAAGATACATGACTTGGTGTACCATGAGCTCAGAATATGGGTCTTGAGCTGTGCTCCTAGGATTTTGCCTTGAGCTCCAGCCAACTCATGGGAGGTGGGGGTTGGAGGGGTGGGGAGTGGTCAGTAAGGGTCAGCAAAGACAGAAGCAGTAGAACATGGTCAGACAGCCAGGAAGAGACTTCAGAAAGATGGGAGAGATCAAGGGAAGCTTAGAAGGTACACAAAGCTTGTGTCCATTATAATTCTGACCCCATCTCACCCCTGACCAGTTAAATCAGAAGGTCTGGGAACTTACAGTATTTTAAAGGATCCCTAGGTTATTGGAACGTTCAGCCAGAAGTGAGAACCACTGCTTTAAAATTCCCATCCAAAATAACCATCTGGTGCAAATTTCATATCATGGTGCCCCATTTTTCTCCTTTCCATAAAAAATGACAAAGCCACCTGAAAGGACATCTTAGGCAGCCATTGTGCTTCAGAAACTTAAGTTATTTCAAAGTAATAACTTAAAGCATTTTATGACCTTGACTTTCTGTTAGACAAAAGGCCACAGAAATTCTTGATGCAAAACAATGAAATTTTCTATTAGGTTACATTTAAACAGCAATTTTGCAAAGGGTAGCAAGAAACAGCAGGTTTCTCGGTCAGGCTAAATAGGTTTTTTTTTTTAAAAAAAGTAATAATCAGTTCACTGTCTTGGATTTAGAGGGCACATCCTTCCTCAAAACTAACAATGTCACATTTTATTTTCTCCACACAAACTGTGCTCTAACCATGTGTATCCAGACGAAACCAAAACATAAAATGATTCCTTGAGCTTTTCCTATAAATGTATTTCCTTGTACAAACCTTCATTTTTTACATTTTGTACTCAATCTATTGCATGCTGATTTATATATGGATAAAGAGCAAGATGCTGCTCAGAAAAGAAGTTAAATACTGCAATCAAATGCAACCTTCTTCATGGCCTAATACTGGAATGCTTTTGCCATCACCCCTTTGTCAGTTCAACAACTTGAGTAAAACTGATCATAAGTGGTAAGAAATTTGGAGTCTACCAGGAATAAGATATAAGCAGTACCCTGAGAGAGAATGTGTTCTTGGTTATGTCACTTCTCCTATCTGGACACAGTTTCCCCAGATGCAAATGAGGGGTTAGGTCTTGATAATGTTTTCGGTCCTTCCAATTCTGAAATTTTACATTTCTCAATTCTTGGATAATTTTCCCTATGCCTCTGTCAACATACATGCTTGGCTGTGATTTCTGCCCACCATGTCTCCAAAGACTTGGTAGAGAAAATATATCTCAAAATAAAATGATCAAAATGCCTATTTGAAACAAGCTCACATACCGGGTGCACTATATGCTGCAAAATTATGGAGGAAGCTGTGGAACCCTCCTGCTGGGAACTTATACTTCATTCCAAGTGATTAGCAGATAAAGGGAAAAGGGATCACAATAGCAGAACCCAGGTGTTTAGAAAATGCATGCCAACTAAATTTTTTTCAAGTATATATTATGGTTTTGGGGTTTCAAAGATTATATTTGTTGATGACGGTCATGGACTAAACATAAATAAATTTTTTAAATGCCAAATAATGATCAGGATACAATTCTTTAAAAAAAAATCTTACCGAAATGGGGTCTTGCTGTGTTGCCCAGGCTGGTCTTCAACTCCCGGGCTCAAGCAATTTTCCCTCCTTGACCTCCCAAAGTGCTGGGATCACAGGAGTGAGCCGCCATGCCTGGCCACGTTCCAATTCTTAATGTGTAAAGCATCTCCTTCAATCTGTGTCTATATGAATAGGCCAAAGAGCTTAGTGATATCTACAACTCAGATTCATGGAGTACTAGAAGCCTTGTTAGAGAATGTGCGTGTGAAGATCATGAATTCCCATAAATCCTATTTCACATTCTCATAGTACCTTCTCCTTTTTCGGTAATTTAAAAAATTATCTGTAATATTATTTAATATCCAGTGGATTATGAGAATCATGAAAATAGAGGGAGAGGGTCTTATTTACTTCTGATTTTTCTGCAAATAGCACAGTACATAATGTACGCCCATAAATATTTGTTGGGTAGTTGGGTGAGTGAATAAATGCACAAATAATAGCTACTTCCAGAAGAAGATTTGAGGTGACTCACCATAAAGTATACACTGACTATTTTAAGGACATTTGATTAAGATCCATGTAATGGTGGAGAAGGGAAATATAATTTGCTCATAACCCTTTCTTGAATCTGCTTACCACTATTAAACACAATTTTTTTTAAAGAGCTACCTTTTATTTTATTTTAGGTTCAGGAGTCCATATGCAGATTTGTTATACCAGTAAATTGTGTATTACAGGGGTTTGGTGTACAGATTATTTCATCCACCAGGTAATAAACATAGTACCTGATAGGTAATTGTTTTTTATCATCCCCCTCCTTCCACCCTTTACCCTCCACCCTCAAGTAGATTCCAGTGTCTGTTGTTCCCTCCTTTGTAATCCATGTGTACTCAATGTTTGGCCCCCACTTATAAGTGAGAACATGCAATATTCAGTTTTCTGTTCCTATGTTAGTTTGCTTAGGATAATGGCCTCCAGTTCCATCCATGTTGCACAAAGGACATGATCACATTCTTTTTTATGGCTGCATAGAATTACATGGTATATATGTGCCATATTGTCTTTGGTCGACCATTGATGGGCATTGAGGTTGATTCCATGTATTTGCTATTGAAATTTTAACTGAGAAATTCTAACACTGGGATTTCTGGTATCTAAGGCATAAAAAGTAAACTTCATTATGAGCTTATATATAAGAAAAGCATACTGCTTTCTGCCTAAATAGAAGAACATGAAAATCAGAACACATTTATAAAGTATTTTAAGGAATAATGGCCAACCTAATGGAAACATTGTCACTCACTTTACCTGAACTCACAACGCAGCAGTTACGTGAGTGTCTGACAGTGAGCCAGTCCTCACACACGTTTTTCCCAGGTAAACTGTGTTTGGCAAGCCTTCCTTTAGCCTGCTTAGGACCTTGTTCAATCCAAACTGTTCTGACCCACAGCCTTTTAGTTGGCAGCATTCTCAAGGATGTTGAAATCAAATAAGTGCCTTTCTGATACAGCAAAACTAGAGAGATAATTTTAAGGCACTCATGTCAAGTGGGAGGAAAATTCATTTCTCAGCACATCATTGAAAACCAAATGTCCATTTCCAAATATGTCACAAATTGCAATAAACTACAAAGAGGCTCTTCTATAACTGGTTTCCATCCAATGCTCAAGAGCCCCAATGTCAAGAATTTCATTCAGGGTAGTTGAAACATCTATGGGTAAAATGGAACCCTGCTTTGATAAAATATTTAATACAGTTTTAGGCAGATTCACAAATGGGAAAAAAATGTCTGTTCTAACAAAGTGACTGGAGGTACATAGGAAAACCTCAATATTATACTACATGTGTAATTTTATGTAGTCCTCTCACTAACCTTGATACATGAAGATTATTTATTTCCATCTTACAGATAAAGAAACTGAGACACATACATATTAATCAAATTGCCCAATGTTACAGACCAGTAAGTGGCACATTAGGTACTTAAACCTATTTATTTTAGACTACAAATATCATGCCCTTTTTACTACACTGTTACAGCCTTCAAGAAATACAGACTTTATTGCTTTTTTGTGAGGGGGGACACAAGGTCTCATTCTGTTGCCCAAGCTGAAGTGAAGTGACACAACCACACCTCGACCTCTGCAGCCTCAACCTCTTGGGCTTAAGTGATCCTCCCACCTCAGCCTCCCAAGTAGCTGGGACCATAGGCATGCGCCACCATGCCCAGCTAATTTTTTAAATTTTTTGTAGAGACAGGTCTCACTAAGTTGCCCAGACTGGTCTTGAACTCCTGGGCTCAGATGATCCCCCCACCTTGGCCTCTCAAAGTACTGAGATTAAAGGTGTGAGCACCCAGCCAATTGCTTTTGAAATCCCAGAGTACCTGGCATGATTAACTTGGGAGACTAAAAATGCTTCCCTTAATATGGTTAACCTTTAACAAATGGCTAATTTCTCAAGCACAGTTAGTAACACTGGTAACAATGGAAGCTTCTATGGATATCATGTCTCTACTCAAAAGAGTCTACTGATATCAGTAATTATGTTAACAGTAAGGATGATTTTTGCTACATAAGCCCCAATAAAAGTATCGTCATCAATAAGGAGGGTATGTATTATCTCACAAAACAAGATATCCAGTGGCTAGGCAACTGCAGGGCTAGGTTAGGGTTAATTCAGCAACTCAGCAATATCATCATAGGAGGTGATTTCCCTCATTTAACCACGCTATCTATCTTCAACATAGCTGATAATATTATCCCTTGTTTTCATAATAATACTTATTGAATGCCTGCTATATGCCAGACAATTCTAAATGTTTTACAATCATTAATTTAGTTGGTCCTCTCAACACTCCTATGAAATAGATACCATTATATCGAGGTGGGTAGAGGCCCTTCATCATCACAAGGGTCTGCAACAATGCCAAGTACCAAATGCAAACCAAAAGAGAACCAGTAATAAAGAGAAGGGGTGCTGTCTCCTGTGTGCTTCTCCTTTCCGGAAGCCACCCAGCAGACTTTCTCTAAGGTTCCATGGTCCAATTAATCACTAGTAAGAGCAATGGAAAGTATCACAACAGCTTTAAGGAAATCAGGATTCACACAGGCTCCCTAAGAACAGGGTCCCCTCCTTCTCAAGCATATGGCCACAAAAAGAGGCATCCAAACCAAATCTGGACTCTGACAAGAAAGTATGCCACACTATGGCTAACTTCATCTCTAGCTATAAATGGAACATCTTTAGGCACAGTCATGGTTGATGGGTTTCTTGGAAAAGCAAGATGGGAAGCTGGAGATTTAAAGGACTTGCTAATTTCATTGATAGGTACTAGAATAAGTGTCCTGCTTGAGCAATTGTAGAAGCACTAAGGAAATCTGGGAACTGGGTTGAAACAAGCAAAAAAAGCACTGGCTCTTGCAGGAGACAAAGTCAAGGTCTGAGTTTCACAAGTGTAACATTACTTAAAGTAGCACCATTTGGATTTTACAGACATGGGGAAAGAAGCCCCAGTGTGACTGCAAAGAGTGCTGCAAAAGAGGAGACATTTCTAGTGGGCTACAATGTGCTGTATTAGGTAGCATTTACTGGATGTCCCCCACCACCATGCCTCCAGCAATGGCAGAACTCCTTCAAGCTTCATGAAGATGTATGTGTCTTTTTAATGCAACAGCTAAAAACATGTATGTCTTCAGATGTAGATGGTGCATTTAAATGTGTGTATATGTGTGTAGAAATTTGCCCAAACTGCAGATGCCTTACTGATATGGGCTGAATTATGTCCCCCGACAAAATTCATATGTTCATTGTCACCCTCAGTACCTCTGAATGTGACTGTATTTGGAGATAGACCCTTTAAAGGAGTAATTAAGGTAAAATGAGGTCACGTGGGTGGGCCCTATTCCTATAGAACTTAGTGTCCTTATAAGAAGAGGTGATTAGGACACATAGAAAACAGACCAGGGGAAGACCACATCAAGAAAAGGGAGATGGCAGCCAAGGGAAGAGGCCTCAGAATAAAGTCAACCCTGCCAACACTTTGATTTTGTATGTCTAGCCTCCAGGGGTGTAAGTAAGTAAACTTCTGTTGTTTAAGCCAGTTTGTGGTATTTGTTGTGGTAGCCCTAACAAACTAATATACTTACCAATTTGCACAAGATAAAACTATATGTAGAATGTTTCATTTATATTTTACAAATGGCTGGCTTGCCCTTAATTCCTCCTTCCTGAGTGTGTTTTGGAATGAAAGCTAATGTCATTGAGGCCCCAAATATCTTAACTGAATCAGATCAACCTGAGGCCATTTGGGTACGTTGTGCAAAAATCAATCCTTTAAATAGCCCTAAAACATGGTCCAAGCAGCTGCTTCCCCCACTCCACACTCTGGCTCTTGAAACTAGGGAAGCATTTTTGGTCATCAACATGAACATATGACTTAGCTCCCCTTTCTCTCCCCCCAGCCCCTGAATTGGAAGGTTTCACAGGAGAGATGGGGAATGAACTGGAAGTACTTTACACTAGTCATCTTGCAGAGAAAATCTTAAAGACTTTTTCTTCTCTCTCCATTTTTTTTCTTAAATTTGGCAACTTTGAAAGTCATTACTCTTCTCTTTCCCCAGCAGGCTTCACCCTGAAGGCATCCCTCTGGCTGCCCCCAGGAAAGTTAAATCCCCAGTCCTCCTCTCCTCTGTTTAGTAGCAAAGCCTCTCTTTTACTCTTTTAGAACTTGGATACCAGATGATAATACCAAGGCCCTGAGATCTTAAAGTGAATTTATCAGAGCATTTTCTCAACAAAAGCCAATGTTTCAAATAAGAGATTCTGATATCAAGTGTTGAGAGAATAAAATTATTTCCCCATCTATATGAGAGAAGGAAAATAAAAAGAAAGCAAATAAAAGAAAAGGTGTTTGAATACAAGAATGTTAGATCCTACAATATTTTTGGTCAGAGAAGAGAGCCTGGTGTTTTGTGTCCTAAATAACTAGACAAGCTTACTAGCCTAGAAAGACTAGACTGAAAAATCACATAGCTCTGCCTGAGTGGGGGTCAGCTAATCCCATTCCCAGAGAGAGAGAAAAAAAACCATGTTTTCCTTTTGAATTAACATTAACTCGCATTAAACACATGCACACATACACAGTAAAATTATATTTAGAAATGTTTTAGCTCTGGCTTCTCAGCAGGGGTAAGTGCCTCAATTTCCTGCAAATCATTGTCAAGTGTCTAGACAGGAGAAGTGGAAGCAAAGATAAGAGATCCTGAATTTCAACAGAGGGGCCATCAAGCTAAACCGAACTCAGCTGTGCTTTTTCACTTGGCAACAAGCGATAACCCTCTGATAGCCACATATCTTACATGTTGCTTTTGACTTCTGATAAGAAAGAGGAAAGTGGGAAACAATGATGAGCGTTGGTGATAAACACCCGGGCTGGCATTTGCCTCAGTCTTTTTAAATTAACTGACCCCCAGAGGAATCCCAAACCCTATAGTCCTATCTAGTATCTGGAGAGGTTTATGAGGATTTGAAGCTACAGCTGAAGATGGCCAATACTTTAAAGAGTTTGTGAATTAGCACCTTATATGTAAACACACCTCTAAGTCAATCACACTTTGTAAAATTCAATACCCTTCCTGAAAGCAGGTTTTACAATCTCTTAATCTTTAGGAACTGGACAGGGCCTAAGAGGTCAGCAGCAGATCATATATACCACATTAGATTCACTATGGGAATACCCAAAACCAGGAGCAGTTTCTTCCCTTGCAAACATTCATAGAGTATTTGAGGACCTCATCTCTCACTGTGCAGCAAGACTTGGACATGTCATTTGCTGAATTCATTCCTCATGCATCCATACATCCGTCAAGTACTTTTTTTGAGAACTTTATTGAATAAGGTGGAAGTCAAATGGGTGTTCCGCAATCAGGTCGCCTAATTTGAAACTCTGACTCTATTATTCACTAGCTGTGCAAATTTCAGAGAGTTGTTTAACCTCTTGGACCTCACTTTTCCTATCTGCAAAATGGGGATAATGACAAGACTTACCTCTTAGGATTGCTGTGAGAGTTAGAGAGTTATAGATGCAAAACAGTTAGAACAGCGTTTCAATATATGGTAAGTGCTTAATGAATTTAAATTCTCTCTCTTATGTGCCAAACACAAGTCTTTGGTTAATCAGAAGATGAAAAGATAAATGAAAAAAATATTTTAGGGATGATGGTGATGAAGAGCAGCTCACCAACGGCTTAAGAATTAAAAATCAGTCAGCACAGAGGTACCAAGTCAGATCCTAGCACTTTTCTAGATTTATAATACAATATTTTGTAAGACAGTGCTAACTTAGGTTAAACTTAGAACAAATCATTAAACAGGTTGTCTAGAAGTTCAAAGAGTGAGAGATCACTGTGAACTGAAGGAGCAGGCAAGACCTCATGGAGGCATGACTTGTCCTGGGCAGTGTTGGACAAGTAGGATATAGATGAGCAGATAGAGGAGGAGGTTACTGGGGAAACAGCATCAAAAGCAGAGAGGTAGATATGATTGTGACATATGTTGCACTGAACATCTTGCACTAATTTTCAGTGGTCAGTGCTGTGACTGGCTTCCCACCATCATTATCCTGTGCCTTATACCTTTAGGTGGGCCTCTGCACAAGCCTCAGGCTACCTCTGGGTTCATCCCTTCCAGTACCTCCTGCACACCCTCCCCCAGGTCAGCCTTTTCCAGCACTGCTGCCCTCTTATCTCTAGCCTGCCTCTAAGTATTCAGTGCTTGTCTGTTCCCCCCATCTCTACCCTCACCTCTATCCCTACCTTATTGCTTTCAGAGTAAAACCAAGATCTTTAGCCTAATAGTCAACCCTCTTCAGAATCTGAAATTAAACTGCTTTTGGTTATGTCTCCTAGCATACTTTTCTTATCATTTTTCTGACAATTCTTCCATCTAGGCCTCTATTTCCTGCTTCTATCCAAACTCCAATATGAAATTACCTCCATTCTCCCCTCAACCATCAAATTCATTGTTAAATCTATAATCTGTAAACTTCCTGATTCTTTGTCAATTTCCTAATTCTTTAAAAATTTGTTGCTATCTTTCCAATCTCTTTGCTAACATCCCTAATCCACCACATGTTCTCTCTTTTGAAGTCACAGAGTATGTCTGTTCCACTCACTAGGCAAAGAAATTTGTAGTATTCTTTCAGCTAGAATTTTATATTGTTATTTTAATTGAAAGGAGGTTAGCTAATTTTTTTTTGAAATCTTGGTTTTCAGTCTGGACTTCAAGTTCCTGAAGATCAGGACTTGTATCTGATTCTTCTTCTTGCAAGCACAGTAGTTGATTGACTACTAGGGATATGGGAACCAGGGATGTCAATTTATAAGACTAATTTACACTATTGAAATGGCAATAAGTAAAGTATAAGAAAAGGTTGGATTTCAAGGTTGGTAGGTGTTACAGACCAGATTTCTTGGAAAATAGATCATGAGATTCTGAGGTTTTTGTTGTTGTTGTTGTTATTAATGATGATGATGATGTTTTGAGATTCTGAGATATGCATTCAGAAAGTTACCACTCTTGGGATCAACACCTCTGGAGGATGATGGACAAGAGATGAAGGATGAGGCAGAGAAAGAAGTAAGAAGTTGATTTGTGATGTAGTTTTAACAGACTTCATTCAGTCTCATAGGGAGCTCTGGTCCTGGCATGATCATCAAATTGTCTCAATTGAAGCAAAGAAACCAGGTCTTTTTATGTCCACTAAACCACTCTTTGGATGTGGGGTGTACCCGGGGAAAGGAAACAACTTTGAGCAAGACAACTGCTTTCGATAATTCCATAGGAGGGATTCAGCTGTCAGCTGTCAGGAGCCAACACACCTAGCAGCTGGGGGAATGAGTGCCTTGTTCCTAAAGGCAGAGTCTGATAATCTACCACAGTATCATCCACTACAGTTGGGTAGCATGACAACAGGAGCTACTGACTTTTTAATCTTAACCTCTGTGCTTGACACTCAGCTCTACCTGGGATCATTCTATTTTCTGGCTATGATGTCCTACGTGCTTAATCTGACTTTATGTTCCCTTGTAGATCAAAAATCTGCTCCTTCACAAATCCTCCCTTCCTTGCAGTTTCTTATTCCACTTATCAAAAAGAAAGAATCAAAAACTGTTTATTAGCTGGACCAGTAACTGGTCAGTGTCCAAATCATCAGCACTTGCTCTGGAATCAAATAAGTAACTGACCAATCAAATAATTTTTGCAATCTCCAGTGAAGGGCTTCCCAGGAGAGTCAGCATCCGTGGTCCATTTGAAACAAGACTGGCAAGACATCTTTGGGGTTTCAGCATTTCCTGGAAACACCAGCTGACCAAAGACTTGGAAATGTTGAGAAGCCAACAACAGCATAGAGCTAACTTAATGTGGAAAGAAAAACTGACTTAACATAGGGCAGCAAAGGGACTGTACTAGCCTGCCAATTCGTGGCTGCCTTGGAGGGCTGCTGCTTCCATTGGGATAGTCCTTTCCTCCAATCTGCCACCCATGCTCTTTCTCATGTTTAGATGCTCTGGAGTTGTTGTTGTTGACACTGATGATGATTTGAGACATTTAACAAATGCAGAAAAGAGCCAAAAATAATAAACAAACATTTATAGGTTGTAACTTTTTTGTCATATTTGCTTTTGTAGTTTTGTTTAAAAAGTGAAAAATAGTACAGAAAAATTAAAATCTCCTCCATTACCACTTTCCATGGGCAAAGGGGATCATAATCTTAATATGTATCTTCCCAGTGTATTTTGAATATTTTTTTTATTATTATTATACTTTAAGTTTTAGGGTACATGTGCACAATGTGCCAGTTAGTTACATATGTATACATGTGCCATGTTGGTGTGCTGCACCCAATAACTCGTCATTTAGCATTAGGTATATCTCCTAATGCTATCCATCCCCCCTCCCCCCACCCCACAACAGTCCCTGGAGTGTGATGTTCCCCTTCCTGTGTCTGTGTTCTCATTGTTCAATTCCCACCTATGAGTGAGAACATGCAGGGTTTGGTTTTTTGTCCTTGAGATAGTTTGCTGAGAATGATGGTTTCCAGCTTCATCCATGTCCCTACAAAGGACATGAACTCTTCATTTTTTATGGCTGCATAGTAGTCCATGGTGTATATGTGCCACATTTTCTTAATCCAGTCTATTGTTGTTGGACATTTGGGTTGGTTCCAAGTCTTTGCTATTGTGAATAGTGCCGCAATAAACATACGTGTGCATGTGTCTTTATAGCAGCATGATTTATAATCCTTTGGGTATATACCCAGTAATGGGATGGCTGGGTCAAATGGTATTTCTAGTTCTAGATCCCTGAGGAATCGCCACACTGACTTCCACAATGATTGAACTAGTTTACAGTCCCACCAACAGTGTAAAAGTGTTCCTATTTCTCCACATCCTCTCCAGCACCTGTTGTTTCCTGACTTTTTAATGATCGTCATTCTAACTGGTGTGAGATGGTATCTCACTGTGGTTTTGATTTGCATTTCTCTGATGACCAGTGATGATGAGCATTTTTTCATGTGTTTTTTGGCTGCATAAATGTCTTCTTTTGAGAAGTGTCTGTTCATATCCTTCGCCCACTTTTTGATGGGGTTGTTTGTTTTTTCTTGTAAATTTGTTTGAGTTCATTGTAGATTCTGCATATTAGCCCTTTGTCAGATGAGTAGCTTGCGAAAATGTTCTCCCATTTTGTAGGTTGCCTGTTCACTCTGATGGTAGTTTCTTTTGCTGTGCAGAAGCTCTTTAGTTTAATTAGATCCTATTTGTCAATTTTGGCTTTTGTTGCCATTGCTTTTGGTGTTTTAGACATGAAGTCCTTGCCCATGCCTATGTCCTGAATGGTATTGCCTAGGTTTTCTTCTAGAGTTTTTATGGTTTTAGGTCTAACATTTAAGTCTTTAATCCATCTTGAATTAATTTTTGTATAAGGTGTAAGGAAGGGATCCACTTTCAGCTTTCTACATATGGCTAGCCAGTTTTCCCAGCACCATTTATTAAATAGGGAATACTTTCCCCATTGCTTGTTTTTGTCAGGTTTGTCAAAGATCAGATGGTTGTAGATATGCAGCATTATTTCTGAGGGCTCTGTTCTGCTCCATTGATCTATATGTCTGTTTTGGTACCAGTACCATGCTGTTTTGGCTACTGTAGCCTTGTAGTATAGTTTGAAGTCAGATAGACCACTAGCAAGACTAATAAAGAAGAAAAGAGAGAAGAATCAAATAGACGCAATAAAAAATGATAAAGGGGACATCACCACGGATCCCACAGAAATTCAAACTACCATCAGAGAATACTACAAACACCTCTATGCAAATAAACTAGAAAATCTAGAAGAAATGAATAAATTCCTCGACACATACACCCTCCCAAGACTAAACCAGGAAGAAGTTGAATCTCTGAATAGACCAATAACAGGCTCTGAAATTGTGGCAATAATCAATAGCTTACCAACCAAAAAAAGTCCAGGACCAGATGGATTCACAGCCGAATTCTACCAGAGGTACAAAGAGGAGCTGGTACCATTCCTTCTGAAACTATTCCAATCAATAGAAAAAGAGGGAATCCTCCCTAACTCATTTTATGAGGCCAGCATCATCCTGATACCAAAGCCTGGCAGAGACACAACCAAAAAAGAGAATTTTAGAGCAATATCCTTGATGAACATTGATGCAAAAATCCTCAATAAAATACTGGCAAACCAAATCCAGCAGCACATCAAAAAGCTTATCCACCATGATAAGCTTTTATCATGGTGGATAAAATTATAAAGCTTTGCCCCTGGGATGCAAGGCTGGTTCAACATACACAAATCAATAAATGTAATCCAGCATATAAACAGAACCAAAGACAAAAACCACATGATTATCTCAATAGATGCAGAAAAGGCCTTTGACAAAATTCAACAATGCTTCATGCCAAAAACTCTCAATAAATTAGGTATTGATGGGAATTATCTCAAAATAATAAGAGCTATCTATGACAAACCCACAGCCAATATCATACTGAATGGGCAAAAACTGGAAGCATTCCCTTTGAAAACTGGCACAAGGCAGGGATGTCCTCTCTCACCACTCCTCTTCAACATAGTGTTGGAAGTTCTGGCCAGGGCAATTAGGCAGGAGAAGGAAATAAAGGGTATTCAATTAGGAAAAGAGGAAGTCAAATTGTCCCTGTTTGCAGATGACATGATTGTATATCTAGAAAACCCCATCGTCTCAGCCCAAAATCTCCTTAAGCTGATAAGCAACTTCAGCAAAGTCTCAGGATACAAAATCAATGTACAAAAATCACAAGCATTCTTATACACCAATAACAGACAAACAGAGAGCCAAATCATGAGTGAACTCCCATTCACAATTGCTTCAAAGAGAATAAAATACCTAGGAATCCAACTTACAAGGGACGTGAAGGACCTCTTCAAGGAGAACTACAAATCACTGCTCAATGAAATAAAAGAGGATACAAAGAAATGGAAGAACATTCCATGCTCATGGGTAGGAAGAATCAATATCGTGAAAATGGCCATACTGCCCAAGGTAATTTATAGATTCAATGCCATCCCCATCAAGCTACCAATGACTTTTTTCACAGAATTGGAAAAAACTACTTTAAAGTTCATATGGAACCAAAAAAGGGCCCGCATCGCCAAGTCAATCCTAAGCCAAAAGAACAAAGCCAGAGGTATTCTGAATATTTTAAATGTGTGTGTTGATATCCATGAAAAATACAAAATATTGTTGTGTGTGGTTTTTCAGCTTACATAAATGGTATACTATGTGATACTATGACTTGATTTTTTAAATTCCTTCCTTTTTAGAATTTTTACATTGCTATATGTAGATTTAGTCCATTGATGGACATGTAAGTGACTCCCTAGGTTCTCCTTTCTGTGCATTTTTTTTTTTCGTGACTTCCTTGACAGGTCAATATGAATGAAATGTCTTTTTTTTTTAATTCTTGCTGAAATTTAACAGGCCTCCAGAGAAGAATTCCTGCCATATCTTTGCTCTTTGCCCCTCTGCCTCAGCTGTGACAAGCACCAGGTTCTGGTTTCTAGAATTCCCATTGTTTTCTGAGTTGGTTCTGTCAACACATTTAACTCCCAGCCAGACCTAAGGAACAGATTATGGAAGTGATTAATATGGGCAAAATGAATACAGTACCTTGGGCCTCAAAATAAAAGTGGAGCTTCTTTTGGAAATCTATCCCAGAAAAATAATTCAAAGAAAGAAAATAATTTTTATATGTGAAGATTGTTATTACAGAACTATTTTTAATAGGGAAAAATGAAAAATAACCAAAATGGTCAACAATAAGAAGTTCTTGCATAAATCATGGTACATCAACTCCAAAGAATATTATTTGTTCCTTTACAATGGTGATTCTCAAAACTATGTATTAGGTGGAATCATGAAATTGCTCTTTCTAGCTCAAAATAGTTGCGTATCAGCAATTTTATCCCATTCACCTTAAGAGTAACAGAGGAAAAGGGATGATGGTTAATGTTAGATGAAAAATACAGAAAGCAAAATTACATCTACAATATGTGAAAGTATCTTTGCATTTGGATAAGAACTTGTATGGAGAACAACAAAATTTAAAAGTTACATTGAGGAAGGAGAGTGAGAAAGAACTAAATTTATTAAACTTACAAGTCCAGGACCTTATATAATAAATTATTTCTTTACCATCCCCAACCCCCCGCTCCACACACACACACACAAACAGGAAGTTGTTATTATTGCCACTTAGAGATGAAGAAACTGTGGTTCAAAGAAATTTAGTCAATTGCTCAGTGTTGTAAGTTGATATAGTAGCACAGCTGGAATTTGCATCTAGGCCTCTTTGATTCAAAGCCTGACCTTTGCCTGTATCCCTCTCTGGAGTGATAAAAAACCATCTTTTCTTTCTAGTCCTCATATTATTTGTACAGTAAATAGAAATTCAAACTAAAACCTCATGAAGCAGGAGGGGATAAGGAAGAAGGGTAATGAGGCATCTTCCTCAGTCCCCTTCTGGTCCAGAGTGGCATGGCACCTACCAAGAAGGCTCTTTGATTTTCCAGCTGTGCCCTTAGGGTTCCTCGTATAAAACAAAAGGCTGCTGGGAAGAAGGTGACAGTCAACAGACAGAGCATATTGAATCAGGACTGAGATAAGCCGTGTACTGCCTCAGGCCGCTTGATCAAAGCTCTTGAACAAAGATACCTCAGCTATTAAGTGAGGCTATCAAGAGCAAGCTGAAACCCTGTGCAGGAGTGTGGATGTTCTCAGGGAAGGGGCATGGTGCTAGAAGGAGGGGCTTCTGGGTCTCTTGATGCAGTTCCTAAGCAGACATGTGACCTTGGGCAAGTCACCAAGGTTCTCAGTTTTCTCATCAGCCACATGAAGACTTTGCCTCTTGCACCTCTGTTTCTCTGGTTCTTTTTCCTATCCAGAAAGAAGAGTTTTACAGTCTATTACTACCTGGAGAAATCACATGTCACACATCTGAGCGTTGAAGGAAATGCTTATTCCTCTCAACTTCGCTCTTTCAGAAAAGAGGGGACATCTGCCCATGCTTCTCTTCTCTCCACCCTCTAATGTGGTCACTACCCCACTGCCCAGTGAATTCTCAGAAAAGCCAGGTCCTGGATCTAATGAGTGGAGATGCTCTACCACAGTGGTACACAGTCCACTCTCTCTACATCCCACCTGCCGGCAAGCGGCCTGTGTTGCACCCTCTGCTCCTGTTGCCAGGCAGAAAGCATGCCAGGCCAGCTGTGGATCTGCCTCCAAGGGAAGACCTGGAGTCTTAGCCCCCTCCTCAGTTTCCTGTCCCACCAATCACCAGGTAGTTCTTGCTACAGCCTTCCAGATAGCTGTCTGGCTAAATATCGGCTGTGCAGACACTGAGAGCATACCAAAATTTTAAACTTGGGGCATAGAAAAGAGGAAGTAGACTAATTGGGACTTGAATTGGGAAGCCCAATTAGGACTTCAAATGTCAAGTTCTTATCCAGCCCCAAATTTGGAGTTCATAAAGTTGATACTGATCCTGGAATTTGATTATCTTCAACCTCTGCTGGCTGCTAGTAAAGAACCCAGAAGAGAAAATAAATGGATAATTGGCATCCTCAAACCTCAAATACAGAACCAAACTATGGAAGAAATAAAGCCCAGGTTCAGGCATAACCTCTCTTCATCAAATTGTTACTAGTGGTGAGAGAACAAGAGGGTCAGCGGAGAGAAGGAGGAAAATTGTATGGCAAAACTGAAATAACATTTCCACAATTGAGCTTTTCAAGGTACAGAGCTGAGTTCCAACCAGAATGCCGAGCCTGAACTCCAGGACCTACAGGGAGAGGGCAGATGTCCATGAGTCAGCTAAAGCCTTCTAGATGTGTGTCCTGGCTTTCCTGGCACCAGCACACACAGAAACAGGGCAGAGGTAAGATATCTAACTCTGTCTATGAGACCACATTGGGAGGTGGGGTAACAGGATGGATAGGTGAACTACCTTCTGCCTTAGAGTACCTGAAAACCAAATGCCACCATCACCACATCTGTGATTTGTGAATATAAGCAAAGCTAAACCATTTGCACCCTCAGTTTCCCAACTACAAAACAGGGATCATAATATGCCCCCCACAGGGTCATTAGGAGTATTTAATAAGATAATCCACATCACATACTAGCACATCTGGAGAGCTCTACAAACATTGGGTTCCCCTTCTGACACATTGGACCTGAAATTCCAAGAGGGCAGGGACCATTGCTGCATTTACTAATCAGTAACTCCCCAACTCCTAACATGGTGCTTCAGAAAATATGTATTGCTGTTACTGATATTGTGGTATTGAAAAAGGGACTTCATCCTCCCGAGACCACCCTCCCCCCTTATTTGAAGCCAGCTGAATACATTGCTAAGGGACAGCCTCTTTCTTTCCCACCTAAAGATCCTGTTTTTCTATGCTGCTTCAGTAAGTGTTATGGTATGGGGAGATAGGAATTAACCCACATCAACCAAACTAGAGCTTTGGTCTGATTCTTGCTCCCCAAGATGGGGCCCGCAAAGCAGCATGCTACACACTTGCTTTGATTTGATTGATACCATTTAATTTGATTAATTTGATTTCATCTGATTGATTTGCAAATTCCTTTCTTATTTTCACCCCCAATTCTGCCACATCCAAGGGGGAGAGAACAACCAGGAATCAGGAGATAATATCCAATTTCAGAATAAGTTGGGAGTGGCTGGAGAGGAAGGGGCATCTCTCCAAGGAAAGACTAGAGGAGGAGATACTGTTTCCAATCTAAATAAATTACTTTTCGAGGATAAAATTTACCCACTTTCTTATATCCAGACTAAACAGTTGGTGATGAGGCATTTGGGGCCTGGAATCCTGTCAGTCAGAAGGAAAATTGAGTTTCATTCGTGGTAGACCAGAGCTAGTAGCTCGGGCAAGTTCCTAGTTGTCACTTAGGATCTGGGTTCTCAGTAGGCTGTAGGTAGTGTCTTTCCCACTAACTATCCTGTGGCCCCTGAGTTTCCACAATCACATGACATCTTTGGTGGCCAGCCCCCTGGTGACTGTCTGCAGGCCAGTGTAGCATCAGAAGCATCTTGGATAATTAACAGATATGCAGTCAAGTTTAAACATTGAGGCCGTCTGTCTAGACAGCTAGGCAAACCTCTTTACATCTCCCATGAGCCCTGCCCTTTGCCTCCCTCCCTCCAGCTGTGGAGATGACTGACATTCTGGAATCCTGAGGGACATGCACCTTCTCAGCATGGAGTCTTAAAGCAGGAGAGGGGAAGAACTAAGTGGGGACCATATGACCTCCCTGCTATGAAGGGCTTACAAGGGAGAGAACCTGTTCAAGACCCCACAGTCTATGACAGAGTAAGAACTTGAGCCTAGGTCTTCAGATTCCAAAGCCCATGCCGTTTCTACTATCTGGCTTGGACACTGAGGCACATTTTGCCATTTTCCACACTTGATGAAGTATTGACATTCTGTGAAAACAGGATTTATTAATCCATCTTCTGCACCTGCTGCTGAGCATTAGAGGCACTTAGAGGGTCCCATTCACTAGAAGCCCACATCTCATGGATAGCAACAGTCGTCCACCAGGCAACTGGCTTCAAGCATAGAAAATAAATTCTTTTTTTTTTTTTTTTTGAAGTGGAGTCTTGCTCTGTCGCCCAGTCTGGACTGCAGTGGCGCAACCTCAGCTCACTGCAACCTCCGTCCCACAGGTTCACGCCAATTCTCCTGCCTCAGCCTCCTGAGTAGCTGGGACTACAGTTGCCCGCCACTACGCTCGGCTAATTTTTTGTATTTTTAGTAGAGACAGGGTTTCACCATGTTAGCCAGGATGGTCTCGATCTCCTGACCTTGTGATCTGCCCGCCTCAGCCTCCCAAAGTGCTGGGATTACAGGCATGAACCAAAGAAAATAAATTCTTTATTAGCTTCCTCAGGCCTCTGCAACAAAGTACCATAAACTGAGTGGCTTAAGCAACAGAAATGAGTGTCTCACAGTTCTGGACACTGGAGGTTCTCAATCAAGTTGTTAACATGGTTGGTTCCTTCTGAGGGCTGTGAGGGAAAGCTCTGTTCCAGGGCCCTCTTTTTGGCTTGTTGCTGGCTGTGTTCTTCCTGTGTCTCCACACTGTCTTCTTTTGATGTGTGTCTGTCTCTGTGTCTGAATTTCCCCATTTTCTAAGGACACTAGTTCTATTGGATTATTAGGGCCCACCCTAATGAATTCATTTTAACTTGATTACTCCATCCCAAATAAGATTACATTCTGAGGGACTGAGGGTTAGGACTGCAATGTATGAATTTGGGCGAGGAGGGAGGCATGGTTCAACCTACAACAAACTTTAAACCAGTGTTTCCCAAATTTCAGCCATTTATGTATCATCATCACACATTTCCTCTATTCACATACCATGCACGTGACTCACCTTTAATATTTATACATCACCTTGTTTTCATAAAATAGATTTATGTTAAAAGGTAGCTTTATCTGTTGTATGAATGGTAAGCCAATGCTTTTCCAATATGCATTAAAATAATTATGAAAATTTAAAAGTTTTCGTACCAACTAACATTATCTTCTGTATCACCCTTGGTAGGCATATCACTGTTTTGGAAACATAAATCCAAATGGTTTGTGAGTATGCAGGTTTGCACACATTCCACATGAGATGGGATCCCATTTGTCAATGGGTATTTTATTAAATGAGGCAAATCCCATTTAATTTAAGAGGTAGTAGTTCCCGAAGCTCCAGTGCTGCAAAGCACTTCTCAGCATCTCTCCAACCTCATAGGAACAGCCCACCCAGCTTTCTATATGGTAGAGACATGAGAAGATTCTAAAAATGGGAAAGCAGGTCTCATTCCTCATCTCTCTCTTCTCTAGGGATTTGTCTATCTGCTGTGAGTGATGCATAGGAGAGCTATGGAATAGTGACATGGAATAGCAAGATGGGGTCAGGTATATTCAACCCTGAGGCTCATGGCTAATTGTTTTCTGAATGAGTTGTTGACCCTTCTGCTGTTAAAGGATGAAGGTGGATAGCAGAGGGCTTGGACATCATCCCCATTGTCTTCCCAGCTCACTTCTTGGACTTCTGGCCAATGGACAAATAGAGCCAGAAGAGTAAATATGCCCCTGGAACCCTCCACTCCCATGGCATACATGACCAATTTTTATGGACCACTTTTCTAGTAAGCCATTAAGGATCTCAAAATTCTTTTCAACACAACAATCTGGGAAGCCACTACCAATCTGTCAGCATTGCGTAAAGAGAGAAAACCAACAGGCCAGTCCCTATTGGGTGGTTTAGGCTGCTTTCTCTGTCTCCAACAAACAGTCAATCCTATAGATAGCCTAGAAAAAGCTCTTCACACCCCTGTTATCCTATCTACTCCCTTCCCACCTTTGTCTTCTTACTCTCTAGGACTCAGCTGGAATGCACCTCTCTAAAGAGACCCTCCTTTCCTTCTTCTTCACTAACTAAATAAATGCCTAAATGCCTCCCATTATTCTTTATCTCAGGTTTTTGCTGGATTGCTTCATACAATGTATTAAGACTTGTGATTATGTATTTGCTTGGGCACTTATTTTTTATTTTTATTTTTAATTTATTTGACTTTTTTATTATACTTTAAGTTCTGGGGTACATGTGCAGAATGGGCAGTTTTGCAACATAGGTATACACATGCAATGGTGGTTTGCTGCACCCATCAACCCGTCACCTACATTAGGTATTTCTCCTAATGCTATCCCTCCCCCATCCCCCCACCCCCGACAGGCCCAGGCATGCGATGTTCCCCTCACTGTGTCCATGTGTTCTCATTCTTTGACTCCCACTTATGAGTGAGAACAGGCAGTGTTTGGTTTTCTGTTCTTGTGTTAGTTTGCTGAGAATGAGGGTTTCCAGCTTCATCCATGTCCCTGCAAAGGACATGAACTCATCCTTTTTTATGGCTGCATAGTATTCCATGGTGTATATGTGCCATATTTTCTTTATCCAGTCTATCATTGATGGACATTTGGGTTGGTTCCAAGTCTTTGCTATTGTGAATAGTGCTGCAGTAAACATACCTGTGCATGTGTCTTTATAGAAAAATGATTTATCATCCTTTGGGTATATACCCAGTAATGGGATTGCTGGGTCAAATGGTATTTCCAGTTCTAGATCCTTGAGGAATTGCCACACTGTCTTCCACAATGGTTGAACTAATTTAGGCTCCCACCAACAGTGTAAAAGTGTTCCTATTTCTCCACATCCTCTCCAGCATCTGTTGTTCCTGACTTTTTAATGATCACCATTCTAACTGGCATGCGATGGTATCTCATTGTGGTTTTGATTTGCATTTCTCTAATGACATGTGATGATGAGCTTTTTTTCATGTTTGTTGACTGCATAAATGTCTTCTTTTGAGAAGTGTCTGTTCATATCCTTCGCCCACTTTTTGATGGGGTTGTTTGCTTTTTGTTGTAAATTTGTTTAAGTTCTTTGTAGATTCTGAATATTAGCCATTTGTCAGATGGATAGATTGCGAAAACTTTCTCCCATTCTGTAGGTTACCTGTTCACTCTGATGACAGTTTCTTTAGCTGTGCAGAAGCTCTTTAGTTTAATAGATCCCATTTGTCAATTTTGACTTTTGTTGCCATTGCTTTTGGTGTTTTAGACATGAAGTATTTGCCCCTATGTCCTGAATGGTATTGCCTAGGTTTTCTTCTAGTATTTTCATGGTTTTAGGTCTTACGTTTAAGTCTTTAATCCATCTTGAGTTAATTTTTGTATAAGGTATAAGGAAGGGGTCCAGTTTCAGTTTTCTGCATATGGCTAGCCAGTTTTCCCACCACCATTTATTAAATAGGGAATACTTTCCCCATTGCTTGTTTTTGGCAGGTTTGTCAAAGATCAGATGGTTGTAGATGTGTGGCATTATTTCTGAGGCCTCTGTTCTGTTCCATTGGTCTATATATGTTTTGGTACCAGTACCATGCTGTTTTGGTTACTGTAGCTTTGTAGTATAGTTTGAAGTCAGGTAGCCTGATGCCTCTTTTTCTTTTTTGTTCTTTTTCTTTTTGTTCTTTTTGCTTAAGATTGTTTTGGCTATGTGGGCTCTTTTTTGGCTCCATATGAAGTTTAAAGCAGTTTTTTCCAATTCTGTGAAGAAAGTCAATGGTAGCTTGATGGGGATAGCATTGAATCTATAAATTATTTTGGGCAGTATGGCCATTTTTACAATATTGATTCTTCCTATCCATGAGCATGGAACGTCTTTCCATTTATTTGTGTCCTCTCTTATTTCCTTGAGCAGTGGTTTGTAGTTCTCCTTGAAGAGGTCCTTCACATCCCTTGTAAGTTGTATTCCTAGGTATTTTATTCTTTTAGTAGCAATTGTGAATGGGAGTTCACTCATGATTTGGCTCTCTGTTATTGGTGTATAGGAATGCTTGTGATTTTTGCACATTGATTTTGTATCCTGAGACTTTGCTTAAGTTGCTTATCAGCTTAAGGAGATTTTGGACTGAGATGGTGGGGTTTTCTAAATATACAATCATGTCATCTGACAATCATGTCATCATGTCATCTGCAGACAGAGGCAATTTGACTTCCTCTTTTCCTATTTGAATACTCTTTATTTCTTTCTCTTCCCTGATTGCCCTGGCCAGAACTTATTAATTATTATAGTGGGAGACTTTAACACCCCACTGGCTTCCCTGGCTCTTAGAGCCTGTTCCATTCTGCTGGTGCTTTCCTTCTACTGTTTAGGGTGGTCAGCCTCCCTAGTAGATTGTTGTTGTAGGGGCAAGTGACATTTATGTCCTACTCAGTTTAGTACCACTACCTCATCAAGCACCCTGTCCTAGAGACACGAGAAGTGGTTTAGTTTGATTTATTTTTTCTGATTGTCACATTCTACATGCTAAAAAGAGGTCACATACATGAATTTCATATTGCAATGTGCCTGCTATAGGCCAGGAATTATTCAGAGATTTAAAGCTACCATAATATTGAGGATGATGATAATACTAATACTTCTACAGTTAATAATGGTTATAATAGCTAACAGTAATGAGTGCTTACTATATGCCAGGCACCATTATAAGCACTTTACATATATTATATCATTGAATTCTCATAAGAAATTTATGAGGTAGTTATTATTATTAAGCCCATTTTTCTAATGAGAACACTGAGGTACAAAGGGAATAACTGCACCATGGGCCCTACCTTTTAGCAGTTTATGGTCTGGTGGGGGTTTAGGATGTAAAACGGTGATGCTGCTGCTAATGATGATATAATATTAATAATAAACATCATTTGAATACAGTTTTAAGTAAAAAATAGGAAGACTACACATAAGACAGAAGAAGATTTGGCAACCATGTGAGTGGTGTGTGTATGTGAGCGAGGGAAAAGATGCAATTTAAGTGTAATACGACATCTCAATTAGATGAATGAGGGCTTCTTCTCTGCATAAATTTAATGGATGTGATGTTGATGAAAGTTTAACAACTAGATTTCCAGGTGTAGTTGCTGATGAATGTTGGTTGATATTTTCATTTACACTAATGAGTAAGATGAAAGTGAAATATGTAATGAAAATATATGTCAAAACTTCGTTTGTTTTTGAAGGATCTGAGTAACTTTTTTACTGAACTGGGCAATAGTTTTCAAACATTGGAAGAATATTTCCTCAGGCTTTTCTGCTATTTACAATGTAAAAACTATATACGCAACCACTTTCCCCGCCCCCCCACCCCCACCCCACTGAGACAGAGTCTCAATCTCAGCTTACTGCAACCTCCGCCTTCCGAGTTTAAGCCGCTGGAGTAGCTGGGACTATAGGTGCACACTACCGCACCCGGCTAATTTTTATTTTATTTCATTATTATTATTATTATTATTATTATTATTATTATTTGAGACAGAGTCTCGCTCTGTTGCCCAGGCTGGAGTGCAGTGGCAGGATCTTGGCTCACTGCAAGCTCCACCTCCCGGGTTCACACTATTCTCCTGCTTCAGCCTCCTGAGCAGCTGGGACTACAGGTGTGTGTGCCACCACGCCCAGCTAAATTTTGTATTTTTACTAGATTCGGGGTTTCACCATATTTGTCAGGCTGGTCTTGAACTCCTGACCTTGGGTGATTCACCTGCCTCGGCCTCCCAAAGTGCTGGGATTACAGGCGTGAGCCACTGCATCCAGCCCACAACCACTTTTAAGTTAAATCTGCATTATTAACATTCTCTCTATCACTAGGGCTTAGCCAGTTACAGCTCATGGGCTCCTAGTTTTGGAAAGTTCATTAGCTGATTTTTTTTTATTTCTTTCCCATTTTTAAAGAATTATAAAATAGGAGGAGGAGAAATGATGGGGTTGGAGTCATTATTATCTTTTAAAATATAAATTATTCCATTGTACATCTACAAAATTTTATTTTTCATAATGTATGTGTTAGTAACTGGCTCGCAACATTTTTGAAATTTTAATTACCTCTTGCAGACCAAACAAGCTGACCTCAGCATAGCACAGTGTGATCACAGAAGCAGTTGGTTGTCCTTGATATTAATGTTGATGCTACAGTAGTCTATGTATTCCTGTAAAGTAGGCAGGTCTTTAAAGAGGATATTCATTACAGCCTTGTTTATAATTGTGAAGATTTAAAAATATATATCTAAATATCCAGTGATAAAAGAATCAATAAATAAAATATTGTATATTTGTATTATGGAATTCATTTTATGCCACAGTGATAATGCATTAACTAACTCTATATACATCAACATGGATAGTCTCAAAAACAAAATGGGCCAGGCATGCAGTGTGCATCTGTAATCCCAGCACTTTGGGAGGCTGAGTTGGGAGGATCACTTAAGTGCAGGAGTTCATGGCCACAGTGAGCTGAGATCACACCACTGCACTGCAGAGCAGGACCTCATTTCATAAAACAAAAACAAAAACAAAAACAAAAAAACGAAAAAGAAAAAAAGTATGAAAAAGGAAAATTTAAGAAAATGCACAGATGATGATTTAAAAAACAAAGAACAGAAATCTATTATTTATGGATCCCTCAATGTGTAGTAAAGGTATACAAACATGGAGGGGGAGAGCACCTCCCAAATTGTGCTACTGATACGGAAGTGCTGGGTAGAGAAGGGCATGGTCCCTTTAAATGCTACAGAAGAGAGGAAGGGAAGTGCTGAGTAGAGGAGGGCATGGTCCCTGGCTAGGGCTCCACCTCCAGGCCTGTGCCCAGGGACCTAGGTGAGGACAGGCATTTTTGTTTTCCTGCCCAAATGTTGCGTTTCCCAAGACCACCCTGGCTTGCCATGCCCCTATCCTGTGCCTATAAAAACCCCTGAGAGCCTAGTAGGCAGACACACAGACAGCTGGATGTTGACAGGAATGCACCGGCATAGGAGCACAGAGGCATGCTGGCAGACCACCAACTGGCAGAATGACATGGAGGTTGGCCAAGGCAGTCAAAGGAGATCCCGGCCACCGAGTGGCCCGACGCTACAGGAAAACCATCTCCCTTCTGGCTCCCCTATTTGCTGAGAGCTACTTCCACTCAATAAAACCTTGCATTCATTCTCCAAGCCCACGTGTGATCCAATTCTTCTGGTACACCAAGGCAGGAACCCCAGGACACAGAAATCCCTCTGTCCTTGCAATAAGGCAGGGGTCTAATTGAGCTGACTAACAAAAGCAAACTATAGATGGCAAACTAAAAGAGCACCCTGTAACACACGCCTACTGAGGCTTTAGCTGTAAACCCCTAGACACTGCTGTGGGGTCAGAGCCCCACAGCCTGCCCATCTGTATGCTCCCCTAGAGGTCTGAGCAGCAGGGCACTGAAGAAGCGAGTCACAACTCCATTGCACACCCTGCGAGGGGGCAAAGGAACCTTTCCCGTTTCACTATCAGTTAGTTTCCTCTGTGGGTTTAGGGAAAGCAGGAGAGAAGTGAGATGGAAAGAGTGAGCAAACTGAACTTAAACTTGATCTATTTGTAATGTTTTGTTTGTTTTTTAAAAATTAAGCAAGTAGAAGAAATCTCAACAATATTATATGGTGGGAATAAGGGTGTTTGTTATATTATTATCTTTTTTTAAAATTATACAAATGTAATTTTTAAAAAACCTATTAATGTAACTTGGAAGACTTAAACCTATCACTTTAGGTCCTGAGTTGTCCAGTGTACGTCATCTGAAGAGAGTTTTCCTCCCATCCCATGATATCTAAGCAAGAGGACACATACCAGTTTCCTGATGGCAAAGCATAATTGCAGAACCTATCTCAAGCAGCAGCAGCCTCTGTAATGCAGGTCCCTCAAAGATGTGCCATCTTATTTTAATCCATGCTGAAGTATCTTGTTTTACAAATTGGGTTGTGAATGGTCCTCACTCCCTACCCAGTTATAGTCCAAAATACAGCAACCACTCAGCCCTCCCATGGCCAACTTGGCACGGAAGCCCTGTCTTTCCCCCACATGGGGTTCCCTTCCTCTATCATGTCCATAAATGCAAACTGTGTGGTGCTTACTCATCATGCTCCAGGATCCAGACCTGCTTGCTCTCTCCTCAGAACTCCAATTGAGGCTGGGGTTTCCCAGCCACCGCCAAAGAAATGCCTGTTTGCCACAGATGCCTTAGTTGGAGCTAGAGTGTTACCCACTGGAGTCCTGCTCACTCCAGAAATAGGCATCCAACCAGGGTCATAAGAGCCTGGGATGTCACCACTTTTTGCTGCCCAGGTCAAAATTCAGGGAAACCCAGCAGTGTGAAGAAATGTGACTGGGGCAGAGTTTCCTGTTTGTGTTGCTGACACCGCAAGTGTTGCAAATCACTATCACAGTGTGATGGTGGTGGTTTGATTCTGACTGTTTCAATTCATTCCTGCCATCTGTGTTCTACGACTGAAGTCCAGTGCATGCATCAGGACAAGTTCTGGTGCATCTGTCAAGTCACAGCCTCTTTTAGCCACCTGTCTGCTGGCCCCAAATCATTCTACCACCAAGATAATTTTACTTCAGGGTATAATAATGCATTCCTGCCCCAAGGACTTAGCAAAGACCAACTGCAACTTATCCTGATGGAGTTCAATTCCTGTGGGTGTCTAGTAAGAAAAGTTTCAAATGCTTTCCTTCCAAAAGGTGCTTGGGTTCCAAATGTAAATATACCCATCCTATTATTTAAGCCTTCAAGCTCCAACAAGAGTTCTTTTTGCAAAACAAACACTAAAATATTTCAAGGTGCCAGCTATAAAGAAAAGGCTTTACTTGCATCTTTTCATTTAGTCCTCACAACAACTTTAAGAAATGCATGCTCTTCATTAGCCCCATTTTACAGAGAGGAAGAATGGAATAGCAAGAGGTAAAGTTACCTTTCCAAAGCCACATTCTTATTAAGTGACAGAATCAAGATGCAAATTCAGAAGTGGCAATGGCCTTCTTTCTGTCCAATTTGAGCTGCCTCACAAATCCTTTCAGTGCCATTTCTCTGCTCCTCATTCCCTGCCACTGCACTTTTTCTTAGTTGCATTAAAAGTTACCTATCAGGTACTATTCTTATTATGTGAGTGACAAAATAATCTGTACACCAAACCCCCATGACCTGTAATTTACCTATATAACAAACCTGCACACACACCCCTGAACTTAAAATAAAAGTTTAAAAAAGCTAATTAAGTTAAACCTCTGAGTCCTTTCCAGGATCTCAACTTCAATGAAAGAAAATGTATTTTTTACTTTTAAATTATTATGAAAGATGCACACAAAAGAATATATGCAACATACATGTAAGTTACAAAGAATAGTAGTTGTATTAGTAAGGGTCCACCAGAGAAGCAGAAGCATTAGAAGATTATATATTTATACACACACATATATATCTATATGTGTTTGTGTGTGTGTGTGTGTGCGTGTGTATAAAATGAAGAGATGTACTATAGGAATTGGCTCATGTGGTATAGAAGTTGAGAAGTCCCATGATCTGCACTCTGCAACCTAGAAAACCAGGAAAGCTGCTTGTGTGATTCAATCTGAATCCCAAGACCTGAGAATCGGGGAGAGGGAAGTGTGATGGCCCTGGTCCTAAGTCCTGGTCTCAATTCAAATGCCCAAGAACCAGGACCACCAATAAGTCCTGGCTCAACCAGAGACAGCAGTTGTCTTCCTCTACCTTTTTGTTTTATTCAGACCCACAATGGATTGAACTACGGTTCAATTTTGAATGCTCAGTGGCATTCACAAGGGAGATTTTCTACTGATTCCAACGCTAAACTCTTCCAGAAACACCCTCACAGACACACCCAGAATAAAAGGTCATACCAGCTACCTGGGCATCCCTTAACCCAGTCAAGTTGCAATCAACCATCACAATAGTAAAGCTAGAACATTATCAATACTCATGTGGTCCTGCTCAATCCTATCCCACTACACTCCCAAAAGTAACCATTGTTGGGCTTTAGGCTTATCATTAATTTTTTTAAATGTTTTAAGCATGTATCCCTAAATAATGTATTATTTTATTTTTAAATGAGCTTTATATAAATAATATAACCTATGTCATCTTTTGTGACTCTTCTTAGTATATTATTGATTTAACATGTAGATGGGTATTAGGCAAAGATTAACAGGTCTGACAATACCAAGCATCAGTGAGAATTTAGAGCAACCTGCACTGCTGGTAATAATGTAAATTGGTATAAGCACTGCTATGGATTAGATATGGTTTGTTTGTCCTTACCAAAGCTAAAATTTGATCCCCAGTGTGGTGTGTATTAATCCATTTTCATGCTGCTGATAAAGACATACCCAAGACTGGGAAGAAAAAGAGGTTTAATTGGACTTAAGTTCCACATGGCTGGCAAGGCCTCAGAATCACGGTGGGAGGCAAAAAGCACTTCTTACATGGTGGCGGCAAGAGAAAATGAGTAAGAAGCAAAAGTGGAAACCCCTGATAAACCCATCAGATCTTGTGAGACTTATTCACTATCAGGAGAATAGCATGGGAAAGACTGGCCCCCATGATTCAATTACCTCCCCCTAGGTCCCTCCCACAACACATGAGAATTCTGGGAGATATAATTCAAGTTGAGATTTGAGTGAGGACAGAGCCAAACCATATCATTCTGCCCTTGGTCCCTCCAAATCTCATGTCCTCACATTTCAAAACCAATCACACCTTCTCAACACTCCCCCAAAGTCCCAAAGTCTTAACTCATTTCAGTATTAACCCAAAAGTCCACAGTCCAAAGTCTCATCTGAGATAAGGCAAGTCCCTTCTGCCTATGAACCCGTAAAATCAAAAGCAAGCTAATTACTTCCTAGATACAATGGGGCTACAGGTATTGGGTAAATACAGCCATCCCAAATGGGAGAAATTGGCCAAAACAAAGGGGTTACAGGGCCCATGCAAGTCCGAAATCCAGTGGGGCAGTCAAATTTTAAAGCTCCAAAATGATCTCCTTTGACTCCAGGTCTCACATCCAGACCATGCTGATGCAAGGAGTGAGTTCCCATGGTCTTGGGCAGCTCCAACCCTGTGGCTTTGCAGGGTACAGTCCTCCTCCTGGCTGCTTTCATGGGCTGGCGTTGAGTGTCTGTGGCTTTTCCAGGCACACAATGCAAGCTGTTGGTGGATCTACCATTCTGGGGTCTGAAGGACAGTGGCCCTCTTCTCACAGCTCCACTAGACAGTGCCCCAGTAGGGGCTCTATGTGGGGGATCCGACCCCACATTTCCCTTCCACATTGCCCTAGCACAGGTTCTCCATGAGGGCACCACCCCTGTAGCAAACTTTTGACTGGGCATCTAGGCATTTCCATACATCTTCTGAAATCTAGGCAGAGGTTCCCAAACCTCAATTCTTGACTTCTGTGCACTTGCAGGCTCAAAAACATGTGGACGCTGCCAAGGACTGGGGCTTCTACCCTCTGAAGCCACAGCTCAAGCTGTATGTTGACCCCTTTCAGCCATGGCTGGAGCAGCTAGGACACAGGGCACCAAGTCCCTAGGCTGCACACAGCACAGGGACCCCTGGCTTCGTCCACAAAACCATGTTTTCCTCCTGGGCCTCCAGGCCTGTGATAGGAGGGGCTGCCATGAAGACCTCTGACATGTGCTGGAGACATTTTCCCATGGTCTTGGGGATTAACATTAGGCTCCTTGCTACTTATCCCAAATTTCTGCAGTCAGCTTGAATTTCTCCCTAGAAAATAGGTTTTTCTTTTGTATCACATAGTCAGGCTGCAAATTTTCCAAACTTTTATGCTCTGCTTCCCTTATAAAACTGAATGCATGTAACAGCACCCAAGGCACATCTTGAATGCTATGCTGCTTAGAAATTTCTTCCACCAGATACCCTAAATCATCTTTCTCAAGTTCAAAGTTCCACAAATCCCTAGGGCAGGTGCAAAATGCCACCAGTCTCTTTGCTAAAACATAACAAGAGTCACCTTTATTCCAGTTCCCAACAAGTTCCTCATCTCCATCTGGGACCACCTCAGCCTGGACCTTATTGTCCATATCACTATCTGCATTTTGGGCAAAGCCATTTAACAAGTCTCTAGAAAGTTCCAAACTTTCCCACACTTTCCTGTCTTCTTCTGAGCCCCCTAAACTGTTCCAACCTCTGCCTGTTACCCAGTTTCAAAGTCGTTTCCACATTTTCGGGTATCTTTTCAGCAACACCCCACTCTACTGGTACCAATTTACTGTATTAGTGCATTTTCACACTGTAGATAAAGACATACCCAAGCCTGGGAAGAAAAAGAGGTTTAATTGGACTTATAGTTCCACAGGGCTGGGAGGTCTTAGAATCATGGGGGGAGGTAAAAGGCACTTCTTATATGGTGGCCACAAGAGAAATGAGGAAGAAGCAAAAGAGGAAACTCCTGATAAACCCATCGGATCTCATGAGACTAGACCAGCCCTCCTTGTGGTTAAATTACCTCCCCCTAGGTCCCTCCCACAACACGTGGGAATTGTGGGAGATACAATTCAAGTTGAGATTTGGGTGGGGACACAGCCAAACCATATCATGGTGGTATTGGAAGGTGGGGCTTAGTGGGAGGTGTTTGGGTCATGGGGGTGGATGAATAACTTGGTGCTGTTTTTACAGCAGTGAGTGAGTTCTCATGCTTGTGAAGCTGAATTGGTTTTTGGGGGAATAGATTACTTCTTACAAGAGTGGGTTGTTATAAAGTCAAGATGCCTCTCAAATTTGGTCCTCCTTTGTGTGTGCCTGCTTCCCTCTTGACTTTATCCACCATGTTTTGACACAGCACAAGAGGCTTCACCAGAAGCTGAGAAGATGCAGGTGCCCTTATACAACCTGCAGAACTGTGAGCCACATAAACCTCTTTTCTTTATAACCTCAGAAATTTCTTCATAGCAACACAAAACGAACTAAGACAAGCACTTTGGAAAACAATGAAACATTGTTTTGTAAGATTGAACAAATACATTTGCTACCTTCCAACAATTTCTCTCCTAAGCCCATGCACCAGACAAACTTTTGTGTACATGCACCAGAAGACAATGCAAGAATGTTCATAGAAGCCTTGCTCATAATAGCATGTAATGAAGTACTTTTGTCCTTGGGGATTAGTCATATTCTCTATCTCTGAATGAACAATTATTGAACTAGTTAACATGTTATTTGCCTAGGAAAAGACATGAAAAAGTGGTTTTCTCTATCTTATTAATAGTAAAACAATTTGGACTGGTATGAGGCAAGAGTGTGGCTTTTGTGATTGCATCATGTCTTTAGACAAAATGTTTTTTAATGCTAAGTTCTAACTCTTGAAATCAACATGGTTGATTTCCTCACAGTTTAGCAAGAAGGTATCTGAATTCATTTGTCAGAGGTTGGAAGGTGTGGCAGAGGTGACAGAAGAGGCAGATTGATGGAAAATGAAAAGCTTGCAGATTTAAGACCCACGATTATCTCCCTCACCTCCCCCCATCTTTTGAGCATCAAAGTTTGTCTCCAGTGCAGAGAACCATGTTTGTTGAGTCTGATAAATTATTACATTAATTGTTGGCCCTTGTAGCCTATTTAAAAGTGTAGAAATTTTGACTTCATATTCAACTCCAAAGGGTCTCTTCCTTGGAAGAAGAACTGAGAGAAATTTGAGGTTTGAACTTTTCCACCAAAACATTTTTGGTAAACAGAATAATTCATTTCAGACTTTTTACAAATGAGCCACATAAGTACAGAATTCCAAAATCTAACGCTCCCTCAGAGTGACTGTTCTGTGCTTAACGTGCAATACAAAGATAATGTTGTACATGTACAAATACACCAAGTGTTAGATACTCCAAACTGCAAAACAAAATTCAGTAGTTGTAAGTGGATGTCCCATTTCTACCCTTCTCCTCTAATTGCCACCAGAAAGTTCATGCCAGCTTGCCCCACAACTCACAGCAGGATGCCCCCGCACTTCTGAAATTTCCCAAAAGAAAAGACTTTTCCCCCAAGAGGTTAAATGGCCTGCTCATGATCTCTGGGTGAGCAGCAGGGTTGAGACCAGGACCCAGACCTGAGAAAAATCTTTGTTCCTAATCAGGCTGTTTCCTGTTCCTCCGCAGCTTTCGCATGCAATTCTCTGAAAAGGAAATGCTTTGTTTTTATTTGTTGTTTTGTCTCCACTACTTCTCAGAATGCTTTGAGAGCCCTTCTTTATTTGGCTTCAGAGACATTGTTTGCATTTTCTTCAAATGAAAGGGAGCCCTGACGAGTTCACCTGATAACCTCATCACTGCGCATACATGAATGCCAATTACCACCCAGAAGACCAGTTTAATCCTCACTTGTCAATAGTTTCCTTCCTGATAACACTTCCCACAGATTCTATAGATGGCTGGCTGGGCTCTGAGGTCCACAGAGCAGACAAGAAGCCTCCTGCAGACTGAAGGGGAAGCTTTTCATAAACTTGCACCCCTTCTACCTCCTGCCCTCTCTGTCCCCTTCCAAGAATAGTCACAGACTTAGAAGCAGTCTTTTAAGTACTAACTGCAGAAAGGCATGCAGGGGGCGCCATTAAAAATGGCAAGAGGATGCTTATAGCCACTCTAAGGACTTCAGCTTTTTTTCCGCAGAGGACACAAGAGAATGAGAAATTCTGATTGTCCTAGAGAAGAATGTGACATTTTACTGCCCACCCTCCAATGCACCATATACTGTTTGTGTGTGCACACACATACCAGATCACATCTAAACTGTCCTTCAAGACATGAAGTGGTAGAACCTAATATCTTCATTGTGGTTTGAGAGTGATTGCACTGCAAAAGAGTCTCCATGATTTAAAAAGAAAAAATGTTTCCCTAGAGGTAGGGTGACAGTAACATGGGAAAGGTAGGGTAAGGAAACTAGTGCCATAGGAAACTCCTGAAAAATTCAGAGGGATGCTTAGAATTCAAGGCAGATTGGTAATTTACCTCTCACTTAATCTGTTTGAATATTCTTTGCATCCTGATCCACTGTGGTAAAGAAATCTGTTCACTTAGCCCATGCCAGGAGGGATATGTGCATGACACACAAGCCAAAACACAGGAAAGGAGAAGGCAGAGCATCCCTAATTTTTCAGAGGAGTAATTCTCCCAACATCCTCCAAGGCTGAAACATGAAGATGCCCAAAAAGCCCTAGAAACCAGCTGAGAAGCCCTTAGTCCCAGAGGCTGCCCTGGGCCATTTCATAATGTACATCCTGCCTTCCCCAGAACCCATTATTCCAGATCCAACAGCCTCATGTTCTCCCTGATGCTTCCAATGTGCTAGTGAATTAAGCAAAAGCGACAGAATTTAAAGAGGGTCTTCTGTGTAGATGAACAAGGTGGAGGAATTGGATGTCAAAATCAAAGTGCAAAGATAGAAATATTTCTCAGGCTGTAGGTGAATGCATTTGCAACTGTGTACAGAAATATTTCTCCTAGGAATCTTCAGAAAAAATTCACTGGTTGAGACCTTGAACAGGAGTCCTGTTACCACAGAAGGGTGTCTACGTTACTCCTGGCAAAATAACTACGGATATATAGACCCATTCCTAAAGGAGGAATGGTTTCCACAGCTCTAGGCTTAAGAAAACCCATACTGGTGAACAGGTTGGAGACATGAATCCCAACCCTTTCCTTCTTGGTGCTTCACACACTTGGAAGAGGGTGAATCCCTTCCTCACAGGGATTTTGTGAGTAAAGAATATACCTGAGGTGACAATGTTTCAAAAAAGACAAGGTGCCACATAAATGGAACACCTACAGGCTAGAGCAGGAGACTTGAGCCCTTAGTTCCCAGATATACCTCAGTCAACCAAAAGCAGCTAGTTATGAAGCATGGGCAGTACCCTTGGACAAGCAGCCAGGTAACAGGAGAACAGATCTGCTTTTACTGAATGTGCACTGAATGCCACACATTATGCTGGAAACCTTTTACCCACCTACCTCATTTAGTTCTTACAAAACTGCTGCAAGAATACTTATTACCAGTCCTATTTAATAAAAGAGAAGCTTGGGTGAGGTGGCTCACATCTGTAATCCCAGCACTTTGGGAAGCTGAGATGGAAGAATTCCTTGAAGCCAGGAGTTTGAGACCAGCCTGAGCAATATAGCAAGATCCCATCTCTAAAAAAAAAAAAAAAAAAAAAAAAAAAAAAAAAAAAAAAAACTCCAGGTGTGGTGGAGGCTGAGGCAGAAGGATCACTTGAGCCCAGGAGTTTGACACTGCAGTGAGCTCTGATGGCACAACTGCACTCCAGCCTAGACAACAAAGTGAGACCCTGTCTCAAAAACAAACAAACAAAAAAAATAGATAAGAAATCGAGGCTCAGATTGGAGAAGGGCTTGGCAAGTGCAGGAAGCTGGTAAGCTGGTAGTGACTGCCCTTCATATAGGAGACTACAAATGCCAGGTGCTCACTTTCAACACCTCTCCCACCTGGAGTGTTGGTGTGTGCCCCAATTCCCATTGATATGACCTGAGGGGGATCTCCTGGGGGATTGTATGAAGATTGACTCCCTAAGAGGGATCATCTCACTTTTCTTCATTGCACATGCTCACCCTTCCCATGACATTTGGAGCTGTTGCATCATTCCACGGCCATGATGGCAAACATCATCAACTACCACTATTGGGATCAACTGTCTACGCAAGCTATAGAAGCACTGTTGTGTTGATACACAAAGGAAGAGGGACAAACAGGTAGAGGCATGTCCTATGACTCTGACCCACTCCGAAGCAGCCCTCCAGTGTCTGTATTGGCAAAGAGCAAAGGGAGCTGCTGCGAAGTAGAAATGTGGCTTCAAAGCCCCAGCCACAGCATCACGGAGCAGAACACAGAAAGGAGTACCTGAAGCGTTAGACAATAAGAAGTGCAAAGGGTGTGCTAACTTTCTAGGGCTGCCATAACAAATTACCTCAAATTAGGTGACTTAAAATAGCTGGAATTTATTCTCTCACAGTTTTTGAGGCTAGACGTCTGAAATCAGGATGTTGATAGTGTCATGCTCCCGCAGGAGGCTGTAGAGAAGAATCTTTCCTTGCCTTTTCTGGCTTCTAGTGGTAGCTGGCAGTCCTTGGCATTCGTTGGCCTGTAGCTACATTGATCCCATTTCTGCCTCTGTCCACATGGCCATCTTCCTTTTGTGTGTGCATGTCTTCCCCTGGCCTTCTAATAAGGATATCAGTTATTAGACACTCTAGTTTAATATAATCTCATTTTAACTAATGAGCATCTACCAAATAAAGACCTATTTCCAAATAAAGTCAAATCCTATGATCCCACGTGGACAGAAATTGTGGAGGGAACACTGTTGAATCTAGTACAAAGGCTTTAGTCTTTTATGGCAGGGTTGGAAGCCAGGAGGAGCCCAGGGCTGGAGTGAGACTTCATTCACTGGATGATCTGTCTGAGTAAGTGGTCAATAGGATAGCAGATCCCAAGAAAAGAGGCATTTGTATTTCTCTAAGAATACAAAGCACTTGGGTGGTGGGAGGGAGAGCATCAGGAAAAATAGCTAAGGGATGCTGGGCTTAATACCTAGGTGATGGGATGATCTGTGCAGATCTGTGCAGCAAGCCACTATGGCACACGTTTACTTATGTACTAAATCTGCACATCCTGCACATGTACCATTGAACTTAAAAGTTGAAAAAATAGAATACAAAGCTCTTCCTGACTGCTCAAAGCTCAAGGTGTTGCCTTTTTCAAATGGGATGCAATAGCCTGCTCATTTTCCAAGATTAAAGCTAGAGAAAAGAATGAATGAATAAATAAATAAATAAATGAGCAAAGTTAATATTAGCTGGAAAAAATAGGGTGCAGGTGGAAGGAATGAACCCATATTGAGAGTCCACTATGTGTCAAATTCCTTGCATGGAATCTCTAAGGTCTGGCTAGCTTAAAAGCAATGCCAGCCTTGCTATCTGTACTTGACGAGGAGATGGATCAGAAAGCAGTGGAGAACACAGGATGTGTGCTGGTAACTCTGAAGTGTGGTTCAAGCAGAGGGACACAGAAAGCATTAATGCCGTAACTTCAATAGCACAAGGGCTAATAAACAGGAGAGAGTGTATTTAATATATTTAAGTTCTTTTCAAAGAAAATGTTTCCAGGCCATCTGGATTCAAATCCAGCCTCTGACACCTACCACCTGTGTACAGGTGCCTTAGCCACTCTGAGCCTCAGTTTTCTCATCTGTAGAATGGGAATAACAACAGTATTTTTCTTTTTTTTGAGACAGTGTCTCACACTGTAGCCAGGGCTGGAGTGCAGTGGTGCGATCTCGGCTCACTGCAACCTCTGCCTCCCAGGTTCAAGCGATTCTCCTGCTTCAGCATCCCAAGGAGCTGGGATTACAGGTGCCTACCACCATGCCCAGCTAATTTTTTACATTTTTAGTAGAGACAGGGTTTCACTATGTTGGCCAGGCTGGTCTCAAACTCCTGACCTCGTGATTCGCCCACCTCGGCCTCCCAAAGTGCAGAGATTACAGGTGTGAGCCACTGGGCCTGGCCCAACAACAGTATTTACCTCATAGGTTTGTTAAAAGATTTGAGTTAGTTGGCCAGGCACAATGGCTCACACTTTTAATCCCAGCAGTTTGGGAGGCCAAGGCCAGCAGATCACCTGAGGTCACAAGTTTGAGACCATCTAGATCAACATGGTGAAACCCCATCTCTACTAAAAATAGAAAAATTACCTGGGTGTGATGATGCACACCCATAGTCCCAGCTACTCGGGAGGCTGAGGCAGGAGAATCTCTTGAGCCCAGGAGGCAGAGGCTGCAGTGAATCGAAATCGTGCCACTGCACTCCAGCCTGGGCCACAGAGTGAGACCCCATCTTAGAAAAAAAAAAAAAAAAAAAGAACTGAGTTAGTTAATACTTGTAAAACACTTAGAACCATGTGCCTGGTACATATGTTAGATAAAACAGTGTTTGTGAAATACATATTGTAACTGGCATCAGGGCATCAGGCAACTGTCTGTGGGGTTATGATGAGATCCTAAATGACTGTAATTTGTTGGTCATGCCATATTTATTTATGTTTATCATATGAGGTTTCCTTTCAGAATATTTTAGCAAGGGGTGGGTGTGTGTGTGTGTGCATGCACACACATGTTGAGGTGGGGCAGGGCAGGTTTCAGAAAAGAGGAGTAGAGAGCTGACAAAGATGGGTCAGTACAGTGAAATTTTGCATTTTCCTTCCTACTACATCTCTGGGAAACCCATCCATACATGTGAATCACAGAGTCATAGAACTCCTTGAAGTCTGATAGAGACATGACAAGAGAAAAGAGGCTCCTCTCTTCCTTTGGATGAGATGAGAACAGGAGATTGCTACCTGCTGTCTTTCCCATCTTTCTCAGTCTGTGTAAAAGCCTACCTGAAAACATCTAGTGGGAACCTAAGGCAAGAGATGAGAGAAAGAAAAAACTCCTTCATACCATTTGATCCCCTGGATCACACTGTACCTGATGCCCTCCTTGCATATCCCAGTAACATCATTCATTATTTTTTCTTATATGTATATACCAATTTGGGCTGGCTTTTTTTTTCTTGTGCTACCAAAAGAATACCATCTGATTTGCTTGAGTCATTCAGTGAAGTTATTTTTAATTTTAAATGGACACTTGAGTAAAAAAAAATTATGGCATTCCTAAGAGATAACCAAAGCTCAACCCAAGAATCTCTGACTTAAGCTTTCCAAAATCTGGACACACATTCGGAGTTTGGTTTCTTCATGGGGGATCTTCTCAGACATTCTGTTTCTCATAGAGTTTGCACTTACCCCTGGGCCACTGTGGGGTGGCCTTCCTGCCCAATCAAGCCATTCCCCCAGGTTCCTGCACCAGCATCAGCCCACTTACAAGTCCAGGAAGGGGAACAAAGCAATCAGTGTCCCAATTGGCAGACTCAAGGGGAAGACTCCTGACCCCTGTGCCCCATCAAACTTCACAGTGCATTGACTTGATTTATGAAAAAGGTTATGAAAGCATGTAACAGCTCCTGCTGGAAAGAAAATTATCTGTATAAACAAAGTGTTATTATGGGAATCAGGGAGGCTGCATGCGGGAAAGGTCATTAAAATAAGAAAAAAACTGTCATATCAGTCTTTTCTAAATCACTAAACTTACATGAGAGAAGTTAAATATCTTTATATCTCACTGGTTCCTTCTTGATCATTAGTCTTTCTAGCTCACAAGGGGACATTCACAGATGCTGAACTGTAGAGTACTTTAAATTAAAGGGAATTTCTAAGACATCACTTGTGAAGTTGGATTTTTTAAGGAGGGCTCAATTAGAGAATGTTGGGTAATATAGAGCAGGCTTTGGAGTCCCTGGGGTGTTATTTTCTCTTCTACAAATGAAAGACCAATTTTTTCCTTTGCTTCATTTGACAGGATTTGATATTTTCCACTCTTTCTCCTAATGAGAGGAATACACAACAATTACACTATATACAGTGGTATACTTCACAGATATGGTGTTCAGGCTTTGGGTTAAGAAAACAAATCCTGTTAGTAGCTTAGTTTGTATTAAAAATCTTTCTGAGCTAGGGCCAGATCCTCCCATGAAAATCATGTTAGTAAACAGTTGGTTCCATTAAGATGTTTTGCTCAAGTTTGGTTGTCGGAGCCAGATTCTTTTATTCTTAAAAAGAGTTTTGACAGCCAAGTTCAGACTACTGATCCATATTCTTCAAGCACATGAGCAATATAATGTGCCTTTGATTTCCCGTTTATTTGTTCTTTGGACCTTTAATTCTGGATCTTAAAGACAATGAGATTAAACTAAATGTTCTCAAAAGTTGTGTTTGGAATGTATAATTAGGTGCAATTAAATGGTAATAGGAAGATAATATGGTGATATTTTAGCTAAGGACCCTAGCACTACCTAAATTCTTGCCTTGGGTGCACCACTACTTCTTTCAGAATATCTCCAAGGGAGATATTCAACAAAGCAGACAAAGTACAAGGGCTTTGACCCCAAAAGCCAAAGTGGAATTCAAGCTGGCTGGGCTAGAATCCATAGAGAGCTTCTGTAGTCAAGCAAGACAGGTTTGAATGGACTAGAAGCAAGTGGAAAGACTATTCTGGCTGAACAAAGCCTAACTAGTTGTATGTTTATCCCTGGGAAGCTTTCAGTGCCTAAAGCTGAACTGGGCATTCTTAGGATCTAGTGGAGAAAAACATCCAAAAAGAGATGCCTGGACCTTCTCCCAGTGCAAAAGGACCAGGCCAGTGTACCACCCAGAAGGAGAGGAAATGGAGCTTTTAATGCTGTACAGTGACTCACTCCACCCAAAGTGGCTGACCCTATCCATAATTCCCCTTTTGCCAGGTGGAGGAAAGGGGCTGGAATGAAGGAGAGAAGAGTTAATGAGAACTAAAATGTAAAAATCCTTCATATTCTCACAACTGTATATGTTAACATATGTCTTCTTGCTTCCTTTAGGAGACCCACTATCTCAATTGCATTAGTGTTGTCTTTATATAATGCCAGACATAATTCACATCCAATTTGTGGATTTGGACACACAGTAAAACAGAAAAAATCTGTGATATGTGCTAGAGCCCCCACATATGCCCAAAGTCTTCCAAATCTATTTAAAACACAATCATGCTGTGAACATCTATTATTTTGCTGTCTGGAATCTTGTAACCTTTTTTCTGGTAGTGATATCCTAATTGCCCCACTTTCAACTCATGTGCTTCCAATGGAGTTGACTCTAACCCTAACTCAAGAGTGGGGTGGATGAACCAGATCTGGCCAATCAAAGTTCTGATTTTGTATGGCATCGGTAATCAAACCAAAGCTAAGCACATGGACTAACCTACTCCAATAAGAGTGGCATTTTCTTTGGAAATACTAGAATAAAGATGCTCACTTTTCAATTGGATTTTAACCTAGAATCATGCAGTTCCAAGAGCTGATGACAGTAGTCTTTCACCCATAAGAAAGAAATCACAAAGAATAGAGAAACATAGAAGCAACATAGCTGAGAAATGTACAGAAAAAAATTGAGTTCTGGTGACATCATTTGGGCTCTTGGGCTCTGTATCAAGCCATATCTGATGCTGTTATGCTCCTAAATTGCTTGATTTACAAGAGACAATAAATTCCTTCCCATACTTAAGCCAGTTTTGGTTGAATTTTTATCTTTTATAGACAAATAAATCACATGAATGTACATTTTATAAAAATTACCCAGGATAAACTAATAGTAAAGGATGAAACAAAGGCAATTCTGTAAATTCTCACAATAGTAATAAAGGTTAGAGCTGAAATTGAGTACGTACTATGCGTCAGGCCTTGTTTTAACTTCACTGTATGTTTTAACTCATTTAATCCTAACCCCAAATCCACCAGGTAGGTGTTATTATTTTTTCCTTTAACAGACGAGGAAAGTGTGGCATTAAGAGGTCAAGAAAACTGCCCAAGATCACTCAGTAATAAGATGGCACTCAAATACTAACCCAGGCAATCTGATATCCCAGAGCTTGAGTGCTTAATTGATATATTTTATTGCTAAGAACCTCTCGCCACCCGCCCCCCCACCAAAGACACTTTTAAACACCAGCTATAAAGTTCACTGGGTCACCTTATTGGTATAAAGATTAAAAGGTGGCCTTAATGGGAAAATAAAGAGCCTTTTTAATCTGTATTATAACTGGAGTCTTCTATGTTAACAGAATGTTAGCATGGCCTTGAGCATCAGTCTGTTCAGTCCAGGCACAAAAACTGGTGTTTTCAAATCTTTTTCTGCGGGATGGGTAGTAGGGAAAGAATATGTCTTAGTCTGTTCAGGTTTCTCTAGCAAAATGCCTTAGATTGAGTAACTTATAAACAACAGAAATGTATTGTGCACAGTTCTGAAGGCTGGGAAATCCAAGATAAAGATGCCAGTAGACTTGGTGTCTGGTGGGTGCCCATATCTCATAGATGGCACCTTCTATGTATAAGCACATGGTGGAAGGCACCAGGGAGCTTGCTCTAACTTCTTTTACAAGGGCACTGATTCTATTTATGAGGGTGGATCCCTCATGACTTAATCACTTCCCAAAGGCCCCACCTCTTTATACCATCACATTGGGTATTAGCTTCCCACATATGAAAGTTGAGGGGATTCAGACATTCAGACTATAGCAGGGTAGAAGTCAGAATATGCGGCAATGGGGCATAAAAAACAAGACTTAAATTTCCAGCTGTCTTCACATTCAAAGGGGTCCCCTCCTATAGGTAGTTCAAGACAATAGTGCATTCTAGCAGGGCGAAGAGTGATGGTCAAAAGCAGTCAGATATATTACCAGAGACCCAAGTAATCAATTTATTGGCAGCAGGCCCTTCAATCTCTGTTATGGGCTAAATTGTCTCTCCACTCCCCAAAAAATGCACATGTTGAAGCCCTAACCCCCAGAACCTCAGTATATGACTGTAACTGGAGACAGAGCCTTTAAGAGGCAATTAAATGAAAATGAAACTATTAAGGTGGGCCCTAATCCAATCTGGACTGGTGTCCTTATAAGAAGAGGAGCTGAGAACAGAAGGAGAGACACCAGGGATGTGCAACTAGAGAGAAAATGTAATGTGGGGGTACAGTGAGAAGGTAGCCATCTGCAAGCCAAGAAGAGAAGCCTCAGAAGAAATCAAAGCTGCTGACACTTGATCCTAAACTTTCAACCTCCAGATTTGTGAGTAAATACATTTTTGTTGTTTACACCACCCAGTCTGTGCTACTTTGTGATGACACAGCAAACTAAGACTGTCCCTACCTGATAGTTCAGAGTAAGAGATGCACAGTCAACCTCAAGACTGGGAGCTCTGCATCCACCTAGATAGGGCTTATTAAAATCTAGGCAGGATGCCATGGCTCCTAGCCAAATAGAGAACTAGAATGCTAATCAAAATGCCTAGGTAAAACTGAAATTGCAGGAACAGGCCAATGGACAGGGTTCAAGAGGCATTAAATCTGACATCCAGAGTAAAATCCTAGCTCTGCTTCTCACTAGCTGTGTGATTTTGTGTGACTTTAATAACTCTGAGCCTGGGTTTCCTCATCTATGAGGCTCCTTACCTCATGGAAGTAGCAAGGATTAAATTAAAAAGATAATGTGTGAGATACATTTAGCACAGTTCCAAACCATGGTTGGTACTCAATAAATAGAAGCTATGTGGTAGCTGAGTTTTGGTAGATGACACGTGCCTAGGGTTCACTCTAGTTAGAAGCTACAATTTATACCTGGATCACTGCCCAGCCCTGGCTGGTGGACCTGAGCCTCCAGGCTGTCTGTCTGCCTTGGTGGAGATTAACTTCCCTCTTGGGTTGTGCTGCAGTTCAAGGTCCATATCTGAGCAGGCTGAGAAAGCCAGGGCTGAGATTTTTTTCTCCATGCCCTTATACATAGATAAATCTATCCAACAGGGTCATCTTTCAACAAAAAAGGACAAAACCAGGCATAAATTCCAACGTCTTGTTTAGAGCCCCCTTCAAAGCACCCTGTCCCTCTAGGCCTCCCTTGAATATTGGTGGAAGAAAGCTCCAGATGAGGAAATGCAAGAAATAGTATGCAAGGAAAGGATTATCATTTTGATATGTGGATGCCATTTGCCTAAAAAACAGCTTTTGAATAATCAGAAACAAACTAAAAAACAGCAAACTAGAGTTGTACACCAAAAATGCCCCAGATCACTGCTACAACAAAATTTAAAAGATCTTTTTAATTAATTATGATTCTAGGAGAGGAGTTTTCTTAAATGAAAGCTAGATTTCAAATCACTTATTGAAATTCAGTCATGTTGTAGGGGTGGGTGGGAATCTTTTTTTAAGACATTTCCGTCAAGGGTGACTTTGTTTACTGTTTTGTGTTTTGTTGTTGTTGTTGTTGTTTTTGAGACAAGGTCTCACTCTGTTGCCTAGGCTGGAGTGCAGTGGTGCAATCACAGCTCACTACAATCTCCATCTCCCAGGCTCAAGTGATCCTCCTCCCTCAGCCTCCTGAGTAGCTGGGACTACAGGCGTGTACCACCATGCCCAGCTAATTTTTTTAAAAAATTTTATTAGAGAAGAGGTCTCACCACAATCCCTGGGCTGGTCTTGAGCTCTTCAGCTGAAGTGATTCTCCTGCTTCGGCCTCCCAAAATGCTGGGATTACAGGTGTGAGCCACTGCACCTGGCCTTTGTTTACTTTCACTGCTGAATAAGAAACCCATTTACAATGCCAAACCATGATAACAAAATTGACCCTGTTATGGCAAATGTCATTGCCCTGGCCTACAGACTATTCATTGCAAACTATATTTAATAATAAACATTTGCAGAACCACCAAGAATGGAAAAACTATGAGTGCCATTTCCCATTCAAAGGTCTACAGGAAACTGAATGGGAGACCCACACAGTGTAGGAGGGTCTCCACTGTTGAACTTGGTGGAGTGTATACTTAGCATATCTCGAGGGAGGATGGCTGGAAGTGGGTAGGGAAGGAGGAATCAGAATCATGGGAGAGTCAAAAATAGTCACCAGGAAAACCAAATAGAAGTGTGAGGCAAGGAAAGAAATCGAGAGGTGAGTAGCAGCCTTAGCAGACATGAACCTAAAGCGTAAGTGGGAGAGAAGTGGGAAGTCAGAACTGGGGCTGTGAACAGTGCATGCCACCTTTCTTTATGAGGTTGGGTAAATAAAGAATATAGGGCTGGACATCAGCTAAAATCTATTTCCTGACATGCATTGTTGGGAAAGCCTGTCTTACTGAGAAAGACTCGATTATTGTACAAAGCCATCAAAAAGTATTCTAAGTGGTGTGCTGAATTTCCATAAGAGTAAAGAAAATTTTCAATGTTAGTGTTTATGCCTACAACATTACTGCAAGTTTTAGTCCTAATAATTGAAACTAACTGACAAATTAAAAACAGAATGACTATAAGCCAGAGGTTGCAGCTTGGGTATCCATGGGCTGAGTCTATCTGTGCTTGCCTTGAACAGCGTTTTTTAAAAAGAACTACTTGCAGTTAGAATGGAACTTCCACTCCTTTGGCTTTACATTTTATACAGGCATACCTCATTTTATTGCACTTTGCTTTATTGACCTTCACAGACATTGCTTTTTTTTTGCTTTTTTTTTTTTTTTTACAAATTGAAGGTTTGTGGCAAACCTCCATCATGCAAGTCTATCAGAGCCATTTTTCCAACAACATATTCAGGTCTCTATGTTACGTTTCGGTAATTCTCACAGTATTTCAAACTTTTTATGATTTCAAACTTTTTATTGTTATCTGTTATGGTGATCAGTGATCTTTAATGTTACTATTGCAATTGTTTCGAGATGCTGCAAACTACACCTATATAAGACAGCAAACTTAATTGATAAATGTGTGTCCTCTCTGCCCAGCCAACTGGCTGTTCTCCCATCTCTCTTCCTCTCCTTGGGCCTTCCTATTCCCTGAGAAACGACAAAATTGAAATTAAGGCCAATTAATAACCCTACAATTGCCTCTAAGTGTTAAAGTGAAAGGGACAACTGATAATTGAAGGAAAGGAAGAGAAGATAATTGATGAAGGTGGCTATACTACACAACAGATTGTCAATGTTTTAATAGCTGAAACAGCCTTTTATTGGAAGAAGATGCCATCCAGGACTTTCATAGCCAGAAAGTAAAAGTCAATGCCTGGCTTCAAAACTTCCATGGACGGGATACTCTTTTGTCAGGGCCTAATGCAGCTGGTAACCGTAAGTTGAAGCCAATACTCATTTGCCTTTCTGAAAATCCTAAGGCCCTTAAGAATGATGCTAAATTTACTCTGTCTGAGCCCTAGAAATGAAACAATAAAGCCTGGATGAAAGTACATCTGTTTACCAGTATGATTTACTGAATTTTTTTCCTTCTTTTTTTGAGACAGGGTCTCATTATGTTGCCCAGACTGGTCTTGAATGCCTGGGCTCAAGTGGTTTTTCTGCCTCAGCCTCCAGAGTACCTGGGATTATACACATGCACCACCACATCCAGCAGTTTACTGAATATTTTAAGCCCATTGTTGAGACCTGCTGCTGCTGCAAAAAAAAATTGCTTTCAAGGTATTACTGATCATTGACAATGCACCTAGTCATCCAAGAATTCTGATGGAGATGTACAATGTGATTAATGTTATTTTCATGCCTGATATCACAACATCATTCTGCAGCCCATGGATCAAGGAATAATTTTGACTTTCAAGTCTTATTATCTAAGAAATACATTTTGTAGGCCAGGCACAGTGGCTCAAGCTTGTAATCCCAGCACTTTGGGAGGCTGAGGCAGGTGGATCACGAGGTCAAGAGTTCAAGACCAGCCTGAACAACATGGTGAAGCCCCGTCTCTACTAAAAATACAAAAATCAGCTGGGTGTGGTGACATACACCTGTAATCACAGCTACTCAGGAGGCTGAGGCAGGAGGATCACTTGAACCCAGGAGGCAGAGGTTGCAGTGAGCTGAGATTGCGGCATTACACTCCAGCCTGGGCAACAGAGTGAGACTCCATCTCAGAAAAAAAAAAAGAAAGAAACACAATTTGTAGGGCTAAAAATGCCATAGATAGTGATTCCTCTGATGAATCTGGACAAAATCAATTGAAAACCTTCTGAAAAGGATTCACCATTCTAGATGCCATTAAGAACATTCATAATTCATGAAAGGAGGTCAAAATATTAACATTAACAGCAATTTAGAAGAAATTTATTCCAACCCTCATGATGACTTTGAGGGGTTCAAGACTTCAGTGGAGGAAGTAACTGCAAACGTGGTGGAAATAGCAAGAGAACTAGAAGTGCAGCCTGAAGATGTGACTGAATTGCTGCAATCTCATGAAGAAACTTGAACAAATGAGAGTTGTTTCTTATGGATAAGCAAAGTGGTTTTTTGAGATGGAATCTACTCCTGGTGAAGATGCTGTGAGCATTGTTGAAATGACAACAAATGATTTAGAATATTACATGAACTTAGTTGATAATGCAGTGGCAGCATTTGAGAGAATTGACTCCAATATTGAAAGAAGTTTACTCTGGTCAAAATGCTGTCAAATAGTATTGCATACTACAGAGAAATCTTTCATGAAAAGAAGCAAACTTCATTGCTATCCTAAGTAATTGCCTCAGTCACCCCAACCTTCAGCAACAACAACCTTGATTAGTCAGCAGCTGCCAACATCCAGGCCAGACCCTCCACCAGCAGAAAAAGATTATGACTCAGTAAAGGCTTGGATGATCGTTAGCATTTTTTAGCAATAAAGTATTTTTTAATGAAGTACATTGTCTTTTTGGACATAATGCTATTGCATACTTAATAGACTACATTATAGTGTAAGCATAACTTTTAGTAGTATTGGGAAATCAAAAAATTCACGTGATATGCTGTATTGTGATATTTGTTTTATTGGAGTGGTCTGTAACCAAACCTGCAAAATCTTTGCGGTATTCTCATGTATGTAGTAGTGTGGTGGTTTGAAGTAGGGGGAATTTCTACTCTAGGAGCTCTCTGAACTCTCTCCCTGATGGGTAGGAGGTTATTTCCAACATTCATTAGTCCTTTCTTTATTGGGTAAAGTTATTAACAATCTGAGAGCACGATGATTTCTCTTTTTTTACCCTTTCTCCCCTGACAAGGCTGTTCTGCATACCCAAGATTTCTTCTGAGAGCGGTAATTAGAAAATATATTTTGGCTAGAGATTGCAGCATTGTTCTCCAATCAGTTTTATCAGTAATAATGCTGACATCTTGATCTCCATCTGTCTTACTCCTGTGTCATTTCTTAATTCATAATGAACAAAGAGGAGAATGGGGGTGTTGTTATTAATTGGCTGCCTCAAGCTCCAAGAGACTGCCAGCATTTAAACATTGGGAAATTTCATATAAAGATCTAGATTTCTGACATGTTAAAAAATGGATTATTTGGCAGGGCTGGGACATATCTGCACATGGTATCAATTGGGCTGAAGCTGAGTAATGGCTGTCACCTTTATATGGGACATGAATTCTCCTGTTTGCCATAGTCTCCACCACTCCATATTACCTTACACCCAGTCATTTAATTTAGCCATCTTGTCTTGGCATTTAAGTTTGCAATTCCTACTCTAATCATATAAATGTCCTGTTTAGAAAATAGATTTTTTTCTACGTTAGTGCAATCCTGATTATTGAATAGAATGGTTAGTGAAACGTTTGAAAACCATTGGTATGGAAGATCTCGTATCTGTAAGTCTCACTGCGAAGCTACTGTTCTGGCATTCTGGTTCCTGATTCAGAGGAGCTACATATCTCTGTTGTTTCATCCCACTGCACCCTCAATGCAACATAGAACTACATCAAGTATTTTTTTTTCTACTTTTAGGTGAGACTGCACCTGTCAGCTCAGAAAAAAAAAAAAAACTATTTAAAGCTCTATAGTTAAGAAAATTCCCCATATATAGTTTATATTTTGTGGCCAGGCATTGTAGATTGTATCTTTCTGGCCAAAGCAGAGAATTGGAAAAATTATTGAACTAGTTTAAGCAAAACACATGTCAGATGACCCAGGTAATTTCCAGAAAAGCCAATGTTTTCTCTGAATTAGAGTACTTGGACAATTGCCCCAACCACCTGTATTAGTTAGGTCATGGAGACTGAAACTGTGTTTTCACAACTAAAATAACTATAGTTGAACCAGCCATGGAGGCCTGTCTCAAAAACAGAATTTTGCTGCATCACTGTGGATCAAACGACCCTTAACACAATCAGTTGTGGGGATAGTAAAGCATATTAATTTCATTGTCCTAAAGCAATTTAACCATATTACATAGATATAACTAACATTAAACTTTTTCTCCCAGTTTCATTTTATAAGATAGCAAAATGACTAGTCAATCAACCAATTGTCTAACCCAAATGATAACAACAGCTGACTTGACATTTTTATTTAATTGATGGCAAATCTGCAATTCTTTTAGATACTTATATTCTAGGTGCTGCAAGCTAAGATTTAGCCTTCTTAATTATTTTTCCTTTTTTTTTTTTTATAACCTTGCATTTGCCTCCTTCACACATCCTGCTTAGATGACTTTCAAATAAAGCTAAACTCCCCCATTGGATTGCTGTCTATGGGCTCTTGCCCATGTCTTTTCTGTTTGAAAATGAAGTCTCTCTTCTCGCTTACCTTCTGAAAATCTAATATTGACCTTTTTTGTAAGGTGAGGCATCCCCTAATCATACCTGGAATCCTGGCCACCACAATATCATTCACTTCAGAAAATAAATACAAAGTAAATATGACTCCAGATTTAAATGCAGAAACTTGAATAAGAACCACAGATTGGAGTATTTGGCTTTATTTCTTGCTGTGAGTCAGAGCCAGGAGGTTCCCATTAAGGTGTATATGAATTATATTACTCCATGCTGAAGTTTGTCTATAACGTAATGTTGTAAGGCAGCCAAGTTCTTCCAGCAATCTCATGGGCCAATATTCAAAACATATCAGTATCTCATTAGATCCTTCATTTGTAAAAAAAAAAAAAAAAAAAAAAAAAAAGGCTTTACATTCTACTTAGCAAGCTATAGTTACATAGATATTTTGTTTTAGGGAAAAGTAAAATCCGTTTTAAATAAACTTATTACTTCCATTGTATTGGTACCTATCAGGTTGTCACATTCATCTGGAACGAGTTGCCATGAAAAGAGGAAATAAATGCATAGAATTATGGATGGAGTGTACTTTGATATAGTTCAAAGAAATAGGAGGGGCATTTTCAGGGAAAATTTGTTCTTCATCCCCATTACTGTCCTAAACCAGCAAAAAATTCCTCAAGCTAAGTCACATGGCAGGACAAAAACTGTTCAAATAAGCTCAAATCATGAGGAAAAAGGGCAACAAGTATTTTCTCTTCAGCTTCAAACTTCTTTCTTTTCTTCTTGCTCCTCTCTTTTAAATGAATCCTTAAGAATTTTAGGCAAATATATATTTTTAAAAGTGCTGAATTCCAAAATATTTAATAATGGAAGAAAAGAGTTGACTGCTAACCCCCTCCCACATCTACTCCTTATTCTTCAAAAGCCACTTCAAATGAGAACTTGTGAAGACAGCCTCATCAGTAAGTCATCTCTCACCCTAGTGAGTCACCACCTTCAGAGGTGGATGACCTGGTAAGATGAAAAATACTGAGATTCAAAAGCTCCCATGGACTGATGGTCCCAGCACTATAGCTGGAAGGTCCCTTTTCTTGCCTTTCTTATGCTGGTGTTCTATGCTAAAAAGAGAGTGATTATTTAATCAACTCCAGAAGTGAGACATGAAGAATTAGGGCTGATAGAACTTGGAACTAAGAAATATAATCATGTTTTCTAGGAAGACGAAAGGAAATAAACACACTGAAAAAGAAACCCAGCACAAAATAAAAAATTAACACGAATGTATTAAACCTTTAAAGAGTGTATTATTGAGAGTCCTTGAAGAAGTAAACCTGTGTTCTCCATGGCCATTGAGAAAAATAAAATAAAATGGCATTGACATATACCAGGAGAAGACAAGTTATATATTAAGCAACGCTTCATGATCAGGCAAGCATCTTCTTCCAAATAGGTCTTTAAAATTGAAATAATGATCATTTCTTGCTCTGAGCAAGCCAGTGAATGAAGTCTGTAGCGGAACCAGTGCATCATGTTTTCCTCCTCTTCCAACCTATTTCATAAACTCTCACTACTAACTGGTGACAAATGGGTTGGTCCTTGTATGTTTTGCTCCCATCAAATGTTGCCATGCATTTTCTGTTTGCACATGCTTTATGTCTTCTACTAGTTGGAGAGCTTTTGAAGGAAATAACTCTGGTCTTGCTCATCTTTGCAAGAGTATGCTATGGAAACATTGTTATTAAAGTTTCAGTTTATAAAGCAATATAAGGCAAAAGTCTTATCTGGCCAAATCATCCTTGGAAATTTCTTAGAAAGGGGCAATTTGACAACCATGGGTCATTAAGTCCAACATGGCCAGTTTTCTCTCAGTGCTGGAACAGGCCAGTGTATCATTAAATCCTTTATTTTTATGAAGCTTTACATTCTACTGGTTTTGGTTGACAACCAGTTGGCTGGTGAGTAGGCTTATATTGTTTGAAAATATAAATATAAACATGAGTGTTATGAGATGTCTCAACCATGAAAGGTACACAAAGTGTGATACTGGGTAAGAAAAGAGAACATTGCTGTCTCTCATCTCATGTTTTTTTTTTTTTCTTTTTCTTTTGAGATGGAGTCTCACTCTGTTGCCCAGGCTGGATACAGTGCAGTGGCGTGATCTTGGCTCACTGCAACTTCCGCCTCCTGGTTTCCAGCGATTCTCCTGCCTGTCTCCCTAGTAGCTGGGACTACAGGTGCATGCCACCATACCTGGCTAATTTTTGTATTTTTAGTAGAGATAGGGTTTCACCATGTTGGCCAGGCTCGTCTCAAACTCCTGACCTTAACTGATCCACCTGCCTCAGCCTCCCAAAGTGCTGAGGTTACAGGCGTGTTCCTGGCCTCTCATCTCATTGTTACTGCAGTCAGGATCCCATCAGGAAAACAGAAACAGAAATCATGCCAAGTGTTTCAAACAGAGGTGATTTAATATAGGAGATCAGTTATACAGAGTCTGGAGGGCTGAAAGAGAAAAAGAAAAAAAACAAACAAAAAATGGTGTTCAGGTACCTCTGGTATTTGTAGTATAGAAAGCAGCTATGATTCTTAGGGCTGGAAGATTAAAAGAGAGTAAATAGTGTTACCAGGACACCATTTCTTGGGCGAAGGGTCTCCACAGAGCAGATTTTCCAACCACCAATGTGTCACTGCACAGCTGGCTCAGCAACCTCTGAGGAGATGTCACGTGATTGCTACTTGGACTCCAGTGGTGAGTGCTAAGAGGGAACGTGGCAGTTCCTACTGGTACCTCTGAAGGAGCCACTGTGGAACTAATGCTGGAAATGCTAAAAGAAGCTGGAGTCCTACTTGAGTGCTACTGATGGAGGGACTTCGACCAGAACTGAAAACAGAAAGAGCATCCTTCTACCCTCCTATCACCCTCTGATTTCCTGCCAGTGCCTCCAGTCGGCAGAACCTAACCAGAAGCTAGATAGCAAAAAAGTCTGGGAAATGCAGTCTGCAGATTCCTGCCTCCAGTGTCACGGAGCAGAGTATAAAAGCTTGGGCTTAAGGCTGAGAGACAGACAGTAGGTACAATTACTCTGAGGTACAAATTCATTGAGTGAAATAACAGGCAGAATTTCCTACAATATTTATATTATTTTTCTTTCATTTTTTTGCCATAGTTGAATTCCAGTAAGTTAAATGTATGCATGCTATGAATTCATTTTTCTTGTAATCCCATAGTTCATTAGCCCAATACCCTGCTTATAGCATGTGATTAATGGAGGTATTGAATGGATAAATGAATGCCTTTTTGGCTTTTTGGTGCTAAAGGGATTTTTCTCTGATTATTAGGCCTGTTTAACTGCCATTGAGAAATGAGTCTAGAGAAAATATATAGGAACCTAAGGGTAAACTTTGCTGTAATTCACTGACATTTCAAACGTACCTATCCAAACAGTTCAATTGGTTTCTATCCCCGGCTATCTCCTGTAACTCTCTACCTTCAGTTTACTCTGGAAAATCTTCACTGCAGCTAGCTACACTTGCATAGCCTAAGAGTGACATCCAGTGGCTTATAACTTAACCACTCATTGTAATACATCTGGAAATCTAACCAGCTCTCCATTATCCTTTCAAATAGAAAGGAGGACAATACATAAAACTCTTAACAGAAGATGATACTTACACAATAGTTCATTAGATTTACTTTGGGAGATTATTAAAGTAGATTTGCCTATCTAGTTGTTTGAGATCTCATATTCATTCGTCTTTTTTCCTTTTCTGAGCACATGTCTGTTATAATTCCAGTGATGTCTGCCAATGTCATAGGCTGGTAGATAGAAAAGGAAAGTGGGGATAGATAGGACCAGGACTCAGAGAATTAACTGACTCTAGACCTGGCTTCCAAGACTAGAGGCTCATTACTTTAGGCTACCAATATTGGAAGCCTAAAAGAATGTGGGAAAGTCAGCCTAGATCCAGGCTTGAACTAATATCTAAAGGTTCCCGGTCTGGTCGTAGAGTCTGTCTGTCTAGCATTCCAGGCAGAGACGATCCTTAGCGTTAGGTGGGCTCTTCACTCATGGTCCCACAGGATCAGGCTACTCCAGGAGGATTCCTAGTCAGCAGCTGGGGCAAGGGAGCCTGGGATCAGCAAAATGTCACAGCAGCAATAAGTTGCCGTGTCTCAAGTTCAGGATGGTGCTGTCTCAAGTTCAGGATGGTGCTGCATTCAATAGCAGGAAGCTGAAGGTGATTTTTATATGGAGCTCATGAAGTCAATCTCATTCTAGTATAGACACAGTCTCAAAAAATAAAGCAATTCCATGTATGTTTTAAATTCTCCCCTTTCTTTCAATAGAATAGTCGAAGAAACCAATAACTTCATCATAACATCTCACACTTAAATGAACTAGGAATCTCTGTTTAGATGGACCTTAGCCTGAAAAATACTACCAATTCAGAATTCGCAGTAGTTTCAATATGTTCTCCTGCTCGAAGGAATTCATCTCAGACAAGCTCCTTCCCCATTTAATAATATTTTCCAGAGGTAACCCAGCAAAAATGTATTTATTTGTAAATATGCAGCAGTGACTTCAAATGAAACCTCATGGTGGCTATAGTTAGAACTATTCAGACATCTCTGTGATTTGGCTAGATTGTACTAAGAGTGACTCATGAATATAATTAATTTACCTTATGATGTCAATAGTGGTAAGAGATATGTTGTACCTTCCTTCCACTTAATCAAATCCCACAGGGAAGTGAGATATATTTTTCTAACTATGAATTCTGTAAGGAAACAGTTTCCACAAAGTCTACTTGCCCGTTACACCAAAGTGATGGGCAGGTTTAGTGTCTCCTATGGAAATTTCCATGCATTTTTAGAACATATGGAAACTGCAAGGCAGAGCTATGAAAATTCAGAGATGCTTACAACATCAAAACGTTCTTTTCCTCAGTGAGAATGTGCTGTCATATGACAATGAGCAGGAGGAGGATAGTGAACTTAGCTTTTATCAAGGTACTTATTTCTGTGGAAAATAGGAGGTCTCAGGAATCAGGTGTAAATAAGTTCAAAGTACAGACTCAAATGATGTTTTAATTATCAGTAAAGAGGGAAATGTCTGAAACTTAAATAGAAACTAGATGATATACATATTTCACCTTTTCCAATTAATCAATCTAACGACAGCTGGTTGGCCAAGAGAGTATAAGGTAGACATTTCAACTAAAATAGATACATCTTTGTTAGTATTTTGTCTAGTGTTTTTCCCCCAGAAATGCTTTTGCTAGGACATCATATTTTAATAGAAAACAGATTATGTGTCTCAAATCTAATCAACAAATGCAAGAACTTTCACTTACCCCCTCTAGTTTATTGTCCACGGGCAGCCTGCCTTTGTGCTTTGTTTACTTAACCTTGTGCATTTCCTACCAAAAAGGAGAGCAGAAGAGATGGAATATATCTGGGAAATGCTCCAGAACTCGAAATGCCTGAGTGGCTTACTCTGTGTGATGGCAGACTTGGTGATAACAGAAGATACTATTTTCGGGAGACCCCTCAACATCTCCACTGCTGGTTCACATCTGACTGCAACTCACTTTACTGCACTCACTGCTCACTGGCAGAGCTCCCTTCGGGTGGGAAGACTTGTCCTCATAACCCCCTTGTCTCATGAGCAGGGAAGATTTTCATGGGGGAGACTCACAAGAATCTATAAAGAGGTCAAAGTTATATTGAAGAAATTGACTTTAACTCAGTGAAAAGACTTTTGAATTAATTTCCGTCTTTGTGGAGGGTGAGAAAGGTCATTAGTTAAATAGGCAATGGAGAGTTAAAATACAGGAAAAAATGTATTTGACTAAGTTGTAGGGTGGATGTGAAAATGAAAGGAGGCTTGTAACTGAATTTCTCTTAAACACCTGATTTAGACATTCTATATCAGTTTGCCTAAGGGACAAAGAACAAAATGCAGTATCAAATATTTATTAAAGATCCAGTAAAGCATAGATTGTTATTGAGGTATAAATAGAAAGAATATTTTCTAGGAAAGCAGAATACAATTCTACCTACAAGCTCAAATTCTGTCTTCTCTGAAAATTATCACGGAGTCAGGGTCTCATAAAAATGGTCCCTTTGTATATCCAGGTGAGGACTCGCATGTGGTTCCCAAGAAAGAGAAGTGTTCATATTAAATATGATTTCATACTCTCGGTAACATATCCCCTTTTCACTCCATGCCTAAGGCACCCAGATATGAATTTCTGCTTGCATTTACAGCAAATCAAGATAAAAATACTTCACTATTCAGATATTTTAGCTGTCTGTACCCAGTTAAGGCACCCATCTAAATGAGGCACTTAATATAGATATGTGTGACCTTGAACAAATGACATCTATGTTGAGTTTCAATATTGCTCAAAAAGTGAATATGTTGCAGTGGAAGGGAAAAACGTAGTAAGATTAGTAAAAGCAAAATGAGTAAAGTTTAAAATTTTAGGAAAAAAAGTATAAGTTGATGACATCTTTGAATAAACAAAATAAGACAGAGAAGATGTGTTCATGTTCTTGTGACCACAAGAAAAAGCATAACCAACAGCACTATTAGGATTCAACCAACAAAACCTGAGGAGGTCCCAGTGAGAGAGAACTGTGGTCCCTACTCCCAATCCCCTGGGCAAAAGGACTTCCTAGGCATGCTAATTGCACCATTATAAGACAAGTCAAATACAAACGAAATAAACAGTAATTTGGGTCATAGCAACATCTGGACGAGCAAACTCCTTCTCAGAGACAAATCAGTGGAGGAGTATTGGAGAGTCTGGGAAACAAAGAATGAGATCACGGTATAAAAGATAAACTGGGTTTGAGGGCTCAGGCATTTCTCAAGTCCTGAAGACATACCTGTTATATCATGCTCTGAATTCGGTCATGGTCAAGGTAAATAATTAACCTAATGCAATAGGCCTCCTCTTACCTGAATGATAACACTTTGCAATGCGCATGTCTTTTGACCCAGAGAATGCATTTTTAGGGCTCTATCCTACAGAAATATTTGCACATGGACACTTGCCATAAACAAAGATTTCCAGTGCAACATTATTTATAATAATCAAATTGGAGTAACTTAAGTATCCAAGAACAGGGGAATATTAAATAAATTATGGTATGTTTATATTAGGAGCAAAGTGGAACGAAGCCTCCAGAATTCGCCTGCTTGGGTTCATAGCTCAGTTCCACTGCTTACTAGCTGTGTGACCTTGGTCAAATTGCTTAGCTTCTCAATGATTCTGTTTCCCTCAAATGTAAAAAGAAGATGATAAGATTTTCTTCTTTGTAGAGTTTTGCTGTGAAAATTAAATGAGGTACCACTCTTAAAGAGCTAGAACACTGCCTGACATAACAGGTACACAATTCATGTTAGCATGGTTGCTATTTTGAACCTAATATCATGTAGCATTTAAAAAGACTAGGGGTGCTCGCTTTGGCAGCACATATATTAAAACTGAAGCAATACAGAGAAGACTAGCATGGTCCCTGCACAAGGATGACGTGCAAATTCATGAAGCATTCCGTATTTTTACAAGGGAAGTGAAGGACCTCTTCAAGGAAAACTAAAAACCACTGCTCAAGGAAATCAGAGAGGACACAAACAAATGGAAAAATATTCCATGCACATGGATAGAATCAATATCATGAAAAGGGCCATACTGCCCAATGTAATTTATAGATTCGATGCTATCCCCATCAAGCTACCATTGACTTTCTTCACAGAATTGGAAGAAACTATTTTAAATTTCATATGGAACCAAAAAAAGAGCCCGCATAGCCAAGACAATCCTAAGCGAAAAGAACAAAGCTGAAGGCATTACACTACCTGACTTCAAACTATACTAAGAGGCTACAGTAACCAAAACAGCATGGTACTAGTACAAAAACAGACACATAGTCCAATGGAACAGAATAGATAACTCAGAAATAAGACTGCACATGTACAACCATCTGATCTTCGACAAACCTGACAAAAACAAGCAATGGGGAAAGGATTCCCTATTTAATAAATGGTGCCGGGAGAACTGGCTAGCCATACGCAGAAAACTGAAACTGGACCCCTTCCTTACACCTTATACAAAAATTAACTCAAGATGGATTAAAGACTTGAATGTAAAATCCAAAACTATAAAAACAATAGAAGAAAATCTAGTCAATACCATTCAGGACATAGGCATGGGCAAGGATTTCATGATGAAAACACCAAAAGCAATTACAACAAAAGGAAAAATTGACAAATGGGATCTAATTAAACTAAAGAGCTTCTGCACAGCAAAAGAAACTACCATCAGGGTGAACAGACAACCTGCAGAATGAGAGAAAAATTTTGCAATCTATTCATCTGACAAAGGTTTAATATTCAGAGTCTACAGGGAACTTAAATTTACAAGAAAAAAAAACCTCATTAAAAAGTGGGCAAAGGACATGAAAAGACACTTCTCAAAAGATGACATATGCAGCCAACAAACATATGAAAAAAAGCTCAACATCACTGATCATTAGAGAAATGTAAATGAAAACCACAATGAGATACCATTTCATGCCAGTCAGAATGGCTATCATTAAAAAGTCAAAAAACAACAGATGCTGCTGAGGTTGTGGAAAAAAAGGAATGCTTTTACACTGTTGGTTCAACCATTGTAGGAGACAGTGTGGCTATTCCTCAAAGATCTAGAGGCAGAAATATCATTTGACCCAGCAATCCCATTACGAGGTATATATAGCCAAAGGAATATAAACCATGCTATTATAAAGATACATGCATGCTTATGTTCCTTACAGCACTATTCACAATAGCAAAGACATGGGATCAACCCAAATGTCCATCAATGATAGATTGGATAAAGAAAATATGGCACATATACACCATGGAATACTATGCAGCCATAAAAAGGAATGAGATCATGTCCTTTGCAGGGACATGGATGGAGCTGAAAGCCGTTATCCTCAGCAAACTAACCAAACACGGCATGTTTTCACTTATAAGCAGGGGCTAAATGATGAGAACACATGGACAGGAACATGGGTGAGAACAACACATTGGGGCCTATTGAGGGTGGGGTAAGGGGAAGGAGAGCATTAGGAAGAACAGCTAAGGGATGCTGGGCTTAATACCTAGGTGACGGGTTGATCTGTGCAGCAAACCACCATGGCACACATTTGTCTATATAACAAACCTGCACATCCTACACATGTATCCCAGAACTTAAAACAAAAGTTGAAGGGGAAAAAAAAAAGACTAGGATCCAACTATAGCTCCTCCCATGGAAAACTTTCTAAAGTATACTGTGAGGTAATAAAATGCTGCAAAACAATATGTAAAGGATGATCCTCTTAATTTTTTGAGTTTATGTAGGCAGATGTGCATCTGTATGTGTACAAATGCATAGAAGAGAGTGTGGAAGCACCAGGCAATAGCAACAATCATCTCTAGAGAAGAGAATGAGTAATCTGATGACAGGAAGACCTGAAAGGAGATCTTCACTTTCTTCCTCTCTGTATTTCTACATTTGGGGAGTTGTTTTACAAACCTACATCTATATGTTTGTAAAACATATGTCTACAGATACACATATCTACAAACATATATCTATATATGTTTGTAACACAACTCATTCATATATATATATATATACTTTTAAATATATGTACTTTTGAAAATCAGTAGATAAGTAAAGGATCAACAAGAACAGTGAAAAGAAGTCTGAACACGTGAATGTTTGCAGTGTTTCAAAAATCTGTTTCCAAGGAAAGGAGATGTAGGAATTCTCTGTTTATTAAGGTCAAGGGTCTAACACAAGGACAGGACTACAATGAGTCAGATGAGGTGCTGAGTACGAAAAACTTTAACAGGCACCCATCTTCAGGGCCATGACATGCACAACCCTTAGGCTTGGCACTGATCTAACCTTACACTGAAAATGTCACCAAAGTCAAAGCACCTGCTTCTTAGCAGCCAGTATTGCACAAAGCTTTTGCTCTGACCATATAGCATAGACTTCTTTCTCTCCTCACCTCTTTTTACAAGACAAAAATAGTAATAATAACAATTTATTTTTAACATCTGGAGTTTAAGTCCGAGGTATCCCATGTACCGTCTCCCAGAATGCAGACTGAACAAGTCTCTCTCCCTCCTTATTCAGTCTTCCCTTTGGGGATGTCATTCTGAGAAAAGGAGATTGTTTAGGGGCAGAAGAAGAGTTTCTATGAGTCTTTTAAAGTACTTGAGTACTGAGATTTGGACTCTTAAATGGTTTGACAGGAAATTTACCCTCTTTCTTTAGCTAGTGTGGTATCAGCATAATAATTTGTAAAATTAGCTGGGGTTACGAATGCAGTAGGACATTGGTCCAGTGTGAAATGCAATAACCATAACTAGATGATATTTGCCTGAAATGCCCCAGAATGCCCCTACTGGTTGGCTATGGAAGACATCCATTTTGATTAATCGGTAACCATGCCTTACTGTTTGTAAATATCTTTGAATATTATCCCTGGGAAAAACTAAAACTATGGTTCAATGAATAGTTTCATGCTTAATCTACTAGCTGAGCTGATACCTATAGATATTAAAAATGGTATTTTAGTCCTCTTAACTGGGTGGCAGCTTTGAATGATAGCTAACCACTAGCTGGCAAAAGTTCCTGAATATGACACACCGAATCATCTCCCCCCAAATCATGCATTTATCAAGTGTAGGCATTCATTACCCAACGGAAATTGTTCCCAGATAAAGGCCACATGACGTGGTATAAAAAGGGACCAAAATTTCCTAATAAATGAGAGGGGGTGGAAAAGTGATTGAGGTTTTATTTTAGAAAATGAATTTTTTAAAAAATGAAGTTACTTCTGTTTTTATTTTATAATTTACAAAATTTAAGTTAGAATTGCCTTAGAATTATTAGGACAAAAAAGAATCAGCTTTTAATTGTATTTAGAGAAACAAAATTTGTCTAATAAATTGAATGGAAGTGAATACAACAGCCTTCATTTCAAGACAGTTTATCTGAGTGTTTTGTAAAAATATGGCATTTAACAATTTTTTCCCAAGGGCATCTCTTAATCGTTTGATAGCCAAATCATTCCCTTTTGAAACATTATAATTACTGTGTTTTTTTTTTATTTGTTAGCTGGCCTACCCTCTGATCAATAGATCTGAGTAGAAATCAAGCAGTTCTCTAAACATCATTTTCATTGATGTCATTAAATTTTGCTGCAGTAAGTAGAATTCTAAGACAGCTCCCAAGATTCCTGCCCCCTGGTGTACATGAACTGTATAATTTCCTCCTCATGAGTGAGAGTGGGGACTGTACACATGACAGGATAGTCACACCTGTAATATGTTATTCTTTTTGTAAGTCTCTGTTGTAGCCAACTGGTGTGAGCTCCTCTTGTTGGCCTTGGAGAAGCAATCTGCCATGTGTGAACTGCTGATACAGTTTGGGTATTTGTCCTCTCCAAATCTCATGCTGAAATTTGATCTCCAGTGTTGAAGGTTGGACCTAATGGGACGTGTTTTGGTCATGGGGACAGATACCCCATGAATTGCTTGATGCCATTCTCCCAGTAATGAGTTCTTACTCTATTCATTACCCCAAGATCTGATTGTTAAAAACAGCCTGCCACCTCTTCCTCCTTCTCTCTTGCTCCCTCTCTCACCATGTGACATGCCTGCTCCCCTTCACCTTGCAGCATGAGTAAGGCTTCCTGAGGCCTCACCAGAACCCAAGCAGATGCTGGTTCCACACAAGTACAGCCTGCAAAACTGTGAGCCAAATAAATCTCTTTTCTTTATAAAGTACCCAGTCTCAGATATTCTTTTATAGCAATGCAAAAATGGACTAAGACAACTGCCCATGGAGATGGTCAAGTGCAAAGACAAGAGGGTAGCCTCTAGGAGCTGAAAATGATCCCTGTTGACAACCAGCAAGGAAATGGGGACTTGATTCCTATAATCATAAGGAACTGAATCCTGCCAACAACTAGTATGTTTGAAAGACAACTGCAAATCTCAAATGAGATCAGAGTCCCAGCTCACACTGTAATTTCAGACTCACGAGATTCATGAAACCCTGAGCAGAGGACCCAGCTAATCCATGCCAGGGCTCCTGCCCCATGGAAATTGTGAGATAGTAAATGTGTGTTGTTTTAAGCCACTAAGTTTGTGGCGATGTCTTATGCAGCAATAGAAAGCTAATATGCTTGCATTTTTTAAGTATTTATATTATTTGGTTAAATGTTTAGAGAAGCTCTCTATTATAAAAGATTGGCAGAGTTGTTGGCAAGGTAATTAGCATAGAATGTGTTTCTGAGTGAGAACAAATTTTATAAATGGTCAGCTGGTTAACAAATATTTTATTGGATATTTTAATTCTCTATGATTTTTGCTTCCTTAAATAACCCTGTAACTCTAAGTCAAGGGATATGAAAACAAAGACTCTTTCCCTGCCTTTAAGATAGAATCCCTACCCTTAAAATTTTTTGATTTACACTTTCAACAATGACAAAATAGTGTGTTTAAGATAATCTCTGTGCCTACTCTTTCTTCTTTCCCCTCACTTTCACAGGTTTTTATCCCAAGGGAACCCTTTAATACACATCCTATACAACACACTGTCTCAGAGTCCTCAGAGCTGGCATCCCAGGAAACACAAACTGCAAACCCAAACTTCTACAATGAATTCATGTGCAACTTATTCTAAAAGATCTGTACACACACACACACACACACACACACACACACACACTTCCTGTCCTATTGCTCTTCACTACTTCCTTCATCTCTGTGCTACAATCTGGGATCATTTTTCTTCCCCTTGAGTAATTTATTATGTTTTTTACAGTGAGTCTGTTGCTCAAAAATTCTTTTGGTATTTATTTGTATAAAAAGTCTTAATTTTGTCTTCATATAAAATTTTGTTTGACACTCTATTATAAATTGACTGTTATTCTCTTTCCATGTTTTCCAGACATGGTTCCATTGTCTTCTGACTTCCATCATTTATGTTTAGAAGTCAGTGTTGTTTTTAGTTTCTTTGTGAGTAATTTGTCTTTTTTTTGTCTACTTTTTTTTATTTTTCAATAGTTTAAAAGTATAAAAAATTTGTACACAAACACAACAAACTAAGCAATATACATATGTCCTAGTTTTATAAATAAATAATAATTTATTGTAAATTTAAGTCAACGGTCTTAAAATCTCTCACCTATTCTATTTTCTCTTTTCTCTTTTTATATCTTTCTTAGATTAAATATTTTTATTATTAAATTTTCTTTCTCTATTGTCTCATTAGTCATACATTCTTACCTTAAAGTGGTTTTCCTGGAAATCACAATATTCATTCTTTATGTATCCAAGTCTAATATAAATGAGTATCTTGGCCACTTCCCAAGAAACTCAAAGATGTGCAAGCATTTTAACTCTATTTACCTTTCTCCTGCCTTTTTACTTTCATGTTACTGTCTGTGTTCAGATGTATATTCCATTAGAGAAATTTGTCCATTTTCCTATTGAGTTGCCTCTTCTCCTTATTGATTTGCAGCAACTTTTTTCATCTTTAATATAATGGATATTAGTCCTTTATCAGTTTTATGTATTGCAAATATTTTCTCCCAACCTATGCTTTTCTAGTTTTAATGGCTTTACTGAGGTATAATTGACATATAATAAATTATATATATTTATGTGCACAAGTATGTATACAT